>NC_090449.1:909953879-910578879 GCF_031143425.1 Pleurodeles waltl
GATGACATGGGCCTGACCCATTCCCACTTTCCTCAGAATTTTAGACAGGAGAGGTAGTGCAGCAAAAACAGGTACAGGTGATCTATGTCCCAATTGTCCGTACAAGGTCACTGGGAAGACTTTCAGGGCCGAGTAGATCACACAAATCTCCAAAAGGTTGATGTGGAGCTGGCTCTCTGCTGCTATGCAGGGGTCCCTGAGCATCATCTCCCCAGAAGTTATTTGCAAACCAGTAACAGCAAATCCTTAACAACTGTAATTTTCAGGTGGGGAAAAAGAGGGGCCTGACAATTGTTAGGTTAGGGCCCTGCTGCAGAAGAAGAAGGGTATGGAACAGTACTGTTTAAGGATAGGCAATATGAATAGAATCCTCCGTGTAGCGCTCAGGTGGGACTTCAGTTGTTGATGGAAAACACAAGGAGATCAAGAGCCTGCCTGCTGTCTGGAGGTGGTCTGTGACAGAGTAAGTAATTTAGTTACTGAAATATATGTATCCTTAAATGTATGAAGAGGACTTTCAACCACCATCATCGCATTTGTAAACATTCAAGAGTTTGAAGTATGGTCAAAAGGCAGCAGACCATATAAGAAGTATTCATACCCCCACTGAACCGCAAACATCTGTGGGACTGCATGCCAGTACATTAAAATACAAGTCCTGCAACTCCATCCATCGAAGCATGCTTTCCAAACACTACACTAGTGCTACTAGCGCAACTTATGCAGTCAGTAGTACCCGGGGCTAAACGCAACACATGCTATGCTGCATCCTGACCATCTTGTACAATTTACACTAGTGAGTTCCAGAAATCCAAACACCCAGCAAGATCTTTCCGGCCATGTCCCATGAGGGATGGATGTACTTGCCCTGAAGTGGCACAAAGTCAAAGATTGTAAAGGTAGGCTATGTGAAGAAAACATTTTCTAACCTAAGGCGTTCTGATTCCCTTTCTGTTGGTTAGTAGGAAAAGCATTTGGACTGACTTTACTTGTGCATGTCTGCACCAAAATGTTTTCAGGCATTGGGTATTTTGTCAAAATGTTATGGCCTCCTGGGGCTGGTCTGTACCACCTGGCCACACGTCAGATGACCGGAAAAACTGAGCATGGCATAGACCAAGTGGCCACATGGCTGTAAGGGTCTTGTTAAATGGTAATAATGGCTTTAACTAAGGTGGACCTGGCTGAGTAGGTAATTGCAAATTTAGCACTTCTGTTGCTCTTTTCCCTTATGCAGCAAAAGAGGCATGTTCATGCATTGGTAGACTGGGTGGTGATTCCCACTCTGTCTGTTTTGAGATATCTAGCCCAATAGCATTTCGCATGACAAATTACAAAAAGCAGATTCTAGACGTCCTTGTCATCATCAGAGATATAAGGAACATTAAGTATGAACCTAACCTCGCCAGACATGGCCACTAGCCACTGATAGTACTGACAAAGAGGAAGAGGCCTATACTAGCGGGTTGGTTTTGCAATCACTGGCTGCACTTTAGTTGCTTTATAGCAAGACATGGGCCTGGCATGGGCCTATGTCTTTTTGAGGTAAGAGACCAGCGTTGCAAATGAATCAGGTACCAGTATTGATGCAGGCACAGAAGGAACTAGCGTGGACCCTGGGGCCAGAGTGGAAATCTGGGTCAGCTTTGGGAACAGGAGCCGAGACCACAGTCAATGTTGGAGGAGGGCCCCCAGAATAAGTCCACCTCAAGGCTGATGTCTCCATGGGGCCTGAAGGCATGCCTAAAGGAGTCAGTAGCACCTGAAAATTTGCAGTAGGGCCTCCACAAAGGCCACTTTTTGTTGAGGGGTTGATAATGAAGTGAGAAATGCGGGCGTGCTGGGACCGAATGCAGGACTGGGAGAACCAGAAGACACCTGATCAGTTAAGTCTTGCAACTTCTCACCAGGTTTGGTTGGTGGGATTGGAGGGGGTAGAATCAAGCTTGGCTTTCTTGCACTTATGCAAAAACAACAAGGTGATGGACGGAATGCTGGAATTAATCTCCGCCACAAAATTGCATATGCTGTTATACAGAAATTGTGCTTTGGTCAGGTCCCCTTTTTGTTTTTCTCACAGGTTTAAAGAAAGCAAATTATTTTATATGTTTAGATTGATTCACTTGGTTCTGGTAGGAAGTAAAAAAATTCAAGGATCACTCTTTGATTCAAGACCAGGTTGCAGTCTTTTCCAGGTCAAAGTGGTCTGAAGAGCAATATCTTAATCTAGATTAATCATGCTAATGTATGCAATAGCATGTGTTTTTTTATGCCTCCGTCCATGGCAGAGGCACTTCTTACCTGTGGGAAGGAATTTCAATATTCACTCATGGAGCTCCAAACCAAGACACTTGCTGCTTCATGTTTTGGCATTTTGAGATTGCTAAGAAAGGTTCTAAATCTTTTTCCCTTTTTAGCCAGGAGACTAATTGTTCAGGCCCTTCTCATCTCTCACCTCGATTATAGTAACACCCTGTATCTTGGCTCACCTTGGTACGTAATTAACAGGGTGCAGGTCACACAAAATGCAACTGCAAGGGTTCTTATGAATCTTCCTAGACATAAATCTGCAAAAAAGCCTTTGCAAGACCTCCAATAGCTCCCACTGGATTCAATTCAAGGCCCTATGTATTTGCATAGACCTCTCCAGAATAGAGACCCCTGCCTTGTTGAGGTTGCTTGCCAACCCTTATGTCCTTAGTAGGTGCCTCGGATCTTCGTCAGCTCACCTATTGAAGGTCCCTAAGATTCGCAAATTGCGCTTGGGTGCCTGCTCTTTTTCATAGCAGGCATCCAAACTTTGGAACACCCTCCCTATGGAGATACGCCAGTTGCAGAACGAGCTTGCGTTTCGCAAAGCCTTAATAACCTGGCTTTACAGTAATAAATCTTCTGCTTAAGTGGATGACTATGATGACCGTTTCGGCACTGGGAGGCCCAAAGGTAGCCACGCGCTTCATAAGATACATAGAATAGAATTATGGCCTTGCTAAAGACCTGTTTCTTTGAGCTCATGACATTTTGACCATGACACTCCGAGCAAGTCAGAAATTATTTCCAGGCCTGCTTTGAAACTCTTGATTTGGCAGAGAATATTCTTTGCACACTAACAAGCCACTTTTTCCCACTGCTAAGTATCCTTCGCCAGTTTATCAGACAGTTTTGTGGTCTGTTTCAAGGAAGAGTTTTTCTAATTTCTGGCTAGGGATGGCAACTGTCTCACCTCTATCTTCATGACTCTCCTGTCAATAGTCACCAACTAAGAGATGTTGTTGGCTTTGACAGCTGTGGGCTCAAGCTCACTGTCCCCTACCTCTGTCACCTACCTATATGATCAGTATTGTCATTTGCACTTAGAGCAGTTGTTTAGTGACTGACAAACTACACATGTCCAAAATATTTATTTCATGCCACCAGGTTGTTGATATTCAATTACGTTCCAAACATGGCACAGAGGAAGTGGTTTTGGTCCTTACGAGTTATCATACTCTCTCATTGAGAGTCAACTGCAGTTATTAGGGAGGTTATCACAAAGTACAGCACCTCATGAGAACTTAATGAGGGCCCAGATCTGGCATCCACTTTTAGATGGGATCACTCATCTTGAATATTTGGAGACAGAAGAGATCATGTTGTAGGAGACATGTCCGCAAATACTTCTTTGAGGTCCCCTACTTTGATGGAGGGAGACCCCTTACTTTAATGGATGGTTCAAGTATGTGGAATTAAGAGCATAATATCGAAACCTACCTATCCATACTTTTCTTGACTATTTCAGTTGTGAATATTCTGGTTACAATATACTTGTACCAAAATATAAAAACTCTGGTCTTACACCCTATCCAAAGCTATAATCTAGCCTGATTTTCAAGACATGTATGCATGAAATCCATGCACACCACAACCCGGGAAGAAATGGCATCATATGTGTTAGACCTGACAGCCCTAACTTTTTGCCTGCCTCCCTCCACTTTTTGGACACTGTTTTTGCTGGCTTTTAGACTCTGCGCACTTTATCACTGCTAACCAGTGCTAAAGTGCATATGCTCTCTCCCTTTAAACATGGTAACCTTGGATCATACCTGATTGGACTATTTAATTTACTTATAAGTCCCTAGTAATGTGCACTATATGTGCCTAGGGCCTGTAGATTAAATGCTACTACTGGGCCTGCAGGACTGGTTGTGCCACCCACGCAAGTAGCCCCTTTACCTTGTCTCAGGCCTGCCATTGCAAGGCCTGTGTGTGCAGTTTCACTGTCACCTCGACTTGGCATTTAAAAGTACTTGCCAAGCCTAAACCTCCCCTTTCTCCACATATAAGTCACCTCTAATGTATGCCCTAGGTAACCCCTAGAGCAGGGTGCTGTGTGGGTGAAAGGCAGGACATGTACCTGTGTAGTTTACATGTCCTGGTAGTGTAAGATCCTAAATTCGTTTTGCACTACTGTGAGGCCTGCTCCCTTCATAGGCTAACATTGGGCTGCCCTCATACACTATTGAAGTGGTAGCTGCTGATCTGAAAGGAGTAGGAAGGTCATATTCAGTATGGCCAGAATGGTAATACCAAATCCCGTTGACTGGTGAAGTTGGATTTAATATTACTATTCTAGAAATGCCACTTTTAGAAAGTGAGCATTTCTTTGCACTTAAATCTTTCTGTGCCTTACAATCCACCTCTGGCTGGGCTTAGTTGACAGCTCCTTGTGCATTCACTCAGACACACCCCAAACACAGAGTACTCAGCCTCACTTGCATACATCTGCATTTTGAATGGGTCTTCCTGGGCTGGGAGGGTGGAGGGCCTGCTCTCACACAAAGGACTGCCACACCCCCTACTGGGACCCTGGCAGACAGGATTGAACTGAAAGGGGACCTGGTGCACTTCTTAGCCACTCTTTGAAGTCTCCCCCACTTCAAAGGGACATTTGGGTATAAAACAGGGCCTCTGCCCTACCTCATCAGACACTTGCTGGAGAATAAACCTGAACCAGAACCTGCATCCTGCCAAGAAGAACTGCCTGGCTGCCTAAAGGACTCACCTGACTGCTTTCTACAAAGCCCTGCTGCCTTGCTGAACTCTTGTCTGGCTGTAAAAGTGCTCTCCAAGGGCTTGGATAGAGCTTGCCTCCTGTTCCCTGAAGTCTCAGGTCCAAAAAGACTTCTCTTTTTGATTTGGACTCTTCATGCGCCGAAGATTTCGATGCACAGCTTGCTCTGTGGCGAGAACGCTGATCGACGCGATGCCTTCGGGGCAACCGGAACTTCGACGCACGGCCTCACAAGGACAACGCCGCCCGACTTCCAGAGGGGAAATTGACGCACCGCCTGCCGTGGGAGCGAAACTTCGACGCACAGCCCAGCGGAACGGCGCGTAGCCGGAAAACAAGCAGGAGAATCCACGCACAGACCCCGGGACATCTGGTAATCCCGCGACCCACAGAGTGTGACTTACCCTGACTAGAGTGAGGGTTCTTGCTTGGACAGAGGGTAACCTGACTGCCAACCAAAAACCCCATTTCTAACAATATGTATCTCCCTTTCCAACTAAACCTATGTACCCATGAAATATGGACTCTGAACCAGGAGAGTCATTTATCTGTGCATGTGGGACTGTAGTCAAATAAGTGAGATGCAGACTTTCCTGGTTGTAAAAGCATTTTAAAAAACTACAGAAGGTCAGGAGATATCTGATAGCAAACTACTGTTTATGGGGCTACACATGAAAACATGGGTAGCTTGGAATGGATACATGGTGTTAAGTCACATGCTGCAGAAAGCAGAGCATCTATTGAATCACAGGTACCAATCTCAACAGAATGACCAAGACGTTACAAATTTAGAAAATTCAAATATATTATACAATGTTATGTTATCACTCCATTACAGAGTTCAACCTTTGTATCACACAAACAACAGGTATTGCAACATCTCCAAAGCATAGAGTTGCCAATCTAAAACACGAGTGGTCTTGTGGAGGTTGGCAACACACCATTATTTTTTAAACTGCAAAGCCTCTGTAAAATCGACTACTGTTAGGCATGTTATGTGAAAGCTGCTTCAGTAATACATTAAAATCCAAGTTTAAACATACATTTTTAGAATTCAAACTTCATGAAATCATGTTTTAAGATGTTAGACATATCAAAATAGCAACAAAAACAAAAGGTCTCACACTTTCATCACCTTAATTTAATAATCCAGTAAAGTATAAAAAAGACAAACAACGCAAACAGCATCATGTAGCAGAACAGCTTTGATTGGCTTCCTCTGGATAGTATTTTGAGCCTCCCCATTGTTGCACCCAGCAAGCCACCTGTAGTGTCAAAGTCCGAATCCTATTAAAAAGGATGTAAATAAACAAGCATTAGATGAGGATTAGACAAGGAATAAGGACAGTCTAATTTATTTAAAGACTATTAAACAGTAGGATTATTTTTGCTCAAACGCGGTCTTATTTAACCACATCAGAACAAACTGAATTAAAACAAAAAAAAACTGTAGATGCAACTTATAAAGTTTCCTTTTGGTAAAGGAGTTTTACTTAAAGGATAGATTTAAAGCAATATCTGCAGTTTGTCCTAAAAGATACGTTTTGTTTTAGATTTGGAGTTATGACATCCAGTCAATGCTGAGGATCAAGTGAAATGCCCAAAGTAAATAGGATATGGAGAGTATGGTAACAAGGCAAGTAGCACAATAATATACAACTATCATATTGTTTTTACTAATCACTGAATGAAGCAAAAATGAGATGGGTGCAATGCTTGAATTAATTTCAACCCCTGGAAACAACCATGGGGTGCAGACAAACCCAAAGTGTTTTTCTTATTGTGCCATTCCAAACAGACAGCAATCATGTCCAGGCAGACCACATCCTATTTGAACAGGAACACTAGCAATGCCTACATCAGTTTCAGCCATGCTGTGCCTCAGATCAGGTGAAGCTTGAGTCCTTGGGGAACCATGCAGTGAAGGATTGTAAAAGTAAGTGGAAAGGCATTATGAAGAGCTGAGAACCAAGTGCAGCCTTCCCAACCTGTGAAATACAGCACAGCGTTTTTCAGCAAAAGTAGTGAGCACTCACGTTTTCATGGAGATGGCTGGAGCTAGGAGGGAGATTATCGTGGATGAAAGAGTTGTGGGCCCCTAAAAGGTGACTTTGTCCTGGTGGACTGTAGTGGGGCAGAGGAGAAAAGTAACCAGAGTGCCGGGACTGCTGAGGCGAGGTGGCACGAGAGAAGGAGCCAGTAAGGCAACAAGATGTGGGATGATCAGCTGGCCCCTAGCCTCCCACCCCAGCTGCTTCCATGAAATGTTGAGGAGCGGGGGAAAACATGGATATCTAATGCCAGGTAGAACCTTGAAAGTGGAGGTCGGTGAGGAAAAGCAGTGCTGCAAGGCCTGCAGTGATCACTATTGGCAATAAAAATGCTTATTGTGCCAGACGTCAGAAGACTCAGTACTGGGAGAAAGGAAACAAAGCCACAGGGGCTGGTTGGAATTAGAAAAGGAGCCTGTTTCAGTTCCTTCACTGACTAAGGAAGAGGAGCAATAAGTCCTTCCCCAATCCCTGTAAACCAAGATGACCCACTGAAGAAGAAAGAGGGCATTTAAGCCTAAACCTGAACTTAGATGGAGATGCCTCAGCCCCTGAGCCCCATATAAAGATTGTAACCAGAAGGAGGCCATGTCCTACCTCACAACATAATGAGGAAGATTATAAACATGCATCAAGTAGAGCCTGGAACAGGACTAAACATAGGCCCTAAATAAGGAATATCAATTCCAAAAACAGACATGACAAAAGAAGAGGGGGAAAAAGAAAACAAAAAAACACAAAAAAACACAAGGATGGGGATGGGTCCACGCTAAGCTAATGGTAAAATGGATAAACACAAAAAAAGCGAACGTCCAAACTACAAACAGTAACTTGGCGAAAAGTTAACCAACGAGAGATGCAGAATCAAGAGCGGGGGAGAACATACCTTCTTAAAAAAAAGAGGCGATATTGCAGCCAATCCAAGAAAACAACAAGCATTTGCGTTTGCTCGAGGTAAAGCCCACGCCACCACAAGCGCAAAGCACACAAAAGGAAACAGAACTCTGCTTGCAGTAAAATGTATGGGCCAAAAAGTGCAATTATCCATGTAACAGGGTCAATGCCATGCAAAGCGCTCGACTTCTGCCCAGAGAGATCGCACTGCCTGTGAAATAAAGAGAAATAGTGCAGAAACTATACGGAAAACATGGAGCCTCATATGTTTTCAATAGTTGGGCAGTGCGCTCGAGGCGGGCTAAACACCGTAAAAGGCATGACGTGTGCATGCCTTCCACTAATTAAAACATGCTGATTTTAAAAGGCAAGCCTATGAAACAACCAAATGGATGGGCTTGACATTGGCGTGGTTAAAAGTCCACCGAAATTACACAAGGGACGGAGTGTGTTGAGCTCGACCCTAAAAAGGAAGAAGTAGGCATTGAGGTGCGCCTAGTCTGCAAGATCTGCGAAATGTCGTGCAAAGGGTCACAGCAGCAGAAGAAAGTGTATCAGACATAGGAGATACAGCAGGATAATTGAAAAGTAAAGTGGCACAGCTGATAGTGGCCGTCAGGATACTTGAAGAAAGACAAATTATCACAATGCTTCATAATACAGCAAGCCCACAGAGTCCTACCCTGCACCCAACACAGGAGGGGGCCTCTATAGCCAGTATCTCCAAGATGCTCAACAATAGAGTATGTGCCATAGGCCTAAAAGTGGCCAGGAAGAAAACTAAAGTAAATTATGAATTGGCCTAACTTAACATTCTTTTCTGACTCAATTCAATGCTCAAGATACTACTTTTTTATTTTTTAGATATCAAAAGAAACAAGGGAATGGGCAACAGAGAAGATAACCGAACAGAAAGACAAGAATGATAGGAAACACCCAGAAAGCAGAGAGGAATACAAAATGGACATAGTGGAAACAAAAAACAGATGATTATACCACAGGGTGGGGGACCAGTAAAGGGAGCAGAAACTAACTCAGGCCGACCTAAAACCATATTAAGTAGAAATTGCTCTGAATATAATGTAATCAAAGCAGAAGATAGGGTAGTCATGATGAAGCACTGCAACTAACGAATATAGTTTTGTTTAAATGGATGAAGACACTCAAGTCAGGATCCACCAATCAGTAGGGTGGGAGAATCCAATTAGGACAGACGCCCAAAGAGACCACAACAGGATCAAAGGGTCAACCACATAGTAAGTTAGTCCTGAATGATACAAATGAAAGGAACAGGTTAAGGTAGATGGTGCACAAGAGGGAAACATGCAGCACAATGATATGAAATATAAATGGGCTAGGAGACGGAATGAAACATGAGGTAGTGTGGAAATATGTGGGAAGGGACCAACCAGATGCATTGCTATGACAAGAGGCACATATAAGGATAGGCATTGGGTGTAGATTACCAGATAAGGGAAGTTACAAACTCCTTGCGGGAGCGGGGTTTTCAAGGGGATCGGAAGACGTAAATCTAGTTTAAAAAAAAAAAAAAAAGAGCTCCCTTTCACATCTATTAAGGCATGGGAATAAATGCTTTATGGGAGCGATGCACAGACCGAGGAGACAAACACACATACTTTGGTTAGTGTATACGTCATTGGCCGCCTTGATCTGCTTTCTATTTTAGCATTACATTTGTTGAGTTCTTATTTAGTTCTATTAGGTCATGTTAATATTCAAAGAGTTAACTCTATCTCTGCCAATTCTAAAAGCCTTTTTGATTTATGTAGCTCAAAGGATCTTGAACAACAAATTTACCATACTTACCGTCCACATCATACTGGTCAGCATGCTTTTTACTTTATTTAATCTTAATGAGTAAGCTTCGTGTCTGACTATTGGATGGTTCAATCTGTCTGTAATTGCAGTTTCTACTGATAATACTCTTCTCAAAACACATTTATCAATTAAAGCAAAGCCAGTTGAAATGAAAAAAACTCCCAAATTAATTTCAGCAATTTCGATCTAATCTTAGCAATATTGAATTAATAATTGATCAAGAAAGTGATTCATATGCTGCACAATTCAATTGCTGTGTATGTCATGCATTCAATAAATGATGCCTCTTAAAATACTATCCCACACCACGCTAGATCATATGCCTGTAGTACAAGAACCACCTCACAGTTTCTAAAGACACTGTAAATTTCAAATTATAGTTGGAACAATAAAAACATTCTATTTCTGTAGGACACTGTCAAAGATAGAACTCTGTGAATCATTAGCTATATTTGTTAATTTCTAAAATTCAACTCTAACAAGCATCATGAACTTGTTATGTACTGAAATCGCTAGCATTCCTGATCCTGGCATCCCATTATTATCTGCATTTAATGCTCGACCTACAGCCAAAAACCAAATAAGCATTTCTCAAAAATAAATCTGGCACCCCTTTGTACCAACAATCTCCTCATACACTACGTCTTGCAGCAGATGTCCTTGAACCTTTTATGTCTAACTTTAGGACTGTTATCTCGGTTGCCTGGAACTCTGGTGATTTCATTGGCTTAAGAGGCCTTTGGTGGACCTCACACTTCCTAGTAATTACCACCTTGCCTTGCTGTTGCCTTTTTTGTATGAATTAACAAAAAATGAAGTTAATCAACAACTTACTAACTTTATGAATAATACCTTATAACCTCTAAAATGGATTTCATGTAAATCACAGCGGCTGCTTGTGTCTGTGAGTAATCAGCTTAATTTATCTTGGCACTACTAGGGTGGGTGGAATTTCTAATGTTGATCCTGCTGGATTTATCAGCCACTTTTGATACAGAGGGATATACAGTCCTTATTTGGAGGCAGTGTATGCCGGTATCTAGAATAAGGGTCTACAGTGCCTTTTTAGAGGGTAGTTCACAAAGTTTTCTTCAGACCCTTCCTCCCCACCCCTCGTTTCAATCTCCTTTTAGAGCTTTAACATGTGGATTACCTAAGGGCATCACCTTTAATTTCTATGTTGTTCAACCACTATGTCACATCTTTAGCTAAGCTAGTCAGACAATACACAAATAATCCTCAGAATGGATGAGCACCCTCATAAAACGCAAACCAGTTTTTGCAGCTTCCTGGCAACAGTGGCCAAATGGGGGACAGTTGTACATGTGTTTACGTTTAAACCATTAACAGAGATCTTGATTATCAAGTTTCTCCTCAAATTTGAAACTCCAGTTGGTCGCCATTTAATCCTGGTCCTTGGTTTCAGGCCACTGGAAATTTGAATATTCAAGCAGTTATTATTTCAGGGCATACACGTTTTTCTAAAGCACAGGAATCCCCTACAGGATAACTGTGCACCCTCTAATAGTGAAATAACACTTTTATTTATAACCAGAAGAAAGACCAAATTTGGAGTCTGTTTTGACCAAGCCCCTTTATTTTCCGTAATTTTGATTGCGAAATGGCAGTTTCAGTTAAGCGGCTATGGAGTACATAAATATTTCACTGGAGAGAGCTTTTTCATCTCTTAGTAACCACTAGGCTGAATAAATTGCTAAGATGAAAAGTGGAAAAGCAGGAGTTAAGGGCCTAGAAACCTCAGTTAAAAAAAGATACATCTGTGACATGGACTATGGTGAAGTTTGTGCCATAAACTACTAGAAAAGCAAGACCATCGGCACAAAGGTAGCTCGACCCCAGTCGTCCGCCAAAAGGGAAGGAATGCATTCTAAAGAGTCAATAGCACTCTTCAAAAGCACTAGGAGATTTACCTGAATCAGCAGATGATTTAATCATCACTTTGATTAAAATTTTAATGAGTGTGGCGATGTCCCATGAAAAAAGTCCTGGTGCCTATCATGACCTTCAAAGACAGTTAATGAATCAATCTGTGAACTCATGCTCAGAGCATAGAACAAAACAGAGCAGTGGCCTTTACTGGTGATATGGCAGTTTATCAATACAATGGAATATTTCAGAGCCACAGTTATACTCTAGCTCTCTATTACCACTCACACATCAATAAATATGGATGTTATTTTTCCCAACCTTAGCCAATTTCACTTTGCGCTCTTCAGAATATCTGTAATGATCTGGGAGTTAACAGATTATAAAGAATGGTTAGCTTGCTAAAAGAGTTCACAAATCAATCATTTTGGGCTCTTCTGCCCCTAACATAGTTTTGGGGGCTCAGAGACCATTACGTAGGAAGTGACCATGCAATTTATTTTAGAACAAAATAAGCTTCAGCAATGTAGCGAATACCAACTCTACTTAGAGCTACCAAAATATCAACAGAATCATGCACAGACAATACTAAATAAGGATCCTCACAAACAGGAAATACATCTCGAACTGATCAAGTGACGCAATACCACTGATTGTATACAAAGGCAAAAGGCTGTGGCTGTGTACATGGCAGGTATGATGGTCTGATTCACAAATAGGAAAATAATTGCTTAAGTATTAACCTATAGAATTGCTGAAAATAGGCACCAAAATATGATTAAATGCATTACGGATAGCAAAGCGAATAGGTACTGCGAGCCACAAGTCACGCTTGATCAATTTGTGGATTTCTTTTGAGAACTATTTAACAGAGCTTAGCCATTGGTGCTGAATGAAATAGATAGGTACCCACAAATTCACAAATATTTCACACCTGAAGCAGCTGTTGTAGAAAGCACTTGAGGATGGCATCACTTTCTCAGGCTTATAGGCAGCTTTAAAATCCCTGACCTCATGAGAGTCACCTGGGGAGGCCAAACCCTTAGAGTTTAAGAAGATATTTATAGCTGTATTAGCGCAGGTATTTATTCTGGTCATCACTAAAACTGATCAAGATGGCAACATTTCAGATTCATGGCATAATACTAGTATCATAGTCCTGTATGAAGAGCAAGCCAGCTGAAGAAAGGTGGTCATACTGACCTATCTCCCTAATCAATTCTGATGCTAAAATATCTGCCAAAATACAGGACCCTTACTTGCCATACTCATTAAAGTTATGATGTGTTTACAATAAGATGGTGTCACTAATTAATGTAGCAAATACCCTTCAGAGACATGCCAGTACGAGTCTGCTAGACGCCAAAAAGCCATTTGATAAGGTTTCATGGGCATATCTGTGGTCAACCATGCACGCTATGGGGTTTGGCAATAAATATATGAAACGGGTTAAGAGTCTATCAGACCCCAATGGCTAGGCTGGTCTTTGAACACAGGGCTACCTCATTTAGGGGCACCTCGAAGAAGTGTCCATTATCTCCATTGTTTGCTCTGCACCTAGAGCCTTATCTGCGGCACTTAATTAAAAACACAGGGATAGTGCTGGCTACATTAAACAGGGCAGAAACTAAAATCGGTGCTTACGCTGGTGATGTTGCAATATATTCACCTTATCCTCTTCAAGCCATCACACAATTGCAGTGGAGGCAGAGACATTCAGGACTACTTCTGTATATCGACTAACAAAAAATACAGACAAATCTGATGTGTACAACTATTAAAAAAGAAGCATGCATTGTTGCAGTACCCACCTATCTTGGGAATTATTGTAAAGAGCTCCATTAATCATATAACTGGGCCTCAAGAAATCTACTCATTCACATGCTATAGCAAGTCGGAGCTTATCAAAAGCAACCTATTTTTAGGGCATACTGGCCCGATTTGGCATGAGAGCTCCACTTGGCAAAGAACAGATATTCTGTCCATTCAGAAACTGAATAAGGAGTAAAGATGCGTTTAAATCTTGTTTTTATATTCTCACGTTTGCTGTTTTCAAAGACAAGGTCAAATGTCAGTTTATGTCTTCTTTTGTTGCGTAGGCTCTCATTATTCTAATGAGACTACTGGATTTGAGCAGCAGAATCGCCTGCGGTGTGGGGGACTGAGTCTAACCCCCTACATCCCACCAGGGGCCTTCTAGGCAGATTGTTAAGTGCTCTCTGGACTCCATACAGGGGGTTAAGCCAACTACGACCCGTACCTAAGACTCTGGCTGTTAAGGACTCCTTTAAATCAGTTTTGTCACTCCAAGACACAATTTCCCTCAGGATGAAATGGAGACGAGTAATGGAGTTGGACCCCTAATGCCCTTGAGGCAAAAGAAGGGCCCTGGTCCTAGTGGAAAGCCGCAACCGCATATGTACCGATAAAGACTCGCAAATCTTTAATAACAGTCTGAGTGTCTGCTGAGTGTTGTGGCCACACCCATAGAAATCTGGAGCAAGAGTCCACAGTGACTAAAACGTATTTGTATGCACTATCACAGTCGTCCAAGTACACACATTGTAATGGTTTGTTGGATATTAGGAGGGGTGTCTGCGGTGGGCGTTTGACGGTGGAATCCTTAATTTGTTGGCAAATGTCACAACAAAGGACATACTGTTTGGCCTGTTTGTACAGACCTTGCCACCAATAATGTGCTTGCAACAATGATATCGTAGCCGCAACACCAGCATGAGTAGATGCTACCCCCTCATGAGCTGCTTTAATCAACTCTGATCTTAAGTCTATGTTAGGAATTACTTGAACCCCTACATCTGGTATTATTACCTCGGTGTCTAGAAAGCCTCCCATTCAGTAGGAATATTTAGCAGGAAATGCTTTTGGATAAGGTATGCCTTCAGCCATAGCTTTCACAGCAGCCAATATGTCATAGTCCGATTTTGCTCCCGAGCGGGTAACTGCAGCAACAGTAGCTACAGCTCATTTCGCGGCTTCATCAGCCAATGTATTTCCAGAAACGTGTATTCCAACACGCTGGTGTCCAAGTGTATGTACAACATGAACATTTGATAGCGTTTCCTACAGATCTGCTACTTTCCCCCCACAGAAGTCTGTGTTTGATGGTGTTGCCTTTAGAATCTCTGAACCAATTTTGGTGCCAGTAATGCAGGTATTAATTAAAGGACTGCACACAGTAATATTAATCACAGACAATCAGTGTTGGCTGTGCCGGATTCTTATGTTCTAGTGCCATCACCAGAGCCTTTAGCTCTGCTAGTTGTGTTGTGCAATCCCCTAGGGTTTGTGTGAACGTATGCTGGGGACAAAATGTATTATCCTCCATATAGCCGCTTACGACTGCGCAAGCAGTGGAGTATTGATGCTTTGTGACAATTGCAGGTTGTGCTCAGCCAACGGTGTACATGTCTCTTTGATATTGATTAACAGACAATGTATTTGCTGGAACTGGGTATTCTAGTTCATATTGCAAAAATTATAGAGTTTGTAATTTTGGGTCAAAAATGTAGTCTACATCAGTGGATGTCAAAGACTTTGCCCATTGAATTCAACGTGGATGTAATGCTTTCATGTTTGGAACGCTGGCTTTGGTAACTGCCTCAAGGGCTGGGATTGGAGGGATGACAATAATGCGTTTGCCTTGGGCTAGAGGTCTTTCTTTAATAACGGCCATCTGAACAGCAGTGAGAATTTTTTCAGTTGGAGCAAAGCGTTGTTCTGCTCCTGAATACAAATGTGTTTTGTATGCAATCGAGACTGTCTCACCCTCATTGAAAGTTACATAGGTGAAACCAATGGCACCAGCAATTACTTTGATGACCAAATGTGTTTTTTGTCCCTTGTGTGTAAATGTTGTGCTGCAAGTATGTCTGTTTGCAAAGCTCGGAGTATGCGTGTGTGTTCGTCTGTCCAAAATTTACTTGAAAAGTCAGGACATATTAAGTCGTATAACAGCTTTACACATGTTGCATAATCAGGAATATAGGTTCTGCCAAAATTTAGGGAACCCAATTGGGATTGGAGTTTTTTATATTGTATTTGGAGGTTGTAACTGTGCGCATTTTTCCAAGAATTGTGGCGTTAGGCTCTTTCCTTCACTTGATAGCTCATATCCCAGACTCGGGACACTAAGGAAAAGCTATTTTTTTTTATTTTTTTTATTGAATTTGTAGCCGAACTTAGCAAATCCTACAACAATGCGGGCTACCTGTCTTAAATGTTGCAGCAATTCATGATCTGTTAGATAGATATCATCTACATAGGACAATGCTTCAGGGTCAATGTCCTGCAATACTGAAGTCACGCGAGCTGCGAACAGTCCTGGACTGTTCTTGTACCCCTGGGGGTAAACAACTTAATTTTTTCTGGGAGCCTAGTGCGCTGAAACTGGTTAAGTCTCTACTCTCAGGCGCTATATTTTGGCAGAAGAAACCACTGGAAATGTCCAGTGTTGCTTTGTATTTTTTGCGCACTATGTTGTTCATAAGTGCTGTGCTAATGTGAGTTTTGTATTGCATATGTGCGTGTATGACTGTTTAAATGTCTGAAGTCTAAGATTATTCTGTACGAATGGTCCGGTTTAGCTACTGGGAATAAGGGATTATTCATTTGTGAGACACAGGGATCGATTACACCCTGGTACTCCAGTTGTGTGAGTATTTCCCTCACGGGTGCTTTAGTATCATGTTTTATTGGATATTGGGGTTGAGGTTGGGGTTGATTTTTAATAGGGATTACATGGTAGGGGGAATCTTTATCCCATTGTACGTGGTTGGGATATAACACAGGTGCCTGCGCCAATGCCCCATTGATGGCGTAGGATTCAGCAAACTCCTCTGGAACAAGGGGCGAGAAAGAAGGTTTAATAACATCTTCCCCGTATGGGCAGGTATGGACAAATTCAGGCGGCCAATCCTGTTCGTCCAACAAAATATGATATATGTTTACGACGCGATCCCAAAAGATTGCGTCTATTGTGCGCTCAATGTCTCCTAACTGTAACATTACTTTGTACATCATATCAGGCGTGGAAACACGCATGTCCGCGGTTTCTACTTGTAAGAAATCATCAGTTGCTTTCACCTCCTGATGCTCTAGACGATTCTGGAAAGCTATTGTGACCTCTGCCACGCTGTCTAATAGCACTAGTGCCCACTTCTTCTTCTTCTTCAGAGCACTCTTCTTGAGTGGAATGTCGAACAGGCAACTCCTGCCACCTTTTTCTTTTTGAATTGTGTTTTTTGTTGGGGAAGCTTCTCTTCTTTTTAAACAGAAACTTCTGTTGAGCGTTGTCATTCCTGTACTGTTCTTCGCTCTCACCGCACACCTCTCTCACTGCGTTTTTCCGATGAGTCCTGAAAGGAACGAGATTGGCGTGTATAGGAATATTGATCTGTCAGATGCTTTTATATTATCTCTATTTCTGAGATTATATCTATTCTGAGGGGTCTCAGTATGCAAAGATTCTCCCCTTTCTTTTTTAGGTGTTTGTTATTTTTTATCCCAGCATTTCTTAGTACCCTCAGGAGCTTGCTTGGTAGACCATTTATTAGATTTACCTTGAAATTGTGGTTTTGCTGGTCTGCCCCCAGACTATCTCGACTAATACTAGAGTAGGTCTCCGCGATAATCTTTGGCAGCTCGCTTTCCTGAACCTGTGGAGGAACCTCCCCGAGCTGCATGCACACTGCGAGTGCGATCACTTCCCCTTTAATGTTACTTAATATAATTATACTTAATAAAATTGCCCATTAGTTGCATCCCCAAGTCCAGGGCCGGGGCAGCCTTATATTCATCTTGAATTTGTTTCAACACTTCCAGTAAATTGGCAAGTGTCGGTTTACTGTGTGCAGTAGTATAGAGCGTTGCAAATACCGTGCCCAATGTATTACAATTATCTACTGTGGGAACCATCCCAAATGGCAAGCATATTGTCAATATTCTGTGTTTACCCTGAGGTCCTGTATGGGGAAATACTGCTTCCAGCGCGTTTATTTTTTGAGCTAACCAAAACAGAATTTCTTCTCGTTTGGTGGGTACTTTACCCATGATCGAATGTACAGTTGCAGGGTTAATGCCTGGCGTTACTGTGTGTGGTTGCGCCAGAGCAGCACGTGCTGGGTTTGTGTTTAATGTTTTCATTACAAACTGTACTAATCGTCTATATATTTCTGTCAACTAAGCGTATAAGCGGCGGACCTCAGCTAACGTTAGACTCGCTGCAGCAGGGTGAGGTGTATTAGTGGCCAATAAAGGCCAGGTAGGACCATCATTACTTAGGGGACCTTACCGAACGTGTAAAATTGTGTGGGGTAGGGTGCACATCAAGCCAATTATAATGTTCTTGAGAAGATAGAGGTATTTCTAAATATGCATATGCTCTGTATTGTGCAGTTATATTTGCAGATGTAAAGTTATGAAATGTATTTGTATTCCCATCAACTGCTGGAAATGTGACCCAAGAATAAAAAGAAAAAATCTATTCTATAGGCTGGATGAGCCTCAACAACATGTGACTGGAACCTCCTGGGCCGTTAGGCCATGTGCCAATAAATGGGCAGTAAGAGGTGGTCGTATATTGACTGCTATTGCTACCTGTTCTGGATTAACCACAATGAATGGTAATTTTTGTTCAGAGATTAGCACAACAAATGGGGATTATCCTTTTAGAGTTCAAGCTTGAACAACCTTCAGCGTTAGTTCAGTACTCCTTACCAAGCTGAGGAGGAAATTCCTCAATACCACAGACGTCTCCGTATATAGTACTGAAGTGTTTTAGTATATAGTGAGACAGAGATACTCAGGCGGACCCGAAAATTAGAGCCTGACCAAACGTTGGCGCGCCATGTCACGTAGGCTCTCATTATTCTAATGAAACTACTGGATTTGAGCGGCAGAATCACCTGCGGTGTGGGGGACTGAGTCTAACCTACTACAGGTGGCACCTGTCAGCCTAATCCGGTTTTTGCTCCGGCTAACTAGCAGTGCCTCATATCTCCCAAGAGCAGGGGTGATTGGGCAGCCGAGCGTATGACACAATTGACTCCTCTGGGAAATTGTGGTCACTCAGATCTCATCCGTTACTCTCAGTTACATTAGTCTCACATACACAAGGACAAGCAGAGGCAGTATATGTTTCAATGAGGTTTTAATGAAGCAACTGCATCTTAGACAATAAAGCATGTACTGCAATAACCAGGATGATAAAGCTTGACAGGATTAAAATTGTGACAAGGAGAGTGAATCATAGAAATAACACTAGCATATTGTCACTAAAGTCAATACACTGATTTCTACCTAGGCTATGTTAGAGCACAGCATGTTAAGTTATAGCTCTGCCCTTCAGGTTCCCCTGGGATGACATCATTCCCCATACCTGAGAAAATGCCTGAAGTCTGCATAAGCAGCTGTAGCGAAGCGTTCAGCATACAGTTGTGCTTATCTGGCTGTAATCTCCCCATAACGTGTATGTGACAGGGAAGTGTTTTTATAATAAAACAACTGATGTTCAGAGAAATTGTGCCTACATAAGGATGTGTATGTTTCTATGAATACCACAGACAAAGCGTTACCATGTTTTACCAGCAACCTATCTCACTGCAGCCTTAAGAGAAGCACAGAGTGCTTGTGTAAGAACGCAGTGCTGGCCTAAGCAAAGAACTGCTAGATAGACCGCAAATGTGGCTATTGTTAAGATAATAATAAACAAAGCTGGATAAAATAAAATATATCTAGGTTAAAGTGCACAGCAGCAGGCCTAGTGAGCTAAAATAATGTGCCTGGAGCTATAACTAAAATGGCTATAAAACACTTTCAAATTGCTACATATTTTATCCTGGAGACTTGTGTTCACTTTTCTTGACTGTAAAGTTACAGGATTTTGCAAAGTGTACTGTCTGACAATCGTGCAGGGCGACAGCAGATTAAATAGCATGTAAACGAACAGTACAAATATTTAAAAATATATTTCAGTAGTTACAAACGCATTTTTTTGGAATTCTGAAGTGACAAAAGAACAAAGATTTTAATGGGATGAAAACAAATCAGAATTCTTTACTTAGTGATGTACAAATGAAATATTTACTGAAACGCAATTTTCATGCAGTATCATTTGTAGGTTATGTAGTTTTATCATCAAAAACTGCGTATCAGTGGGAATGTTCGTGGCCATTTCAATGGAAAATGTCAGACTGTAAATGACTGTGTAGCATCACATCATACTTTAGTAATATATTTATTAATAGTGAGAGTTTTTAAATATGAACTGAAAAAGGGTCATATCCCAGCACTGATAACAATGCTAAGAGGCAAGTCATGGGGTCATGTGTACTCAAACGTGGGTTAGATTTGAATGACACATGGAGCAAACGTTTAGTCTATTAAATCAAACAGAATAGTTTTTTGTACAGCAGACATGCTTGAAGGTGCTTGTGTATGTAATAATAAAGAAAAAGGCAAATCGGTGAATATTTGTCTAGGATCACCCAATTTGAGATGAGTCAATTGCATTACAGCTAGGTCGAGTAGATTATTCAAGTCACGAGACCTACAGGTCTAATATTTTTCTGATTCTGAGAGACCTGAATATAATACAACTTAACTATGAGCAGTGACTCAGGCAGTGTATAACTAAGATGCAGGTGTGAAACTGACTTTTAACTAGCATCACTGGACAGTGTAATATAGTAAAGATAAATATCTTGCCTAACTTTGTCCATTTATCCCATGCTATCCCACTAAGCGTACCTAACTCTTCCTTTCAGCAGCAGGAATGGGCAATCATTAGTCGTTTAAGGGGATATATGTGAGTTGGCCGAGCTATCCGGCTCATTAGGATACCTCTTCACAGAGCGTGGGGGGGGGGGGGGGGAGGGGGGGTAATGGTCACTTAGAGAAGTGAAACTTTACTTCTGGGTGGCTTTGGATCTCTAATTAGGTGCCTTCACCCAATCTGTAACTCTGATCGCAGTACACTGGTGTACCAAATAGTTGTGGGGCCGATTGGAAATTTTTGCTATGTGGCAACTCCGACCACAAGTACGTTAAGGGGTTACGCTTCATGATTATTACAAATATCCTCAAAATTTGGGGAGATATTTCCTCAGCATATCTGATTCCTCTTATCCATTTTGATACAATGCTCTAGGGTAATCCATCTTTAGCGTCTATTTTTCATGATACAATTGCTATGTGATGGTATCGTTCAAGCATCAAAGCAATAGGGCAAGTAAATAACCACCAAGGATTCTGTACCTTTGCTGCACTACAATCAGCGTGCAGTCTTCTGCAAACACCTTTTTCAAGAATCCATAAATTTCGAACTATTTGCTTCATAAAACCATTTTTAATATCCTGTTAGACGACTTAGATTGTGGCATGTGCTTACTTTGTTGGGGGTAAACTGTGTATTAGAGAACTCTACTCATTATAGAAAGGATGGTTTAATTAATCTCACACACACACACATATATGATAGTCGTCTCCAAATGCTTTTGAAATAATCACTCTTCGATTTTCCCAGTTAGCACGAAGCTACTGCAATGTAAAGCCCTATGTGCTATACATTAGAGAGAATACTCATGTGGGTCAATAACAAAAAGTTGGAACTTTTTTTAATCAAATAGAAACAGAGGCCACCATTCTTCTGTTTATAGGTAATAAACAGGCAAAGCATTTATTTTACATCAGGCAGCAGTTGTTCAACATGAGACGTAGAAACTGTTTTTTCTGTCTACATAAGTATAATGTTATACCTAATGCTCAGCTGTAGCTGCATTTATTGTTTTGATTGTATGCTATGATTCTATGTATTAAATATCTGTGACACACTCAAATAAAAATACGTCATTCAACTGTAATAGCGCTGTAGCATTTTTATTCCTTTGGTCAATATTTAAAATATATACAATTAATTTACAGTAATGTTCAACATTAAAATATTCTCACTAACCATTTTACTTTCCCGACGCTTTATCATACGGAGATCACCACACCATCTGTGGAGTCTCCCTGTAGCAAAAATGCCAGTCTACTGCAATATTATTAAGCAGTACATTGTATTGAAGAGAAAGGCCTCTGCTGCCATCTTAAGAGAGCTCTGATATTGGGTAGAGGCTTAAGAGGTGGGCAGAGAATGATTATATAGGGAGAAGCTGTTTTACTGATCAATGAACTGCCGGATCTAAAATAAATGTTGTTCTACAAGTTCAGCTTACCAACCTATGTCTGCTCTATTGTGTAGCCTCACACTCAAACAGCCTGCATAACAGCAGATATAAGCTTTGGGTATAATGTAAGCATCACTTACATATGCTCTTAAAACTAACTTATGTGTTTTATTAGAGACCATTAGAACTCAGTCTAAGGTCTCCTGTCTTCAAATCCCAACTACGTTCACTAATACAGACTCCTTTGGTGGAGAGGGAGGAGCAAACGCAAGCCCTTCAGCAGGATAGCAGCCTCTCCACAATGCTATGAGTTATATTTGCATTGCCATACAGAGCAGGTCTTTTCAGTTTAAATTTTATTGTTTATAGCTAAATGATTTGAAATACTATTCATTCTCAGTTTACCCACTCTCACGTTATTTAAATGTTCTATACAGCATAGTTTGCCATCCTAGATTAAGAAGTCAGACTTTTGGGCAGCAAAAGCTAAAACAATATTGACTATGATTTTCATGTGTACACTGCATCACAGTGATACTGTTCCAAAATATTTTGGAAAATTATTATGATGGATAGGAACAGAGATTCACAAGCATTAAGTATTGTCGTTTAGTTGGGGTCAATCGTATGACTGCTGATTTGCAATGGAAATGCTAAAAACAAACCTCCATTTGTAAAAACCCTTCCAAATAAAAGCCCTTGCTGATGGTCTGAGCCTTAGCAACAGAAGTGAAACATATTCTCTTGTATATCCAGGGCGGAACACAAAGAGTGGGTAGTCTGTGTTTGCGATGTGTGCAAAGCTAACAGAAGGGAACCCCTGCATATTGTATCATTCTGCTGAAAAGTTAACAAAATAAAGAGTCATGAATATTTTGATTGTGCTTTATTCACTATTTGGAAGTAAATAACCAAGGAACAACAAAAGTTCCCAACTACAGTGGATTTGTATAATCTTTCTTGATTTGCTGCCTTGATCTACAGGAGTGATGTCTGTGAATGCATTATCTGTGTTGTTGATTTTGGGTACAAGGTGGGGATAGGCTGTGTGACAGCAAACGTAGGTGAGGAAGGGTGAAAGTCATTCATCTTCCATTTTTCATTCTCAACCAGCTCAAGACATTTCCATAGAGCCAATTGAGACGCACAGAAAGAAAACCAGGTCAGATAGGAATCCTTCATTATAGTGCCTTTTTGTCTATATGATGTAGAAACATAAGCAAAAGTAGAATGAAGTCAGACAAACTAAACATCACAATGCCTGGAAAGTCTTATTGCAACAGCAACAAGGCGATGGATAGAATGTTTGAATTAATCTTAGCCAGTGATGATCACTTGGGCCGCATTCCAGTTTACTGTTATTTACCCACCATGCTACTCTAGAGTGAGTTCCACCGTACACAAATCAATACTGACCCTGCTCCTCATTGGGCAGCCCCTCTAGTAGGTATGGCCCTCCCCAGAAGGGTCTAAGCTGGTTTCAGTCTATTTGGGCTTTGTCAGTAAGGTGCAGCTAAGGTCCTATGGCACAGTGAGTGTGGGACCCATGTCTGGGCATACCTGTCACAGTTTCAGGTTCAAAGGGGACCTAGCTTTTTAATTGAGGGTAGACTGTTCATACTGGAGCAGCAACAAACCTGACATGCATATTGATAGCTACCTGGTTGCCCAAAAAAAAAAAAAAAAAACGGACTGCGATATGACCAGTGGCTAAAATTAATTCAAACATTACACCAATCATGTTTTTGTATTCCTCAGTCAGAGAGGTATGCTCAGGAATGGGTTTCGTGCTCACTGCCAAATTGGCCTAAACCAGTCTGAGTTTGCTGGTGGTATGGTTCAGACGCCGCCTCCTACCCTAAAAGTTCAGAATGAACCGCTTCTACTGGACAGGACCAGGGCTGATTTGCATATCGCTTGTTCCTGCCTGAGTTTGCATGGTGGGCAGAACAATGATGAACTGGGATATGGATCCTAGTAATTACCAGGGAGTGATATTATTTCAAGCACTTAACCCATAACATTTTTGTATTTCTCAAAATCTTATTATTCATATTAATACAAAAGGGACAGCATAAATATATAAACAACCTTCTGTAAGTAAATAAGAATGTTAGTGTACCTATTTAGGTCTTACCAAGAATTTTTTTTAAAATGCAAGTATGTGCCATAACTGTACAAAATAAATATGTACAAGGTTGTATATTTTATTTACTTAATTCCACATCATATTCAGAAAATAAAATAACCAACTACTGTAACATGACATAATATGTATTAGGGCTACTGACATTGACCATGTGATGCAAGTGGGTAAATATTTTTTTCAAGATTGTTAGTGTTCACGAAATAGCCCATAACCCATAAAGAAAACAATGCAGCTCATGCACTGCAATATAAACACTACCTTGGTAGTCGAATAATACACTCAACATGTAGTAAGAGATGCATGCCTCTAAACTGATCCAGGGTATGTTTGACTAAGTCTCAAAGCAGTGGCTGAAAGGGGTTGACCCAAAGCCCAAACTTGGTCTAATGGAAACAATAGGTCAGCAAATGGATAGCACTGACAAACTAGACCTAAAACTAGGTTCGACTACACAGGGGTCTCAGAGAGGCAGGATGATCCAAAAAGGGTTACAGGGTACAGCCCAGCTTGTAACAAAACCAAAAGTGTTCTGTTCTCTGTGAACTAATATTTGCCCCATCAGTGAACCTTTCAACCCTAGACTGTGGCTCCTATAAGTCCCCATGCATCAAAATCAAATTATTGGGTCATCAGATATATACCAATATTTCACAGTCTGCCCAGTTATCTCAATATTTCATTTTTAAAATGACCAACAACATGCCCCTTATTAGGTTCAAATGAGCAGCACGCCTTACCAAACAAAAGAACAATGTTTTTCTACTTAGACCCAAGAGAAAATGCCAGTCATGTTCACATCACATATGACACAATTGGCTAGTTAAGACACTACCCTGAATGTAGTCATCAGTAGCGATTGTAGTGGAAAGTTTAACAAGTTTCTAAATTAGTTTCTCATCATCGTTCAAACTATAATCTGATCTGGATAACCAGCCTTTGAAAATATTTAAGTTACAAGCAAATACTTGGATACACTCCGGTACCTAAAATGTTGGAGTTGGTTGTGCCAAGTCTCTATATTCAATATAGTTCTGTATTTGGTGGAGTGTGTGCATACTTCTTTAGAACACTGCATTGAAAATGAGTGCCTTACCATTTCTGACAACATTTTATTTTGATATTTAACTTCTGTTCCCATGTCAATAGAAATCTGTGGACAAGAGATATCACAATGTTAGTTTCATGCTACTTCAGGACTGCTATCATACAAAGTAAAGGATAACAATTTTGTAAAGAGGGCAGTTTAGTAAATAAAACATCAAGAAGATTTTGAAGCACATCTTGCTAAGGAGTATAGTTCTCTGCTGTGGGGAGTCAACTTAAAACCCAAATTATAGCTCCTAATCCAAGGTAAGGGCATATGTTGAACAAGATGGTTGATTACCAACACATGTGAAATCTGGAATTTAACACCTACTCCCCCCCTCTCCCGGATGTACAACCAGTGGCCCAATCTGCTTTGTATTTTTGCACCAAAATAACACTCTGCTCATGAAGTCTTGGGTCAACAGTAAGTAACGTCCACATTGTTAGCATTGGGATTAGCTAAATTAATTTTGCACTCCACGAAATACTAGATTACACTGATCAAATCAAAAAGCTATATGGGTTAAGATCTACTGTGAACTATGGAACACTATGGGGAACCAATCACAGTGATTTCAGATGAGACAACAGCATTAACTAAAATTATGGTAGCTCTAAAATGGCAACAATTTACAGCTGCTGGCAAAATTACTAATAGTAGTGACTTTCAGGAAAGGAATCAACACGTTCTCAGTGAAACCACCAACTGTAGGCCTTTCCCAGACTTCACATGCTTGTAAATCTAAAGCAGTAGCATGGCTTGGATGATTCCCTCCAAGATGAAATTGTACCACAAATAGTATTGGATGCACAGTGGCAGATTAGACGTATGGAAAATTTAAAGTGGGGAGCATTTCAACCTATGAAAAGTGCCAACATGCAAGGACTGAGGTTTATTTCAGGACGGAGGGAGAGATGACGTTGAAAAAGAGGAATGTCTATCTTGAATTACTTGCTTCATGACGGTGGTAAGGTGTAAACTTATGCTACAGTGATCCCTTGCTACTAGGTGTGCAGTGGCAAGTCAAAGATAAGCTCGGGAACAAACTTCACAAATGTCAATGTAACAACAGCACCTGGGAGTCTTGCCAGCTAATTGCAAATCAGTATATTATCAAAGTGATCATCAACAAGCGCAAAATGCAGATTGGCTTCTGGTGATAAATTAACTTGCCGATAAATTTACCCAAGTAGCACATTATCAAAGGTGGTAGTGGAATTTGCACATACAGCATTACATATGATACTGAAATGGCAAAACCACCTGTTGTTCAGGCACCTAACGCTTACAACCTCTCATAATTAATGATGTCTGGATGAGTATTAGCAGGAACTAACACCCATCCATTTTAGCAAGTTTGGAGTATCAAACTTGCAATAGTGGTTCAAACGTCCTTACTTTTTCATGTTTATTAATATTTTATGGCATCAGATAGTTACACAATAGGCTACAAATATCCTGAGGTCCAGCAGTAGTACGTTTCAACAATGTATCTATTTTGGACCCCTCATGCAATAAACCATATCCTGTAGCTAGCCTACTTTATTTGGAAGAGGGCCATGCATTCAAGCCAAAGATGTTCTCCTTTTAGTGCCTATCAAAACCTTCACTAAGACCTATATAGAAGCTCTACAGACACTCAAAGTCTTAACTACTGAAGAGTATCTGCAGTTTCTCTTTATCATGCTGCCCATAGCATAGATTATGAGAACCAACTTACCAAACAAACCACACCACAAAACAGAAAACATTTTGTTTTAAGGGAACAGTTTAGGTGGCATTGCTGGAGGCATCCAATAGGCTTTCGGTGATGTTGAAAATGTAACAGGGGACCTCTTTACATGAAACAATATGAGGTGTTTTCAAGAAACACAAGGAAACAAACTAATATGAAACAACTGAAACAAATCGCAAATGGAACTCACCCTTGTTCTTAGGTGCCTCAACTAATGTTAGCAATCCTCTTTTCTTGCTGCTTTCAGCCAGTTAAGTACCAGTGACAGTTTTTTTTTCATATTTGAAGAATTATGTTATTCAATGACCAGTTATGTTCATTATAGTACAATTTTTATTTCTGTGATATTGTCTTTATGAGCTGAAACATTCCTATATGTTACCGCCTTACTTTCTTCTCTTTTGCATCTCTCATTTTTTAAGCAATCTGGCCGATCTGGTAGCAGTGTCTGTGAAGTAGCTCCTTTACGCCTACTCATGGGTAGATTTGCATGCACAGTTCTCCCTCTGGCTTGCGCTTCTTCTCCTTTCTGCTGCCAGGTGGGTCTCTACTTTAGTGTCATAGGGTCAGAGATGCCATTTCACAACCGGCCTCTTAAGTTATTTCTAACACATTGATTGCATGATGATTACTTCGGACCCATCCTCTCCAATTTTCCTACACAAAAAAAGTTCAATAACTTTATCAGCACAGATTAAAATTAACAATCTAACATTCTGACGCAACTGTGTTCTAACCACCTGCTAGCACCCATATCTTACATGATGCACTGAACGAGGACAGCTTCCTTGGTGCAGAAAGCAGTGTTATACCACAAGAAATACGGCTATACAAACACAGGAACTCTGACAAATTCAGTGCAACAGACAATTCACCCACTCCGATTTCTTTAACCTGTAATGGGCGTTGCATTACTGCAATATGAGGGTAGTTGTTTGAATCAAACCAACCCTTTAACACTTGTTAGATAGATAATATCTCTTGCTAATGGGGCTACTGGTACAGACAAATATTCTTATGCTGCAATAAAGACTCCTACTAATCTCTCAGATTCAAGGGACGAAACAGGCCTTCATTGTTTCAGCTCCCAAGTGAAAAATATTAGCTACTAGGTTTGCCACAGAAAATTTCATAATGGAGCAGAAATCGTAGACTTCGCTGGAAACCACTGTTTTACCTCCACTTGTTTAACATTCACACTCTAGAGAATGAGTCCCTATGGAACATGGTTCTGCTTACGTGAGGAAGACACATATGGTCCCCTATAGATAAACAGATAAGAAATACATTAAAGGCACTGTATCCTCACCTGTCAGTCCTAGATATAAAACTACCACACTAGCTATTAATCTAATGTTATGTTTTGCTAAATTTGGCAAGAACCTAAAAGAAGTGACAGCTAAGACAGTACTAATCAAGGTCATTGGTCCCCTTAGTAAGATATTTAATCTGGTTGAAGAGGAGAAGGTTACTCAATTGCCTAACACAGCACACTACTTGTTTCCTGGAAAATGCCATTCCCACTATTTCACAAAACTAAGAATACACTTCAGCCCAAAGTCTGCTACTAAGAGCACACTTAACAATAGAAGAGCTTTGGTTTTAAAATATTTATCTTAGCCGACAGAAATAGGGGACACACTACTTTCCAAATTGTCTTCTGGCAGGGAAGTGAGACAGACTATGTGGGAGTTTCCAAACAAAAAGACCTAGGTTCATGATTTCTCTCAAATACAGATCTTTCAGATACTAGTATAACAGAGGACAAGACTTAGATACCCCCAACAGTGAGTGTTTGAATTTGCATTCATGAGACAGCCAACACTTCTTCCAGAAAATTAGAAAAATGTTTCAGCAGATGGCTGGATCCTTCGAAATGGTGGAAGACTTTACAGAGTTTTATCAAACACCAATGCAAACTCCTTAACATTACTACACGTCAGAGGTTTCCTGAGCAATATCTAGAACTGTTTCATTAAGTTTTTAAAAAAAAGAATAATATACACTAGTCTTATAACAAAATGTGGATTTTCATAGGTGCCAATAAAGAAAGTCATCTAGTTACTACAAACAAATTGCCAAATATTACTCCAGCAATTTTTTGTTGTTGTTGTAATTCTGCTTGTGAAAAAATGCCTTTATCTCCCCAGTACAATAATGATAAAGAGCTCTGCCTCACTCTAAGTTACAATGTCAACTCCTTGAACAATTTGACAACAGAGTGTATTATGAACCTGTAGTTTTACAGCTCGGAAAAACATTACTGATGGTTGTATATCCTTTCTTACATAATGACTTCTAAACAGCTCGTGTTGAGAAAAGAGGACCCTATGTTCCAGTCAAGACACTTAAGGACAAGGTAAACTCCATATTTGAGGACTTTTTACACTTATTTTGAGGGTAGTTTCCCCCCCCCCCCCCCAGAGATGCTATGAAAGTTCTATGTCCTTCTGTTTTGTGTAAACCCAGCTACGTTTAAACATTCAGCGGGATTAGAAGCACAACACTCACCATTTTAATCAAATGTAGCCTCTTTCATCACTAGCAAGGGAAATCTGCATTATGTTAAAAAAGTGTGATTTAGGTGGCTGCAAAGGAGTGTTTTGAGAATTGAGAAATACATCTAGGTTAGAAGTTATGGAGTTGTTGCAACAAGTCCCTTAAGTCCAGAGCAAGAAACCTGCAAAATATGTTAAAGTGGAGGGTGGTGGTTAAATTACACAACAAAAAGTTGTGTGTGTTCATATTTCAGGTGGATCCCTCCCCCGGCCACAGAAATGCATGTGTTTTGTGAATCTATGTAACCATTTGATAAGTAAAATTCTATCTATGTTCTACAAAAGGCGCATAAGCATTTGTACTTCTAAAATACTGCACCACACATATTAGCTTATCCATACCGAACTGGAATAAAACTATAACAACTCATACCTCTGGTTCAGTCTTAATGACACTCAGTGGTGCGTAGCACAGTCCTGAGTTAAGTCATGCACCAAGTACAAATGAAAGAAAACTGCCCACAAGCCTATGCAGACACCTAAAGGATGCAAACTAGAGAACACAGTGGTGGCGCTCAAATTCTTGCATTATTCTGTGTGGTCAGGATTTTAGCTCTTTTTTTGACCAATTAGTCCCACTAATTGGTAAAATTGGCTCTTTACTAAGAGCAGGACCCTATTTGACGCAAATGAACAGTTTGGATGACCAGGCAGAATTCTTTTAAAACTCCTCAAAAGCAGTGTGGCCAACTAAGCACTGCAGGATTCTACGGTCAAATTGAACAGGCGCACAAGGTTCTGGGTGAGTGAAATCTGTCTCAATATCTCTCTCTCTCTCGTGCACTATTTCAAGTTAAGATATAGTTGTACTACCAGTGATGCCATAACATCATACATTAGTTACCAGAGATTATCCAGGACAGAAGGTTTAGCTTATGCTGTGGGGAAATTCAAATGGGGTGAACTGTGATGAGACCACAGTTGTTATGAACAGATAGTTAACTTAGTGTTTTGTTTTTAGCAATTGTAGCAAACCAGAAAGATGCCAGAGGTGAGACTTTGTCTAGCGGGATGTAGCTGTAACTAATGGGTTTTCCGATTGGACATGAAATGGTCAAAGAATAGTTCCTTATTTCAGGAAGTATACCAAGACACCCTTGTTTGCCAATCAACGGAAGGGTGGTGAAAAATTGGTATATTTTCCCAGAATACGCATGGGGGTCAACAAGGGTGAAACTCTCTACGTAGTGAATAAGGCTAACACTTAGGCTTGTGCCAATACACTAAAGATCACAATACTGGCTCTATGAAGTGGGGGTCAGCGAGCAGTCTTTTTGTTGCATTTAGGAAATAATTAATGTATTTTATTCAAAGTGTGACACACTAAGTAAATCTTCCATGAAGTTGTTTTTCACGGAAGTATGCAGTGAAAATGGTTTAAAAAGTTTAACATGTTGTTGGATACAATTGGAAGTTCTGCTTCATATCTATTTTACATTATACCTAAATAATAAGTAAATTCCTAAAATATTGACAACAGCGTGAAACCTGCACCAATCATTTTCAAGGAAGATTAGGACTCAAGATAAACTTGCACTAACCTTTCTGCCTTAATGGTTTATAGTCCACTAAGTGTGACTAATCATTTAGTATGCAATGTATGAGAACAAGAATCAAACAGAACACTGATCAACCACCCAGATCTTCATATGGTCATCAATGATGGACTTTTTGGTATCCTCCTATAGTATATTCTCCTGTTCATAGCACTTTAATATGTTTCCTAAACAAAACATACCCAACCCTCCTTGGTTTCTTAAAACGAACCAGCAAGTTTTCTTTTGCCCTAGTCACTAAGAAATGCTTTGCTTTCTTTTGCTTCATGGTATTCTCCTTTAAAACTATTCCTACACAGCACTAGACACACAGAGAGGGTCAGTGAGGGTAGTTTGTGTGAAAACGCAAAGTCAGAAAAAAGTTAGAAATAATGTTTCAGTGACCTAATGCTACAAGTGAGATTTCAGTTCTCTTACGAACATCATACAGCTCAGTTTAAGGAGGTCGGTGGCAGGATTGGAAGAGTGTTGTAGAGCACTGAAAATACACAAAACACTACCTATACCATTTGTATTTCCGGTGGCAAGCCACTTTTGGGATGCCCATGGAATCCGGTCTGCTGATAACAGAGGCTTAAACGACCGAACAAAACTGTTATCCCATCAGAAAGAAACAAGTTGAAAAGTAAACTTCTTTCACTGCGTGTAGGAAAGTGCCACTGTTGGCATGGTTGCCCCCCACTTTTTGCCTACTGTTTATGCCAACTCTGACTGAACGTGTGCTGGGATCCTGCTAACCAGGCCCCAGCATCAGTGTTCTTTCCTAAAATCTGTACCTTTGTTTCACAATTGGCACACCGATGGCACACAGTTAAGTCCCCTGTAAAAGTTACCCATGGTACCAAGAGCCCTGTGGCCAGGGAAGGACCCCTCACCAAGCACATGTACACTGCCTATGCAGCTTGTGTGTGCTGGTGGAGAGAAAAAGGCAAAGTCAACATGGCACCCACCAACCACTACCTGTGGCATAGGTAAGTCACCCCTTTAGGAGACCTTACAGCCCTAAGGCACGGTGAACTATACCACAGGTAAAGGCATAGCTGCATGAGCAATATGCCCCTACAGTGTCGAAGTCAATTCTTAGACATTGTAAGTGCAGTGTAGCCATACTGAGTTTATGATTTAGGAGTTTGCCATTACAAACTCCACAGCTCCATCATGGTTTCACTGAATACCGGGAAGTTGTGGCGAGAGCCTTTGTGCTCTTGGTGGCCAGAAACAAAGCCTTTCGTGGGTGGAGGTGCTGCACACCTCCCCCCTACAAGAATTGGCGATGAGCATCGAAGGCTCAAGCCTCGGATTACAGTGCCCTCCATCTAATGGAGTTGCCCACCCCCTGGACAAAGACCCAATTTTGGCAAGTCCGGCGGGAAAAAGTGGGAAAACAGAGGGGAATGACCACCCCAGCTAGGACCCCCCCTAAGGGATCCAGATGGAGGTGACCCCCCTCCCTGCAGAATCCTCCATCTTGGTTTGGAAGACAGGGACCAATAGCGTTAAGTGTGTGCCCCCCCCTCCACAAAGGGAGTGGGCACAGGAAGGGTGTAGCCACCCTCAGGGAAAGTAGCCATATGCTACTACCCTTTGACCCCTGTAGTACCCCTAAATCCACGATTTAAGGGCTCCCTGAACCCAAATTGTCAGATTCCTGGCGACCTGACAAGAGGAACAAGCATTTACAATGCAACGGGTCTCGCGTTTGCTCATGTTAGAGCTGATCGCGTTGTAAACTCCTGACCAGACTTTTCACCTATCGGGCAAAAGTGCATTTATGTACCTAACCCGAAAAGTGAAATTAACTATGTAAAGCGCTCGACTTCTGCCAAGCGAGATCGCGCTTGTAAATTACAGAAAAAGAAGTCCACGAGCCCGATGGAAAACAGCGAGCCTCGCATGTTTTCTGTACTTGGTCGCTGCGCTCGAGGAGGGCTAGCCACCGGAAAAGGCATGACGTATGCGTGCCTTCGACTAATGAAAGCAAGCAGATTTTATTAGGCAAGCCCACCAACCAATAAAAAACAATGACGTGAAGTTGACAGGGCTCCGAGCCCTTTTCTAAATACAAAAGCGTCTCACTGCGATATGCATGCGCGAGCGCATGCAACGCAGGCTCGACCCTAAAAAGGACTGCTTAGCTGAAGCCCCCAGGAGAGAAAAAGGAAGACGACAAATGATTTGGCCCCAGCCCTACCAGCCTGTCTTCTGCTTCAAAGAACCTGCAAAAGGACAGCAACGCATCCAGCGGGACCACAGACCTCTGCCAAGCTCCAGAGGACTGCGCTACACTTAAAAAGGACCAAGAACTCCAGTGGACAGCGGCCCTGTCCAAGAAGAAAACTACAACGAAGGACTCCAACCTCCAACATGCGTGAATCCTGACCACTCTGCACCTGACACCCATGGCCCATGTCCAGGTGCCCCAACTAGCTAGAGAGGATCTCCAGGCGATTCTGAGCAAGTGCCAACTGTGGGTCGACATCTCCATCCCTCCACTACGACGCCTGCAGAGGGAATCCCGATGACCCCCTGACCACGAAGCTCCGGACGAAGATATCAGATGCCTAAAGGCACACTGCACCCGCAGCCCACAAGCCTTGGAGAACCAGACCTCCAGTGCAACAACGTTCAGCAGGCAGCCCTCCTTCCTGTCCATCCTATGGTCTGCCCGAGACAACCCCCTGGACCTCACCTGCAGCCTCTGAGTGACCCCTAGGGTCCCCTCATTGAGAATCATTGGAGACCCGACATTGTTTGCACCCTGCACCCGGCTGCTTGAGTGCCTCTGAGGGTTTATGTTTGGTATCTACTTGTGACATTGCCTCCCCCCCTCAACCCCCCCCCCCCCCCCAGTGCTCCTCTAAAACCCCCCCCCCAGGTCTGCTCTCCGAAGTCACTGGTACTTACTTGCTGCAGATCTGAAACAGAGTGCCCCCAGTCTCCATAGGAGCCAATGTTAATTTTGCCTATGCTTTGACCTCTGCACCTGGCCGCCCCCGTGTTGCTGGTGAAATTCCCGAAAAGCTTAAAAAAAATAGGCAAAACAAAAAACAAAACACATTATATATATATAAAAAAAAAATATGTGCACATGCACGGTGACGCATGCGTGTGAATGTGTTACCACTCAAATAATGAACTTCTAGGGTGGAGGGGAATGAAATACAAATAAATCTGGGAGGGTAAAGCAGCACTTAACGGAGACACAACACAAAGGCAGGAAAAGCACATGAGCGAGAGTAGAACGCAGCGCCAAGGGGAGGCGCACACGAGGGAGAGAACAAAATGAAAAAGGGGTAGCAAGACACAAGGGAGAGCTGCAAAAACACATGCCTTACCATGGAATGTGTAACCAAAAAAAAACGCAACTCCCAAAAGTGAGCAGTGAAAGGATACATGTTAGCTAATCAAGACGACGGTACAGAGGCTACGCTCAGGGGAAGGACAAACACATGAGAAAGGCAAGACAAGGTAAGCCAACAAATAATAAGCAACCTAATAGGAGTGGCAATAAAGCCAATGAATGGGCCGATTGTAAGTGCACTGTAAAAATCTTGATAGGTCCACAATAGGTTTTTTGCAACTAGGCAGCTTTGCTGGCTGGAAGTTGAGACCCACAAATGGCTAAGAGTGTGCCTCAGCTGAGACTAACTATATAATTGTTCACATTAGTGGCCACCCCTCGTGACACCAGGATTTTGAGAACAACAAAAAACTGAGTATATCACAGTCATTGTGACATGACTAACTTTAATCATGGCTTAAGTTGTGCTACGATTCTGTTTATGCCAGGGAGCTGGACTTGAGCATACAAATGGCCATGTGGGTATCACATCAAACACACAAAAAGGTGATGGGTTTGAATGCTACTCCGAGTGATGGCCAGTGGTTAGACTTATTGCAAACATTCCTCCCTTCACTTTTCATGTGTCTGATATAACGCCCAATGTGGCACATCGTATGCTCAAGCATGGGTTCAATGCTCACTGTGCCAGTGGAACCAAGCTACATAAGGCTGATGAGCCACAGTGAGGGCAAAATTGGACTTGGGTTGCTTGCGTTCCAGTTCAGGGAGAACCTGGCCTAGTAATTTGGGCTGGACTGTTCCTACTGGAGCACGACCAAGACTGATTTCCATAAGGCAGGGTCTAAGGTGCTATACGAATGGTGGCTTAGGCTACTATCCTGAGTGACTGCCAGTGTTTAGACCTATTGCAAGCATTCCTGACATCTTTATGTGTTTCATGTCTGAAGGTGTCAAGATTATGACCAGACCTGGGTCCCTTGATCACTGACCAAGCTACACCTGACTGAAAAGTCCCAATCATGCCAAAACAGATCTTGGGTTGCGCGGCTCTGGTTCAGACAGATCTTGGCTTGACAGTTCACGCTGGACTGTACCATGCTGGCCAACATAACAATGGGTTAGAATGCTACCTTGAGTGATTGCCAGTGATTAGATTTATTGCAAGCATTCCTCTCATTGCTTCTTGTGTGTTTGATGCTATGGATAGTTGCCTGACTCCAGTCCCATCTGGATGGACTAAGCAGGGAAAAGAAGCACTGGTCACATGATGCAAAGGAAGCTATTCATAAAAAAGTTTGTTAAAGGCAGAACCCACAGCAATTGCCTGGGTTTGTTGAAACTGTTTTACGTACTGTGACACTGCATTACAAATAATGGGTCAGATAATCGATTGTGCGAACATCTATCCGTGTACCTCAGTGCACTTTTCAATTTGAAAACGGGAATATTGGGAATAGTGGCAAGGAAGCGATCGAGCCAAAAGACAGGTTACATTTTGTGTTCAGGTTTGTGGAGGGATTCAGACCTGAAATAGGTCAGATGATTAAGAGTCATTTGATTTGTTGGCAAGCGAAGCCAATTGATGAGGTGTTGCAGTATGCAAAATACTGCAGTGATGAGATTGAGTTGAAGCAGAAAAAGCTGAAGGGGAAAGCTATGGTGATGCAGATTAAGGCAGCTCAAACAGGAGTGCAAAGGACTTTTGTTCAGTAGATACCACAGCAGCAGGGAACGGTCATGTTCCAGCCTCAGATGAGAGGTAGGGGTCGTGGAGTCAATATAAATCGTGGTCCGGATCTGAGTACTGTAGTGGTTCAAAATGATATGCAAGGGATGAAGAAGATGTTACCATGTCACATTTACGGAGCTGTGGGACATTGGAATTAGGAGTGTCCAACGATGGCGCTGGAAGGTGTTGTTCAGCAAAGTAGTGACGCCAATACATTTCAAAATGTATGAATACCAAAAATGAGAGGGTCTTAATCCAAATTTCCAGAATAATGTGAATCAGATGCAGAATTTTCAACTCATGCAGCAGGTGCAATTGCCTTGTGCACAAATGACACAGTTACAACCAGTCCAGCAGCAGGTTCCTACGGTACCTAGACTGCAAATGCAAATACCTCAAGCCCCGAGGGACCAGCAACAGGTGATGATTACTCAACAGGTCACGGGACAGAGACAAGACAGAAGTAATAACACCGTGCACCAATTTCCATTACACAGTGAGAATGAAGTAAACGGTGATTGGATGAGTGATAGTTCGGATGAGGAGCCATGCATGCTTGCAGCCTCCCTAAAGGTAGATCAGAGGGGACCTTTTGTGAAGGGAAGAGTGATGGGTCACAAGGTATCATTTTTGGTGGACACGGGAGCTCCACGCTCCACAGTGAGGAGCGTAAAAGTCCTGAATTTACCTATTTTAGGAAGAACAGTTCAGGTTGTGGGGGTAGCGAATAAGCATTTGACAAATCCGATCACAGATCCAGTACAAGTTGAGACTGGCAATTTCCAAAGATTGCATAGGTTTATAGTCTGTGATTCCAGTCCAGTATCCTTACTGGGAAGGGATTTATTGTGCAAGACCAAGTGTTTGATCTCTTGTTCAACTGCTGGGATAGACATTCAGACAAATTGTGATGATGAAGAGGAACTAACTCCAGCAACTGAAAATTACACTACCAATGAAGAGTACCCATTGACTGAGTTTTTCCCAATGTTTACAGTAAAAGAGCTTCATTCAGATTTGAAGGGAACAGTACAGGAAAACATGTGGGATCTAACAGGTACAGAAGTGGGTTTGATCAAGGGAGTGGAGCAGATTAAGGTTACTTTGAAGCCGAATGTAGTGTTTCCACAGCTTCCACAGTACAATATGCCACAAGATGTCTTGATGAAAGTAGCACAGATAATTGGAGACTTTGTGAAGCAGAGTCTTGAAAGAAGTGCTGAGCAGCCCAGGTAATTCACCGATAATGGGTTTGAAAAAGCCATGTGGAAAGGTGCGAATTGTGCAGGATTTGAGAAAGGTAAATGACATGGTGGTCAAATGTTGTCCTGTGGTGCCAAATCTAGCAGTAATAATGTCTGATTCCACGCGATGCAGAATGGTTTACAGTGGTTGACTTGTCAGAAGCTTTCTTTTCTGTGCCTCTTCATGAGGATAGTCAGTTTCTGTTTCGTTTCAAATTCTTAGACAGAGTCTATAGTTGGTTCAGACTTCCTCAAGGGTACACGGAGTCACCATCCTTGTTTATCCAGATCCTGAAAAAAAAACTGGAATCATTGGAATTGCCATTTCAATCGACTCTGGTACAATACATTGATGACTTGCTCCTTGCCTCCAAAACTAGGAACGAGTACAAGTACGACTCGATTGCCCTATTAAATCATTTGGGAAAATTTGGTCATAAGGTGTCACCATTGAAATTACAGTACTGTCAGAAGACAGTGAAATGCCTGGGTCACCAAATTGAGAGAGGGTTGAGGAGAATTTCCAGAGAAAGAATCACAATGATATTGCAGAGAAGTCCCCCGACTTCACAGAGAGATGTCAGGATGTTTCTGGGAATGGTAGGTTCTTGTCGTCAATGGATTCCAAATTTTGTGGAGATTTCAAAGCCACTACAAAAGTTGACACATAAGGATGTCACTGATCCCATAACATTAGATCAGGAACAGATGAAAGCGTTCACTGAGCTGAGAGAGAGTTTGTGCCGAGTTCCAGCGATGGGTATGCCTTATTACACAAAACCATTCACATTGTTTTGTCATGAACGTGATGCTTGTTCTTTGTCTGTCTTGACACAGGTCCATGGAGGTGCTTATCTCCCAGTAGCCTATTTTTCAGCTACCTTGGATCCAGTTGCAGCAGCTTTACCAGGTTGTTTGTGTGCAGTTGCCGCAGTTGATCAAAGTCTTTCACAATGTGAGGGAGTAGTGATGGGATATCCCCTGATGGTAATGGTCCCTCACTCGATTGAGATTTTACTGACAAGGCTGAAAACACAGTATTTGACTGGTGCCAGACTGACAAGGTATGAGAAGAGCATTTTAGGTGCTCCAAATGCAACATTGAAAAGATGTACAGTGCTGAATATGGCAACTTTACTTCCAAGTGATACTGTTGAAATTGAAAAAGAGGAAGACATTGAGCATGATTGTCTTGAGGTAACTCAGTTGTGCACAAAACCAAGACCTGACATCAGAAATACTGGACCGGAAGAAAATGATCAAATTGTCTTTGTTGATGGACCATGTCTCAGAGATGGTACAGGAACATTGAGAGCAGGCTATGCTGTGTGCACAATTACAGGTACTTTAGAAGCTTCTTGGCTTTGAGGGGTATATTCTGCACAAGTATCAGAATTGGTTGCTCTTACTTCAGCGTGCCATGTGTCTGCTAGACTGAGAGTCACTATCTATTCAAATAGCCAATACGGATTTGGAATTGTTCAAGATTTTGGTCAATTGTGGTCACAAAGAGGTTTCCTGACCTCTACTGGTTCAACCAGTGAGAAATGGCGAAAGAATAAAAGAGTTGCTGAATGCAATACAATTGGCTGAAGAAATTGCAGTGGTAAAATGCAGTGCACACCTGAAAACACAGGACTACGTGTCACTGGGAAATGGATATGTGGATAAAGTTGCAAGGTTTTGCGCATTGAACTGTATATCGTTCAAAGACAAGTGGGAACTGATATCTGAAGAACACACCACATGTATAAGTTATGCATTTAAGGTGATTGATACAATGGAATGTTGACAAGGAGGAGAAAAGGTTGTGGCTAAAAATGAAATGCATGCAGAGACAGGACAAGCTATGGGTATCAGAAGATAGTCAAATGGTTCTGCCAAATAGTTTGTTATCACAAATGGCAAAATACTATCATGGTCAAGCACACATTGGGAGGGATGCCATGGTTCGTTTGTTTAAAATCGATTGGTTTAACCCAAAGTTTAGACAAGCCGCAGAAGCAGTATGTCATTGCAGTGTTATTTGTCAGCAATTAAATGCGGGGAAAGGGACTGTAGTGAACTTGAGCCACATTGGAAGAGCAGGGGGTCCTTTAAGCAGAATGCAATTGGATTTCATGGAGATGCCTGCATGTGGAGGTTTGAAATACATGTTGGTGATTGTGTGCATTTTTAGTCACTGGACTGAAGCGTACCCTGCAAGAAGGAATGATAGCCTCACAGTAGCAAAGCTGTTGCTTAGAGTTGATACCACTTTCGGTTTTCCGATCTCTTTAGAATCATATAGGGAACACACTTCAATAACGAGGTGATTAAACTCTTATGTGCAGCACTAAACATTGAGCAGAAATTGCATTGCAGCTATCGCCCTGAACCATCAGGATTAGTGGAGCAGATGAATGGTACTTTGAAATCAAGAATTGCCAAGATGTGTGCAGCCACAAATTTGAAATGGCCAGATGCATTGCCTTTGGTGTTGATGTCAATGAGAAATACACCCAACAGGAAAACAGGACTGTCGCCCCACGAGATTCTTATGAGCAGGGAAATCAGGTTGCCAGCAGTTCCAGCCAATGCATTTGTCAATATTACAGATGATATGGTGTTGGACTACTGCAAGTGTCTGGCTGATGTGTTTCGCTCTTTCTCTCAGCAGGTGGAGGCCACCACACTGACCTGGCTTGACAGTTTGGGCTGGACTTCTCCTAATGGGAGCAGGGTCAAGACTGATTTGCATATAGCTGGGTCCGAACTGGGGTGACGTGGCAAGCAAAATAACAATGGATTAAACCCAGATTTGTGACTGGGGGTGAGTGTTTGAAAAGTTTCAACACTCTGTTCATCACTTTATTTTGTGCTATTGCCTTGTGCGTTCCAAGTTGCTAGGGTATGCCCAGACGTGGGTCCCTTGCTTGCTGCGCCACTGGATTCAAGCTAGCCTGGCTGATGAAGGGTGATACCCTGAAACCGGTTCCAGGACGCTTGAATCCTGTCCAGGGAGGACCTGGCTTGTCAGTTCAGGTTGGGCTGCTCCTATTGGGAGCAGGGTCAAGACTGATTTGCATATACCTGGGTCCGAACTGGGGTGATGTGACAAGCAAAATAACGATGAATTAAACCCAGATCTGTGACTGGGGGCGAGTGTTTGAAAGTTTCAACACTCCGTCCATCTTTTTATTTTGTGATATTGCCTTGGCCACCACACTGCCACAAATTCAGGATCCTGGGCACAAGCACAACCTGAGAGCTGGCGATTGGGTTGTTGTCCGCGAGCATGTGCGCAACAAATGTTTGGAGCCTCGCTGGCGGGGACCTTACTAGGTGATCTTGACAACTACAACAGCTGTAAAGTGTGCAGGAAATCCGAACTGGATTCACTCGAATCACACAAAGAAAGTGGCATGTCCACTGGATCATGAAGAAGCGTTGTTGAGAACACCAACAATCGCGAACAAGTTGCAGCACCTGAACCAGAAAAGGAGCAAGAAGAGCCTGAAATTGAACGAGAACTTATGGAAGATGGTTCCATTACCCCTGTAAGAGATGAAGGTGAAGAATTACAGGAGGGTGCTGGAGAATCAAACTCGACGGATGCAGCAGGGAAGCATAGCACAGCAGGGGTTATCCCAGAAGTAGACGGTTCTGAGAAACAAACAGAGCAAGTGCCAGACCAAGAAGGGGAGGGAGTAGAGTTGGATCAAAGCCAAGGTGAGTTGACTCCTCCCAAGCCTGTTGTAGGTCCATCAAGAGAAAACACCATAGAAAAAGAAACAGAAAAAAAAAAAAAAGTCCAATCCTGAGAAAAATATTGACAGAAGGTTCAAAGAAAGGAGATAATTGGCCTGAGTCACAAGTAGTGAAAAGAAAGGAAGTGGTCATTGATCAAACAATAGAGGAAGAAGTAGATACTACGAGAAAAGAAGAATTAAGCGAAGGAGAGTTGAGTGGTGATCGAAAGTTGAAAAGAAAGAGAATAGCAAGTCTGAGATACGCTGGTCCTGAATGGGCATGCACAGCTACAAAGGAATGGCAGCACAAGTTTATGTCTTTTTTTTTTTTTATAGGGAAGTTCCGAGTCAATATTTTGATGTAACCTGAAGAGGAGCAAGGAATTGAACGGTTGAAAATTATCTAAGAATTATTTTGAAAAAAAGAAAAAAAAAAAAAGGAGACTGTTGAAAGCTAACTGTAAAAGACATGGATAACCTGATTTGACAATTGAAAACCAGATGTGACAAACTGCTAATCGATATTGACAAGGATAAGGGTTCCTGGATGTGAAACTGAGCTGCTGAAAGAAGAATTGTTTATTTTTGCTGCACTTTGCTAAGTTACTTTTGCTTTCTGATTCTTTACAGATCATGGCTGAGTTCAATAATCAGGTTAGGGATGCTAAGCATTGTAAATATATGAGCATTGGATTGGCAATTATGTGTGGGATTTTGTTTATTGTAGTGATTGTGGGTATGTCTGTTCTTGATGCGAAAGGAGCCATCCATACTACTGCTTCTGAGACTACTACACTAACGGCTTTGGAGAAGTTTAAGTCAGATGAGAAATATTTGCATGATTATACTAATGTTCAAGGAGAACTTTCTTCCAACGTCTTCTATTGTTTGTTGAGTATGTTGAGACGATGGATGTGAGCGATTGTCTTGTGTATACGAAATTCCTTTGTCAGTTGAGGAAGGAGATACGTACCATAGTCTTCCATTCACCTACGGGATAAGTTGTAGTCTGCTACCAACAAGATTCTATGACCAGGAGTATATTCAGTATTTTTATTCTGATTATGATGTAGTGTTTTCGTTTGTCCCTATCATTAGGTATCCGGGTATAGTAGCTAAGGACCATGATATAGTATTGGTTAGAGGATTCTTTGAACCTACACTAACGTTTGAGACGACTTATGCGCACAAAAATAATCTTACATGCTTGCTTCACCTTTAGAGAAGAGCTTCTTAGGGCATACAGATGATAGGAGAAAAGCATTAAAAGAGAAATTAGAAAAAGGTTTAGAGAAAACAACTTACAAGAACGATTATGCTTATACTGCAATTAAGACGCAAGGGATACTAGCTTTAGATGCATTACATGTACGGAAGCTTTGTATATATAGGCGAAGGTCGCGCACTGACACTTTATTTGTCGTACAAGTGAATGCAGGCATGCGTTTCTGTTTCAAAGTAAATGGACATTTATGTTGAATGGTCAGGATCCTGCAATTCCAGGTATCTACTATTTTTGTGGACTTAATGCTTATTACCGTCTTCCAAGAGGATGGTATGGGACACGTTATTTGGTAATAGTGTTCCCAAAGATTTACCGGATAGAGGACTTGAATAAGTTTCCGAAATTGACTGAATTACATCATAAGAGACAGAGGAGGGAATCCTCTTCTGCGATGGGGGAGATATATTTGGTGCGGTGATTCCTTCATTGGGAGACATCCTGAATTCTATCAAGATACGAAAGTTGTCTACTATTGTGGATAACATGCTGACAAATTTTACAGGGGCAATACTCCTGATAGTTACTGAATTGGCTGCGGATAGAGCTATGACACTTCAAAATCATCTTGCTTCAGACATCCTTCTGGTGAAGGACGGCGGAGTCTGTAAAATGATTAACTTTAGACATTGCTGCTCATACTTTCCTAACAATAGTAAGGAGATACGAGACTTACTTACTAACCTGACTAATGCAAGTAGTGACTTGAAGGAACTGAAAGACCCATGTGTGTGGGAAAAGGTAGGAAAAGGATTTGCTTCAGTGGGTAATTGGCTAATGAGTGTTTATGTGTTCTAATAATGAGTTTATTAGAAAGTGGTTAAAGTAGAAAAATTAATGTGCACGTTTGAAATTGTGACCTTGGAGACTGTCCAACAGAATTCACGAATGTACTAATAAATGACTAGAATACATGAAATACAGAAAAACTTATAAAATAATGTGTCATATTGAGAGAGATAACATATGCTTTTCAATGAGTGTAGGCCTTAACTTAGCTAATGTCTTGGCCTACTCTTACCAGGCCTCATGGAGAAGCTGTATTTTTTTGCATTTAATGGAAAATGCTGACAAGCTGAACTAACTGTGAACTGCTCATTGTTTAATAAAATTTGCTTAGCTGAAACCTCTATGAGAACCGACGGACAGGAGATGATGGAACTAGAAATGTAACGATTGGTGTGTAAAGCGCACTGAGTGTACTTTCCCAGGACTTGAACAATGAAGGCACTGACTGGAGAAGAAGATGCAACATTTTCGATACCTGACCAGCCGAATGATGAGGATATCGGACCAATCAATGACATAAAAAACGTGAAATATTACAATACATAGATTTGGACTAAATCAATTATTGGGTAGAGTCATAACTTCTGATTACTTGACCAATTAGGAATTGGGAGATAGTCTGGGTAACTTCGATATAACAAAGTGCCAGAGAGACGAGAGTTCAGATGTTAGATGCTGAATGCAGATGCTAGATGTTGGGGAGCGAGACTGCGAGATTACTGAGGCGATTCGAGATTCTGTCATTGGGCTCATAGTCCTGAGAGCCTGATGTGATGCTGACCGACTGATGACCTGAAGACTGACTCTGTTGCTGATCCATACTGAGGATAGGTAGATATGAAATGTGACTGAATATAACGTTGTGCCTTTTCTTTCTAGGTACCAACTGCGCAGACTAAATAGTTTTCTTATCTAGATGATTTTTCCAAAATTCTTGCTCTAAATTGTTTTTGCATGAAGTCCCACATGCTGATGCTAATATAGCCTTAGAACCCGCCGTAGCGGGCTCTACCGGCTATTAAAGGCCCGCTCCCCGCGTTAAATGCCCGAGCCGAAGGCGAGGGCATTTAACAAGGGAGAGGGACTTTAATAGCCGGTAGAGCCCGCTACGGCGGGTTCTAAGGCTATTAGAACATTCTGCCACTCAGGGCAAAATGTTCTATTAAAAAAAAAAATGTTCACGGAGCCCGAGGGGATTAAAATCCCCTTGGGCTCCGTGAGGCTTTGTTCACAGCTATTGCTGTGAACAAAGCGAACATTGGAATGTTGGCGCTGCGGGCTTTTACTGGCCAGTAAAAGCCCGCAGCACTCCATTGTTTTCAATGGAGCTCCCAGCATTCCAATGTTCTAATCTGGATTAGATGAGGTTTTCCATATGTGACGACTGACAGATTCAGGGACAAATGGCTGACCAACTGTTTAGCAGAACTCTATGAATAGAAAAGACCTATTACCTTTGTTCTTCCTGTTGTCTTTTGCTAATGCATTAGAATATGTTTTGATGCAGGTTTTGATCAGATTATGTTTTAGTGCCTTATAATAAACTAATACAGAATTTTGATTGAATTGAGTTGAATTAATCTCATGATTTAGTATTGTAACAGATAGGGAAATAAAAATCACTAAAACGTATAACAAGTTGTGGTTATTTATGACTGAAAGGTCATGGTGTGCAGTGTTGTTCATTAATGATGAAGACTAATGCTTATTAACTTTTGTGTATTGATCATTTGGAGTACCAACCATACCCCAGCTAGGATACTCTATGCAAATCAAAAGGTTCATCGACCTATGCGCTATTAAGGACCAGGCATGCTAACTATGCCACGAGCTGCTTTCTCTTTCACTTCTGGAATATCTTGCGGTACATTCATCCGCGCTGATTGTATGTAAAAAGTGCGCCATCAATCTGGGGCGTGGTTGAGTGTTTGATTTCATTTCTGAAGCCATGAGGTAAAATGTCGAATTACTTCACTGCCTCTGTCATTCAAGCTCAAATTTCATGTAGCATTACCGCTGTTCCCATCCTCGAAACTGTTCCTAAAAAAATGAAGGTATCGTTTGATTACTTGTCTGAAAGGTGCTCCTTTCACTATACAACTATTAATTCAGTTTCCATTCACCCCATTCTGAAGTGCTATGTAGCTTATTGTTTACTTAATTTCCTCATCAAAAACTTCCATATTACATTACCCAGTGGGTCATATTACCCGATCGGGAATTTCTGCGGAGAACCGATAAGATACCCAAGGACTCTGTGAAATGTTATTTACTATGAGTTTCACACCTTTGAAACAAAACAGTGAAATAGACTGTAAGGGTATAGCTTCCTGAAAGCACAGGCACCATTTGATACTGCCAAAGCAAGGTTCCCACGCTGGCACTTACTGTCTTAAGGGCTTTAGCTTTTAGTCGAAGACTCTCAGTCAGCCTCTCGTTCTCCTCCTCGTACACGCTACCGCCGATAAGGGGCTGGTGCTCATTCTCACGGCTCTTGCCCCTCCGCTCCATATTGGAAATATCTGTCTGCAGAAGGTATTTCCGGATGAGAGAGCTTTGCTCCTATCACAGTAAACGGTCCAAAGCGCCCCTATCACAGTAAACGGTCCACAAGCGGCGCACTGCTGTCACTGATGACGTGTCCCCGTGCGTTTGTGTAACGTGTCCCCAGCGCGTTTTACCCATACACCACAAGCAGCTGTAGGATTTAGCGCCTCCCCGTGAAACCGTCGTACCCGGAAGTAGATCTGTAAATAATACACCCTTAGTCTGGCGGCAGTGTTGCCAGATTGGGCTAGATCACGCACAATTGGGCTAAATTTTCCCCTGTTGTGATGTGTAAGATTTGGTTTGGTTTTAGGCTATTTTATAGATTATTTTGTGCTAAAAGGATCAGTATTTTATCTGTTCTAACCAGGATACGCTGACTGTGAGCTCGGAGCTGCCCTATAAGAAGTATGACCGATCCACTTGAAAAGTGCAGTTTTGCCATGAGCATTTGAACAGACGCATCTCAACTATCCTGCCTCCCTAGCTCATCTGCATTTTCAGAAGCATGTATGACCAATGCAAGTTTAATAACTTTCTTATACAGAGCGTCAGATAGCGCATCTTGCTATGAGGCCATTTCAAACCCTCAACATGCGTTGTCACTGGAACCTGTGATTTGTCATACATTAGTCATGCTTTTATAATTCATTGAGCTATGCATCCATCAGTTTGTTAGACCGTTTCATAAGCATCTCTCTCTGTCTCTCTAATTTATATATTTTTATATTTATATATCTATATATATATTTGACGCAGATCTGCTAATTAGAAATTAATAATGAATATTTATGTGTGTTGATTAATGAAAAGTTTGTAGAAAAATGAATCGTAGAGAAAATAATGTGCACGTTTGAAAATGTGCCCACGGACAATGTCAGCCACTTATACGAAAGTTGTACTAAAATTAACAAAAAATGTGTGAAATAATGAAAATATATAAGAATAATGTAGCAATATTTCATTGAGATGTATGACCTATGTTGTGCATACATTTAAAGAATTAACTTAGCTGAAGTCGTGGCCCACTTGCTAGGCCTCATGCAGAAGCTGATTTAGTAGAACATGGTGAAGGAAAGCTACAATGCTGACCTGACCCTGAACCACCCCATGTTAAAGTTGCTTAGCTAGAATTTTCTGCAATGTACCGACGGACAGGAGGTGATGAATTATGTGTAGAGTAGGCTAAATGTACTTTCCCAGGACTTGAACAGTGAGAGCACTGACTGAAGAGGAACATGCAACATTTTCGATACCTGAAGAGCTGGATGATGAAGACATTCATGAACTGAGAAAGAAGAAATATTAGAACTCATAGATTTGTAAAATTAATATTATAGGTTAGAGTCATATCTGCTGATTGATTGACTGACCAATTAGGAATCCGGGAGATGGACTGAAAAACTCTAATAAAAAGTCATGACAAGGGGCTAAAACTTCAGATGAAGGGGAGAATTGATGACGTCAGGAGACGCGGTTCGATATTCTGTCGTTGGGCTCATACTCTTGAGAGCCCGATGCGTTGCTGATCTATTGATGACCTGAAGATGAAGACTGACTTTGTTGCTGATCCATTCCGTGGATAGGTTGCTATGAACTGATTAACTTGTGCCTTTTCTTCTAGGTACCAACTGTGCTGTTTTATAGTTTTTCTTCTAGCTAGATGTTTTCCAAATTCATATTTTTCTAAATTGTTTTTGCATGAAGTCCCACATGCTGATGCTAATCTGGATTAGGAAGATTTATTTCCTGGGTGACGTTGACAGTGACAAATGATTGACAAACAGATTGCTGAACTCTGCTATTAATATCGTTATATCCATTTTTGTTGGCTTATGCTGAAGCTTTTCAACAAATGCTTCCTAAAGTTTTGATTAGATTGTGTTATTGGTGGTCACTAATAAACTAATTCTGAGCTAATTAAATGAAGTTTGAGTTAACCAGATGCATTAGAATTGTAATCAGTAGGGAAATAAAAATTATTAAACGCTTTATCGAGTCGTGGTTATTCATGAAATTATAATTGTAATTATTTATTGACTAATAATTCTCTTAGTGGTTACTGATTGATTAAATTGATTATTGGTGCCACTGGTCACTACATGATTAGGATACTCCATGTGATCCAAAAGGTTAATCGGTCTATATGCGCCCCCTTGTAAGTTTACTTATTAAGGAACAGGCGCGTTAGCGTAGTCAGCAGATTTGGTGTATTTTAAGCAAACTTGACAAATGAAATTGGAAATGTAGTAACCTAATATTTATTTACATGGGCATGGTTACCCTTCTCCCACCCACCGTAAGACTTTCATATTGCAGCTGTGGCACTTTTTTAAACTAATGACTATCAATACAATAACACTGCTGCAGGCACGAATGAGAGCCTAATAAAAAGTGGGACAATGAGCTGAGAGAACTGCATGTAAGAAATCACTTGTGTGGCAAGATGTCAAGTGTGAGCGCTGAAATTTCTACTAATAAATATTTCATGTATTCTGTAATTTGTATTTGCATAGAAAATTAATTAACATAGAAAATAACATGCCACTCGAAAATGTGCCCACTTGAATGGCCTCTGTTTATTATGAAAATTTTTATTAAACAGCTGTAGGAAAGTACCATCTTGCCTGGCATGTTACCCCCATATTTCAATGTATATATGTTGTTTTAGTCTATGTGTCACTGGGACCCTGCCAGGCAGGGCCCCAGTGCTCATAAGTATGTGCCCTGTATGTGTTCCCTGTGAGACGACTAACTGTCTCACTGAGGCTCTGCTAACCAGAACCTCAGTGGTTATGCTCTCTCTGCTTTCCAAATTGTCACTAACAGGCTAGTGACCAATTTCACCAATTCACATTGGCATACTGGAACACCCATATAATTCCCTAGTATATGGTACTGAGGTACCCAGGGTATTGGGGTTCCAGGAGATCCCTATGGGCTGCAGCATTTCTTTTGCCACCCATAGGGAAATCTGACAATTCTTACACAGGCCTGCCAGTGCAGCCTGAGTGAAATAACGTCCACGTTATTTCACAGCCATTTGCCACTGCACTTAAGTAACTTATAAGTCACCTATATGTCTAACCTTCACCTGGTGATGGTTGGGTGCAAAGTTACTTAGTGTGGGGGCACCCTGGCACTAGCCAAGGTGCCCCCACATCGTCCAGGGCAAATTCCCCAGACTTTGTGAGTGCGGGGACACCATTACACGCTTGCACCATACATAGGTCACTACCTATGTATAGCGTCACAATGGTAACTCCGAACATGGCCATGTAACATGTCTAAGATCATGGAATTGTCACCCCAATGCCATTCTGGCATTGGGGAGAAAATTCCATGATCCCCGAGTCTCTAGCACAGAATCCGGGTACTACCAAACTGCCTTTCTGGGGTCTCCACTGCAGCTGCTGCTGCTGCCAACCCCTCAGACAGGTTTCTGCCCTCCTGGGGTCCAGGCAGCCCTGGCCCAGGAAGGCAGAACAAAGGATTTCCTCTGAGAGAGGGTGTAACACCCTCTCCCTTTGGAAATAGGTGTGATGGCTGGGGAGGAGTAACCTCCCCAGCCTCTGGAAATGCTTTGATGGGCACAGATGCTGCCCATCTCTGCATAAGCCAGTCTACACCAGTTCAGGGGTCCCCCAGCCCTGCTCTGGCGTGAAACTGGACAAAGGAAAGGGGAGTGACCACTCCCCTGACCTGCACCTCCCAGTAGAGGTGCCCAGAGCTCCTCCAGTGTGCCCCAGACCTCTGCCATCCTGGAAACAGAGGTGTTGCTGGCACACTGGACTGCTCTGAGGGGCCAGTGCCAGCAGGTGACGTCAGAGACTCCTTCTGATAGGCTCTTACATCTCTTAGTAGCCAATCCTCCTTCCTAGGTAACCAAACCTCCTTTTCTGGCTATTTAGGGTCTCTGCTTTGGGGAATTCTTCAGATACCGAATGCAAGAGCTCACCAGAGTTCCTCTGCATCTCCCTCTTCACCTTCTGCCAAAGGATTGACCGCTGACTGCTCAGGACGCCTGCAAAACCGCAAAAAAGTAGCAAAGACAACTACTAGCAACCTTGTATCGCTCATCCTGCCGGCTTTCTCGACTGTTTCCAGGTGGTGCATGCTCTGGGGGTAGCCTGCCTCCTTCTTGCACCAGGAGCTCTGAAGAAATCTCCAGTGGGTCGACGGAATCTTCCTCCTGCAACCGCAGGCAACAAAAGACTGCATCACCGGTCCTCTGGGTCCCCTCTCAGCATGACGAGCGTGGTCCCTGGAACTCAGCAACTCTGTCCAAGTGACTCCCACAGTCCAGTGACTCTTCAGTCCAAGTTTGGTGGAGGTATGCCTTTACTCCCCACGCTAGACTGCATTGCTGAGTACCGCGTGATTTGCAGCAGCTCCGGCTCCTGTGCACTCTTCCAGGATTTCCTTTTCTAACCTGCAGTGCACAACCTTCTGAGTTGTCCTCCGGCGTCGTGGGACGCCCTTTTGTGACTTTGCGTGGACTCCGGTTCACTCCTCTTCTAAGTGCCTGTTCCGGTACTTCTGCGGGTGCTGCCTGCTTCTGTGAGGGCTCCCTGACTTGCTGGGCGCCCCCTCTGTCTCCTCATCCAAGTGGCGACATCCTGGTCCCTCCTGGGCCACAGCAGCATCCAAAAACCCTAACCTCAACCCTTGCAGCCAGCAAGGCTTGTTTGCGGTCTTTCTGCGTGGGAACACCTCTGCAAGCTTCTTCACGACTTGGGACATCCATCCTCCAAAGGGGAAGTTCCTAGTCCTCTTCGTTCTTGCAAAACACCAAGCTTCTTCCATCCGGTGGCAGCTTCCTTGCACCCTCAGCTGGCATTTCCTGGGCTCCTGCCCACTCTCGACACTGTTGCGACTCTTGGACTTGGTCCCCTTGTCTTACAGGTACTCACGTCCGGAAATCCACTGTTATTGCATTGTTGGTGTTGGTTTTCCTCGCATAATCCCCCTATCACGACTTCTGTGCTCTCTGGGGGTTGTAGGTGCACTTTACACCTACCTTACTGGGTCTTGGGGTGGGCTATTTTTCTAACCCTCACTGTTTTCTTACAGTCCCAGCGACCCTCTACAAGCTCACATAGGTTTGGGGTCCATTCGTGGTTCGCATTCCACTTTTGGAGTATATGGTTTGTGTTGCCCCTACACCTATGTGCTCCTATTGCAATCTATTGTAACTTTACACTGCTTGCATTACTTCCTTTTGCTATTACTGCATAATTTTGGTATTGTGTGCATATATCTTGTGTATATTTGGCATCCTCATACTGAGGGTACTCACTGAGATACTTTTGGCATATTGTCATAAAAATAAAGTACCTTTATTTTTAGTATATCTGTGTATTGTGTTTTCTTATGATATTGTGCATATGACACCAGTGGTATAGTAGGAGCTTTACATGTCTCCTAGTTCAGCCTAAGCTGCTTGGCCATAGCTACCTTCTATCAGCCTAAGCTGCTAGAAACACCTCTTCTACACTAATAAGGGATAACTGGACCTGGCACAAGGTGTAAGTACCTCTGGTACCCACGGCAAGCCAGGATAGCCTCCTACGTTGGTTGTGCAGCGGTGGGATAAGTACTTGTAACTACTTACCAGTTTGTCATTTTGTGCTTTTCATAAGAGAATAATATACAAAACAAGTTCAGTGTATGTACACCTAACCAAAAAGTTTTGCTTTTCTTCTCTTACACTTTCTGCTAAGTGCTGAAAAGTACTCCTAAACTTCTAAAAAGTTTGAAAACGTTTTTTTTCTGTTCTTTAAAAAGTCCTGAAACTTTTTCTCTCTTCTCACTGTCTCTAAACCTTCTTCTATCATGTCTGATGTAGGAACTTCTCTTAAAATGGTCAATACAACTTATGACAATGTAAACTTTAAGAGCCTAAGGAGTCTCTGCATTGATAGAGGTTTAGTGATAGGAAAGAATCCTTCAAGAGAATTTCTATTTAACCTGCTCATTGAGAATGATAAGTCCCTAGCTGGCACTTCAACTGAGAAGTTAGTAGATAGCTAACCCTCTGACTCAGGGGAACCCCTTGAGGGAGGTGTGGAGGGTTCTATTCCAAATCTGCCCCTCAGCAGACCTCAGAGCAATGCTGGTAGTAATAGGAGCTCCCATCATAGTAGAGATTTTGTTATTCCTGGAGGCCAGGTTGTTAGAGTCCAAGCTGTTAGGGACAGATCTCCCTCTGTTGGTTCCAATTTATCCTCAGTGCCCAAGCATTCCCAGCCCACCCACCCTGAAGACAACATGTTAGAAAGGGAACTCAAAAAGTTGAGAGTGGAAGAGACCAGGCTGAAGCTTAAACAGCAACAGCTGGCTCTAGACAGGGAATCCCTAGACCTGGAGAAGGAGAGACAGAGATTGGGGTTTGGACCCCATGGTGGCAGCAGCAGTATTCCTGATAGTAATCCTGTGAGAGAGCATGATTCCAGGAATCTGCACAAGATAGTCCCCCCTTACAAGGAGGGGGATGACATTAACAAGTGGTTTGATGCACTTGAGAGGGCCTGTATGGTACAGGGGGTCCCTCAAAGGCAGTGGGCTGCTATATTGTGGCTATCTTTCAATGGAAAGGGTAGGGATAGGCTCCTTACTGTTAGAGAAAGTGATGCTAACAATTTTGCAGTTTTGAAGGATGCACTCTTGGATGAATTTGGCTTAACCACTGAACAATACAGGATTAAGTTCAGAGACACCAGAAATGAGTCCTCACAAGACTGGATAGACTTTGTTGACTGTTCAGTGAAGGCCTTGGAGGGATGGTTACATGGCAGTAACGTTTCTGACTATGAAAGCCTGTATAATCTTATTCTGAGAGAGCATATTCTGAATAACTATGTGTCTGACTTGTTACACCAATATCGAGTGGACTCAGATCTGACCTCTCCCCAAGAATTGGGAAAGAAGGCAGACAAATGGGTCAGAACAAGAGTGAACAGAAAAGTTCATACAGGGGGTGACAAGGATGGCAAGAAGAAGGATGGTAAGTCTTCTGACAAGGGTAGGGACAAATCTAAAAATGAGTCTTCATCAGGCCCACAAATATCCTCTGGAGTGGGTGGTGGGTCCAAATCCTCTTCAAATCAAGTAAAAAAGCCTTGATGTTATTTATGTACAGTAAAAGGCCATTGGACAACTGATGTCAGTTGTCCAAAGAAAAACACCAAACCTCCCACTACTACAACCCCTACTGCAAACTCTAGTGTCCCTAGTAATAGCAGTGGTAGTGGGAGCAAACCTACTAACAGCCAATCCAAGGGAGTAGCTGGGCTCACTTTTGGTAATTTAGTTGGGGTTGGTCTTGTTAGGGAGACCACAGAGGCTGTGTTAGCCTCTGAAGGTGCCATTGATTTGGCCACCTTGGTTGCTTGTCCCCTTCATATGGATAAGTACAAGCAACTTCCCCTAATCAATGGTGTTGAGGTTCAGGCCTACAGGGACACAGGTGCCAGTGTTACCATGGTAATAGAGAAACGGGTACACCCTGAACAACACCTACTAGGTCACCAGTACCACGTGATAGACGCTCATAACAACACTCTTAGCCACCCCATGGCTGTTGTGAATCTCAACTGGGGGGGGGGGGGTTACTGGTCCAAAGAAAGTTGTGGTTGCTTAAGATTTACCTGTAGACTGTCTACTAGGAAATGATTTAGAGACATCAGCTTGGGCAGAAGTGGAGTTGGAGGCTCATGCAGCAATGCTGGGCATTCCTGGGCATAGTTTTGCTTTGACAAGGGCTCAGGCCAAAAAGCAAAAAGGACAGGGTGACTTGGATCCTTGAACAATGGACCAAGTGCTCCCTAAAGCTAGGGGTAGCAAGGTTAAATCCCTACCCACTATCCCTCCCTCTACAGATGATTCTCCTTCTGAGGAAAAATAATTTCCTCCCTGTGCAGAACCTTCACCAGATGAGCTGGCAGCAGACACTGCTGAGCTTTTGGGTGGAGGGGGGCCTGCCAGGGAAGAGGTGAGTGTGGCACAGCAATCCTGTCCCACATTAGAGGGTCTCAGACATCAAGCTGTCAAGCAGCAAAATGGGGATGTCAGTGACTCACATAGAGTTTACTGGGAGGACAACCTCTTGTACACAGAGACAAGGGACCCAAAACCTGGAGCAGCCAGGAGATTGGTCATTCCCCTGCAGTACAGAGAGTTCCTCCTAACTCTGGCACATGACATTCCTTTGGCTGGGCATTTGGGCCAGATTAAAACATGGGAAAGGCTTGTCCCCCTGTTTCACTGGCCTAGGATGTCAGAGGACACAAAAGATTTTTGTAAGTCTTGCGTGACCTGCCAAGCCAGTGGCAAGACTGGTGGCACTCCAAAGGCTCCCCTTATTCCACTACCTGTGGTTGGGGTTCCCTTTGAAAGGGTAGGGGTTGACATAGTTGGCCCCCTTGACCCTCCTACTGCTTCAGGCAATAGGTTTATCTTGGTGGTAGTGGACCATGCCACAAGATATCCTGAAGCAATTCCTCTAAGGACCACTACAGCACCTGCAGTGGCAAAAGCCCTCCTGGGAATCTTTTCCAGGGTGGGTTTTCCAAAAGAGGTTGTATCAGACAGGGGTAGCAACTTTATGTCTGCATACTTGAAAGCTATGTGGAAGGAATGTAGTGTAACATACAAATTCACCACACCTTATCATCCACAAACAAATGGACTGGTAGAGAGGTTTAATAAAACTCTCAAAGGAATGATAATGGGACTCCCTGAAAAACTCAGGAGGAGGTGGGATGTCCTGTTACCTTGCCTCCTTTTTGCTTACAGGGAGGTACCCCAGAAAGGAGTGGGCTTCAGCCCCTTTGAACTCCTCTTTGGGCAACCTGTAAGAGGTCCACTAACACTTGTGAAGGAGGGTTGGGAACAACCTTTAAAAGCTCCCAAACAGGATATAGTGGACTATGTACTTAGCCTAAGATCCAGAATGGCCGAGTACATGAAAAAGGCCAGTAAAAACCTTCAGGCCAGGCAAGAGCTCCAGAAGCAATGGCATGACCAGAAGGCTGTTCTGATTCAGTACCAACCAGGACAGAAGGAGTGGGTATTGGAGCCTGTGGCCCCAAGAGCACTCCAAGACAAATGGAGTGGACCCCATCTCTTTGTTGAAAAGAAGGGCGAGGTCACCTACTTGGTTGACCTGGGCACTGCCAGGAGTCCCCTTAGGGTGATTCATGTCAACCGCCTAAAACCCTACTATGACAGGGCTGATCCCACCCTGCTCATGGCAACAGATGAAGGACAGGAAGAAGAGAGTGACCCTCTCCCTGATCTCTTCTCTTCCACTGAAGATGATGCTTTAGTGGAAGGTGTAGTTTTGGCAGACTGTCTTACTGCAGAGCAGAAAGACAACTGCATAAATCTCCTTGGACAGTTTTCTGAACTCTTCAACTGTGCCAGGCACCACATCTTGGTGTGAACACACAATTGATACTGGAGACAGCTTGCCTGTCAAAAGTAAAATCTATAGGCAGCCTGACCATGTCAGGGACTGCATAAAGCAAGAAGTTCAGAAAATGCTTGATTTAGGAGTGGTTGAACATTCTGAAAGCCCATGGGCCTCTCCTGTGGTGCTTGTACCAAAGCCTCACTCAAAAGAAGGAAAAAGGGAGATGAGGTTTTGTGTAGAATACAGAGGTCTCAACCAGGTAACAAAAACTGATGCTCAACCTATACCCAGGGCAGATAAGCTCATAGATATACTGGCATCTGCCAAGTATCTAAGCACCTTTGATTTGACTGCAGGGTATTGGCAGATCAAATTGGCAGAGGATGCTAAAGCCAAAACTGCATTTTCAACCATAGGAGGGCACTACCAATTCACAGTGATGCCCTTTGGGTTGAAAAATGCACCTGCCACTTTTCAGAGGTTGGTGAATACAGTCCTGCAAGGGTTGGAGGCTTTTAGTGCAGCATATCTAGATGATATAGCTGTCTTTTACTCCACCTGGGATGATCACCTGGTCCACCTGTGGAAAGTTTTAGAGGCCCTGCAAAAGGCAGGCCTCACTATCAAGGCTTCAAAGTGCCAGATAGGGCAGGGGAAAGTAGGTTATCTGGGACACCTGGTATGTGGAGAACAGATTGCACCACTTCAGGGGAAAATCCAGACAATCATGGATTGGGTTCCCCGTACAACTCAGACCCAGGTGAGAGCCTTCCTAGGCCTCACTGGGTATTACAGGATATTCATTAAAAACTATGGCTCCATTGCAGCCCCACTTAATGATCTCACTAGCAAGAAGATGTCTAAAAAGGTATTGTGGACAGCCTGCTGTCAGAAAGCTTTTGAGGAGCTCAAAAAGGCCATGTGCACTGCACCTGTCCTAAAAAGCCCATGTCACTCCAAGAAATTCATTGTTCAAACTGATGCATCTGAATAAGGGGTAGGGGCAGTCTTATCACAACTTAACTCTGAGGGCCAGGATCAACCAGTTGCTTTTATCAGCAGAAGGTTGACCCCCAGAGAAAAGCGTTGGTCTGCCATTGAGAGGGAGGCCTCTGCTGTGGTCTGGGCACTGAAGAAGTTGAGGCCACACCTGTTTGGCACTCACTTCATTGTTCAGACAGACCACAAACCTCTACTTTGGCTAAAACAAATGAAAGGTGAAAACCCGAAATTGTTGAGGTGGTCCATATCTCTACAGGGAATGGACTATACAGTGGAACATAGACCTGGGAGTACCCACTCCAACGCAGATGGACTCTCCAGATATTTCCACTTAGACAATGAAGACTCATCAGGTCATGGCTAGTCTTATTGTCCTTCGCTTGGGGGGGGTTGTGTAGGAAAGTACCATCTTGCCTGGCATGTTACCCCCATATTTCACTGTATATATGTTGTTTTAGTCTATGTGTCACTGGGACCCTGCCAGGCAGGGCCCGAGTGTTCATAAGTATGTGCCCTGTATGTGTTGCCTGTGAGATGACTAACTGTCTCACTGAGGCTCTGCTAACCAGAACCTCAGTGGTTATGCTCTCTCTGCTTTCCAAATTGTCACTAACAGGCTAGTAACCAATTTCACCAATTCACATTGCATACTGGAACACCCATATAATTCCCTAGTATATGGTATTGAGGTACCCAAGGTATTGGGGTTCCAGGAGATCCCTATGGGCTGCAGCATTTCTTTTGCCACCCATAGGGAGATCTGACTATTCTTACACAGGCCTGCCAGAGCAGCCTGATTGAAATAACGTCCACGTTATTTCACAGCCATTTACCACTGCACTTAAGTAACTTATAAGTCACCTATATGTCTAACCTTCACCTGGTGAAGGTTGGGTGCAAAGTTACTTAGTGTGAGGGCACCCTGGCACTAGCCAAGGTGCCCCCACATCATCCAGGGCAAATTCCCCGGACTTTGTGAGTGCGGGGACACCATTACACGTGTGCACTATACATAGGTCACTACCTATGTATAGCGTCACAATGGTAACTCCGAACATGGCCATGTAACATGTCTAAGATCATGGAATTGTCACCCCAATGCCATTCTGGCATTGGGGAGACAATTCCATGATCCCCCGGGTCTCTAGCACAGAACCCGGGTACTACCAAACTTCCTTTCCGGGGTCTCCACTGCAGCTCCTGCTGCTGCCAACCCCTCAGACAGGTATCTGCCCTCCTGGGGTCCAGGCAGCCCTGGCCTAGGAAGGTAGAACAAAGGATTTCCTCTGAGAGAGGGTGTAAAACCCTCTCCCTTTGGAAATAGGTGTGATGGCTGGGGAGAAGTAGCCTCCCCCAGCCTCTGGAAATGCTTTGATGGGTACAGATGCTGCCCATCTCTGCATAAGACAGTCTACACCGGTTCAGGGATCCCCCAGCCCTGCTCTGGCGTGAAACTGGACAAAGGAAAGGGGCGTGATCACTCCCCTGACCTGCACCTCCCAGGGGAGGTGCCCAGAGCTCCTCCAGTGTGCCCCAGACCTCTGCCATCTTGGAAACAGAGGTGTTGCTGGCACACTGGACTGCTCTGAGTGGCCAGTGCCAGCAGGTGACGTCAGAGACTCCTTCTGATAGTATCTTACCTCTCTTAGTAGCCAATCCTCCTTCCTAGGTAGCCAAACCTCCTTTTCTGGCTATTTAGGGTCTCTGCTTTGGGGAATTCTTCAGATACCGAATGCAAGAGCTCACCAGAGTTCCTCTGCATCTCCCTCTTCACCTTCTGCCAAAGGATCGACCGCTGACTGCTCAGGACGACTGCAAAACCACAACAAAGTAGCAAAGACCACTACTAACAACCTTGCATCGCTCATCCTGCCGGCTTTCCCAACTGTTTCCAGGTGGTGCATGCTCTGGGGGTAGCCTGCCTCCTTCTTGCACCAAGAGCTCTGAAGAAATCTCCCGTGGGTCAACGGAATCTTACCCCTGCAACCGCAGGCAACAAAAGACTGCATCACCGGTCCTCTGGGCCCCCTCTCAGCACGACAAGCTTGGTCCCTGGAACTCAGCAACTCTGTCCAAGTGACTCCCACAGTCCAGTGACTCTTCAGTCCAAGTTTGGTGGAGGTCCTTGCCTCCCCATGCTAGACTGCATTGCTGGGTACCGCGTGATTTGCAGCTGCTCCGTCTCCTGTGCACTCTTCCAGGATTTCCTTCGTGCACAGCCAAGCCTGGGTCACCGACACTCTAACCTGCAGTGCACAACCTTCTGAGTTGTCCTCCGGCGTCGTGGGACTCCCTTTTGGGACTTCGCGTGGACTCCGGTTCACTCCTCTTCTCAGTGCCTGTTCCGGAACTTTTGCGGGTGCTGCCTGCTTCTGTGAGGGCTCCCTGACTTGCTGGGCGCCCCCTCTGTCTCCTCATCCAAGTGGCGACATCCTGGTCCCTCCTGGGCCACAGCAGCATCCAAAAACCCTAACCGCGACCCTTGCAGCCAGCAAGGCTTGTTTGCGGTCTTTCTGCGTGGGAACACCTCTGCAAGCTTCTTCACGACGTGGGACATCCATCCTCCAAAGGGGAAGTTCCTAGTCCTCTTCGTTCTTGCAAAACACCAAGCTTCTTCCATCCGGTGGCAGCTTCCTTGCACCCTCAGCTGGCATTTCCTGGGCTCCTGCCCACTCTCGACACTGTCGCGACTCTTAGACTTGGTCCCCTTGTCTTACAGGTACTCAGGTCCGGAAATCCACTGTTATTGCATTGCTGGTGTTGGTTTTCCTCGCAGAATCCCCCATCACGACTTCTGTGCTCTCTGGGGGTTGTAGGTGCACTTTACACCTACCTTACTGGGTCTTGGGGTGGGCTATTGTTCTAACCCTCACTGTTTTCTTACAGTCCCAGTGACCCTCTACAAGCTCACATAGGTTTGGGGTCCATTCGTGGTTCCATTCCACTTTTGGAGTATTTGGTTTGTGTTGCCCCTACACCTATGTGCTCCTATTGCAATCTATTGTAACTTTACACTGCTTGCATTACTTCCTTTGCTGTTACTGCATAATTTTGGTATTGTGTGCATATATCTTGTGTATATTTGGCATCCTCATACTGAGGGTACTCACTGAGATACTTTTGGCATATTGTCATAAAAATAAAGTACCTTTATTTTTAGTATATCTGTGTATTGTGTTTTCTTATGATATTGTACATATGACACCAGTGGTATAGCAGGAGCTTTACATGTCTCCTAGTTCAGCCTAAGCTGCTTTACCATAGCTACCTTCTATCAGCCTAAGCTGCTAGAAACACCTCTTCTACACTAATAAGGGATATCTGGACTTCGCACAAGGTGTAAGTACCTCTGGTAACCACTACAAGCCAGGCCAGCCTCCTACAACAGCTTATTAATGTTTATTTAGAAACGTATAATAATGCAAAATGCAGTAAGGGGTTATACTTACGATTAACTGCTATTAAGTTAACTGGAGGCCTCAAAGCTACTGAGTTCTGATTCTTAATATTGCACTGCTGTTTAATGGAAAAATGCAATGCCAGATTAAAATGTAATCTCATGCTTTGCTGAATAAAAGTGTTTTGTTCTAACTGAAGGTTGACCCGAATCATAGCAGTAGCAAAAATTGTTTTTCCTCTCTTTACTAGAAACTGTGTATTAGGTAACGTGCGTAGAAACCTGAATGTACCAAACTTGTTACAAATGTTAACATGAAGTGCATGAGAAAGTGATGTTCCCAGGAACTACTAATGGAAGTACTGACGGAAGGACGGAATGAAATAAAAGTTGCTTCTTGATGAGTCGAACGATGTGCATAAGGAGAGAAAGCCAATCATCAACATGTGAAAGACTGTTTTGTTATATCTTAGATTTGAAATGTCAATTTTATTGGACTAAGGGCTATCGCCTGATTCCTCGACCAATGACAACGTTAGACAACTTTAACTTAACCGCACTGTACTAAGAGTTTCATTCAGATTCCCGTTCTTGGCTACTTCATTCGGATTCTCCAGAGATCCCAGATTTTCCATATTATTTGAAACTTTGCATGTAGAGAGACTCCACTCTTTATTTTATACTTGTGCTCCATGCGTAATGCTGGTCCTTACTTTTGCGCTCAATGGTTAGAGCTTGCATCGCTTTTGCTGCCTGCCCTAGAGTCTTCTTTCTAATGGTTCGGTGAGCTTAGAGTCCCAGATTCTGAACCATTTTCCCTTACCATGCCCCGATGCCGATGCTGCTCGAACTGATGTCCGCCTGACGAAGACTGTTCACTGCTTGCTGATTCATAAGGACAGGCATATCAACTGCAAATGCCTTTTATTGTTGGTTTGTCTTTTGTTTCTAAGTACCACCTGCTGCATTTTGATAGAGCCATAGTTAGATGTTTTCCAAATTTTTGTTGACTAAAATCTTTTGCATAAAGTCTAACCTTGCTGATGCTAATCTGATATTAGTGAGTTTTTCCTTCATTCAACTAATTGTTATTTGATGATACTCAGTTGCTGAAACTCAAATGTATGTTATCACCGTTGCGCAATTGCTCTTATTGCTGATCTGTACTATGGCATTAGAAAGCTTGGTTATTAACGCATTAGTTAAATTGAGATTCTTTAGTAGATTGGGTCAACCAGTGGTATTCTTATACTTATATCATGTGGTGTTGAGACTAATTTTCGTGATACTAGCATTGTTAATTTAGGGAAATAAATGTTCTAACTGATACTAACGGTGTGGTTACTCATGACCTATTGGGTCATTGTACGTTAGGATTACTGTCTCTAAAGAATTTCCTATTGTCTTATTTGATGGTATTTGAAATGTGGATTGCTTGAGGGTGTGAACATCTTAAACAAGTCAAATGGTCCATCGGCCTAAGAATGCACCCCCTTATCAATTAACATAAAGGGCCAATAAAGTAAGACGTGCTCCCAAAAAATGGTAGCAAAGTAGGATGGTTTGTCTCTTTAAGAGCACATCCTTGAGTATTGTTAATGGTTTATCTTCTTAAGAGATCACCCGTCCTGTGGAAAAAATAGAAGCTCAAGATTGAGTTGGTTAAGATTTTCAGATTCAATGGCAAAATAGAGAAAATTTTCCCCTAAAAACCCTAGGATGACTTTCCCAGATCCCTGGAGCTTGCCTATGATTATATGAAAGTGTTCTTAGCATTCTAATGACAGTGTGAATGGATTAGGTTTTGCTCTTGCACAGCTTATGCAAATCACAGGTGAATTGTGATGGTTGTGAGGGTTAGGGAGTTGCGTACTCCAAATGAAGTTGTTGAAGGAGTTTGTGTACTCCGAAGTGCGAGAGTAGGGAAGTCGTCGAACTTCACATGTGTGTGAAGCTTTGTGCTCAAAAATTGTCCACACGGTTGTTGGTATATGGGCCCTGCAAGGTTTAAGTCTTCTGGAGTATACTGAAAAGTGTATGAGACACTTAGTTTATTGTTGTAATTTGTCTGTTTAGTAGGTCGATCAGGCGTAGCCGACAAGTCAGAGTCTGAATTTAAGTGAGTGAAAGAATTATTTGACTGAGATTTGGCGAGTCCTGTGTGCACCATGACAGACCCATTGATCAGTTGAGAGTAGAATTTGGGGGTCGAATTTTGCTTGCAGTTCAGGGGAATTGAGAAAGAAAGAGTAGCTGCTAGAATGTAATGGCCGTCAACGAAAAATCCGTAAGGTTTCTATACTGTGATACCCTAACTGTAGCGAACAGACACATTTGTTTTTTTTGGGTTTTGTTGAAGGGCTCGCAATAATTTTGCATTCGTTTAGTGTGAGTCTGAGTTGAGGAGGACAAGCCGCAAGACTACGTGTGACAGTGATGTCAATGGAGCTGCACTGGGATAGGTTAAGTAGGCTAAGTAAATTGGTCCTTCCAATTTTAAGGCATGATCTATGTTCGCTCTCCACTCCTTCATCGCCAGGGCTTCTGGGGATCTCTAGTTTTTAGCCACATCTCTCTTTGCTAGTAAGGTGCTCAATTCCACAGGATGCAGTCCTCTCTTGGGCTACCTATATCGTCCACCAGCCCCAAGAGTGCAACCCTTGGTGATGCCTAAAGGCTTTGGCCCTGGACTGCTGACAAAGTGGTGAATATAGAGAACCAGTACCTCTGGATTACAGGGCAGGCCCAAACCATGTGATATAAGTTGCCTATGTCACCACCAGATCTAGTGCAGATGGGATCGGAGAGTTTCTGGGCTCTCCACAAATACTGGTGAGTATAATATGTGCAGTGGAGGTAATTCAACATCAAGTAGAGCCAAATTAGCCAGGGTCTGTGATGCCATGAATGCCTCCCTCCACTTCTCATCCAGCGGTCCGAGCCATCCCTTCCATCGCTCCCTCAGTTGCATCAGTGTACATGGTAAATATTTTACCAGGGCGCTGTAGGTCTGGGAAATGCCCCCTTTGCCAGTAGTCACATGAGTAACCGAGCCTGAGGGGGTTATGTTCCAGAGGTGCAGCTAGCACCTCCCTGTACCTCAGGAGCACATGAATGAGTTGGAGGAATCAGACAAATTGTGATTTATGAAGGAAAAACTCAGTTTAGAGGTCCAGAATGGATTTCATGTGGTCACCTACCCAGATGTCACCCAGCCGGGAAATGCTGATATTGCCCCATCTCTTAAACCCGTTGAGGCGTATCACTTGGTACAGACATCCGCCAGCCCACAGAAGGGTTTCTGGCATTAACCCCCAATCCGTCAGGTCTTTGTCATAAAGGTGAGGTTGGTCCACCCTGACACAGCCAGTCGTTTACAATGGCCGTCTGTGCCCCCCAATAGTAAAGACTGATATCGGTCATTGCAAGGCCCCATTCGTAGGGAGATCAAACACACTTTTCAGAAAACATCTGGGAAGGCTATCATCCCATAGGTATTTCTTCACTCTGGAAGTTATGGCAGCGAACCATCGAGTGGGAATGGGGAAGGGGAAATTCTGAAGTATGTGACATTATGTCATCCATACTAAATATTGTGTGACAGTATGCCTACAATTTATGGGGATAACTATTGGATTAGCCATTTTAAAATGCTGTTCATAGAAGGAAACACTAAGTGGGATATCCTTTTAAAAGTTCAAGCTTGAACACCCTACAGACAAATTTAGGTGCTACCTTTACAGCTGAGGAGGATATTTCCCTAACACCACGGACGTTTTCATATAACAGTGACTAGTGTACCTTAGGCATATAAGAGAAAATTACTCAGGAGACATGTTATATAAGTACCTGACCTTGGTGTGTTTGTAGCACCATGTTATGTGGTTCCTGCTCAGATAATAGGACTGCGTGCTTAGGACAACAGAACAGCAGAGTGTTGGATGTCTCAGTCCATCCACCTCATTAGTAATTGTCAGCCAACCTCCTGGTTAGCCCACAGTGCCTCACCCGAACCCCCAAACCTACTGGGGTGGAAGGTGATTATGGCATCCTGAAAATGACACTCTGGCTCTCCAATGAAGCTGTGGAAATGGATTTTACCCTTCTTGTATTGTTACTTATGCATGCCAAGGCGAGACACAAAAGATGCAAGATAGGTTTTCATTACATTTATTGAAAACAGTCGTAACCTGACATATAGAGAGTTAGCTGCGATAATAATGCAGGCGAAACAAAGTGAGGTAATCAGCATTACAAACATGGTAAAAAAGTAAACAATTCAACTATGGTGTACATAGTTCTAGATGTGCTGTTGTAGTTCCTGCTTAACCCTATGTCTACGCTGAGAGCATAGTGGTGTACCGTTCTGTCAGGCCTGATCTAAAGGACTGGCCCCCACCCATACCTGGAAATAGTGTCAGGAGTTGGTTAGTGATGTAGATGGCAATCACTTCCAGAGGCTGGTAGATCAACGCCAGCCAAGTTGCATGTCACACTACCTGTGTCCCAGGATAGTTGTGGCTGGAATGCCTTCTGCCACCTCTGGGTTAGTGCACCTTTTATATAATAAACCATTCTGTGCTGAAATTACAGCTCAGATGCAATGCTGTGTCTAGGTCTTAGAAGCTGTCTCCTGAATGGGAAACATAAACTAGCATAATGTGCTAGTTCTGGACTAATTGTGCAAAGGCTAACTAAACAAACAGCTTGTTCCTCATTTTCCTAGAATAAAAGCAAGCTGGTAAAAATATTTAATAATCATTACTAAAAGCAGCTAAAACAAGGGTGACAAACTCGGGTTATAGAGGTCCTCGTGACACCCTCACCTTGCCAGTTGGAGAAGACAGATTCTAAAATGCTAGACGCAATAAACTGTCTAAAACCCTAAAGGCAACAAAATATTCACACCAACAAACAAAGCATACAAGGAAAAAACAGGCAGATAAAGACAATCAGTCTGCTTAAAAACAAAGGCCAAATTTTAAAATCATCAGAGGCAGTCATGATGTCATCCAACACAATAGTGGAATGGGTGTCCAAGGAAGATCCCACATCCACAGATAGCAGAACTATCAAATCTTCGGTGAGCAAATTGAAGGAACAGACATTATCGGAAACCTCAGCCTCTGCTGAGGAAGTAGCATTCTGCACAACACCCGCAGTTGTTGAGCTGTAACAGCCATATCCACGTACAATGGCTCTTAAAATGCATCTTGAAGCAACCACAGTCTCCTAGGACAGCTCCATAAATGAACCCCAAACAGGAACATCACAAGATCAATGTCCATAGATAGTACCAGTTGCTGTGCAAAACACACATCCAGTGTGCACACAAGAGGGCATCACAGACAGTGGAGCACAGCGTGCACGCAGTAGAAACATACTGGGTGAAAAGACAAAGACCAGTTGTCATTAAGTTCCTCTAATAAAGATACTCCAAAGTGCTGTATCATGCGTTCATGACACAGCTGGACATGCAGTAGTTCCACCACCATTCAGCTTTGAGGTGAAACATCCACTGCGGAGCAAAAACAGTAAAAGTAAAATACTGCCATAAAATGCTAATATAAGAGGTATCCCTCCAAAAAAACTCAGAAACAGGGAGTGTATAAACAATGGAATTTCACCAAAGACAGTATGGAAAGTACTGACAAAACTAGACCTAGTCGCTTTAGAAAAGTAGCCAACAAATACGGTGTTGGAAACATTAAAAATGTTGCTCACAAATTCACTGAAGTGCCATGGAAAGTTGGTATTTAAAAGTGACTGTATCTCAGCTGATGACCTTGCCACTTGGAATTCAAATATTTCATAGGCAGATATAAGTGCCATGTGATTTTGAAACAATACTGCTATTAGCCAGCTCAGCTTGTCAAAATTAACATTAAAGGTAGGCATGGAAGGCCACAAGCTTGCTACCCTAATCTCATGTGGGATGAGGGGCATACCATGTTACCACTGCAGGTCACCATCTGATTTGAGAAACAGGAATTACATATGGGATACCTGCTCTCATCCCACAGCAGCCTTGATCACTCAACATCAAGTAAATTCCATTTGAAAGCAACTGAAACAATAGATGAATCAATGGGATGGGAGCTCCCTTCAAGTAACAAGCTAGATTAGCCACCGGCACATTACATATGCTGTGCAATGTCACCTGTTTACAAATCATTGAGTAACTTACAAAAGTTTCACAATCACTACCATTGAAAAAGACTTCCCTTTTCATTGAAAGGTGATTCTCGCACCTCATATATAAAACTCTCCCCTGAAGTTTCAAGTCTGTCCAACCAGAAAATCTTTCAAGCGTGATGTGAAGTGAAATGTGGATGTTGGCAGGGAGATAACTCCATGTAATACCCACACTGTTGAATGAGTCTCATCCACTGTGAAAGGCAACTTTTCTAACTTTTCTATACTAGGTATTGTGTATGTTGCATCCTACTTTGCCGTCATCGGTTGTTTGTGTGTTAAATTGAAGGGAAGGATAACTCTTTCAAGTTCACATGCTTTTAGGGCACACCGTTTGATTTCAGAACCTGTAATGTCCAACTCATCTGCATTATTGTTCTAAACTGACTGTCTATTTTGTAAAAATGACATCATTTTGTATAATACCAATTGCAGATGGCACAATGTTGTTAAGTGTGTTCATGCAAGTCGGCAGTGTATACATCCCATTATCAACAATGGCTATTGCTTTCTCTAAAATTGCCTGTTCTGTTTGCCTTAAATGAGCAGCAGCTTCCATTTGAGAAAGCTTCCATATTTCATTGTATATTGCAAGCAAGAATCTTTTAAAGCGTGGTTATCTAGCATCTAACAAGACATCTTGCCAATCCATGTCATTAAAAAGGAAGAGAGAGGGACTTTCTTCACGGCTGTCAAGGTGGAATGTTGCAACCATTGCTGACATAACTTTCCTACGTTGTATGTTGTGACAATCCCTGCATGTCGTGTCTCGATATAACAACAGCCCAGCCCACCTGCTTAAAAACCCTGTGTAGAGTTAATAAAACATGCATGACAACCATTTGTGTCCACTGGCCACAATAACCAACCGTTGGGACCTGAAAGCGTTGAATTAAATGTACAATTTCTAACCATACCATTGAGCTGATCTTCTGTACAATTTACCAGACTGCCAAGTGTTAAACTTTGTAATTGAAAGAAAATCGGGCACATTCATGTCTTTTTGCCAAAGCTAGGCAAGTTGTCTGATGTACAGTGTCATAAAGAAAATTAACCTGTAATGGAATCAGACATGCTTTAAATAAGGCATCCATGCCCCGTACTTGCCAGTCTTTTGTTCCCCAAATTGATTTTAAATCAACTGTGTCTTTCCAGTACGCATAACCCTAAATGGCTAGTTGGGAAACAAATGACTTTGAATACATTAATTTAGTAGCAGTCAGCATGTTTTTCCTTGCTTTAGTTGAAGGTAATTGGAAGCAATATATTACAGGATCAATAATATCATGCCTAGTAAAATATGTGAATTTATCTGCATATGTTTTAGAACTCCTCACTGGTGGAGTCTGACAGTGTTCCCATTGTTTGTAGTTAAAAACTGTAGGTGGAGTACCAGCTTTTTGTGGGTAATGGTGCACATAATGGTGATGAGAACACATTTCTCCATAATTTGCGAAGTTCATATATATGTCTTCACTTTCAAATACAGTATGATATTGTTAGCACACCTGGTCCTTAATAAGTAAACTTACAAGGAGATGCGCATAGGTCGATGAACCTTTTGATTCACATGGAGTATCCTAGCTAGGGTATGGTGGGTACTCTAATGACCAATACACAACTCAATAAACAGTCATCATCAGCAATGAATCAAAAGAACACAACACCCCATGACCCTCCAGTCATGAATAACCACAACTTGTTATACGTTTTAGTGATTTTATTTCCCTATATGTAACAATTCTAAGTAAAAAAATGAATTCAACGCAATTCAAATCAAATCAGAAAGAATTTCCATATTAGTTTATTATAAGGTGCCAAAAACATAATCTAACCAAAACTTGCATCAAAACATATTCTAATGCATTAGTAAAAATTAATAGAAAGATCAAAAAGTAACAAGTCTTCCCTATTCATAGAGTTCAGCAAAACAGTCTATCATTTGTCTCTAACTCTGTCAGTCGTCATATAAGGAAAACCTCATCTAGTCCAAACTAACATCAGCATGTCAGACTTCATGCAAAAACAAATTAGAACAATAATTTTTGGAAAAATCATCTAGCTAAGAAAACTATTTAGACAGCGCAGTTGGTACCTAGAAAAGAAAGGCACAAAGTTATATTCAGTCACATTATCATATCTACCTATCCTCGGTATGGATCAGCAACAGAGTCAGTCTTCGTCTTCAGGTCATCAGTTGGTCAGCATCACATCAGGCTCACAAGAGTATGAGCCCAATGACAGAATCTCGAATCGCCTCAGTAATCTCTAGCATCTGCGTCTGGCATCTGACGTCGCTCTCCATCTGTCTTATCTGGAATCTTCTCACCTCTGTTAGGTTGTTATATCGAAGTTACCCAGACTATCCCCCAATTTCCAATTGGTCAATTAATCACAAGTTATGACTCTACCCAATAGTTGTTTTTTTCCAAATCTATGAATTCTAATATTCCACAGCTCTCATGTCATTCATTGGTCCGCTTTATGATGTCCTCATCATCCGACTCGTCAGGTATCAAAACTGTTGCATCTTCTTCTCCAGTCAGTGCCTTCATTGTTCAAGTCCTGGGAAAGTACACTCTGTGCGCTTTACACACTTAATCATTACGATTCTAGTTCCATCATCTCCTGTCCGTCGGTTCACATAGCGGTTTCAGCTAAGCACATTTTATTAAACAATGAGCAGTTCATGGTTAGTTCAGCTTGTCAGCATTTTCCATTAAACACAGAGAAATACACCTTCTGCATGAAGCCTGGCAAAACTAGGCCAATACATTAGCTAAGTTAAGGCCTACCATCATTGCTAAAACATAGGTTATATCTCTCAATATGACACATTATTACATTAATTTTATCAGTTTTTCTATTTTTCATGTATGGTAGTCATTTATTAGAACATTCATGAATTCTGGTGGACAATCTCTGAGGTCACAATTTCAAACGTGCACATTAATTTTCTACATTAACCATTTTCTAACAAACTCATTATTTGAACACATAAAAACTCATTAATAACTTTTAATTAAGTCATTTTGCGTTAACAATATTCAAGCTCAGAAAGCATTGAAGAAACTGTTTTCACATGCCAATCATCTGTCACAACGCCAGGTGTTATGATTTTGTGATAATTTTGAAAACATAAGAATCTGAATACTTTCTGTAGGACCAAATATATCATATGGAACCTTAGCCCAAACGATTCCATCAGGAACTGGAACAGTAGAAATGTTCAGTAGGGAAAAGTCTCTTCGCACTTTCTGGGAAGACAAATGAGGCTACAGTACCTCCTCTACCAGTTCAACAGCAGAGCACTAAGGAAGATAATACCCATTTATTTTTAAAAAAATGTTTATTTATTAACAGTTTATTTCATTTTTGTATTACTGGATGCTTAAAAACAATCCAGTTCATTACAAAATGTCATATACAGCAAGAGGAAGTAAAACACCACATATATTACAATAGTCAGTTAATCATTCTTTATTTGGCATTTGCCATAGAAACGCATAAAAACACATTTAAATACAGATAGAAATTCTGAAAACATATAACTTTACATTAAAAACCATGTTTTGTTACATAATTAAACTAAAATAACAAGTTATAAAATAAGCTACCCTAAAACAGCATACCCTTTGTTGCTTGTCACGAAAAGTTCTCTGACGTTCTATGCTCCTAACATGTGTCGAATTACAATTATATAAATATTTCAACAAGTTCATAGCATTTCCTAATAACTATAGCAGATCTGATAAAATGTAAAATAGAAAAACAGGTTTTTGTATATAGGTCATTGCTTCCTTGTAATGCCTAACATTTGCCCTACGCAACATTGGCAATATAAAATCAGATCTTGGATCAGCATATAGCGTGCAAAATAATATAAAGTGAATTGTGCTCTGCCTAGATTTTGCGTCACAGGGACATGGGGGCAGTTCTCTGTGCCAGGTACCCTGTGTGGGAAAAGCCATTCTAAAGTGAATTAGGCTTAGCCTGACTGGAGTTAAGAGGGAGCATACTAATGAGCTGTCGAACCAGGTTAAGTAGGGTTCCATGGCATCTGTGGTTGAAATCTGGCTATAAGGGTGTAGTGTTACTTGAGTATTGACCACTGATGTCATGTCACACCGCTTTGCACCTGGCTTAGCTGCCTATGGTCACTCGTTATAGACTCCATTTTGTATTCAGCCTAGACTCCATTTTGTGTTCATCTTAGCTTCACCGCCACGTTAAAGTATTTTTCTGTGCAAACATGTTATGCAAAGTGTTTTTCTACTTCTATGTGTTTTTCCTCTCACTGAAGAGCTGGGACTGGTACACAGTATGTAGGAGGTGAGCTAGATAAGACTGTAATGAGCTAGTGTTTATCATAGGCAAGAGAACAGATTGACTTTGGGAGGCGTGCCTTGGGAAGATGGCCAGCTCCTGACCATTTCTTTCAAGGTTTACCTATACTAGCCAGCATTTTTTAATATTTCCATCTGAGAGGGGAGTCTTCTAGAAGGCTCTTTCGTGGTTGTTTAAGCTATAAAAAGGTGGCCCTGCTCAGTAGCGATGAATTCCGAGACCTCGGTCAGGATTGGATGTCAAATGCCTGACATTGTTCCTGTGAGGGTGAGGAGCTCTTTCTTGCAGTTGAACGGGGTCGTCTTCTTGCTGGCATGAGAAAGATGAAGCATCTGGCAGGCCCTACGGTGATGAATGTTTATTAATTATTTGCTTCGCATTGCATATGAATATATATCTATATATCAATATATAAGTGATTGTATCCTTGCATGTATATATTTGCTGTTTATAGATTGAGGATTCTTTATACATGGTCTTACGTTGTTGTTGCACATTTTGAAAATACACTTTTTACTATTCAAACCTTCCTTCACGAACCTTGCAAAAAAGCTATAATAAATGTCTACTTCAGATTAAGAAGTGCATTCCAGAGAATCTTTTCAACTCCTTTCAGTGTGTATATCTTGGCTCAGTCGAAAGTAAAGCAAAACAAAGGGTCAAAAGACCTCAAGTTAGGGCACCCTGGAGCATGAGGGTCAAAATATACTCTCTAAAGAGCAATTTTACAACCTCTTTTGCATTACTCTGCAGGGATTTAGGGTCTGTAAAATTTTTTTCGAGCCTGAGATTTTGAAAAATCTTTTTTAAGTAGGAAAGCTATGGGATCCTATATGAATTAGCCAGTTGTAAGCAGTCAGACATGCAGTCCTGGACCAAAGTAACCTCTGGGTTTCTCCAGCTTCTAATCCGCAATAGGAGTGGAGATACAGCAATTGAATACTCTAGGTACTGCAACCCCAGTTCCTCATGACATATAGGCCCTCATTATGACATTGGCAGTAAATCCCGCTTATTGCCAACATACCGCCATGATGGCCGCCAACATACCGCCGCAGTGGCGAATATCCGTTCTCCATATTATGACACACACACACCAATCCGACAGAATACTGCCACATACACAAATCCACCAGTCCAAAGGTCGGTGCTAAACTGTCGGTACCAACACCCATACTGTTACGCCAACAAAACAACGCCCATTACATCATGACCCACGAATCACCACAGCGGACATTCAACGGCGGTAAACCATTGGAGGTACACATCGGCGCGCTTAGAATGGACACTCAAATACTAAACTGCACAACATTGGGCAATACCAAAAACACACACCTGACACTCATACACACACCACACCCACCCACAGCACTATAAAACACACACAGATTACCCACAATCCTTTACGAATACAAATTATTGCCACCAGACTGACACCAAGACCACTGAGACAACTATAAACACACCACATACACCCATACATCCATCACGCACACCACTACGCACACCCAACCAAACTATACAACACCCACACACGTACACACACCACACAACACCCATGTCCCCATAAAGGCACCCCCATTTCACAGATGAGGAGTTGAGGGTCATGGTGGAGGAAATAGTCAGGGTAGAGCGACAGCTCTTTGGAGCACATGTACAGCAGATATTCATTGCCGGTAAGATCAAGCTATGGCAGAGAATTGTAAACAGGGTAAACGCCGTGGGACAGCATCCAAGAACAAGGTACGACATCAGGAAGAGGTGGAACGACCAACGGGGAAGGTACATTCTATTGCAGCAAGGCACCAGCTCGCCATACAGAGGACTAGCGTTGGACCCCACCTCCTCCCCCACAGCTCACAGCATGGGAGGAGCAAGTCTTGGAAATCCTGCATCCTGAGGGACTCACTGGAGCTGTGGGAGGACTGGACACTGGTGAGTCAACATTTACTACCCATACCTGCATGCCAACACACCCCCTCACCCTCACTCCCATCACTCCACTACCTCCCACACACTGCACCTACACATATGACTAACCACAACGCTCAGCCCTGCATGTTCTACCAATGCATGGACAGCCCTCTCAGCCCTGCATGGACACCCATCACGAAAGCATGCACAGCATAGGGGAACTACAATCCCCAATACATCACCATACACAAAGGTGGCAGGGAAACAGCAACAATAGAGGAGAAGCTAGGGATGTACAATATGTCACAGGCATGAAGCATAATACATCACCTACATCCCTGCAGGTGCTCCAGTCAATGTCATCGGAAAGGAGGTGCCACAACAAACCAGTCTCCTAACAGAAGAAGCCCCCACTGATGACAGTAGCTCTGGACTTCAGGATCTGGATCAACAACCTGGCCCATCAGGGACCACTGGACAGTTGGTCACCCCAGCCCACTCACAGTCTACCACAGAACCTCCCCCATCAGTATCCAACACCACAACACCCACCCAGCGTCCCCACACCTCTGTCCCCAGGACAGGTCAATCAGAAGTGTGCCCACTTATACAGGGACCCCTGTCCATACCTCACACCCAAGTTAATCAGGGACCTGGGCTCAGTGGCAGTGGGCACATCTTTCATGGGACAGGGGCACAGGGCAACAGGGACACTGGGAGGACCGCTGTGCACCAGGGGGAGGACAGGCCCAGGGAACCGACTTTCCAGGAGACACTCACCAAGATCCTGGGGTCCTACCAACAATCCCAGGACACGATGGGCCAAATCCTTGATAACATGAAGGAGAACAAGCGGCTGCAGGAGGAATACCATCAGGACATCAGGGAGGACTTGCAGGCTCTCAACACCATCATGATCTCCATAGCAGGGGTGCTGGCAGACAAGGCCAACATCATGAGGGAATGGACAGCATACCAGCGGTGTCTGCAGTATTGTTAGTAAATCCGTGTGTGACGTAGTTAGTCCGTATATGTGCCCAAATGTGTTGTTACGCAGTTAGGTGCCATGCCATGTGCCCCCCTGAAATGGCGGCTGCCTGACCTGTGAGGATGGACAAGGGGAAATGAGGTAACTGCCCTGGCGTTGTGCTGCGTCGCGGTAGGTGGTCGAAGACCGCCACGCAACTCAGCATTGGTTATCATTGGGCCTTATGGGTTCCAGGAGCCAATGCCCATGTACGCAGGCGGTGACGGTATGCACTGCTGCGGACGTGACCGCCATTTTCCATCTGTTCACTCACTTGATACCTGACCTTCAACAGGAGAGGCCCTACACTGCAAATGCTGCTGTGACCTCAGTCTGGAAGCGACAATGGCTTGAGTGTCTGGGGAAAGGGCTCCTGCCTTCACTGCGGAGGAGTTGGACAAACTGGTGGATGGGGTCCTTCCCCAGTACACGCTACTCTATGGTCCTCCAGACAGGTGAGTACACTGTGAGCATGATGCGTGGGCAATGCCTGTTTGGAGTGGTGTGGATGGAAGACACATGTTGGGGGGGCTGAGGGCTGCATGTGAGGATGGTCAGTGTATGTGCGTCAGGGCAGGGTTGGGAACTGGTGGGCAAGGAGTCTGACAGTCCAGACGGGTGAGTGATTTCCTTTCCTCCTGTACCTTTCCTCTAGATCAGCACCCACCAGAAGAAGGATATTTGGCGTGCCATCGCCCAGGAAGTGCGTACCCTGGGGGTCTATCAGAGATGGAGCACCCACTGCCACAAGAGATGGGAGGACCTGCACCGCTGGAGCAAGAAGACAGCAGAGGCCCAGCTGGGGCTGGCCTCCCAACATGGAAGGGGTGCCCATCGCACCATGACCCCCCTGATATTCTACATCCTGGCGGTGTCCTATCTGGAGTTGTATGGGAACTTGTGGGCATCACAGTAGCCACAAGGGGGTGAGTACAGTGTCATACAGCTGACTCTGCGTGGTTTAGGAAGTATCTGGGTGGGGGATGTGGGCTGTGGGTGCCCCTAGGCCAGTGCGAACATGGCAGTGTATGTCCCTTGTTGAGCAGGCTCTGAAGCACTCCAAGCCCAATAGTGTTAGTGGGCATCTACTACTGGGCAGGGTCCTGTGGGTTTCAGGTGTCCAGCTATTAGCGTTAGGCATTGTACCCCATGGGCTGGTGACTTTCTTAGTAACTGGTAGTGCATGGCCTAGTGCGTAGGAGGCTCCCTGTGTGTTGTGTCCGCCAACGGTAGTGGTGTTGCTGGCATTGACAATGTTTGTCCTCTGTCTTTCCCCCCTTCTTGTTTTGTCACCCTGTCCTTGTGTGCATTCGCATCATCTGGCGGAGGAGCAGAGGCACCGGCAATGGAGGGAGCTGCATCCCACATGGCCCAGGAGGGTGAAATTCACACAGGGTGAAGGCACCAGTGGGACGGAGGGCGAGGGAAGCTCCACGACGGGGACAGGAGGGGATACCAGCGACAGCGACTCCTCCTCTGATGGAAGACCCTAGTGGTAGCGGACACCTCTGTGCCCACCCCAACAACAGGTACAGCCGCAACCCCCCTACCAGCACCGCCCTCGCAGCAGCCCCTCAGCGAGTTTCCCGTGCCCGCTCACCCAGGAGGGTGGGCATCTCCTTCGCCCCAGGCACCTAAGGCCCTGCCCCAGTCAGCCCTGCTGCCCTCAGTGAGGAGGCCATTGATCTCCTGAGAGCCCTCACTGTTGGGCAGTCAACTATTCTGAATGCCATCCAGGGTGTCGAGAGGCATTTGCAGCAAACAAATGCATACCTGGAGGGCATTCGTTCTGGCGTGGTGGCCCAACAGAGATCATTTCAGGCTCTGGCCTCAGCACTGAAGGCAGCCATTGTCCCTGTGACCCAATCCCCTCTACCTCAGCCTATCCCAGACACACCATCAGACCGGCATGCACACACATGAACACACAAAAGTGGCTCAGGAAAACATAAGCACCACACATCCCACAGGCACTCACACAAGCACCATACCCATGCACACATACCAACATCTACTTCCTCCACTGTGTCCCCCTCCTCCACGTCCTCCACCTCCCTCCCAGTCTTGTCTTCACTCACACCTGCATGCACTACATCATCAGCCACTGCCTCCATCACCAGCATGCCCATCAAAACACACCGCTCACGTGCAATCACCACCCCCACTACCATTCACAAGTCCCCTGTGTCCTCTCCCAGTGTGTCTGTGAGCCCTCCTCCCAAAGTACCCAAATGTAGGCACACACCCACTCAACAGCCATCCATCTCACAACAGCCTCCAGCCCATGCACCTTCACCCAAACTCAGCAGACATACACCTCCTACAACCACTACCTCTTCCTCCACTCCCACACCCTTTCCATCTTCCCGTCCCAGTGTGTCTAAAAAACTTTTCCTAGCTAACATTAACCTCTTCCCTACACTTTCCCCTCCCCATTCTTGTCCTAGGGACTGGATGTCTATATCCCAGCCTAACACCTCAGCCACAAAATCTGCATCCGCTGTGGTCCCTGCAAGTCCGGGAAGCTCGAAGGGGGCACCAGTGTGCCACCTACAGACATGAAGGACCATCCTATTCCGCCACCTGCAAAGGTAAAAAAGGAACCGGCTTCCAGCAGGTGAAAGTCACACCACCCACCCAGCAAGGCCTCACCCAACCACCGAGAGGACAGTGCCAAGGACCCTGCAGCAACTGCTAAGGTGGGGAAGGGCCACAAGACAAAGGACAAGTCACCTCAGGGCACGATGCCTCCTGGTGAGGGGCTGGTGACCACCATTTCATCAGGGATGGCAGCGACCTGCACCACAGTCACCTCTGCAGCTCCGACCGCCACCTGCACCGCAACCTGCACCGCCGCTGCCACAACATCAGACTGCAGCATCCTCCCCAAGGATCAGCCAGTCTAGGCTGCCGGAGACGGTATGGTGTCTCCCTCCACCACAACAGACACTTGCACCACGGCCAGCACCAGCAGCATCTCCGCTGCAGCCACCTGCACCCCCATCTGCACCGCCACGTGCCCAGCTGATACCACCCTGTCGGACGTCAGCAGCATCTCCTCCAGAACCAGTGGAGAAATGCATCCACTCACCCAGTCCTTGGCAGGATGAAGCACACTGGGCACAAGTGCCCCTCCAGAACCAGTGGAAAAAGGCATCCACTTGAGAAACTGTGGCTTTGCACTCCCCAGGACCAATCAGTGGGCAAACCCCCCAATTGAGAGACTTGAGAGACTGTGGCTTTGCACTCCCCAGGACCAAGCAGTGGGCAAACCACTCACTTGAGAGACTGTGGCTTTGCACTCCCCAGGACCAAGCAGTGGGCAACCCCCCCACTTGAGAGACTTGAGAGACTGTGGCTTTGCACTCCCCAGGACCAAGCAGTGGGCAAACCACCCACTTGAGAGACTGTGGCTTTACACTCCCCAGGGCCAGGCAGTGGGCATGGAGCCCCCTCGAGGAGCAGTGTCGTAGTGCCATCTTCCGACTGAGGTGCCCCCCCCTCCACTTCCCCTGAGGTGCCTGCTTTTTTTTTTACCTGATGCCCCTGCAGTGTTCTCTGGTCCATGGACATTTACAAGGGACAGTGTACGGACTTGTGTACTTGATGTAAATATTTGTGTATACTGATTATTTGCATTTAGCTTGGTATATCTGATTGTTCCAATATAACACTAGTTAGACTCATTTCCTTTGGTCCTTGCGTTCTTCCAGGGGGTTACGGGGTACATCTGTGATGTTGTTGGGTATGTATGTATGGTGTTGTGGGTGAGGGTGGGGGTGTTGCGTGCTGCGCGTGTGTGTCACTCTCTTTTACCTCCTCCCTTCCCCTGTGTGCTAGGTGCAGCACTCACTATCGTCGCCACCAACGTCGCCTTCTTTCTACATCCAACATGGATAGGATCTGTAATTCGGGCTCCATGGCGTCCTGGTTCTTCATGGAGTGTCGAGAGGTGAGTGGTTCCCCTTAATTGTTCAGTTTCCGCCGTGCTTTTGATGGCGTTGGTACCGTCCCGGAAAAGCTGGCAGATTGGTGCCTTGTAATGGGGTGGGTGGTACATTGTCTTCCACCTGTGTGTTGGCGGTGACCGCTGCGATGTTTGTTGCTACCGCCGTGGCGGTAGAAGTGTAAAAGTGTCTGTCTATGTTGGTAGTTTCCGCCATGGTCGTGATCCCATTTTATTTTCTGCCGGCCTGTTGGCGATATTACCGCTGCTTTAACACCGACCGCCACGGTTGTAATTAGGGCCTAAGTGCAATTTCTGAGTTCTGCATTGCCATCCTATGGGAGGAAAGCAAGTTCAGCAAACAGGTACTGTATGACGACTTACAAGACCAATCTCTGAGACTTAAGGTGAGTAATTGGCACGGGTCAGGACGACACTAACTGGTCACACTGGGCAGCACTGGGGTGGCCGGGTGCAAAGGTGTAGTAAGGCGTGGGGTGCCCAATGTATTTCGATGGAGATCAGTCTTCATGAAAAAAGGATGCAGGCTTTGGCTAGGTAGCCTGTCAAGGACAACCAACAGGTAGGTTACAAACGTGGGGTGCTCGTGGACATAGGTTTGGTTCTCTTCTCCAAGGTCCAGGGGCAATGGATACAGGGGTGTTCTTTGGTGTCAGGTTTCTGTTTCCGGGAGCGCTCGCAGTTGAGGGGTCCAGTGTCCTGAGGCTGCAGACGTCATCGTGAGGTCCAGGAGGAGTGAGACCGCAGTGGACTCGAGCTCAGGAGAGCTGGGTGACTTTGTTGCAATATGTTTAAAATATAGAATGGGGATTTTAATATGTTTCAAGTATGTATTGAGGTTCTACATTCCTTCTGTGAAGCTATTTGGAATTCTAAGGCGGAGCATTCGATAGGCTCTACTTTTGACGGTGACAGTTGCTTCTGGACGGAGAGCTGATCGGATGTTCCTCGTCGTCGGTTCGTTGTTTCTGTGATGTTAAATAAACATCATCTTTAATGTACCTAATTTATTTGGACTGCATTCCTCATTCCCCGCTTCCACAACATTTTGGTACCAGGAGTGGGGTAACGTTTGCAGACGAGCTCACCAACTGAGAAACTTTAGAAACAGAAATATGGAAACTTACCTTTCAGCAAATCGTTGTGGTGAGACTGAATTTACGCTTCGCTGTACAGAAGTGTTTTCTTTCATTTATTAAGTAGTGCTTTTGAAGCGGCGTGTTGAGGAGCATGCGTGAGGTCTCTCCATATGCATTCTGCAGCATTGCATGGTGGGAACGTGCTCCCGTTGTGAAGCGCGAGGATGTGCTTTGTCATTTTGATTGTTCCTGGTGGCCTTTTTAAGTTGGGACGCTTTATTATAGAAAAACTGCAACCAACATGCATTCATCATTCCGTTTTGGCAGCCATTTTGAGTAGGGACATCGTACAATAAAATTATGTTTCCCACATTTGTTATTATGTTTTGCTGGAAATACTTGGAAGAATAAGGAATTTATTTGACATTTTTATTCTCTCATTAAATATATGACTGAAGTGCTCTTTGGCAAATTCTTTCATTTCTGGCCAATACATTTATTTGCTTTTTGCTACACCTACTTTGCTACACTAAATACTAAATTGTCTTCATGGCTACATCACAAGGAGTAATTCAGCCACCACCATGTTTGCAAAAACATGGTAAACCTGATATCAAATAGAAAGAGTGGCTGCGCATATTTGAAAATTACATTACTGCCATTGATGCAAGCGATTATTCTCCAGTCAGGACGATGGCACTGCTTTTCAATCATTTGGGCATAGGTGGGCAAAGAGTATTCTATAACCTACCTATCATACCAGCATCAACTATTGAGAACAAGCCCTGAGATGTGTACTTAGAAGACATTGGCCCTCATTACAACCGTGGCGGTCGGTGTTAAAGCGGCAGTAATACTGCCAACAGGCCAGCGGTAAAAAAAATGGGATCATGACCACGGCGGAAACCGCCAACTGTAGGAAAGTACCATCTTGTCTGGCATGTTACCCCCATTTTTACTTGTGTGTCAGTTTGTTTTTGCCTGTCTCACTGAGATCCTGCTCGCCAGGACCCCAGTGCTCATAGTTTGTGGCCTGAATGTGTTCCCTGTGTGGTGCCTAACTGTGTCACTGAGGCTAACCAGAACCTCAGTGCTTTTGCTCTCTCTGTCTTTAAAATTGTCACTGCAGGCTAGTGACCATTTTACTAATTCTGATTGGCATACTGGAGCACCCTTATAATTCCCTAGTACATGGTACCTAGGTACCCAGGGTATTGGGGTTCCAGGAGATCCCTATGGGCTACAGCATTTCTTTTGCCACACATAGGGAGCTCAGACAATTCTTACACAGGACTGCCACTGCAGCCTGAGTGAAATAACGTCAACGTTATTTCACAGCCATTTTACACTGCACTTAAGTGACTTATAAGTCACCTATATGTCTGACCCTCAGTTAGTGAAGGTTAGGTGCAAAGTTACTAAGTGTGAGGGCACCCTGGCACTAGCCAAGGTGCCCCCACATTGTTCAGGGCAATTTCCCCAGACTTTGTGAGTGTGGGACACCATTACACGCGTGCACTACATATAGGTCAATACCTATATGTAGCTTCACAATGATAACTCCGAATATGGCAATGTAACATGTCTAAGATCATGAAATTGTCCCCCCATGCCGTATCTGGTATTGGGGTGCCAATCCCATGCATCTCCGGGGCTCCATCATAGACCCGGGTCCTGCCAAACTAGCTCTCTGGGGTTTTCACTGCAGCTACCGCTGCTGCCAACCCACAGACAGGCTTCTGCCCTCCTGGGTCTGGGCAGCCAATCCCAGAAAGGCAGAACAAAGGATTTCCTCTGAGAGAGGGTGTTACACCCTCTCCCTTTGGAAATAGGTGTTAAGGGCCTGAGAGGAGTAGCCTCTCCTGGCCTCTGGGAATGCTTTGAAGGGCAGAGATGGTGTCCTCCTTGCATAAACCAGTCTACACCGGTACAGGGATCCCCCAGCCCCTGATCTGCTGCGAAAATGGACAAAGGAAAGGGGAGTGACCACTCCCTTGTCCATCACCACCCCAGGGGTGGTGCCCAGAGCTCCTCCAGTGTGTCCCAGACCTCTGCCATCTTGAATGCAGAGGTGTGAGGGCACAGTGGAAGCCTCTGAGTGGCAAGTGCGGGTAGGTGACGTCAGAGACCCCTTGTGATAGGTGCTTACCTGGTTAGGTGGTTAGTCCTCCCCTGAGGGCTATTTAGGGTCTCTCCTGTGGGCTTCTCTACAGATAACGAATGCAAGAGCTCACCATAGTTCTTCTGCATCTCTCTCTTCGACTTCTGCCAAGGATCGACTGCTGACTGCTCCAGGACGCCTGCAAAACCGCAACAAAGTATCAAGACGACTACCAGTAACATTGTAGCGCCTAATCCTGCCGGCTTTCTCGACTGTTTCCTGGTGGTGCATGCTCTGAGGGCTGTCTCCCGTGCGTCAACGGAATGATCCCCCTTCTAACGCAGGCACCAAACTTCTGCATCGCGGTCTTTCTGGGACCCCTCTCATCTTGACGAGTGTGGTCCCTGGAACACAGGAGCTGGATCCAAGGGGCCCCAACTGTCCAGTGGTCCTTCTGTCCAAATTTGGTGGAGGTAAGTCCTTGCCTCCCACACCAGACAGTAATCCTGTGTACTGCGTGATCTGCAGCTGCTAGGGCTTCTGTGCACCTTTGCAAGGAATCCTTTGTGCACAGCTTAGCCCGGATCCCCAGCACTCCGTCCTGCATTGCTCAACTCGCTGAGTTGACCACCGGCTTCGTGGGACCCTCCTTTGTAGTGTTGAGATGACCGCGATGCTTAGATTTCTTGAACATCTGTTCAAGTGCTTCTGCGGGTGCTGCCTGCTTCTGCGTGGGCTCTCTGTACTGCAGAGCATCCCCTCTGTCTCCTCCTCCAAGGGGCGACCTCCTGGTCCTTCCTGGGCCTGGGCTGCACCCATTTTCTTCAACCGCAGCCTTTGCAGCTAGCAAGGCTTGTTTGCGGTCTTTCTGCAAAGAAACAACTCTGCGTCCTCCAGCATACCGTGGGACATCTTCTGTGCAAAGGAGAAGTTCCTGGCATCTTCCGTTAATGCAGAATCTTCAGCTTCTTCCACCCGGAGGACGACCTTCTGCACCTTCATCCAGGGTTTAGTGGGGTCCTGCCCCCAGGACACTTTCTGGACTCGTGGTCCCCTTCCTTTACAGGTCCTCAGGTCCAGGAATCCGTCTTCAGTGCTTTGCAGTCAGTTGTTTTCTTTGCAGAATCTACTATCACGACTTTAGTGTGATTCTGGGGAAGTAGGGTAACTTTACTCCTACTTTTCAGGGTCTTGGGGTGGGGTATCTTGGACACCCTTAGTGTTTTCTTAAACTCCCAGCGACCCTTTACACACTACAATAGGCCTGGGGTCCCTAAGTGGTTTGCATTCCACTTTCTTAGTATATGGTTTGTGTTGCCCCTAGGCCTATTGCATCCTATTGTATTCTACAGTGTATGCACTACTTTTCTAACAGTTTACTCACCTGACTTTGGTTTGTGTGTATATTTTGTGTATTTTACCTACCTCCTGAGGGAGTATATCCTCTGAGATATTTTTGGCACATTGTCACTAAAAGAAAGTACCTTTATTTTTAGTAACTCTGAGTATTGTGATTCTTATGATATAGTGCTATATGATATAAGTGTATAGTAGGAGCTTTGATGTCTCCTAGTTCAGCCTAAGCTACTCTGCTATAGCCACCTCCATCAGCCTAAGCTGCTAGAACACTAATCTACTAATAAGGGATAACTGGACCTGGAACAAGGTGTAAGTACCATCAGGTACCCACTATAAGCCAGGCCAGCCTCCTACACCAAAACAGATAGCCACGTTAACACTCCAACTGCCACGGCAGTAGCAACAAACACCGCGGCGGTCACTGCCAACAGACAGGCGGAAGACGATGTACCGTCCACCACATCACAACCTGCCTATCCGTCAGATTTTCCGGGGCAGTACCAATGCCATCAAAAGCACGGTGGAAACAGAACACAGAAGGGAAACCACTCACCTCTCGACACTCAACGAAGAACCAGGACGCCATGGAGCCCGAGTTCCAGGTCCTGCCCATGCTGGTCTACCTCCTCATCTACCAGGAATACGAAAGGCGGCGGTGACGACCACGGTGAGTACTGCACCTAGTACACAGGGGGATGGGGGGAAGAAAAAGAGAGTGACACACACACGCAACACGCAACACCCCCACCCTCACTCACAACACCATACACACAAACACATGCATCAACAATACATTTACACCCCATAACCCCCTGGAACAACGCAAGAACAAAAAGAATTGAGTGTTAAATCAGTGATATATTATAAATAGGCAGATATACGTAGTGAATAGAAAAACAGTATTTACAAAAATATACAATATGTACATAAGGCAGTACATTGTCCTTTCCAAATGTCTGTGGGCCACTGTGCCAAAAATCATGGGCCAAACCCACACTTGACTCCTGCCTCAATACGGAGAGAACACACAGGCACCTCAGGGGGGCGGGGACTGGGGGGGGGCACCTCAGCCAGAAGAAGGAATAATGCCACTGCTCCTCGAGGGGGCTCCATGCCCACAGCGATGTCCTGGGTAGTGCAAGGCCACAATCTCTCAAGTGGGTGGGTTGTCCACTGCTTGTTCCTGGGGAGTGCAAAGCCACAGTCTCTCAAGTGGGTGGTTTGTCCACTGCTTGCTCCTGAGGAGTGCAAAGCCACAGTCCCTCTAGTGGGTGGTTTGCCCACTGCTTGGTCCTGGGGAGTGCAAAGCCATAGTCTCTCATTTGGACGCATATCTCCACTGGTTCTGGAGGGGGCTTTGTGCCCAGTGTGCTTCATCCTTCCAAGAATGGGGTGAGTGGATGCCCTTCTCCACTGGTTCTGGAGGGGGCATTATGCCCAGTGTGCTTCATCCTGCCAAGGATAGGGTGAGGGGATGCCTTTCTCCACTGGTTCTAGAGGGGGCCTTGTGCGCAGTGTACTTCATCCTGCCAAGGATAGGGTGAGTGGATGCCTTTCTCCACTGGTTCTGGAGGGGGCCTTGTGCTCAGGGTGCTTCTTCCTGCCAAGGATAGGAAGAGTCTGCAAAAAAACAGGGGGAACCCTATCACCCTACCCTGTCTAGGGTTAATACAACATCAAAAAAGAGAAAACGACAGGTAGGGACAAATTTAATCCTGAATTAAATTAACAGTCATTAATTCTGTTAATCCTGAGTTTAATTTCTTTCTCTTATTTATTTCAAAAAATTATGTAGTAAAAAAGGAAACTATGGCTGTGTAATCCAAAACCTAATACACAATACATCAATTACTAAGCTATTATTTACAATACTCTCAAGTAAAACACAATAAAACACACAGTGAAAAAAGTCATACCCTACACATTTAAATAGTGGTCACTATTATACAACTCCCAATGTGATCCACTTCTATAAACTAAGGCAATGGGCTTTTCATGCACTTAACTATCACCGCATTGTGTATTTCTTTCACACAAGCGTGAACTAGTGCATTTTAAAATTTTTACAATATAGTCCATTTGTTCGGCGAACCCAATGCACTTGTAAGGAGAATGAAGTCAGAATTAATGACTGTTAATTTAATTCAGGATTACATTTGTCCCTACCTGTCGTTTTCTCTTTTTTGAAGGATAGGAAGAGTGGCTGCATATCTCCATTGGTTCCTGAGGGGGCTTTGTACCCAGTGTGCTTCATCCTGCCAAGGATAGGGTGAGTCGATGCCTTTCTCCACTGGCTCTGGAGGGGGCATTGTGCCCAGTGAAGCAACACTTGGGGTGTGGCAGTTCACATTCCCTCACCTGGGTGTCTGAGGCACGAGATTTGCAGGGAACAGGTTGCATGATAGTCCATGGAGGCAGGGCTAGAGTCCATCCTGTGGCGGCTAAGGCTGCAAACTGGTGGTAGTACGGGTGTTCGTGCGGGTGCTGCCAGTGGTGGTGGGAGGCTCCAGCCCCCCTCCTGCAGTCTCGGACGGCTGCCCACTGGGGCTGCTGCTGCTGGTAGTGGTCCTACTGTCAGCGGTGCAGGTGGTGGTGGTTGCGGTGGGGCCTGCAGTGGTGCTAGCAGGGGTGCAGGTGGCGGTGCTGGCCGTGGTGCAGGTGCTGGTGCTGCCAGTGGTGGAGGGAGGCTCCAGCCCTTCTCCTGCAGCCTTGGACGGCTGCTCACTGGGGCTACTGCTGCTGACAGTAGTGGTGCTAGCGGCGGTGCAGGTGGCGGTGCTTGCGGAGGTGCCTGCGGCGGTGCTGCTGGCGGTGTTGGCCGCGGTGCAGGTGGCAGTGCTGGCGGTAGTGCTGCTAGCCACCAGGCCTTCACCTGCGGGCTCCGAAGGCTGAAGTGCCTTGCCTGGGTTTTTCTGGCCCTTCCTCACCTTGGCAGATGGTGGTGTGACTTTGGGTCTGACAGCTGGAGTTTTTGAGGAGGCCTTGGTTTGTGCGCCTTGGCCTTGCTGCATGCTGTCCCCTTCACCTTGGCAGGTGGCAGAATGGTTTTGTCCTTTGCAGGGGTTGCTGGCACACTGGCTGTCCTGACGGGTGCCCCCTTTGAGCCTCTGTGAGTTGCGGGTACCACAGTGGACGTTGACTTGATGGCTGAGGTGCTGGCCTGGGTTCTGGACACCCTGGCCCGAGGGGAAGGACGGGGTGCGGGGAGGGTTAGGGAAGAGGTCAATGTTTGCCAGGAAAATCTTCTTTGAGACACTGGGGCGGGAAGAGGGAGAGGGTTTGGGAGTGGAGGAAGAGGGAGTGGTTGTAGGAGGTGTCTGTCTGCTGAGTTTGGGTACAGGTGCATGAGCTGGATCTGTTGTGAGGGTGATGGCTGTTGGGTGGGTGGGTGCTTGCGTTTTTGTACTTTGGGAGAAGGGGTCACAGACACACTGAGAGAGGACATAGGGGACATGTGAATGGATGTGGGGGTGGTGACTGCTCGTGAGGGGCGTGCTGGTGATTGCGGTAGTGGTTGAGGATGTAGTGCATGCAGGTGTGAGTGGAGGTTCTACAGGGCGGGAGGTGGACGATGAGGGGAGGGGTACACAGTGGAGGCAGTGGATGTTGGTGTGTGTGCATGGGGATGGTGCTTGTGTGAGTGCCTGTGAGATAAAGTGAGATGCTAGTGTTTGCCTGAGCCACTTCTGGGTGTTGATTTGGGTGAATGCTGGTCTGAAGGTTTGCTTTGGATAGGCTGGGGTTGAGGGGATTGGGTCTGGGTAGAGGAAGTTGGAGGGGAGAGGCTAGAGACAGGTACAAGGGCTGCCATCAGTGTTGAGGCCAGAGCCTGAAATGCTCTCTGTTGGGCCGCCACGCCAGAGTGAATGACCTCCAGGTATGCATTTGTTTGTTGCAAATGCCTCTTGACACCCTGGATGGCTTTCAGTATGGTTGACTGCCCAACAGTGAGGGATCTCAGGAGGTCAATAGCCTCCTCACTGAGGGCAGCAGGGCTGACTGGAGCCGGGCCTGAGGTGCCTGGGGTGAAGGAGATGCCCACCCTCCTGGGTGAGCGGGCACGGGAAACACGCTGAGGGGCTGCTGGGAGGGTAGTGCTGGTAGGGGGGGTGGTGGCTGTACCTGTTATTGGGGTGGGCACAGAGGTGTCCACCACCACCAGGGAGCTTCCATCGCTGGAGGAGTCACTGTCTGTGGTCTCCCCTCCCGTCCCCGTGGTGATGCTCCCCTCGCCCTCCGTCCCACTGGTGCTCTCACCGTCGGTGGATTAGGCCTCCAGGCCCATGTGGGATGCAGCTCCCTCCGTCGCCGGTGCCTCTACTCCTCCGCCAGATGATGCTAATGCACACAAGGACATGGTGACAAAACAAAGGGGGGGAGAGACAGAGGATACACTTGGTCAATGCCAGCAATAACACTACCATTGGCATACTCAACACACAGGGAGCAGTCCTATGCACTAGGTCATGCACTACCAGTTACTAAGAAGTCACCAGCCCATGGGGTACAATACCTACCGCCATTAGCTGCACATCTGAAACCCACAGGACCCTGCCCAGTAGTAGATGCCCATTGACACTATTGGGGTAGGAGTGCTTCAGAGCCTGCCCAACAAGGGACCTATCCTGCCATCTTCGTTCTGGCCTAGGGGCACCCATAGCCCACATCCCCCACCCAGGTAACTCTTAACACGTGCAAAGTCAGGATTCTGAATCTGTACTCAACCCCTTGTGGCTGCTCTGATGCCTTCAAGCGCCCATCTAACTCCAGATAGGCCACTGCCAGGATGCAGAACATCAGGGGGTCATGATGCGACAGGCACCCCTTCCTCATTGGGAGGCCAGACCCAGCTGGGCCTCCGCCGTCTTCTTTGCCCAGCGGCGCAGATCCTCCCACCTTTTGCGGCAGTGGGTGCTCGGTCTGTCAAAGACCCCCAAGGCCTGCACCTCCTTGGCGATGGCATGCCAAATACCCTTTTTCTGGTGAGCGCTGACCTGCATGGAAAAGACAGCAGAAAAGTGAATTAGTCAAATGTCCAGACATCATACTCATGGCCTACCAGATCCCTCCCATCCCCTGACGCACATACTTTAACCACCTTACATGCAGCACTCCGGCCAGGACACCTCTGCCCCACCTACATGTGGCTTACACACACAGCACTCCATACATTCATGGCCCACGCATCATTGCCCACAGTGTACTCACCTGTTTGTCTTGAGGACCGTAGAGTAACATGTACTGGGGTAGGACCCCATCCTCCAGTTTCTCCAACTCCTTCGCAGTAAAGGCAGGGGCCTTTTCCCCAGACACATGAGCCATTATTGCTTCCAGACACAGGTCACAGCAGCACTTGCAGTATAGGTCCTCTCCTGTTGAAGGTCAGGTAGCAAGTGAGTGAATAGATAGAAAGTGGCGGTCACGTCCGTGGCGGTGCGTACCGTCACCGCCGGCGTACATCGCCATTGGCTCCTGGAACCCATAGGGCCCAATGATAACCAATGCGAAGTTGCGCGGCGGTCTTCGACCATCTACAGTGACAGCACACAACGCCAGCGGAATTACCTCCTTTCCACTTGTCCCTCCTCTCAGGTCAGGCAGCCGCCATTTCAGGGGGCACAGGGCATGGCACCTAACTGTGTCACAGCAGACATTGGCACAGCAACAGATTGTCGGATTCACATACTGATTCTGTAAAGGAAAAAAATTGTCATTAGTACAATAGTGTGTGAATATGACCCTCTGCTCACCGTTGTCTTCCATAGGCTTCAACCGCTGAAGCTGAATATGAGATGGCGGCATCCTTTGGTGTACAGACCCCTGGTGGACCTTGCGACAATGGAAGACAGACACATTATCATAACCTACAGACTTGATTGTGCCACAATCCAAGAACTGTGTGCCCAATTGAAGCCAGTCCTGATGTCAGCTATCCGCCAGCCCACAGGTATCCCCCTCTCGTGCAGGTCCTGTTAGTGCTCCATTTCCTAGCAAGTGGTTCCTTCCAAATAACAGTGGTCATGGCATCAGGGATTTCTCAGCCAATGTTTTCCAACGTGTTGACCAGAGTGTTGTCAGCCCTGCTGAAACACATGCGCAGTTACATCGTATTCCCCCAGGTGGAGGATTTGGCCACAGTGAAAGCTGACTTTTATGCCCTGGGACATATCCCGAACATCATTGGTACCATTGATGGTACACATATTGCATTTGTCCCCCCCAGAGAAATGAACAAGTTTTCAGGAATAAAAAAAGCTATTACCCTATGAATGTGCAGATGGTTGTTTGGCGGACCAGTGCATCTCCCATGTGAATGCCAGATATCCTGGCTCTGTGCATGATGCCTTTATCTTGAGGAATAGCAGCATCCCATATGTGATGGACCAACTCCAGAGGCACCGGGTGTGGCTAATAGGTGAGCCCAAGGTCCCCACACAGTATGAGTAGGTGTCTGGGTATGGGGTTGTCCCTAAGGGTTAGTGTGTGTCTAACGGTTGTCCCTCGATATTTGCAGGTGACTCTGGTTACCCCAACCTCTCATGGCTACTGACCCCAGTGAGGAATGCCTGGACAAGGGCAGAGGAACATTACACTGAGGCACATGGGCGTACAAGGAGGATTATTGAAAGGACCTTCGGCCTCCTGAAGGCCAGGTTCTGGTGCCACCATCTGACAGGTGGATCCCTGTACTACTCACCCAAAAGGTGTGCCAGATCATCGTTGCATGTTTCATGCACAACCTGCCCTTGAGACGCCAGGTGCCTTTTCTGCAGGAGGATGTGCCTGGAGATGGTCCTGTTGCAGTGGTGGAGCCTGTGGACAGTGTGGAAGAGGAGGCAGAGGAAGAAGTTGTTGAAAACAGAAGCAATATAATTCAGCAATACTTCCAGTGACACACAGGTAAGACAATGTGACTTCACTTAACTTTTCAGCTTTCTGTTGGACATTGTACATGGCAGCCTGTTTCCCTATGTCTATGGCCACTGACTGTACCCTTTGGCATCTCTATTTTCAGATCTCTGTGCCCCACTCTGGCTCCTGCTATGTGTACTGCTGGCCACCAAAGGTAATTCCAAAGTATACTGAACTGTACATTTGACTTGCAATGCTTTGATAATGTTGAACTAATACATATTTGAATCATTTGACAGACTCTAGATTAGTATTTGTTTCAAGGGTATTTATTTAAGTGCTCATGAGTAGAGGGGGATGTGCAATGGGCTGGGCTGATGGTGGAGAAAAGTCCAAGGTAGAGTCCAGTCTCCTGGTATCACAGGTGCATTGTCCACTGGGGCATAGGAAGGGGAGTAATGACAGTTCAAGGCGGACAGAGTAGGACAGAAGGGTGACAACCAGGAGAGTCTTATTTCCTGGTGGGGCTCTTGGCAATATTCTCTGGCTTCTGCCTGGATCACAGGGACCGTTTGCGGGGTGGTTCTTCTTCTGTAAGGATTGGGGTGCTGGTGGCCTTTTGTTCCTGTGGTGAGGCCTCTTGTCCACTAGCACTGGCAGAGGTGGAGGGCTGTTCATCGGTTTGGCTAGTGCCAGGGGCCCGTTGGGGTGCCACTGCCTCCCTCATGGTGTCGGCCATGTCAGCCAGCACCCCTGCAATGGTGACAAGGATGGTGTAGATGTGTTTGAGGTCCTCTCTGATCCCCAGGTGCTGTCCCTCCTGCAGCCGCTGGGTCTCCTGCAACTTTGCCAGTATCTGGACCATGGTCTCCTGGGAATGGTGGTATGCTCCCAGGATGTTGGTGAGTGCCTCATGGAGAGTGGGCTCCCTGGGACTGTCCTCCCCAGTTGCACAGCAGTCCTCCCAGCTTCCCTGTTGTCCTATGCCTCTGTCCCCTGAACTGTGTGCCCACTGCCACTGACCACAGGTCCCTGATCATCCTGGGTTTGTGGGGTTGCCTGGGGTCCCTGTAGTGGTGGACACACTGCTGATTGACGTGTGTTGAGGACAGTGGCATGGGCCCACTGGGTGGGTGCTGTGCTGGTGTTTCCTGTGGGGGGAGGCTCTGTGGTGGGTTGGGACTGTGGCAGGGGAACCAACTGTCCAGAGGTCCCTGATGGGCCAGGTTGGTCATCCTGATCCAGGCATGCAGAGCTGCTGTCATCACAGTGGGCCTCTTCAGGGGGGACTGGATGCAGCTGGCACCTCCTCTCTGGTGGCGTTGAGTACGGGTCCTGTGGGGATGCAAATGCAGTGTTAGTGTATCTGCGTGTGCCATCTTGTGCATGGGTGTGTTTCCCTGTATGGTTGTGATTTCCCTGTCAGCTTTGCCTTGTATGCGTGGTGAATTTGTGGGCTAGGTGATTCTCTCTAATGGACATGCTTTAATTAAGGGTGTCCATGCAGGGTTGTGACGGGGTCCATGCATTGGTGTTCATGCAGGGTTTGGTATTGGGATAGGTGGGTTGTGATGGTGGGGTATGTGTGAGGTGGTGGAGAGATAGGGGTGAGGGTAGGGGTAGGAGTTTGTAATGGCATGCAGGTAGGGTGGGGGGGATAAAGTAGTAAATATATGACTTACCAGAGTCTAGTCCTCCTGTTACTCCTGCGAGACCCTCAGGATGCATGATTTGCAAGACTTGCACCTCCCATGTTGTTAGTTGTGGGGGAGGAGGTGGGGGGTCCACTGCCAGTCCTCTGTACGGCTACCTGGTGTCTTGCAACCACGTAACGCACTTTCCCCTGTAGGTCGTTCCACCTCTTCCTGATTTGTCACTTGCTCTGGGGTGCTGTCCCACAGCGTTGACCCTGTCAACGATCCTCCGCCGTAGCTCCATCTTCCTTGCAATGGAAATATGCTTCACTTGTGATCCGAATAGCTGAGGCTCTACCCGAATGATTTCCTCCGCCATGACCCTTAGCTCCTCCTCTGAAAACCTGGGGTGTCTTTGGTGTGCCATGGATGTGGTGTGAGTGAAGGTAAGGGTGGTCCTTTCCACGGTGCTGCTGACAATGGGATGTCAAAAGGCAGTCCGTGCCCTCCAGAAGGGGTGCCAGAGGAAAAACCTCTATGGCTGGAACTCCCTGGAACAGAGAATAAACACAAGAAAAAGGTAAGTCTTCCAATGAAAAGAAAACAACTACTGGAAGACACTGGAACAGGCAAGGAAAAAAGGCTGGAGGAAAAACAACCAGAGCGTGATCACCACCAAAGGAAGTGTTGCAGTGCATGGTGAGCAAGAATCCCACTCCTTATATACCCTAAAACAAGAGGCGTCATATAGGAAGAAAAAAGACGCCATGTTGATTTGGGAAAAATGAAGGAAAGAAGAAAAGGAGAAAAAAGAGAAAAGAACACAAAGAAAAAGAACATGTAACACCATGTAACTGAGGGGTGGGGAGGTGCCCACTTCTAATTTCGAGGGCGTGCTGCGCTCTGAACTCGCCGAGGCCCGATGCCCAATCTAGAGCCTTGTGCGAGATAAGGTCGGAAAAAAGGGCAGCGGCACGCCCTGTGGGTGCGAAAACTAACCGTAGTTCCAGCAGCGTCCCTAACCGATCTTCTTGCTCAGGCAGCAGTGGACCGCAGGGTGACACAAACAATCTAGTGATGAGACTGTTGAGGAATATATTGCCACACTAGTTCTAGTGTCTAAATGTGAATTTGAAAGTAATATGGACATCTACATAAGAGACCAATTTGAATTCAATTGCTATTCAAGGAAAATACAGGAAAGACTTTTGTCTTTCAGAAATCCATCTTTGACGAAGAGTATAGATATAGCAAAAAGTATTGAGAGGTCTATTGTTACCACACAAGTGATGTCAAACCATGGAGGAGAAGATTCAAATCAAGTGGGTTTGTACCCTATTAATTGCATTTCAAATGAAGCCTCTTCTATATGCATTTTAAGTAGAGAAAACAAATTCCGGAAAAACAGCAACACCTGTTACAGATGTGGATCTAGGAATCACATGGGAAATTATTCGTAATGTCCTGCACAAGGAAAGAAATGCAACCGGTGACGCAAGATGGGTCATTTTCAGTGTGTGTGTAGGGCATCTATGGGAGCCTTTAACAAAATGAAAATCAACAGTGTCAGCCTGCCTAATGAGGAGGAGAGGTTGCAAGAATGCATGAATAAGTTTACCAATGTATTGTTGACAATAGATTCCAAAGAAGAGGATCCATTAAGTTTTGATGGAAGCAGAAATATGAAAGGACCTATTTGTCAAGTGACAATTGATGGTAAAATAATTACAGTAATGGCATATTCTGGTGCTCCTGTCACTATTCTAGCTGGTTGTACTTTTTACAAGCTATGGCGGATGGATACAAAATTGATACCAGTTTTATTAACCCAAAAGCATTTGGAGAACAAGACGTAGATTTACTAGGATATTTTGTTTCTTCTCTTCAGTGTCTTAGTAGAATAATCAATACTAAAATTTATGTTCCTGTTAAAGGGCGGGACATGGTGGAATGGAGAGATTTAGCAAAGTTAGGTATATATTTATGTTCTGGCCATAAGGAACCAGTGGTACTCGGTGAAGTGCGTATTTTAAATATTGAAAGTGATGATAACATAAAATAGTTGATGTCATAGAAATATCCCAAGGTGTTTGTGGATACCATAGGTAGAGTAGAAGGATTTTAGCATTTTAAACTTAAAAAAGGAGCTGTCATGGTTGTGCATAAAGTGAGACCTGTACCTTTGAGCGAAATAAGTGATTTGAAGAATCTTTTGCAGAAACTAACAGAGGAAGATGTGATCACAACCATGGATTCATCTGAGTGGTTGTCACCAATCGTCATAACTAAGTAAAAGTCTGGTGATTTTATACATTGTGTGAATTTTTGATCACTTATCCAAAATATAGCAGTAGACTGTCATCCATTACCACACAATATTAGCTAAAATAAGAGACGCCCAATATTTTACAACCATAGATTTGCACTGAGCTTATCATCAGATTGCACCTACCCCAGATTCTCAGTCTTTGATGATGTTTGTTACACCTTTTGGCACTTACAAGTATCTAAGGTTACCTTTTGGCCTTGACTCAGCTGCAAGCATTTTTCCAAAATTAATCAACACTGTGTTTAGTGGTGAAAAACAGGTTCAAACGTTTCAAGATGACATTCTTGTTTTTACTAAAACTAAAAACGAACACTTTGTCATGTTGGAATGGGTTTTGAGTATATTGTCACAATATGGAATGACAGTTAAAATAGATAAATGCAATTTCATGATCAAGGAAGTAAAATATTTGGGCACACAATTTCCAGATCTGGAATTAAACCTAAAGCTTGTAATGTTAAAGCTATAGTAGATGCACCACCACCCACTGACAATTATTCACTTAAATTTTTATTGGTCTCTGTGAATATTACGCATGGTTTGTTCCAGGTTAAAAGTTATTGCTACAACCTTTGTGTTCTTTCATCAAAAAAGATGCTAAATTTGTTTGGCCTGACCAGGTAAGTAAAGCTTTCAAGGGAATTAAAGAATTAGTTATATCAGCTGCTTCTCTACAACCATTTGAGCCAGAAGGAAAGTCTTTTATAATAGTAGATGCTAGCCTGGAGGGAATAGGTGCAGTGTTCAAAATGTGTGATAGGCAGGGAGAATACCGTAGCTTTCGCTTCTAGAGCTGTTCTGAAGCTGAAGCAAACTATAGTACAATAGAGAGAAAGAGGCTTTGGCCTGTGTTTGGGCCATAGAAAAGTATAAAACATACGTATGGGGAATGCCATTTAATTTACACACTGATCATAAGCCACTCGCTTATTTGTTGAGTGGTAATGGTCTTTGGAAAGCATTCGCACATCTGATCAGATTGTTGTCCAAACTCCAAGAGTGCAATTTCAGCACCAAGAATCTTCAAGGGGGGAAAGATTATTGTGCAGATTGTTTGCCAAGATTACCTTTAGCTGAGAGAGATGAGAGGATGTGTGAAGATGAAGAGTGTGTTGTAGCAGTAATGGCTGTAATTGCCATGTGCAATGGGGCCATTTCTGAAAAAGAGTGGTAGACAGCTATACTACAAGATGATAATTTACAAAAGGTAGTTCAGTATATGAAAGTAGGGTGGCCATCTACTAAGTCATTATCACACGAATTGAGGTGTTTTGCACAAGTTTCTTCTAAATTATCATGTGAGAACCAAATATGCATGCACAACAAATTATTTGTACCACCCTCTTCTTTATGTTCACGCCTTACAGAGTTAGCACATGCAGGGCATCTAGGCATTTTATCTGCGTTAAAGAAACTCAAACAGTATTTTTGGTGGCCAGGTTTAGACAAATCTGTTTCATTGTTAATAGAAAAATTTCTACAGTGCATTGTTTCTGCCAAGCATTGGAAATCCATGCGCAAATCTTTGTTCCCTGTACCTCTTCTTTCCGGTCCATGGATTAAGGTAGCAATGGATTTTTCAGGACCTTTTCATCTATTACTAGAAATATGTAGTTGTTTTAGTGAATTATTTTTCAAAGTGTCTCTATTTTGTTGCAACACCTTGTACTAAATCTGCTATTGGTTTTCTTGAAAGAGTATTTTCAGTCAAAGGAAGTCCTAAATTTATTGTTACCGATAATGGGACGCATTTTATATCGAAAGCGATTAACAATTTTATGTTCAAACATGACATTACTCAATTGCAAGTAGCACTGTGCATTAGTTGAGAGGACAAATCGATTTTTGAGAGAGGGTGTTCAAACAGCACTTGCTTCAAACATTGATATGAATTAATTTTTGAAGGAAAAAGTATGGGCATATCTTACTACACCTCACACTACAACTTTCGTAGTTTACGAGGTAGGGAAGCAAAAACGAATCTGTTACCTAGCTGGCTTAATAAAAACACAGAATCGAATACTCAAATTGACAAAGGTATTCCTAATGGGAGCAAATTCAGAGAAAGGGTGTTGTCCAATCAGATTAAACAGAAGGAGTATTATGATTCTAAACACAGAACACATGATGTTCAGATACAAGTTAATGGCAGGGATCTGATTAAGAAACTTAACAAAGTCCCGAAGAGGGAATCCAATTTCACATTACCTGTAAAAGTAATTAAAACAAGCAAAGCTGTAGTACTATTACAAAATAAAGGGTGGTGGGATAGGGATAGTGTAGTGCCAATTTCTAAAACACAAACATGTTATAATAATGGAGAAGCCAATTCCATGATCTCCACTGATGTTCATTCACCTACCACACAAATTAAAAGTGTTACTAATGCAGGCAAAATAGATCAGGAAGAATCTTTAACATTACCGAACACTTGCACAAATGAGAGAAATATAAGACAGCAAAATGTGAGTTTTGAAAGATCTAGACCACTTATATTGCCATTGATATTGTTTTGTAATGTTAGCTTTGAGTAGATTTTCTTTTTCTTTTTTGTTTCTTATATACTTTTTTTTCTTGCTATGGGAGAAGGGTGATGTAACATGTTTCAAGTATGTAATGGGCATTTTAATATGTTTCAAGTATATATTGCAGATCTACATTCCTTCTGTGATGTTATTTGGAATTGTATGGAGGAGCATTCAATGGGCTCTACGTTCGACGGTGACAGTTGCCTGTGGACGGAGGGCTGATTGGATGTTCCTTGTCGTGGGTTCGTTGTTTCTGTGATGTTAAATAAACATCATCTTGGATGTACCTAATTTAATTGGACTGCATTCGTCATTCCCTGTTTCCACAGCAGTCGTTAACACCAAGGGCCTTATTCAACTTGGGCAGGTGGCGGCAGGTGCAGTGGTTGTTTCAGGTATCGGGATTCTCTCACCACAGGGGCCACGGGAGAGGGGACATATGTGCAGAGGCTGCAGTTGACTTCTGTGAGTCCAGGATGGGTGAAACCATTATGGAGTCAGGCTTTGGGGAGCAGGGGAACCTTTTTGGCACTGGTGGTCCAGTACTATCGGGTCAAAAACGGCGGGTGCAGTGGTGACTTCAGGTGTCGGGTCTTTATGTTTCCAGAAGCTTCAGAGTCCCTTTTTAGAGAGTTTGTTGGAGAACAGGTCGGCTGTTCATGAGAGGTCTTGAATCTTTTATTAAGGCAGCAAGTCCTCCCAGGGTTTTGGAGATGCAGCTGCAGGATGTGTCGTCTTTTGGTGCAGAGTCCGTCGAGGGTGGCAGGCAGGCCAGTTGGGTTAGTACCAGGGTAGCTGCTTCTTTTCTCCTCTTCTGCTTGTGCGACTCTTCGGTGTCCTTTGGCTTCCTAGGTTTTCAGGTTCTGAGTTCTTAGGTTCAGGGGTGTCACCCAAATAATCAATTTAGGGGTATTACAGAGAGTTCCAGGTGGCAGCCAATGGGTTGCCTATCTTTAGGGTGACTACAACCTCTCTATGACCACTTCCGTTTGGAAGAAGGGAGAATCCTGACCATAGAGGTCTAATTCCGTCAAAAACAAGATGGAGGAATTTAAAACATGCCGCCAAGAAGTAGGGTCAGGACGGCGGGGGGTGGGGGGGTTGGTCATCGCTGCCATCTTGAAAGACCTGTTTTTTTTACAAAGGCGGCTAGGCCTTTGAAGCTTCTCGTCCTGGAATGTCCATCCTGCCTGGAAGAGGTGTCAATACCCTACACAGTGCAGGCTTTTGTCCCTGGCCTCCTAGAGTGCTGGTTCTCACCTTAGGAGGTCAGACTTGTGGCTGAGGTAGCAGAACTGATTAGGACCCATTAGTCAACACACTAGTAGTTGGTAGGTTTAACAGGGGGCACCTCTAAGCTGCCCTCTGAGTGCATATGTTAATAAATCCCTCATTGGAATCAGCAAGGGTTTATGAATACAAGATGTTTGATACCAAACATCCCTATGTTCAGAAAAGTCATCCTGTAGCTTGGGAGCTAACATTGATCAGTGTCCAGCACATGCATTTAAAATGACTTCCCTGTCCGCTTACTATGTCTAAAAATCGACAGTGACATAGCAGGGGCATATTTGCTGATGCATATAGGCCTCACATGTGATATGATGCACCCTACTTTAGGGCTGAATGGCCTTCTGTAGAGGTGACTTACAGCTAGCACATGCAGTGGTAGTGAACCTGACACACAGGGATGTGTGACAGGTCATATTTTCAAATTTACCTGCACCAAAAAATGCAGTCTGCAATGGCAGCACTGGGTGGGTTTGGTGAGGGATCCCTGAGGGTGGCAGAATTGGTGTTTCAGACCTCAGGGACCTTCCTTAGTACCCTAGGTATTAGGGGTACCATTTACAAGGGAGTTATAGAGGGTGCTAAAGATTGTGCCAATAGGGTAAAATAACTGTACAATCTTGAGAAAGAGCTCTGGCACTAGGGCCCTGGTTAGCAGGGACCCAGTGCACTTTCAGTCGAAATCACATCAGATACCAGGCGAAAAGCGGGTGCTATATCTAGGAAACCAATCTTCACCTCTCCATTTCCCCATCCCTTTTGCGGCAGGCCTTGTCGAGGTTGTGAACCCCCATAAATCATATCAACAGTTTCCTTTAAAATGACTTCTCCTGTCTTGAGTACGGAGTGAAGGAACAGCCAAGGCCACAATCGTCTTACAAAGCAAAATATTTCTTGTAATGGCAGCAGAAACACCCAACGCATTTCAAAAAAATCTCTTTCCTTGCTCACAGGTAAAACAATTACAATAAATCCACCATTTTTGACTCACCAGTGCTCTTGTAACACTATAAACACAAACAACAGACTACTGTGACAATTGACATTGTTTTCAGCAACAGCAAGTTGGCCATCTTAAAATGTATTTCCATTGCGCTATTAGCCTTACTTAAGTAGGAATGCAATAGATATTCAAATCTATACAACAACAGTTTGCAAAAACATTATTAGTATTATGAAAATTCATTTTCAGACTTATGATTTTATTATTGCTGTGCTACTCTTTCTTTGAATTTTCTTTAATCATATTTCATTTTATTTGCTTTTATTTTATTACATTGGCATCAAGCCCAAGTAGGCTACCTACCCAACATGATTTCATAATTTCTTAGTGACACACCACCCTCATAATACTACATTGCAGGCATCTTCCCCAAAGAGGCATGAACATCTTCAATGTATAACATTACATTGTTAATCCCTTATCTTTGTAACATCCTACGGCCCAAAAAGGTTACTTCTTTTTGAGCCATTATCTCCTATTATTAACACCCATTCCTGAAACCACCCTTATTTGCAAAAAACATCCAATTCATGTCTCCTAAATCATGCAAGAGAAAGCTTATTATTACAGCCGAAGTGGTCAAATGATAAAAGATACAACAGCTATTTTGCTTTTCTAATCCATAATCAGGAAGAATGTAAATCCAATATCACAAAGTCCTGCTGTGTAACACACTCAAAAAATTGTGCACCCCACCATTAATTAAAAACAACAGTTAAAATTCAGTATTTATCCAAAATCAGCGTGAAACCCTTAGGCATACAAATAAAACCAAATAAAGAACCAAAATACAACCAAAGTAAGTATCTTAATAATGCATTTTAAGCTAAATGTAGTGCCAGTTCTTCATCCTTGTTAAGTCCAACAGCATATAAAGTATCAGTCTCGACTCACGTTTTCTCAATTCCAAAGTTATATTATCTCCTTTCTCTCTCTCAATGGAATTCTGTTGAAAATGAGAAATTTCAGCATTTTCACATTCTGATCATGACATGTTTTATAGTGTCTCATATGCTCCAACAGTTGTTTTTTTGCTGTATGGATGGTGATACACACATAGACCCTGCTAGATGTACACTGTAAGCCATTTATACTGTAGTCAGAATTGCAGGACACATGTTTTTTTTATTAACATATGGTTTAGATGTTCCTGGGAAATTTACATATTTGCAATTACCACTATACTTTCAGGCTTTGCAATTCCCACAGATGAAGAACCCACTAATAGGTTTACTAGTCTTTATTTGTAGTAACAAACATTGGCTCAGTGAATCCTACAAAGATTTGCTTCACCTAAAAGTGAATCTAGGGTATTCATACACTATTTTGGCTAAAGTTTTATTGGTTTGTAACACTGGCCAATATTTGTGAAATATTGTTTTTGCTTCCCTTGTTTTGTTGTGTTAAGTTGTAATAAATCTAATGAGTTCACTTTCTTTTGCACCCACCCTTTTTAACCATGAACAGATCCTCTCTTTTGTCTTGACTAACTTTTGTCAAAGCTTTTTCAATATACTTTCGTCAAAGCTTTTTCAATAGTGGACTCAGGGTATCCCCTTTCCCTAAATCTCTCTAGATACCCTGAGTCCACTATTGAAAAAGCTTTGAAAAAGTTAGCCGAGTCAAAATAGGTTTGTCAAATGGCACCAAAGATATAGACAAGTCAAAACATGCTTTTCCTATGGAAACATGATCCTAACTAACTACCTACTGGAGATATACACACTTAACTATAACTACCCAGTGGCAATTGCCACTGGGTAGTTATAGATTAGGAAATTGTTGCTAATAACTTTGCCACTGTTTAGTGAATCTCCACAAAACTTTCCAAAAAGATGCTACTTTTTCACCAGTTTATGCTTGCAAAGCTTCAGGGTGATCCATCAAGCAGGGGCTGAGAAAAAAAGGGGTCCTTTTTACATTTTCCATAGACTTGTTTAGACAGAGCTACAGCAAAAACTGCTGAATGGAATTACACCAAATTTGGCAGGAAGCTGGAATTTGGTACGCAGATTGTGCTTTTTGTGATTTGGTGTAAATCCGTTCAGTAAATCCGTTTCAGTTTTTTCGAAATTAAGGTTAAAAAAATAACTATCTGGACAATTTGGTTCACAGGTCTTTAGCGAGAGTCCCTCAAATCCAATTGTAAAAAATAGAGCATTCTCATTGGCCCAGGGAGCTTTTTCGCCCTTAGGCCAATTGGCTCTAGCAGACTCTGCCAGCAAATTGAGAAAAAATTTGCTGGCAGCCATTACATGACTCTGGGACTTAGGCCCTGATTTAGATCGTGACAGTATTACCGTCAAGCAGCATCGGTGTCAGACCTGAGTAGTCCATTAAGTTGACATGTTCTGTCTGCCTTTTTTAGATGTATTGTGGCTAAGCCAAAGACCTCCATGAATGAGTGCTCTTCCTAGTGGTCAGGCAGGTGGGTCCGAGCCGACCATATTTAGATGTTTCAGCTTTGCAAGCGGTGTCACACCGGTGGTTTGCTGACAGAGGGGGTCTGTTACTGGACCTGATGGACATTGTACAATGGCAGTGGCTATGGAATACAGGTAAGTCACATACACACACATACTGCCATATATGTCCACCTGCACAACACAACACACCATATACACACCATTATCTATTGCCACTCCATCACAACACAACCCATACATGCCGAAAACACACATTGCCATACATTCATGACACAACGTACCCACACCCACACACGACACACCCACAACAACCAATGCAACTACACATTCACCTAAACAAACACACTCACACCAAAGCACAACTACACACATCATGACAGCGACTGCCACATAACAACACTCACTTGAATGTTTCACATAGCAACACAAAACACAATCACACATACACAACATCAAACTCATATGTAAGTGACACACAGACAGATACAATCACATCACCCACTCACCTCCTTACCTCCTCTACATAACCAAATCAATTCAATCACTTACACACATGCACGTACTGACCTACATGCCATTCTCCTACTGCATGTGGGCTTGCCCTGGATTCTGCAAAAATAGTGCGTGCTGAGTGCTCTTCATCGTCACAAGGCGGTCTTTGGAACAGGGGTACCGTGTTGAGGCACCCGCTCTTGTGGCGTCGCATTGCTGTAGGCCAGAGGGAGTCTGCAGTGGTAAAGTGTCCAGAGCAAACAAAACAGCAAAAACAGAGTTCAGCACACAGAAACAACCTGGGAAGCAGAGGCAAAAAGTTGGGGGAGACCACACCAAGGGAACCAAGCCTAACATGTGTACCCTGCAGCTGAAAGTGGGGAGCAACTACCCAACCTCATGAGAGTTCTCATCAATAAGCTGGAAGTATCTGGACAAACCATCATCATTGGTGTGTTCTGTGCCAGGGTGGTGTTCCACCGCAAAGTCCATTCCCTGTAGGGAGATGGACCACTTCAACAATTTGGGATTCTCACCCCTCATCTGCATTAACCATCTGAGGGGGCCTGAGGTCTGTCTGAACCCGGAAGTGAGTCTCAAATAAGTAGGGACTTAAGGCCAGATGTAGCAACATTTAGAATTGTGACCCGCAAATTGCGAGTCAGAGCGACTCGCAATTTGCGAGTCGCAATTCTGAATGTTGGATGGTGTCCCTGACACCATCTGCGATTCACAAGGGGGTCGCAAAAGCCCACCTCATGAATAATCATGAGGTGGGTTGCAATTTGCAGGGATAGTGACAGCAGACCACCATGTCTGTGACTGCTTTTTAATAAAGCAGTTTTTTTTTTGTAATGCAGCCCGTTTTCCTTAAAGGAAAACGAGATGCATTACAAAAACAAAAAATGAAACGTTTTTGTTTTATTTATTCAGAGCAGGCAGTGGTCCATAGGACCACTGCCTGCTCTGAAAAAATGTTTACATTGCCATTTACAACGCCCATTTGAAAAGGGTGCAAATTGCGATTGATTTGCGACCGCGTTCGCGGTCACAAACCAATCCTGCATTGCACTGCGACTCGCAATTAGGAAGGGAACACCCCTTCCTAATTGCGACTCGCAAACCTGTTTTGCGTTTCGGTAACCAGGTTACGCAAAAAGAGGTTTGTGCATTGCGATGTGCTTTTTGCACATCGAAAACAGCATAATTCGCTGTTTGCGACGTGCAAACTGCTTGCTACATCTGGCCCTTAGCTTCTTCAGGGCCCAGACTACAGCAAAAGCTTCACACTGAATTGCACTTCACCTACGTTCCTTGGGAAGTAACCTCCTGCAAATGAAGGCTACAAGTTGCTCTAAGCCCTCCTCATTAAGCTGTGATAACACTGCTCCTATACCATGCTCTGAAGCATCAGTTTGCACATCAAACTCCTTGGAAAAATCAGGTGCCTTCAGCACAGGTGCTGTGCAGATGGATACCTTCAAGGAATCAAATGCTGTCTGGAAAGACTCAGACCAGATCACATTTCTGGACTGCTCTTTGGAAGTCAACTCATTCAAGGGAGCAGCAATTGTGCCATATCCCTTTTCAAACCTCATATAGTACCCAGGAGACCTAAAAAGGCTCTCACTTCAGTCTGGGTCTCACAAGGCTCCCAAGCCAGAAAGGAGTACATTTTTGGCTGTAGGGGGTGCCACCTGGCCACTCCCCATCTGGTGTCCCAAGCACACCACAGAACCCTGCCCTATTTGGCACATACTTGCCCTAATAGTGAGGCCTGCCTTTTGCAGGGCCTCCAACACTTTACAGAGATGCTGTAAGTGCTCCTTCCAAGTGAAGCTGAACAGAGCAATGTCATCCAGGTAGGCTGCACTGAAATCATCCAGCCCAGCCAACACCTGATTAACCAACCAAAGGTCATCACCCTAAACTGGTAGTACCCATCTTGTGTGGAGAATGCAGACCTCTCCTTAGCCCCCTCAGTTAGGGCAATTTGCCAATACTCAGAGATCAAGCTCAAATGTACTGAGGTATTTGGTAGCCCCCAACCGGTCAATGAGCTCTTCAGCTCGGGGGATGAGGTGCTTATCAGTTTTGGTGACCGCATTGAGTCCCGGTCATTCACACAGAACCGAGTTCTGGACTGGCACCAGAAGCAGCAGCTTTTGGGACTAGGACCATATGTTTGGCCCAAGGGCTACAGGAAAACTCAATAACACCTAATGCTAACATCTTAGAAACTTCATTTTTGATGTTAGCCTTAGTCTTGTCAGTCACTCTTTATGTTTAACAGGAGGATGGCCCCAGTGTCGACATCATGTGTACACAAGTGTGTGACCCCTGGGATCAAGGAGAACGGGAAGGTGAACTGACCCAACACCTGGGGAAAGTCCCTCTGTTGTTCTGGGGTATGAGAGGAGGAGAGGTTCACCCCCTCCACAGACCCGTCCTTCTCCTTAGCAAACAGGAGGTCAGGAAGAGGCTCACTCTCTTCGTCCAGCCCATCATCTGTTGCTAGGAGCAGTGTTAACTCAGTTTGCTCAAAGTGTGGCTTGAGGCGGTTCACATGCAGGACCCTCAAGGGGTTCCTGGGAGTCTGCAAGTCCACAAGGCAGGTGACTTCACTCTTGTGCGCCACCACCTCAAATGGCCCAGTCCATTTGTCCTGTAGCGCCCTAGGCTCCACTGGCGCCATCACCCACACATTCTGACCAGGCTAAAACTCGACCAGAGTGGCATTCTGGTCATGCCAGCGTTTCATGTCCTCCGGTCTTGTGAGAGACCCCTGAAGCAGGTAGCTTGGTTTCTAAGAGCCAGAATGTAGCTGAATATACCCGGGGGGGAGGGGTGTTACTGGAGGCTTTCTCCAAAGCCTCCTTTACCAGACTCCAAGGTCCCTTGACAGGGTAGCCATACAGTAGCTCAAAAGGACTAAATTCAAGCCCTTTTTGAGACACCTCCCTGTAGGCGAACAGAAGGCATGGCAAGAGAACGTCCCACTTACGCCTCAAGGGCTCTGATAGGCCCATAATCATGCCATTCAAGGTGCAGTTGAACCTCTCAACCAGACCATTGTTTTGGGGGTAGTAAGGAGTGGTGAACTTATACGTTACCCCACACTCACTCCACAGAGACTTCATATATGTTAATATGAAGATGCTACCCCCAGCATGCGGGTAAAAATGCCCATCAATGCATGTCCCACCACAGGGGAGCTGTTGACCTCAGAGGAATGGCTTCTGGGTACCGGGTGGCATGGTCCAACAAGACCAGGATAAACCTGTTGCTCATGGTTGTCTTGGTATCCAGAGGCCCGCAATGTCAATACCAATGATTTCAAAGGGGGTACTAACCACAGGAAAAGGTTGGAGGGGAGTCTTGAATTTTCACCCACTCTTGCCACTTGCCTGACAAGTTTGGTAAGATCTACAGTTAGCATCCGAGTGCCAACACATTTGGGGCCAGTAAAAGTGGGTGACAAGCTGTTCAAAGGTCTTGTCCTGCCCCCAAATGACCAGCTAAAGGCGCATCATGAGCCAGTTCCAGTAGGAAGGCTCTGAAGCACTGGGGTACCACCAGCACACAGGCTGACTCAGGCACCTTTGGCTCACTTTATAGGAAGCCATCCTCCCAGTAAATCAAATGTGATCCAGGCTCCTTGGCAGATTCTTGGTCTGCAGCCTGCTGCCGCAAACCCTCCAGAGTAGGGCATACTTTTTGTGCCTCACAGAATGCCTCCCTGGTGGCCCCTCCTTAATGCTGCCACTGGGACAGCTGAGGGACCTCCCTCAGTTCAACCACCTGTTCCTCCTTAGGCTCCAGGGCCTCTCCCTCAGGTTCAGCCTCCTCCTGGACCATGGGAACTTTTGGAGCCGGTTTCCTGCGCCCCTTCCTCCTTTTGGTAGACATCTGGGTGACTCTTTCAGGCTCCAGGGTCTCCTGATCACCCTGACGGGCTGCCATGGACCGGGCAGACACACACACCCACCCAGGCAGACCCAGCATCTCCAAGTGTGACCTGCATTCCACCACCTTCCAAAGGGAATCCTCCAGATCATTGCCAAGCAAACAATCCACAGGCATTGTTGGACTCGCAGCTACTTTCAAGGAACCTGAGACCCTCCATTCAATGGGAACCTGTGCCACTCTGCACAGACCCTCTGAGTTGTCCACTGCAACTACTTGGTGAAGTACACGGGGATCTATCTACCCTTCAGACACCAGATGAATCCTCACTGTAGTCACACTGGCTCCTGTGTCTCTCAGAGCCTCCAACCTCTGTCCATAGATGGTCACCCACCGCCTGTACTTCTTAGTGTTCTCAGGCACTAGGGTGGTCATTCTGACTCTGGTGGGCGGCGGTTGCCGCCCGCCAGGCGGGAACCGCCATTTGGCCGCTACGCGGTCAAAAGACCGCTGCCGGCATTTCAACCTTCCCGCTGGCCCGGCGGGCGCTAACCATGTTAGCGCCCGCCGGCCCAGCGGGAAGGGGGCCTGCAACACAGAAGCCAGCTCCGAATGGAGCCGGCGGTGTTGCGGGGGTGCGACGGGTGCAGTTGCACCCGTCGCGCTTTTCACTGTCTGCTAAGCAGGCTGGCAGGAAGGGGGTCAGAATCCCCAGGGCAGCGCTGCCCTGGCGGATTCTCCCAACCGGGGGAAAAACGGCGGGAAACCGCCGGCCCCGGTTTTCTGACCGCGGCTTTACCGCCGCGGTCAGAATGGGCTTGGAAGCACCGCCAGCCTGTTGGCGGTGCTTCCTTCATTCGCGACCCTGGCGGTCAAAGACCGCCAGGGTCAGAATGACCCCCTAGGTTTCTCTGGACCATCTCACTGCACCCTAATGAGACAAGGGTTATCTCAGCTGGCTTCCACTCACCTGGAATCAACTTCTCACCAAGCGCTACATTGGCCAAACCCTGTGACTGAGTACCAGTGGGTGCCGGTGTCCACTTGGGATATTTGGGGTCCCCCTTCATGTGACCCTCCTGATCACATGCATAGCACATGCGGGGCCCCTTTCTTCCGGTTTCCCTTTAGAGACCTATAGTTTCTTTCCTTCTGGGGGCTAGGATTTTTTACCCTGGGAACTAGGTTGGGGGCCTTTGGAGAACTCCCCCTGTTTACCCTTACCGCCCCACTTCTTCTCATGGGGACCCTGCCCACCCTTGACATTGTCTCCCGTACCTCTTTTGGTCCCTGGTCCTCTACCAGTGGTCCGCTTCTTGCACAAGCTTCCTGGGATCAATGAGCTTGCTGTCAATCAGGTGCTGGCACAGCTCTGGAAAATAAAGACTATGCAAATGCTCCCAAGCAATATATTTGTACAGCCCCTCACAGGTTGTTACCTTACTGCCCTTCACACAACCATTCAGTAAACTGCAAAAGGAATCTACTCACGCCAACCAAGTTTAGGAGTCTCTTTTTTGTAGGACCATATCTTGTGAGTAGGGCATCCTTCATTATGGTGTAGGTGAGTCCTTGAGGATCCCATAAGGATGTCAGAGGTCCCTCCTGTAGGAGGCTGGCCTGGCTTGTAGTGGGTACCAGAGGTACTTACACCCTGTGCCAGGTCCAGTTATCCCTTATTAGTGTAGAAGAGGTGTTTCTAGCAGCTTAGACTGATATAAGGTAGCTATGGCAAAGCAGCTTAGGCTGAACGAGGAGACATGTAAAGCTCCTACTATACCACTGGTGTCATATGCACAATATCATAAGAAAACACAATACACAGATATTTTTTATGGCAATATGCCAAAAGTATCTCAGTGAGTACCCTCAGTATGAGAAATATACACAAGATATATGTACACAAACCAAAATTATGCAGGAAATAGCAAAAGGAAGTAATGCAAGCAATGTAAAGTTACAGTAGATTGCAATAGGAGCACATAGGTATAGGGGCAACACAAACCATATATTCCAAAAGTGGAATGCGATCCATGAATGGACCGCAAACCTATTTGAGCTTGTAGAGGGTCGCTGGGACTGTAAGAAAACAGTGAGGGTTAGAAAAATAGCCCACCCCAAGACACTGAAAGGTAGGTGTAAAGTGCACCTACAACCCCTAGAGAGCACAGAAGTCGTGATAGGGGGATTCTGCAGGAAGAACAAACACCAGCAATGCAACAGCAGTGGATTTCTGGACCTGAGTACCTGTAAAACAAGGGGACCAAGTCCAAGAGTCTCAACAGTGTCGAGAGTGGGCAGGAGCCCAGGAAATGCCAGCTGAGGGTGCAAGGAAGCTGCCACCGGTTGGAAGAAGCTTGGTGTTCTGCAAGAACGAAGAGGACTAGGAACTTCCCCTTTGGAGGATAGATGTCCCACGTCGTGAAGAAGCTTGCAGAGGTGTTCCCACGCAGAAAGACTGCAAACAAGCCTTGCTAGCTGCAAGGGTCACGGTTAGGGTTTTTGGATGCTGCTGTGGCCCAAGAGGGACCAGGATGTCGCCACTTGGATGAAGAGACAGAGGGGGTGCCTAGCAAGTCAGGGAGCCCTCAGAGAAGCAGGCAGCACCCACAGAAGTACCTGAACAGGCACTTAGAAGAAAAGTGAACCAGAGTCCACCCGAAGTCACAAAAGGGAGTCCCACGACGCCAGAGGACAACTCAGAAGGTTGTGCACTGCAGGTTAGAGTGTCGGGGACCCAGGCTTGGCTGTGCACAAAGGAAATCCTGGAAGAGTGCACAGGAGCCGGAGCAGCTGCAAATCACGCAGTACCCAGCAATGCAGTCTAGAGTGGGGAGGCAAGGACTTACCTCCACCAAACTTGGACTGAAGAGTCCCTGGACTGTGCGAGTCACTTGGACAGAGTTGCTGAGTTCCAGGGACCACGCTCGTCGTGCTGAGAGGGGACCCAGAGGACCGGTGATGCAGTCTTTTGTTACCTGCGGTTGCAGGGGGAAGATTCCGTCGACCCACGTGAGATTTCTTCAGAGCTCCTGGTGCAGAGAGGAGGCAGGCTACCCCCAGAGAATGCACCACCTGGAAACAGTCGAGAAAGCCGGCAGGATGAAGCGATACAAGGTTGCTAGTAGTCGTCTTGCTACTTTGTTGCGGTTTTGCAGGCGTCCTGAGCAGTCAGCGGTCGATCCTTTGGCAGAAGGTGAAGAGGGAGATGCAGAGGAACTCTGGTGAGCTCTTGCATTCGTTATCTGGTGAGATCCCCAAAGCAGAGACCCTAAATAGCCAGAAAAGGAGGTTTGGCTACCTAGGAAGGAGGATTGGCTACCAAGAGAGGTAAGAGCCTATCAGAAGGAGCCTCTGTCGTCACCTGCAGGCACTGGCCACTCAGAGCAGTCCAGTGTGCCACAAACACCTCTGTTTCCAAGATGGCAGAGGTCTGGGACACACTGGAGGATCTCTGGGCACCTCCCCTGGGAGTTGCAGGTCAGGGGAGTGGTCACTCCCCTTTCCTTTGTCCAGTTTCGCGCCAGAGCAGGGCTGGGGGATCCCTGAACCGGTGTAGACTGGCTTATGCAGAGATGGGCACCATCTGTGCCCATCAAAGCATTTCCAGAGGCTGGGGGAGGCTACTCCTCCCCAGCCTTCACACCTATTTCCAAAGGGAGAGGGTGTTACACCCTCTCTCAGAGGAAGTCCTTTGTTCTGCCTTCCTGGGCCAGGGCTGCCTGGACCCTAGGAGGGCAGAAACCTGTCTGAGGGGTTGGCAGCAGCAGCAGCTGCAGTGGAGACCCCGGAAAGGCAGTTTGGCAGTACCCAGGTTCTTTGCTAGAGACCCGGGGATCATGGAATTGTCACCCCAATGCCAGAATGGCATTGGGGTGACAATTCCATGATCTTAGACATGTTACATGGCCATGTTCGGAGTTACCATTGTGACGCTGTACATAGGTAGTGACCTATGTACATTGCACGCGTGTAATGGTGTCCCCGCACTCACAAGGTCCGTGGAATTTGCCCTGAACGATGTGGGGGCACATTGGCTAGTGCCAGGGTGCCCTCACACTAAGTAACTTTGCACCCAACCTTCACCAGGTGAAGGTTAGACATATAGGTGACTTATAAGTTACTTAAGTGCAGTGGTAAATGGTTGTGAAACAGCGTGGACGTTATTTTACTCAGGTTGCACTGGCAGGCCTGTGTAAGAATTGTCAGAGCTCCCTATGGGTGGAAAAAGAAATGCTGCAGCCCATAGGGATCTCCTGGAACCCCAATACCCTGGGTACCTCAGTACCATATGCTAGGGAATTATATGGGTGTACCAGTATGCCAATGTGAAATGTTGAAATTGGTCACTAGCCTGTCAGTGACAAATTTAGAAAGCAGAGAGAGCATAACCACTGAGGTTCTGGTTAGCAGAGCCTCAGTGAGACAGTTAGGCATCACACAGGGAACACATACAGGGCACATACTTATGAGCACTGGGGCCCTGCCTGGCAGGGTCCCAGTGACACATAGACTAAAACAACATATATACAGTGAAATATGGGGGTAACATGCCAGGCAAGATGGTACTTTCCTACACCTCCCCTCTACCTCAAAGTGCTTCCACCCCCCCCCCCCCCAATGTGCCTCAAGGACCAGGTTCATATGGAGAGCAGGCTCAGACCCCTTGAAACATAAGTATATGTCATCCTCCCTCTTAAAGTCCTTCACTAAGTCTTTAGGAATGTGTACCCTTCTGTCAGGCTGCACTCAGGTACTGCTGCCACCATCCCTACTGGACTGGCTCCTCTGATCCAGCTCCCTCAAGCTGAGTTCATGAGCCAGCAGTAACATTTTCTCCTCAATGGCCAGTCTCCTCTCTTCCATCTCCCTTTGCATCCTAAACTTCTCTAATTTTACCTGGTGAACTCTCTCTGCCTATCTGTCCTGTAACTCTTCAGGAGACAGACCCTTGGATGACACAGTGTTACCCTTCCCACAGCCATAACAGATCTACCCACTGCACCTTTGTGTAGACTCTGCACCTCCTCATCCTCTGTGTGCCCCCCTGCTTCCTTGGCTGCCACCCAGGCCCTCCGTGCCTTTTGCAGCTCCCGTTTCCTGGTGGAGCTCTTAATGGGACAGGCAAGATCCTTGCATAACTGTTTCAGTTGAGAAACTGTGTAACTTTCCAGTTTCCCTAACTCAAAAACATCTCCAGCTGGTGCATCTCCAGATTGGAACATGATGGCAAATGAAAAGGACAAATTCCAAAGCAGAAAAAATAGTTCCCAATGAAAATGTTCAGAATCAATAAAAAGATCACCAAAAACATGGAAGTAGAAACAAATAAAAAAATAAAAACAAAGCAAAATCACAAAGACAAGTAATATGTGGTCACGTAATGGTCTGCACTGAAAACAGTAGTGTACACTTAATCACTGTATGTCAAGTACAAATACAAGTACGTTCCCAGCCTCTGACCACCACTGTTAGAAATGGGGTCTTTGGTTGGCAGTCAGGTTACCCCCGTCCAAGCAAGGAGCCTCACTCTAGTCAGGGTAAAGGAGAATCACCCTCAGTTAAACCCCGCTCAACCCCTAGGTGGCTTGGCACGAGCAGGCAGGCTTAACTTCAGAGGCAATATGTAAAGTATTTGGACCAACACACCCAGTAATACAGTGAAACACTACAAAATGGACACCACACCAGTTTAGTAAAATAGGTAATATTTATCTAAATCAAACAAGGCCAGAATGACAAAAATCCAACATACACAAGTCAAGATATGAGTTTTAAATAGAATAAGTCTTAGGGGGTCATTACAACATTGGCGATAAAAGCCGCTTACCGCCGTGCAGAAGACCGCCAACACACCGCCGTGGCCGCGGAAATCCGCCACAGCTATTATGACCCACATCCCGAAATCCGACAAAATTCAGACACCCACACAAGTCCGCCACACCAAAGGTCAGTGATAAACTGGGGAAAAACAAAACCTCCACCGTCACGCCAACAGAAATACGCCCATGCTATCACGACCCACGAATCCACGCAGCGGTCTTTCAACCGCGGTATTCCATTGGCGGTACACACCGCCTCGCACTCAAAATACACACACATCTCCAAAACACAGCCACATTGGACAATTCGAAAAACACACACCTGAGACACATACACACACCACTACCACACACTCAATACTATATAAAACACACACCCACATCACCCACAAACCTCTACGACAACAATTGAGAACGAAGCACAGAGAGAGACACCACCATCCACAAACTAGCAGCCACAGACACTCAACACCATCACCCACACAGCTTCCACGCCCAAAACACCACACACCACTACATATCACCACACTTATCACCACATACACCACCCCACACATCACCTACACCACCCCATGGCACGGCAAAGACACCCCAGGTTCTCTGAGGAGGAGCTCAGGGTCATGGTTAAGGAAATCGTACGGGTAGAGCCACAGCTATTTGGCTCACAGGTGCAGCACACCTCCATAGCAAGGAAGATGGAGCTATGGCGAAGAATAGTCTACAGGGTCAACGCAGTGGGACAGCACCCAAGAAATCTGGACGACATCAGGAAGAGGTGGAACGACCTGTGGGGGAAGGTGCGTTCCGTGGTGTCCAGACACAACATTGCTGTACAGCGGACTGGCGGCGGACCCCCACCTCCTCCCCCACAACTAACAACATGGGAGGAGCAGGTCTTGACTATTCTGCATCCTGAGGGCCTCGCAGGAGTCGGTGGAGGAATGGACTCTGGTAAGTCAAATCTTAACTATCATATCCCCCACCCTACCTGCATGCTATCACATACCCGCACCCTCGCCCCCACCCCTATCACTCCAACTCCTCACAAATGTACCAATATCACAAACCACCCATCCCATCACCAAGCCCTGCATGCAAAAACAAAGCATGGACACCCATCACTAAAGCATGCCCACTGCACATACCCATAATACCCCCCTCAACCATCATCACACAAGCCCACACACAGGAATGCTAGCACTGGGGTACACGGTCACCCACCCATTGCACACCATGAAAAAAACATGCAATAATCATGCCTTTCCACCCCTGCAGGACCACTACCCAACGTCACCAGACAGGAGGGTCCAGACATCTCCACCCCACCCACAGAAGAGGCCCACAGTGATGACAGCAGCTCTGTCCACCTGGATCTAGATGACCAGCCCGGACCATCGTGGGCCTCGGTAGAGTCGGTTCCCCACACACAGGCACAGCCCACCACAGACCTTCCACCCTCTGGTAACACCAGAAAGCACAGCACCGACCCAGCGGGACCATACCTCCGTCCCCAGAACACATCAATCAGCTGTGTGTCCACCGCTACAGGGAACCCAGGATAACCCACCACCCCAACAACAGGGAGCTGGGGGCAGTGGTAATGGGCACACGGTCCAGGGGACGGAGGCACTGGAACACAGGAGAGCTGGGAGGGCTGCCGTGCGACAGGGGGCGGACAGGCCTAGGGAACCCACTCTCCACGAAGCCCTCTCCTCCATCATGGGAGCATACCACCACTCCCAGGAGACGATGGCAACGGTACTGGCCAAGTTTCAGGAGACCCAGCGCCTGCAGGAGGAACAGTAGTTGGGCTTCAGGGAGGAACTCAGAACCATCAGCACCGCCCTGTGCACCATCGTAGGGGTGCTGAGGGAGATACTGAACACCAGGAGGGACACTGTGGCACTCCAAGGGGCCCCTGACACTAACCTGGACGATGAACTGCCCACCACCTCCGCCGGTGATAGTGGATAGGAGGCACCACCGCAGTACCACCACACCAGCACCCCACCCCCTGCAGACAGAGAACCACCCCGCAAGCGGTCCCTGAGAATCAGGAACAAGACAGAGCACGATGCCAAGACCCCCGCCAAGAAATAAGACCACCCTGATTGTCATCCTACTGTCCCACTTTGTAACCCTGTCCATATTGGAACTGCCCCAGCTCCACTTCCTATGCCCATTTGGGCAATGCACCTGTGAGATTAATAGACTGGACTCTGCCATGGTCATTCCCCCACCATCACCCCTCACCATTTTACAACCCCCCTCCAATATTTAGCACTGCAATAAACACCTTTGAAGCACAAAACAACCTGGAGTCAGTCTGTGATTTTGAAAATGTGTATTAGCAATGACACTGACAAAATGCGTTCTCAAATGTAATGTCAACATACCTATGTCACACATCTCAAGTCCATGAGGAATCTAAGCAGATGACACACGTTGGAAACCACACCTGTGAAACCGTAATGGAAATGTACAACTCAGTTACCATATACTGGTTGAAATCGACAGACAGGATAGAGGTAGAAGTGTGAAAGTACTTGTAGTAGGCAGGAATGTATTCTCACCTGTGTGTCACTGGAAATATTGCTGGATAACTGAGTCCCTGTTGTCAATGTCTTCTTCCTCTGCTTCCTCCTCATCACTGTCCACAGCCTCCACAGCTGCCACAACACCATCATCTGGACCATCCTCCTGCAGAAAAGGCACCTGTCGTCGCAAAGCCAAATTGTGAAGCATATAGCAGGCCACGATGATCTGGCACACCTTCCTTGGTGAGTAGAATAGGGAACCACCTCTCATATGGAGGCACCTGAACCTGGCCTTCAGGAGGCCGAAGGTGCGTTCGATCACCCTCCTAGTCCGCCCATGGGCCTCATTGTAGCGTTCCTCTGCCCTGGTCCTGGGATTCCTCACTGGGGTCAGTAGCCATGGCAGGTTGGGGTAACCAGAGTCCCCTAATAGCCACACCCGGCGCCTCTGGAGTTGACCCATCACATAAGGGATGCTGCTATTCCGCAGATGTAGGCGTCATGCACAGAGCCAGGGAACATAGCATTTACCTGGGAGATGTACTGGTCTGCCAAACATACCATCTGTACATTCATCGAATGATCACTCTTCCGGTTCCTGTACACCTGTTCACTCCTGTGGGGGGGACCAGAGCTACATGGGTCCCATCAATGGCACCTATGATGTTGGACATATCCAAGGGCATAGAAGTCACCTTTCACTGTAGGCAAATCCTCCACCTGAGGGAAAACGATGTAGCTCTGCATGTGTTTCAGCAGGGCAGACAACACTATGGACAACTGTAGTGCTTTCCTCTTATCTAGTTTCTAAGCACTAACATAACACACCAGAAATGCACTTCTGAGGTCAAAGAAGACTTTTATTGTTGTTAATTCTTCCCCAACCACAATATTTATGAATGACGAATTAGTAGCTTTCAAGTCCGCGTTAATCAAACAAAATATATCAGTTTGCAATATACACAGCAGGTTATATTTATAAGATATTGAATGCAAAGCAAAACAAATACTTCACCGTGTGGGAACTATCTACAGCTTCATCTTTCTAAGGTCTGCAAGCTGATGACCCCTGTCAGCCGCGAGAAAGAGAGATTCATCTACCCACACGGGATTGCTGGCAGCCCTCGCCAAGCTCCAGCACGAGGTCCGGCAGATTCAAATCTGACCCTCTGCAGCCTGTTACATTCGTTACAAAGGTGTGCCCCCTCCTCTCAGACCTGGGAAACTGAGCAAGCCTTTTGGAGACTGGCCAGGTCTCCAAGACTACTCCTGTTCCCAAGCTCAAGCGAAGAAAAAACAACACCCATGTACTCTCTCTTATCATGTCTAGTCTACTGTGAGAAAAACATCTTGGTTCTCTAGTGCAAAAACACAGCTTGGAAAAATACAGCTTGGATTCTCAACTGCAATGTCTAACTCCACGTTAAAGGCAATAGGCAGCTAACCTAAATATCAAATGCAATGTCTAGTGTCATGTCAAAGCCAATAAGCATCTAAGCTGAATACAAAATGCAATGTCTTATATCATGTCAAAGCCCATAGGCAGCTGAGCTGAATACAAAATGCAATATATGATATCATGTCAAAGCCAATAGGCAGCGGAGCTGAATACAAAATGTAATATATGATATCATGTCAAAGCCAATAGGCAGAATATCTAATAGCATGTCAAAGTCAATAGGCAGCTAAACTGAATACATCATGTCAAAGTCAATAGGCATGCAATGTCAAAGCCAATAGGCGGCTAGACTGGATACAGCATGTCAAAGCCAATAGGCAGAATACAGAATGTAATGGCTAATGCAATGTCAAAGCCCATAGGCGGCTCAACTGAATACAGAAAGTAATGGCTAATGCCATGTCAAAGCCAATAGGCAGAATACAGAATGTAATGACTAATGCAATGTCAAAGCCCATAGGCGGCTAAACTGAATAAATGCAATGTCAAAGCCCATAGGCGGCTAAACTGAACAAAACATACCATGTGCTACTGGTGAACATTGAGCAACTAATATGCGCAGTGGTGAAACACAAAGTCATTGGTCAAAACAAACTTTATCAAATGGCAGTACATTCCGCCCTTTGACCAATGAATTTTTGTTTCACATATCTCTTGTTTCAAACAAAAAAAAAATTTGAATGATCAAAGCAATCCCTGTAAAGCAATAGAAGTGAATTAACACATTGATTTCATAACCTTTCACATCAGATACATCTACATAGAAAAGACTGGGCAATTTTTATACTCTGAATGAGTCTCTAATTCAACAGTGTTAGCAATTTGATGTGGCATGAGTTCTGCTCATGTAAAGGTGCACGGTCCACCTGAAAGGTTTGCTGGAAGATAAGCAAAAGTCAGAGTTCCATACGAGAGGGAAAAAAAAAAAAACACAGCTTAGTTCCGGTGGAAGAATGCAATCAAACAAGTTGAACTTGAACTGAAGGCGCAGTTTGCGCAAAATGGATCCATGGTGCTGGCACTTTACTCAGCCAGGTTCAGGTTGGGGATTCGGTCCCTTCCCCGACCCCACATGCACACACCGGAAGGGGGACCACACAGCACACTCAGGGACAGTGGCGAAACGTGGTAGGATCTGCAAAAGAAACAAGTATGACTTTTCTTGCAAACAACATTTTTCATTTAAACTGCACCCTTCCTCTTTCTTTCCCTGTTTTATAATCAGCAGGACGTTTTTGGGGCCCTTTGTTATATTCTCTGCAGGTTCTGGAGGGTCACTTGGTGCTTCAGCCCACACATCAGCACTGAGGTTTTTATCTGCTGCGCCACAGCTTCCCTTTTCTTGCACTGTCAGAAGGGCTGGGGCAGACTCCTTCTTTACCAAACCTCCATTCACTGCATTTTTGTCAAGTTGGGCCATTCTGTCTCCAATTTGTATGAATGAATCAGATTCTTTTCTAGGTATCAGCATAATTTCGATTTTTCCTTGGTAATTTGCAGCAATCACTCTCCCTAAAACCTGAACAATTTGCCATTTCTGATCTGGTAACTTTCCTCTCCCCAACTGCTCTGTGACTGCTTGCATGACAGATTGCTTTTGTGCGTGCTGCACAGTTTTTATCAAATCTAGGGGAATGTGCATCTCTCTCATCTCTGCCCACCTGTAAGTGGCTTTTTCTCTCAGCTGTTTACATTTCTGGGGCACCCACTTAGCCATCCCCACTAAGGCAGAATTCTGGGTGTACACTTCTCTCTCTGAATTTTTCTCATTAACATCTGCAAGGTAATTGAACCAGTTAGGTACAAGCCATGTGGCTAAAACATTATCAAAGAACCAAAAATCAGCGTAAAAATGACACATCTCACGTAGCTCTTGCTTTAAAATCTGACACACATTATACAACGTTGTTCCTTCTCCTGTGCCAGAAAACAACATTTCAGTCAATGAATCATTAGTAAAACAAACATGCTTTTTATCTTCAGTAGACACGAATTCAAATGGTGCACACAACTTCATTGATAACTTTTTTACCTGTGGTACTCTAGCCCTGTCTTGCAAGTACCAGATCCATTGTATGATTCTAGCTAGGGGCACTATTTTCTTCCCTTGTTCTTGAATTACATGTACATAAGTATTTCCTTCTTGCACTGCGCAAAAACCTAAAGTCTGCATTATTTCATTTGCCAAATCACAAGCGCGCAGCTGCATATAATTTTTCACAGTGACCATATACAAAAGTGTTAGGATTTCTCTCAAATGAGGGCTATTCTTTTTCCAAAAATCAAACAAGCTAATGAAAGTCGGCTCTTGCTCTAAAATCTTTCGTTTTACTTGTGCATTTTGCAACGGTAACTCGTAAATCACATTCTGGTCTCTCTCGTCCGTGTTATCAGTTAAGGAATGCATTTTGTCTGCCAAAAACCCTGGCTCACACGAAAACTCAGTGCAGCTCGGAGCTGTCTTAACCCCCTCATTACTGGAATGGGACAAGAAAGATTCTTCAAAAACAGCCCTTTTATAACTTTCAGTCGGGCTAATTTGCTCACGTAAATTCCTATTTTCATGTTCCAACTTCCTACATTTCTCCTGCATTTCTCTGTAAGCAGATAAAGGTATCCAGACCTTTCTGTCATCATTACTTCCAAAACACACGTTTTCTACATATATACAACAGGAATTATTTCTCAAAGCATTATCAGGCCTTTTAGCTACACATGCATTTTCTTCTGTAATTCCCCAAACAGAAAACAATTCACAGTTTTTCTTAGCACCATCAGGCAGTTCATCAACACATGTATTCTCAGACATGGTCTGCCGTGCTACTGTGATTCTCCAAACAGAACAATTTCTGTAATTCTCCAAACAACAAAAACAATTACACTTTTAAAGCATGCACTTAGAAATCTACCAACTCGTCAACACCCTCTTAATCACCTCTTAGTGACCGACCCCACTCCTGGTACCAATTGTAGTGCTTTCCTCTTATCTAGTTTCTAAGCACTAACATAACACAACAGAAATGCACTTCTGAGGTCAAAGAAAACTTTTATTGTTGTTAATTCTTCCCCAACCACAATATTTATGAATGACGAATTAGTAGCTTTCAAGTCCGCGTTAATCAAACAAAATATATCAGTTTGCAATATACACAGCAGGTTATATTTATAAGATATTGAATGCAAAGCAAAACAAATACTTCACCGTGTGGGAACTATCTACAGCTTCATCTTTCTAAGGTCTGCAAGCTGATGACCCCTGTCAGCTGCGAGAAAGAGAGATTCATCTACCCACACGGGATTGCTGGCAGCCTGCGCCAAGCTCCAGCACGAGGTCCGGCAGATTCGAATCTGACCCTCTGCAGCCTGTTACATTCGTTACAAAGGTGTGCCCCCTCCTCTCAGACCTGGGAAACTGAGCAAGCCTTTTGGAGACTGGCCAGGTCTCCAAGACTACTCCTGTTCCCAAGCTCAAGCGAAGAAAAAACAACACCCATGTACTCTCTCTTATCATGTCTAGTCTACTGTGAGAAAAACATCTTGGTTCTCTGGTGCAAAAACACAGCTTGGAAAAATACAGCTTGGATTCTCAACTGCAATGTCTAACTCCACGTTAAAGGCAATAGGCAGCTAACCTAAATATCAAATGCAATGTCTAGTGTCATGTCAAAGCCAATAAGCATCTAAGCTGAATACAAAATGCAATGTCTTATATCATGTCAAAGCCCATAGGCAGCTGAGCTGAATACAAAATGCAATATATGATATCATGTCAAAGCCAATAGGCAGCGGAGCTGAATACAAAATGTAATATATGATATCATGTCAAAGCCAAGAGGCAGAATATCTAATAGCATGTCAAAGTCAATAGGCAGCTAAACTGAATACATCATGTCAAAGTCAATAGGCATGCAATGTCAAAGCCAATAGGCGGCTAGACTGGATACAGCATGTCAAAGCCAATAGGCAGAATACAGAATGTAATGGCTAATGCAATGTCAAAGCCCATAGGCGGCTCAACTGAATACAGAAAGTAATGGCTAATGCCATGTCAAAGCCAATAGGCAGAATACAGAATGTAATGACTAATGCAATGTCAAAGCCCATAGGCGGCTAAACTGAATAAATGCAATGTCAAAGCCCATAGGCGGCTAAACTGAACAAAACATACCATGTGCTACTGTTGAACATTGAGTAACTAATATGCGCAGTGGTGAAACACAAAGTCATTGGTCAAAACAAACTTTATCAAATGGCAGTACAACAACACATTTGAAAACATAGGCTGGGATATCCCTGATGCCATGGCCACTGTTGTTTGAAATGACCCACTTGCAAGGAAATGGAGCACTGATAGCACCTGCACTTGAGGGGGGATTCCTGTGGGATGGCGGATTGCTGACATCAGGTCAGGCTCCAACTGGGCACACAGTTCCTGGATTGTGGCACGGTCAAACCTGTAGGTGATGATTAAATGTCGCTCCTCCATTGTCAACAGGTCCACCAGCGGTCGGTACACCGGAGAATTCCACCATCTTCTCACATGTCCCAGCAGACGGTGCCTAGGAAGGACAACAGCGATCAAAGAGTCAAACAACTCAGAGGTATGTACCCACAGTCTACACAGAACACGAATCATAATCCAAAAAGTTGCCTGTATGTGTGTTGAGTCTAGGCCTAGGTATGTGTGACGCACTTAAAAATTAACCCATATGGGCCCCTGAAATGGCGGCTGCCTGACCTCTAAACTGGGACAATGAGATGTGAGGTAACTGCGCTGGCATTGTACACCGTCGCGGTAGGTGGTCGAAGACCGCGGCGCAATGCTGCATTGGTTAACATTGGACCCTATGGGTCCCAGGAGCCAATGACGAAGTGCGCCGGCGGTGAAGGTAAGCACCACCGCAGATGTCACCGCCGTGGATGTGACCGCCATTTTCTATCTGTTCAATCACTCGAGACCTGATCTTCGACAGGAGAGGACCTACACTGCAAGTGCTGCTGTGACCTTGGTCTGGAAGAGACAATGGCTCGTGCGTCTGGGGAAAGGGCCCCTGCCTTCACTGCAGAGGAGTTGGAGAAACTCGTGGATGGGGTCCTCCCCCAGTACACGCTACTCTACGGTCCTCCAGACCAACAGGTAAGTACACAGGGAGCACGTTGTATGGGCTATGCCTGAGTGGAGAGGGCTGGTTGTAAGAATGAAGGGGGCACAGTTCTGCGTGCATGAAGGACTGTGAATGCATGTACCACATGGCAAGGGTAGGGATGTGGGCCACTCACTTCGACGGTGCAGTTGCTAATGACTTCTCTTCTTCCCCTGTACATTTCATTTAGGTCAGCGCCCACCAGAAGAAGGATATTTGGCGTGCCATCGCCAAGGATGTCCGGACCCTGGGGGTCCACCACAGATGGAGCACCCACTGCCAGAAAAGATGGGAGGACATTCGCCGCTGGAGCAAGAAGACGGCGGAGGCTTAGCTGGGGATGGCCTCCCAACATGGGAGGGGTGCCCGTCGTACCTTGACCCCCCTGATGTTCCGGATCCTGGCGATGGCCTACCCTGAGTTGGATGGGCGCTTGAGGGCATCACAGCAGACACAAGGGGGTGAGTACAACATCATTCTGCGGACTTTGCGCGCAGAGAAGGTGTCTAGGTGGGGGAGGAGGGCTGTGGGTTTCCCTAGGCCAGGGCGAGTTCCGTAGGCTAGGCCCCTCCGTAATGCAGGCCATGTGGCACTCCACCCCACCTCTGTAGAGTGCCAAGTACAGGTATACATGCCCCTGTGTCATCTGTGTGGGCAGATGTCGACCATAGCCATGTAGGCCATATCCCAGGAACTGCATCTGTAGAGCTCAACAGCGCGGCGCAGTGCAGGAGGCTGCTGTGTCTGTATTGTCCGCCAACGGTAGCGGTAAGCCATGCACTCAACCTGTCTTTCTTCTGTCGTCGCCCCTCTTTTTGTAGTCTCCCTGTTCTTGTATGCATCAGCATCATCAGGCGGAGGTACAGTGGCACTGGAGCAGGAGGGAGCTGCATCCCACATGGCCATGGAGGGACACACCACGGACTCTGAATACACCAGTGGGACGGAGTGCGAGGGGACCTTCACGGCGGTCACAGGATCTGCAACCAGCGACACTGACTCGTCCTCCGATGGGAGCTCCCTTGTGGTGGCGGCAAAATCTGTGCCCCCCATTTCTACAGGTACAGCCGCCACCCCCTACCAGCACCGCCCTCCCAGCAGCCCCTCAGCCTTTGCCCCGTGCCCGCTCACCTAGGAGGGTGGGCATCACCTTCGCCCAAGGCACCTCAGCCCCTGCCCCTGTCACCTCTGCTGCCCTCAGTGAGGAGGCCATTGACCTCCTCAGGTCCCTCACTGTTGGGCAGTCTACCATTTTGAATGCCATCCAGTGTGTAGAAAGGGAATCGCAACACACAAATGCATTCCTGGAGGGCATTCATTCTGGTCAGGCTGCCCTTCATCGAACCCTGCAAACTCTGGCCTCAGCATTGATGGCAGCCATTGTCCCTGTCTCTAGCCTCCCCCCTCCAACTTCCTCCACCCAGACCCAATCCCCTGTACCCCACCCTATCTCAAGCACACCATCAGACCAGCATGCACACACCTCACCACACAAGGGAAGCTCAGGCAAACATAAGCACCACACATCCCACAGGCACTCACGCAAGCATCACACACATACAGACACACCAACATCCACTGCCTCCACTGTGTCCCCCTCCTCGTCGTCTCCCTCCTCCCTCCCAGTCTCGTCTACACTCTCACCTGCATGCACTGCCACTACAGCCACTAGGTACCGCACCAGCACACCCACCACCACACCCCGCTCACGTGCACTCACCACCCCCACTACCATTTACACGTCCCCTGTGGCCTCTCCCAGTGTGTCTGTGACGCCCCCTCCCAAAGTACACAAACGCAGGCATACACCCACCCAACATACATCCACCTCACAACAGCCTCCAGTGCATGCACCTGCACCCAAAGCCACAAAAGTTACACCTCCTACAACCACCTCCTCTTCCTCCACTCCCAAACCCCCTTCAGCTACCCGTCCCAGTGTTCCTAAGAAACTTTTCCTGACCAAGCTTGACCTCTTTCCCACCCACCCTCCAATTCATAGGTCCCGTACTAGCACCTCAGCCAAAAAATCTCTGGGACCAGTGGTGCCTGTTGTTACAGGTATGTGGAGTGCACCGGGCACCAGGGCAGCCAGTGTGACACGGAGCCACAGCACAGCCAGTCCCCCCCCTGTGAAGCACCAGAAGTTTGACAGTGCCCGGCGGGAGAGGGGGAAGACTCCAGCCAGCAAAGCCGCTCACAAGGGTCCCGGGGGGAGTGTCGACTCAGCTGTGACTCCTCCCAAGGTGGGGAAGGGGCAGAAGAAATCACCAAAGTCTGGGAGGAGCTGCACGGCAGATCATCCCCGCTGCCCAGGAGGCCACCGCCAGCCCAATCATCAGTGGCCAGGAGGCCACCGCCAGAGTCAGTGCCCAGGAGGGCAGCCCGATTGTCACTGGCCAGAAGGCCAGAGTCAGTGCCCAGGAGGGCAGCCCGATCGTCACTGTCCAGGAGGCCACTGCCAGAGTCAGTGCCCAGGAGGGCACCCCGATCGTCAGTGGCCAGGAGGCCACCGCCAGAGTCAGTGCCCAGGAGGGCAGCCCGATCGTCACTGGCCAGGAGGTCACCGCCAGAGTCAGTGCCCAAGAGGGCAGCCCGGAGGCCACCACCAGAGTCAGTGCCCAGGAGGGCAGCCCGATCGTCACTGGCCAGGAGGCCACCGCCAGAGTCAGTGCATAGGAGGCCACCACCAGCCACAGCCCAGCTGCCCAGGAGGGCCCCGGCAGCCACAGCCCAGCTGCCCAATGAAGGACCGCCAGCCCCAGCCCAGCTGGGTAATGAATGATCGCCTTGGCATGCACCGCTGAACAGGGCAAGCTCAGCTGAACAGGCCAAGCACCGCTGAACAGGTCAGAAACTGCAAACTCAAGCACCGCTGAACAGGGCAAAGACCGCCATGGCAAGCTCCACTGAACAGGGCAAGCACCGCTGAACAGGTCAGAAACTGCAAACTCAAGCACCGCTGAACAGGGCAAGTACTTCCGAACAGGGCAAGGACTGCCAAGTCAAGCACCGCTGAACAGGGCAAGCACGGCCGAACAGGGCAAGGACCGCCAACTCAAGCACCGCTAGCCCATGAGCGGCAGGGGCAGTGATGCAACTGGGACCGTCACAGGGTGAGTGATGCACTCTGGGCACCAGTCCCCCTCCAGAACCAGTGGAGACATGCATCCACTCCGTCTGTCCTGCACAGGATGAAGCACTCTGGGCACCAGTCCCCCTCCTGAACCAGTGGAGACTGTTATCCACTTGAGAGACTGTGGCTTTGCACTCCCCAGGATGGTACAGTGGGCAAACCACCCACTTTAGAGACTTGAGAGACTGTGGCTTTGCACTCCCCGGGATGGTACAGTGGGCAAACCACTCACTGTAGAGACTTGAGAGACTGTGGCTTGGCACTCCCCAGGATGGTACAGTGGGCAAACCACCCACAGTAGAGACTTGAGGGACTGTGGCTTTGCACTCCCCAGGATGGTACAGCGGGCAACCCACCCACTGTAGAGACATGAGAGACTGTGGCTTTGCACTCCCCAGGATGGTACAGTGGGCAACCCACTCACTGTAGAGACTTGAGAGACTTTGGCTTTGCACGCCCTAGGATACATCAATGGGCATGGAGCCCCCTCGTGGATCTGGCGTGGTGCACTCATCCGGCTGAGGTGCCTCCCCCTTTCCTTCCCCCTGAGGTGCCTGTTGTATTTGTATCTGATGCCCCAGCAGTGTTCTCTCCGTTTTGATCAGGTATCTAATGTGGGCCTCGCCCATGCATTTTGGGCCCAGTGGTCAACGGACAATGACTTGTGCGTTACCTGCACTACTAATCGTGATGTATATTTTGTTTAATGTGTATATATATATATATATATATATATGTATGTTTTTGGTTACTGTATTTTGATATATTACAATGGTTCCACTCATTTCCTTTGGTCTTTGCATTCTCCCGGGAGTTTGGGGGTTATTACTGTAATGTTTGTATATGCATTGGTGTGTGTGTTGTAGTGGGTGAGGGTCGGGGGGGGGGTGGGGGTGTGGCATGTGTGTGTCCCTGTCTTTTGCCTCCCCCTACCCTATGTCGTAGGTGCAGTACTCACCATTGTCTTCGCCGCCGGCGTTGATGATCGTCATATAGGAGCAGGAAGACTAGTGCAGGAAGAATATGGAGTTCAGGCTCCATGGTGCTCTCCTTCCTCGTGGAGTGTGTAGAGGTGAGTGTTTTCCTTTTGAAATGGCTGTTTCCGCCGTGTTTTTATCCGCAGTGAATCCGCCCCGGAAAAGGTGTCTGTCTGTTGGCGGTGACCGCTGCGCTGTTTGTCTGTACCGCCGTGGCGGTTGGAGTGTTAAAGTGGCTGTCTTTGTTGGCGGTTTCCGCCACGGTCATAATTCCAAATTTTTTACCGCCGGCCTGTTGGCGGTCTTACCGCAGCTTTAACACCGTCCGCCACGGTTGTAATGACCACCTTAATCCTTAGAAAACAGTGAGAATGCTGTTGTTTCACAAAGTACTTGGTTAGAGTAAAAAATAAAGCTGCACAGGTGAGTGTGCATTGAAAAAGGCCAGTGATGCTTCGATTTCTCACTCGCAAGCAAGACTGTGCATCATTCCTTCTCCGGAGAAGGGGTTACTCTGTCACAAACGTGGCAGATACCCTATCCTCCGTATCAGAATTTCATTGCAGCCTATGGAACTTGTGATACGGCGGACAGACTATCTGTCACATTTCTCATGGAGTAACCCCTCCGTCAAACTCTAAATCAGGCCCAAAGTGTCTTAATCCAGTTCTGCCTTGGCCTAACATATATGGGGCAAACAAATTATTCATTTTCAACGTCCTCAGTCGCATGGTTACAAAATGCACATGATGGTGATTTGTTTTGGTTGTGGTTCCAGTTACAGGTAAGTTTACTGACCATCAGTGTTCCCATCCTAAATTTTATAAACAAAGTGCGGACCTGGGACAGTTGAATTGCATCCATATGCGGTTCCAAAGCAGGTTTAATTAATAAAAATGTACTACCAGCTTCAGCATTACAGTGGTGAACAGTGATCTTACTGTTCCAAAAGGCAGCTTTTACTGCAGCCTTGGCACTAGAGTTCATTGATGGGGGATTGCTGCAGTGAGAGCTTAAACCCAGGTCATTAGGATGGAATTTAACATATAAAAACCAAGGGATAAAGAGTGATTTTCCCAAGTTCAAAACTTCTTCTGCAGCAAGCCTGTATTGCTGTAGCTCGGGGTGGGCCACAACCTAACCCAATAGAGAAGGGGTTTTAGGGATGCTGCATCACCTATCTTTTTGAGCCCTGTGTGGAAGAATAGCTAGTTTATAGGGGTACTCAGTGGTAAACTACACAGGGATCTCAAAAGGCTGTTTTCTTTGAAGGTCAAACCTCTGATGTTTTCAATCCCCTAGATCTCTGTCTCGTACCTGGCTGGTGCATTTGTCCTACAGACTTCAATAACGGGAGAGACATATTTGGAGGTGGTAGCCTTAAATCTCTTTATTAGTGCTGATGTGGTGTGGAGCACAATTAATTCACATCTTTGGATATGGGATTTCTAGTTTTATCCATCTGGGCTCCCAAATAATTAGATTTGTCAACCATTTGTAGTCGGCCCGTTCATTAAAAACCTACTTCTGCTTGATCTATAAGGCTTGAATATCATGATCTTAGCTTTTGTAATATTCACTTCTAAACCTTGATGATCACAAAAATCAAAAAATTTGTTGAGTACATTTTGGAGTCCAGATGAGATACGAGATAGCAGAAGGGTGTTGTCTGCAAAGAGCAATGTAACAATCACCTAGCTTAGAGAGGGAAGTTGTGAACACAAGCTCTAATGATGTGGACTACGTCATTTACATAGCATCCAGCACATTTACTTAAAATGACTTCACTGGCCACTTGCTATGTCTGAGAATCAACAAAGACATAACAGTGGCATAACTGATCATGCAGCTGTGCCCATTCGTGTAATGTAATGCACCCTGCCTTGGAGCTGTAACACCTGCCAGAGGGGTCACTTACATATATTGCATGCAGTGTTAGGGGACATGGCACACAGGCTGTGGGCCATGTCATATTTTCATTTTATCTCTGCACCAAGACACGCAATCTGCAATGAAGGTACTGTGTGCAGTTGGTGAGAGGTTCCTTGGGGGTACAACAGTCTGTGCTGCAGCCCTCATTTGCCTTCTTTGGTGCCCCATGCCCTAGGTACCAAAGGTACCATTTACTAGGAACTTAGAGCAGCAATTAAAGAGTTTGACAATTGGTAAAATTACTGTGCAGTTTTGGGAGAAAGAGATCTGGCACTGGGGACCTGTTTAGCAGGTATCCAGTGCACTTTCAGTCAAAATTGCACCAGAATCCAGGCAAAAAGAGGCGGTTTCCTACACTGACCAATGTAAATCAATCCAGTTCTGTTTGGTAGATGTTACAATCGGTTTATATTTATGCGTGCAAAACAAATTGCCTTTCGGGTGCCTTGCAGTAACTAAATCTCACGCCCTAAGGTAACTCTAACTCGCGCCTTCGCCATGCACAGTTGTCTCATCAATAATTGTATTGTAAATGTTGCAGTGAGAATATGAAAGATGGCATAGAATGTGTCATCAATTATTATACATTAATCCAACGACTGCTGTGCACGTCCAAAGGCCCTGAGGCCTACTCCGTATAAGCACTCAATCGTGCACATCTTTCATCCATGCGCAGGTGAGGTTGCCTGCAAGACCCGGCCTGTAGTCAGACCCCGCGGCCCACACCCCTCAACCACCCAAACCCATGCTGTGCAGAGCTTTTTCGCCATGCGAGGGAGGAGTTAACCGCAGCTTCTCTGGGTGTGAGAATAGGTGTGAGAGAGTATATCTGGGGGTGAGAGTGGCTTTCAGGTTGTCTGTCGGGGTGTGAGAGTGTGTACATCAGTGTTTAGTGGGTGTGTCAGTGTGTGCGTGGGTCTGTGAGTGGGTGCATGAGATTGTCAGTGGGTCTGTGAGTGGGTGTAAGTGTATAACTGGGTGTGTGAGTGGAAGAAATTGGTTGAAAGAGAAACAGAAAGAGTGAAAGAAAGTGAGAGAGAAAGAGAGTTTTTTTATGCTTTAATATCTCATATACTTAAAATTTGAAATTTCTGTTGGATTTAACAAAAACATGTATTTAATAGTTTAAAAAGCATATTTTTTTTATTTAAAAAATAAAATAAAAATTGGCAATGAGTCCAGCTGGACTCAAACCCTTATAGCTGTGTGAATTTCTGTGACATTCACACTAAGATATGGGGCGTTTCTTTTTTTTTTCCTTTTTTGTTGTTGCCCTTTACGGACTATGTAGGACTGTGAGGGAGCCCCCAAGGTTCCTACTTTTTTATTTTATTAAAAAGCCTTTTATGGGCTATGTGGGACGGCCAGAAAGCCCTCAAAGGCTCCCCCACGGTGGTCTATACTTTTAATTTATTTATATTTTAAAATATATATTATTTTAAATTAAAATCCCTTTATGGGCTACGTGGGACTGCGAGGGAGCCCTCAAGGGCTTCCCCACTGTCCCAACATTTGTATTTTATTTTGTTAAAAAGCTCTTACGGACTACCTGCCACTGCAGGGGAAGTCTTAAGGCTTCCCTTACAGTGACATTGCTTCAGCAAGCATGGAACTGCTTTAACAGTTGCTCCCTGCTTGCTGAAGCATTTCATCTCTGTTCCCTGCATGCTTGCAAGGGACAGAGATGAAAGCATTGCTGTTAGACAGCAGGACCTGCTTTAAAGGTCCCGCTGTCAAACAGCGGAGTGTTTGCTGTGGCTTAGCTGCAGCACCGCTGCCAAGCCACAGCAAACAGCTATGTCCCGGGGTTTGGCACTCCCGGGACCTAGTAGGAGCTGCCTTGGAAGGTGGCGGTCCCCAGGACCATCAGAGGCTCCATGAGGAGGGTCTATGAAAAAAACAAGCTCAGGAGCCCCCACTTGTATTTTTTTTTTTTTAATTGCCTTGAATTTGCAAATCTCATGAACTCGCAGCAATTTAAAAAAAGATTTTTTGCTCTGGGTGGTCTGGGGGATCCCTCTGGGACCTCCCACCAGTTCTAAGGGGTCAGGGTATCTCTACCCTCTCCCCTTTTATTTTATTTTTACTTTTTTTCTGGGACTTGGATCAGATGAGTCCCAAGATGGCTGCCAACACTTCCTGGTTTGAAGTGTTGGTAGCCAGTCAGAGCTGTGCATTTCCCTGCACAAGCTCGTCTTCTTTCATGAACACTTCACTGCAAGAGATATACAAATTTGAATTTCCTCAAAATTTTCAAAAACTACTGAATGAATTTACTCCAATTAACAAAAAGCAGAATCTGCGTACCCACAGCTAGCTTTCTGCCGAATTTGGTGTAATTCCATTCAGTGGTTCGGGCTGTAGACGTGTTGACAGATCCTATGAGAATTTTCATGGGAAAAGCAATGTTTTTTAGCCCCCTTTTCTCTGCCTCCGTTTGATGGATCACCCTGAAACTTTGCATGCACACCAAGAATCACCAGAATACTTTGTTTTGGGAAATTATGTGAAGATCTGTCAAACGGTGACAAAGATATAGGCAAGTAAAAAAATGCTTTTTCTATGGAAACATGGTCCTATCTATAACTACCTACTGATGACCACCAGTAGGTTTTATATGTATATATATAAAACCTACTGACTTGGAGTCTCTGAACATTTTTTGATAAAGTTGGTTTTTAGGTTGTCAGTTTCAGAATGCCACTTTTAGAAAGTGGACATTTTCTTGCATAAACCATTATGTGACCCTGCCTGCTTGTACATTTCCTATCTGGGTTAGACTGACAATTGGCTAGTTTGTGAATCTACACTAGACAGTGACACACAGGGAGCTGGGTTGTAACCTGCATATTCTGATGGATCGCACAGTGTCCCACTCTTAAGGCTCTTTTGAGCCCTGTAAACCACCACCATCCCGGGGTTTTATGGTAATATTGGAGGTGGGGCCACATGGATCCCCCTCCACTGGGCTGTTTTGAGGCCCGAATATCACCACTCCCGGGCTTTATTTTATTAATCAAGGACCCCCCCTTTTTGGGCTTTACCATTCCCCAAGAACCACCACCTCCCTGGGCTAAATTGTAAAAAAATGCCTTAAGCAAACAGTTATCTTCCAAGGGTGGACACCTCTGGAGATAACACGAGCCAGTCGTGTGGGGTGGCGGGTCCCAGGGCAATCAATGGCTCCAAGTTTCTAAGGTAGCCCATTTCACTCATTGCCTCTCCCACCTACCACCCGTTATTTCCCGTTGAGCCCTGCCCATCGCCTCCTAGCGACCCTCCCTCCTCCCAGGACCTACTTAATGGAGGCCGCAGTGCGAATACTATTGAGCGGGTCACAGGCCCTGCTCTCCCTGTGCTTGCATCACTCTTGGTCCTTTCTTTTTGCTTTTCCACATTTTTTGAGTGCCTTCTACTTGCTTTTCCCTTGTTCTCACTGCTTTTTCCACATTTATTGTGTGTCCTCTCCTTGCTTTCATTACTTTTTCCTTGCCTTCCCCCTATTTTTTGTGTGCCATTTCCTTGCTTTTCCCTCATGTTCACTGTTTTCCCTTTGCTTTCCCCAATGTTTTGTGCCTTCTCCTTGCTTTTCTCTTGTTTTGAATGCTTTCTCCTTGCTTTTTCCCCTCATTGCCGCTCCCACCTCCCGCCCGTTATTCCCCACCTCCCGCGTAGCCCCACCCAGCACCTCCCAGTGCCCCTCCCTTCCCCTAGGACTTACTCAATGGAGGCTGCAGCACAACCCCATTAAGCAGGTCTGAGGTCTAGCTCTTCTCATGGTGCTGCATCATTCTTGCTCCTGTCTTCTCCTTGCTTTTCCCCTGCTTTTGAATTCCTTCTCCTTGCTTTTCCCTCATTCTCATTTCTTTCTGCTTTCTTTTCCTCCCATTTTTGTGTGCCTCCTCCTTGCTTTTCCTTAATTTTCAGTGCTCCCTCCTTGCATTTCCTCTTATTTTTGTGCACCTTCTCCTTGCTTTTCCCTCATTCTCACTGCTTTCTCTGGGACCTGCAAGCACCTAGATAACCTGTTGGATGATTGGTCGTGCTTTACATACCCTGAGTGATTGATTAACTTCACTGTGGAACACCGACCTGGGACTAACCATGTCAATGCAGATGGTCTTTCCAAGTTCTTCCACTTAGGTGATGAGAATCACCTGGAAAAATTTTAGTTGCTCGTCAACTTTTGTGTGGGAGAGGACCATGGAAGGAAATACCTCTTTTTGTATGGTTACTGCCAAGTTTTTCAACTGATGCTGCTGGTTTTTCAACTGTGAGAGCGCACTGAGGCCTACTAACCAGACCTCCGTGCCAGTGCCTTGATCCTGAAAGTGTATGTGAATTGGCTATACCCAACTGGAAATGGCTAACTTACCTGTAAGTCCCTAGGAAAATGGTACTCTGGTGCCCATCGCAAGTAACTTAGATTGTGCCACCCTGGAGGTCCCCTAAGTAAAGCAAGTCCCACAGTCCATCAGTAGAGACTGGTAGAGCCGTCCTGCAGTGCTAGCCTGACTTTGCCGCTGAAAGCGATGGCAAAACCACCACTTCCATTAGACGTGTGCAACTCACCCTTATGGCAGGCCTACTGAGGCAAGGAGCAACATATAACACAGACAGGACATGTACTTTATATATCCTGATGAAAGTAAAACACGCAAAACAACCATTTTATTGTGGAAAGACTTGGTCGGCCATTGGCGAGTACACGGCTACATGCTGAACCCCTCTGCTGTGCTAACTCCGGAATGGTGAGACCAAAGTTGGCACTCCAAGCATCAAACAACTTGTTACATTAAGATTGACTTGTATCTGAAGTTGAAATTAATGTAACCTCTTGCAGTGTGCAACTTTAGCAAAGTTGCTTCTTTGTTGCCTCTAAAACTCCTGCGCCCTCCTGGGCACACAGGGAGCCCGCTCCAAGAGACAGCTTTCTGCTATCCTGGGGAGCTGTGCCAACAACTCCCTCCTCCAGGAAGTCACTAGGTGTTTGCTCCAAAAGCAAGGCTTCAAAGATGAAGCTCCTTTGAAGAGCAGATGTGGGAAACCAGGGGGAGGGTTATCCCATTTTTGAGGTAGGCAGGCTGGCACGGGGAGCAGAGGGGGGAACCCAGTGGCTAAACCAGTGTCCCCAGAAGTGTGTAGCCCGGAGGTTGGCAAACTCTTGCAATGGGCTGGGGTGGCCTGTAAACTGAGAGAGAGGTCCCCCCATCTTGGGTGTGGGCAGAATGGTGCATCCTGTGAAACCCTGGTATCACACTCCTCAGGAAGTGGTCATTAGGTAGGAAAGACCAAGTAGCCTGTTGGCTGCCCACCACATCCTGCCCTGTTGGCATTTCCCAAACATAAGGGGTGCACAACTGGCACCCAGATCTCAGTTCTTGATCAATTTGGAAGAAGGAAGGAAGAAGACTGCTGCACTGAGGGACCAGCAAAAAGAGGCTGAACTGATGAGGACTGCACCCGCTGTACCTGGTGACTAGTAAAAAGAGGGACCATGTCTGCCATGTCCTGCTCAGGGAGAAACTATCTCTAGAGCCCAGTCTAGCAAAGAGAACTCCAAGATGCCAGGTGACTGGCCTCCTGTTTGCAGCACAGGGACACAACAGTGATAGAAGCCTGCTAGGACACGTTGGTAGCCCAAAGTCTTCAAGTTGCTACCACCACCTTCGTGCAGCACTGAGGAAAAAGAACTGAGGCACAGAGCTGCACCCACATTTGCTTAACCCGGGAGTGCTGTTTGAGAGTTGCTGGGAACCTCAGAAGGTGAGTCAATTCAGGAAGGATTAGCCTGTGACCGTGACAAAAGGCCACCGGTAATCTAGTGGCATCTGGATTTCAGCCAGACCACAGAGAACGTTGTGGGATGTCAATCCTACAGCCAGGGCCCCTTCACTATCTTTGTGGACAGGTGAATCCCTGCAGGAAGACTCACTGTTCTTAAAGACTTTGCTGCTCCCCTGACTAGCTCTCTACCAGAGTTGGTAGCCCCAAGTACTTCTAACTGACGGCAATGACACCTAAGTTATCTTTGAAAAGTTTCTAAGTGTCCTTTTCCTTGACTTTGCCAAGGCTCATTCACGGTTGAGTGAAATTGCACTGATTTATTATTTTTTGTAAAATCTATCTCATGAACCCTTCAGTGGATCTTTTTTATTCTAGTTTCATTCTCATAAAAATATAACCTGTGAGAAATTGAGTTGTTGGTTGACTGGGGTGTGAGCCCTGGTCAAGCAACAGTCACAATCCCTTGCAAGGTCAACCACAAAAAATCACTAATTTAACTTGCGCCTAACCCTTAGTAGCATGGCACAAAAAGCATTCAGGCTAAACTTAGCAACAATGTGTTAAGTATTTATGTAGTACACAAACAGAAACACAGTGAAAGCATAACACAATAAAAATCTCAAACTAATTTAGAAAAATAAAGAAAATGTGAATACATTATCAGACACCAAAGCCATCACAATCCAATTAGTATAACCAAAGGTATGAATTTTTTAAGTTTAATAGTGAAATAGTGTTGAAAAACAAAAGGTGCCAACTGGGGACATCCGGTCGCTTTAGAGCGGGGCAAAGTCAAAAGTTAAGGCTGACCGCGATAGAGCACAGGTCAGATACACAAAGTGGATTGGGCCCGGCCAGTGCCTACCTTTGGACTTAAAAAATCTTTGAAGAAAAAGTCTCTACGAAGGTAGACGTTCAGAGGGACAAGGCAGCAAGTGTGTCTGAGGAGGGCGCAATGTCGTCAGGTAGCCGTGGAGCAAAGCTGCAGTGAAGATTTCTACCTTTGGACTTAGCGGTGGAGATGGAAGTTGAAAATCTCCATCAGGATGAGGCAAGAGGCTGTAGCCAGAGACAGTTCCACAGGGTCTGATACCCCTTTTGCGAGGAGCCACTACAGATGATTTGCTGCTGTGGAGAAAAACATATCAGGAGAAGCTGCAAAGTCAATCCAACTGGCGATGCACCTTGGGCAGATAGGCGAGCAGGTTCTCAGATGACTTTTGAGCCAAATTTTGTCTAAGTCCTCATTTTTTAAAATTGGTCCTCCGAGCACCTTTAGTCCTGCATCCAAGGGACCAGGAGTAGGTGCAGGACTCACACAGGCTGGGTCCAGGTGCATGTTTAAGATGGTGGGAGCCTGTTTTATCCATGTGGCTCAGAAAAGGAGACCAGCTGAACTAGCCCTTGAAGTCACTTCTGAAGTCCTGGTTGCAGGCGATGATGCAGGTCTCTATAGCAGGGCTAGCCTCTGAAGGTTCCAAACAGGCTCCAGGCAGAAAAGCAGTCCTTCCAGGTACAGCAGCAGTCTGGCAGAGTGCACATCAGGTCAGAGCAGCAGGCAGTCTTCTGAGATCCCTTCCGCAGGTACAGTGGTGAAATGAGGAGCAGGTTTGAGAGCCTTACATTTATATTTTCATTCTCTGCTCCTAGAAGTTGGTAAAAGTTTCCAGAAGAGTTCTCTGAAGTTCCAAGAATTTCCTTCCTCCCCTGCCCTGGCTCCTAGCTCACTGAAGCGACAATGCAATGTCGTTAAGCCTATTTGTTACACTAGAGACCAGCCCATTAACAGGTGAGTGGGGATGTGTCCATTCCGTCCTGCACCCCCATCCTGCCAGTGGAAAGGCCTTTCAGGCCCTACTTATCTCACTATTGTGTGACTGTCTGGGGTGAATCCACAAAATCCCCCGTCAGTTACACCTAGTCATGTGACCTAGGCAGTCTGCAGGCACAGAGGGCTAAGGGCAGGAAAATGCCAACTTTCTAAAAGTGGCATTTTCAAACTTGTAATAATAATAAATCCTACTTTACCATTATAGGGGGATTATTATTACAAGTTCATAGATACAAAACATGATATATGTACTAACTCTGGTTTGGGAACTACAACTTATTAACTATAATATGGGATCCCCAATGTTACCCTATGGGAGGGGTAGCCCTCTCAGTAGTGAGAACCCAAATTTAGGAGTTTTTCACTACTAATACATGTAAAACTGAAAGGTATATTTGCTACCCTTTAGTTACAAGGCACTCTGCCCTATGGGCTACCTAGGGCCAACTGTAGGAGTGGCTTACATGTCATAAAAGGAGAGTTTAAGGCTTGGCGAGGGGTTTTAAATGCCTTGTCGACATGGCAGTGGGACACTGCCTTCAGGCTTAAAAGGCAGGCCTCGGACAGGTTTTAAGGTGCTAAATAAGTGGGTTGAACAATAAGTGCTGCATGCCCACTGGTAGCATTTCATTTAGAGGCCCTGGTTATATGGTATGCTACTCTACAAGGGACTTACATGTAAATTAAATATGCCAATCAGGTATATGTCAATCCAACCATGTTTAGGGGAGGCAGCACATACACCTTAGCACTGGTTAGCAATGGTAAAGTGCACAGAGACCTAAGGTCAACAGAGCAAAAATTTAGACAAGCAGGCGAAGCGTTTAGGGGAAGACCACCCTATGTCTGACAGGTCTAACACTATCTTTATAAATTAGTGTTGGATTTCTTGAGTGTAGTGTAGATGATTTCTTCAATTGTTTTGGTGCTGTTTATATGCTTACCACTTGCTCCTCTGTGCAAGCCTTGCTGGTCAGTACCACAGCTACCCACGATTGAGCTGAGGGTTTGACAGACAAAACCCAAGGGTCATAAAGGGATTGGTAAGTGTATTACACCATGTGGTCATACTACCATACCATATAATGCACCCCATTTCCTCACAGGTACCTCACCAAACTTATAAAACATGTAGCTAATATATAGTCATCAAACCTTCTTGAAATATACATACACACTTCTGAACACTTATCCCCCAAACTGTTGCCAAGCCCGCTTCACTCCTTGTTGTGATCAACATCTACAGCATTTTCATCCGTAAACAAACAAGTTACCCACGCAACCATCTGACACATTGGGGACCACACCATTACCATTTACACTTGACATCTTGAGGGAGGACACACCCATCACCATCTCTCACAATATATCATTAGATGGCTCTAAATTATGCTGGCCTTCAACAGTCAATCTACCACTCCACTCATATCATCCATCCAGCTAACTAATAGAATAGTTTGTTCTTCCTTCCCATTACTATAGGCTGAAGATATCTTCTGTACTCAATTGAGGTTCCATCATGTTCCATCTTTCATTCAAACATAATTCCTACACTTACAATCTTACAGGGATAAAAATGCAGATTTTCCCTTAGCTTGTTTTGTAAATTCTTAATCTGAAACATATTACCTGCCTTCTCTTCAGTTTACACAACATAATGCCTTTTGCCGTTGTGCTGTTTTCATTTTATACAATTTCTCCATATACCATGTCAGCCATATCTCTATTCCTCTACTTGACACTTACTTTCCTTCACATCCTCATAAAAAGCTGGTAATCAACTTGGACAGAAAATGCATGCATCCTGTCACTCTTTTAACAAATAAAGCAGAGTTTAATTGGTTCCGTAATGTGATGTAGTTTAATGTACCAATGTCATCCATTCAATAACTTCCTTATCATCACAGTTCACCACAACTGCCCTTTGTTTAGAAACCAGTGGTTCCCACACTTTTTAGAACTGCAACAAACTTTGGCGACCCACCTCCTTTTAATGAACATTATTTAGGATGGGTGATTTTGGAATGCAACTAAAGGATCATGTGGTAGCACAGTGTCATTTGCATACAGTAAATTTTCTATCAAAGCGGCTAATAACTCTACATAGACATTCAGTTTTACTGATAAAACTATATAGCACACAAATAGCGAGTGCAAATCGGGTTTCTGTGAATATTTTTAATTTGCACATCACCAAGTAAAGCGTCCTAATTTGTTTTGTTCCCATTAAGATCTGTTTCCAACACAATCCAGAATTACAAAAATGTGCTTTATTTTTTCTTTTCCTAACAGCTGAATGAATACAGTTCATTTATAGGTATCTACATTTTGTTGAATTGCGAAAAAAGACATCAACATTTCCTGTACTCCAGCAAGATTATCCCTTACTTCACTTTAAAAACTCTTCTTACTTTGCAGTCGGAAAAGGAAAAGTAAACATCAGTCCCATAAGCCACAGTTTGTCAGAAGACATATAGGCTGTCATTTGACTTCTGTCTTTGAAGCACCAATTTTGAAAGCTAAACACCGAATTTATAGACATCTTTATTTGTTCCTCATATTTGCGTGACCCACCAAAAATCGGTTAGAGATCCACAGTTTGGGAAACACTGCACTAAACAATTTGCCTGTAGATGGTACAATACAATATGCCCAAGCTCAGTTCCCCCAGAAGGACAAAATGGCATGATTTTGTGTCACACGAACTGCATGCCCTTGTCATGGTTGGAAAACCTTTTGTAAAGAATACCTCTTTCAAAACATTTGACACATTGAGTATTAACTTCTTTAATACGCACTCTCTCTCTCTGGTAGTTTGGCACAGAGCAGGCTGGCTTAATTTAAGAGGCAATGTGTAAAGAATCCTGAAGAGTAAGTACCTTGTATGGAGCAAGCATTGATGTTGAGGAGCAAATGTGATGCAGTAATATTTTCCACGCAGTCAGGTTCCACAGTGAGCTCTGTAGAGATCAATGCAATGCATTGTCATCAAGCCTAGCAGAACGTCATTGTTGAACCGCGGAGGCTGTAAATCTGCTGTTGAACTACCTCTCTGTCTGTGCCAAGGGGCAATGCTTCGGTTTCCAACTGGTGCAGTGGTTTTGATGCTTTGGTGTTTAGCAGAAAGCAGCTGCAAAACCCACTTCTGAGGCCCCGGACCGGAGGGGGTGCCTCAGGCAAGGGTATGACTCAAAGATAGTAGAGTCCAGCAGCACCAGGAGAGTTGCAGGCAGTCTTTGATGTCACTGACACTGCAGATGAACAGGGGCAAGCCAGCAAGCTATTGGGGTCACGTTGGGTTGAAGTGAGATGGGTGCAGTCCTTGTGCTCAGCAGGTCAGGGATCAGCAAGCAGCAAGGCGGCTCAGCAAACCAGAGAAGCAGTTCCTCAGGACAGTCAGTTCAGGCAAAGTGACAATTCTTACAGTGCAGCAGTCTTTACTCCAGTGGAATTCTTCCCAGGTCTGGTACTGATCTGATTTTAGGAGGTCAGAGGCCCAGTACTTGATGTAGGGAATATCTTCAAAGGAACTCTCTGAACTGCACACAGATCCCTTTTAATCCAGCCATGTCTACTAGGCTATCTTTGGGATAATCCATCCTTTGTTTATGGTCAGGCCCCAACTCATTGAATTGTAAGTGTGAGCGCCTCCCATCCTTCCTGCCCAGGAAGACCCAGTTGTATGCAGATGAATGTAGATGCAGTTGAGTGCCCTGTGTTGATACCTCACTTGTGTAGGTGGGCCAAGTGCTTGTGACAGGGAAGAGCCAAAAACATGTTGAAATTGAGGGGGAACCAAAGTGGATCCAAAAGGGCAGTTTGAAAAAAAACATTTTTAGGCTGACAAGAAGTTTTATCGGTATAGATGAGACAATGCTGGGTGGTAGGAATTCTGTGGATTCCTGCAGATTTCGGAAGGTTGCATCACAAACATGTGGGGAAAATGTGTGATTTCCAGAAAAGTTGGAGGTTTGCAGGGCATTGTGGGTAAGAAAATGATGCGTGGTGCATGTGAAACACACCACCCTGGAATCACCAGATGTTTAGTTTTCAGATGTGTCTAGGTCTTGTGGATGTTTCTACATGGCAGCGTCGCAAAGTCCCTAAAGTGCATCCCTCACCATTCCAAGTGGGACGATTTTGAGAGTTAGCCAAGCTATCATGGCCCAAATGTAAAACCAAAACCAAAAATAATCAAATGTCCTCTTGCTTGCCGTGGGATAAGATGTTTTAGTGTGCGTGGGAGAGCTGAAAGACTGTTACCCCCTTCAGCTAGGGTGGGGGAATAACCAGGCCCATACTGGTTGGTAGCCACAACACCACTATTTTTGAAATTAATTCCCTGGCATCTAGTAGACTTTCTGCCCCCCCAGGGTGTGGATCAGGGGTAATTGCCCCATCTGCCCACTGATAGGCAGAACAACTTTGGCCCCATTTATTTGGGGTGGGGGTATGGCCATACCCGACCCTCTTATTTAAAAAAAAAAAAAAAACTTCCCTGGATGGGCCTTCCAAAAATAGGCCTGATATGGCCAACAATAATGTCCCCCCATGGGGAGCGACCCTTACCAAAGGGGCTGTCCCCCTAAAGAAAACACACACATACACACACCAATCCCTGGTGCCTAAGTGTTTTCTGCCCCCTTGGGAGCAGATTGGCCTAACCAAAATTGGCCGATCTGCCCCCAAGGGGGGAAAAAATGGTCTAAATACAATTTGCCCCTCAGTGGAGCGACTCTTGCCTAAAGATATGGGATATAGGTGGGTATGATTTTAGTGGCTGAGGGTTGATGAATAGTGTGTGTTTTACAAAAAACAAAATTAAAGTATAACATAAGAAGTACAAAAATACATTTATGTTTAGATTTTTCTGTTTAGGTAGTGTATGTTTAGGGTGTTTGTGTATTCTGTGTTTTGCAAAGATATGTGTATTAAGGGAGGGTTGATGTTTAACATGTCTGTTGTGTTACATGTGTAGCATAGATTAGGCTAAGTTTAGGTAGGTAAGGTAAGGTAAGGTAGTGTTAAATTAAGGTAGTGTATGATAGTTAAGTTAGGTTAGTTTAGGCTTCTATTAGATAGCATTAGTTAGTTTAGGCTTGTTAATTTTAGGTATTCCTATTTAAGATTTTCATATATTAAATTTTTTCTACTTTCACAAATGGCTAAGTATTTACTGCTTAGGAGTTGCCATGATTGTTAACGTTGTTTTGAGTACATGATGTGGGATTTGCGACCAGTGTTTGTAGATATGTGTAAAAAATCATCATCATTCTTTGGGCACTGTAAGTGGTCCTCTTTGTGTGACTGGACGCACAGCTTAATACTGATAGTCACTTACTATAGCACTATGTGCAAGTTGAGTTACATGTCCTGAATGGATTGATCTGTTACCCCATGGTACATAATCATGCCACACTTACGCACTCACCCTTGCAGCATTGTAGTAGTACGTCATTGTGGATTGCTGGTTTGAATCCATGACAGTGGCCACCATCTGACTGGAAACATCAATCATCTTTGGCATTGAGTATGTGCTAATTGATTCCTGCATGGGAATTAGTACAATGACATACTAATTTAGAATTCACATTGTATGACATTTCCTCTCAGTCTAGGAATGTGTAGCTTGTCTCTGAGATCTGACTTCTTTGTGCTGTCATGTCTATGTATAGTACAATTGATGTGATGTGTGCTTACATTCACAATCAACACATATGAGGGCTTTCAGTGTCAAAGGTACACATTGTCCCTATGTATCCTATTGTGTCTTGACACACCATTTTTCATTTGACACAGGTTCACAAATACCTGATAGTAGCAGTTTGAGGTTAACAACATCCAAGGGATATCACTGAGTTCTGCATCATTGATTGGCAAAGATATGATGCTACACTGAAGGAGTAGGGGAATTATTAGGAATAAAATGTCAGAGTTTGCATTATGATTGTTCTCATATGTTATGTTCAATGTAAGCATTGAGGTTGACAAGTGTATAATGACATTGTCTTAAGAACTGAGCTAAATATCTGCAGATGTGTAAGCAGGTGTTAGGTGGCTCACTTGTGTCTCAGGCCCCAATTTGTGCATTCCTGCACATATGTGATTAGATGGCCTAATTCACTGTGTGATACTCAAGGTGCCAATTATTATCGTCACACCATGAAAGGCAACAGTTCAACAGGCTTTGCAACATAATGACATAGCAGGGGAGGCCCATGATGCTTGACCTTGTCCAACAAGAGAATGTGATAGGCACTGTAGCAAAATTCCCTTTAGGTGGTAGAAACTGCCTTTTGGGCTTGCACATCCACCATGGTCTAGTTAGTCCTATCTGCAACAGACATACAACACACAGGTTCAAGGTAGTGCATTTATTCAAAGATGCATTCATAGACTGATTCACAGTAGCAGTTCTTGCGACAACAATACCAACATTGTTTTAAAGCTATAGGATGTCCGGACAGAGTTGGTGGAGGATACATGTTATGTAAAATGTGGAGTAGAGGAGTATTCGAAATTGCCATTAGGGATAGTAGGGCTCATCAACAGTCCACAAATGGATCAGACTAACAGGAGGGTAAACATTAAAAGGAGACAGTACCAGATAACAAGGGAGATGTAATGTTATTCAAAGCAGGTTCAATTGGAAACTGGCCAAGAGCCACAGGCAAATGTTACTGGCTAGTTCTGCACCAGAAAATAGGTAAAGTTCACATCTTCCTCCTCTGATGTGTGTTTTGCCTCCTTTCAGAGTGGTGGTGTTTGTGCAGGAGGCATCTGAGGCACACACACATAAAGGGCTGAAGAAGTGGCTCCCCTGTCACCAGCAGCATTTGCCTGTGCCAACAAGCAAGGCAGCACAGCGCTCAGAGGGGCCTGCTGGTTTGTCAGTACAGCAACAACATCACAGTGAAGCACACCCATTGCTGGAAAATAGGAGTCCTGCTTCCACTCCATAGATGACAGGTTTATGTGTATAGCCCCCAGCTGGGTGGCAACCTCACTGGTGCCACTTTGGCAGGGCTATTGTTCTTGCTTCTACCTTTTGACACCAGCAATGCCAGTCAGGGACTGTTCCAATCTCTGAAGAGGAGTGTAGGTTCCTCATTTCCTCAGAGGTGTCCTTATTGGGACTGAGGCACCTATGGACTCTCTCTAGGGTTCCCACAATGGTCTCCATTCCCACCCACACCTGATCTACCATCTGCCTCTGGACTCCTACCGCTGTTGAAAGAAAACTTGCAGGTCCTTTGAGACTAGGGCCGGGCTGGGGCTGACAGATGGGTAGGTCCCATTGTAGGTGGTTGCTCTGGAGACACATCAACGATGTCAGCCCCTCCCACAAATTGAGATGGGGATACAATATAGTATAGGATTTGCTGACAAGTGCCCTTGCCTATGGGGGCAGAATGTCATTGCCAGCAGGTTGGTTATCCGGGACAGGCAGCTAGTCAGGAGGAGTATTTTCTTACTCTCAAAATAAAATGAAGATATATCAATGGTGCTCTATGCTAGATGTTGACATGAGTAATCTGGCTGACACCCAGTATGTATTCCCATTCACTTTAATTTCAACATTGATGTGTAGTATCTATGTGACTTGTATGTATTGAGACCAAGTGGCACTGTAGTTGCCTTTCAGATGGCAATCTCTGTGTATGACAAGGGTGGTTGTTTGTGTCATACCACACATTCCAACAATCTTAAACAGCTTGCTGGCGTGCCCTGCCAGTGCGGGGAAGTTAAGATAAGGGCCACATCTTCCTTGGAGATTACCTTTCTTTTTCATAATAGCTATACGCAGTGTATTTTCAGGTATTTACAGCACTACTGTGCACATTGCACCAAGTCACCAGGGTACCATGCATTTCCTATGGCCACTACTCAGGCCATAGCTCCTGTGAAAGTGTTGTGGGTTTGGTAATGTATTTAATTGGATCCTGCTGTCTAACTTACACACACCACAACACAGCAGCCTCTATTGTTGTGCTGTCTTGCATGCACATTGTGCATTCATGTGCAGAAGGGCTCATATTGGTCACACATCCATACTACTCTACACATGTAGCAAACTTGATACACCACGGGAATGTGTGAGGGCATGTACTTACCATTGTTGTGCTGTGTGTACTCATGAGGTTTCATTACATACATAGTTGGCTCTATAGTTTTGAACAGTGTCTAGTGTGTGCTAGCTCTGGGGGGATGGGCTCAGTCAAACTAGGCAGATTGCTAACACTGAAGCTTACCTCATTTCATCATTCCTAGAATTGGTTATCTGCAGAGTTTCACACATCGTTCAACTCAGTCCCACTCACTTGTACATGTAAATGATTCCTCTAGCAATCCTCATTTAGGGACAGGGACTGCACTTACTGTCACACACTGATGCCACCCAAATCATGCATTGACTCCCATGTGACAGCAAGCCCTACAATATGAGTCACCACTTCCAGTTGCCCAACATGGCTGTCTGTATTTGAAGGCTATGTGTCAAGATGTCCCCCCACATGCTAGTAATTGTGATAATCATTGACATGTACTTACCCTGGTTTGCCACACAACTAGACCCATACTTCCGCACCTCCAACCATCCCTAAATCATGCAGGTAGTTGTGGTAACTGTTAGAGAGCAAGTTAATTAATAGCATTTTGAAGTATTAAACTAATAATTAAAAGAATAAAGTGTGTACTAAATTTCAGTTTTGAAATTAATGTGTTTAAATGTGTAACGTGGCAAAGATGGCGAACACCATAAACAAAACATGTTTAACAATGAATAACGATGATTAATGTAGAAATGTTTTATAATATATTAATATAGATTAATATGAATACTAATGTAAATGAATTAAAGGAAAATTTGATATAAAATGTGAATTAAATGTTTTATTAAATGCGTTTCTCTATCTCAGCAGTTTCTAGAAGCTCAGTGGTCATTGTTCACATATTGCTGTCCTCACATAATATTTCAAATGTTTTGTGAAATAGATTTTAATATCCTGTGTCACTCGTACAGTGTGGAAAAGGTATGTTCTTATGTTGTTGCATTTGCCTGTCTCCTGGGATGAGATAATGTGTACTAAGAAACAATAGTCTTCAATGCTCACGTATAACCCACAGCAATTTCTTCTAATGGTAACTTCAGTGAGAGAAGATGGTCCAATCGTGAATAAGAAAATGAAGAAAATATACTTCTAAAACGTGGAATAATTTTAATTGGTTCTGATCTAAACTACTCCATAGACATACTAATAGAAACTTAGCTTGTTGATTCTAAGATTTGTTATAGCAATGTTTGGGTGATGTAAAGGGAGGTTGCAGTTCTCCTTAGTTCTTTGCAGTTCTAAGCTGTCTGCAAATTTGCTTTTTCTAAGCTAGTGGAGTGATTTTCCTGTTTCCCTTAGCTCTTAGTCTATGATTCTGTCAGTTCATATACTATAAAGACAAACATTAATGAAATAATCCCTATTATGTCATTGTCCAATAAAGAAGACTAGAAGATGCTCCACTGATGAAGACATCGCTGCTTGCTGATCCATTTAGGAGAGGTGTAATCAAATGTGCATTTGTCTTTCTTGCAGATTTTTATGTTTTCTCCCTTTAGAAAACCCAACCGCTATTTTTGGTTAGCACCATAGTCACATGTTTTCCAAATTTGTTTTTGTCTTCTTTTCTTTTTGCATGAAGTCCAAACATGCTTATCAAATTGGAGTAATAGTTAAGGATGCCAAAATCTAAGTGTGATTGTTTCATCTAAATTGATCGTAAAGAATTAATCTGCAATAAATAAATGTATACTGTCTCTATCATTCGTTATTGTTGCCATTTTGAATGGTGATTCTTGAATGCTTAATGATACAGATTCTGTCTAAGTTAAGATTTTTTTGAAGGTTTGGTCAGCCTGTGTTATTCTTGTACTTTTATCATTTGGTCTCGCATTTCATTTGCGTGATCTTAGCATTGTTAACCTAATGATGGTGATTCCTGGTCTCATAGGTCATGGTGCGTATAAATTACTGACTTCAAAACTGAAAGTAATGTTTATTAAAATTGTTAATGTGGTTTGTTGGGATGTTATTACGCTCCTATCTGAGTCCAAAGATTTGTGTCGACCTCTAAGGGAAATTGATGGTTACCCTATACGTGTCATCTTATGAATACATTATCAAAAGAAATGTAAGGCTGGACATGCCCACATAACCTAGCTTATCCTAACACTTCAAAACCCATGTAACCTAGCTTATCCTAACACTTCAAAGCCCACATAACCTAGCTTATCCTAACACTTCAAAGCCCACATAACCTCGCTTATCTTAACACTTCAAAATTCCCAGTTTGACATCCTCCTTCTTTGACATATGTGGCATGGTAAGAGATTACTTATTCCGTCTCCCTCCTGACACGTGATACATCTTCACCAAGTTCCACATCACATGTAGGATGTAGTACACCTATGCCCTCTTCCATGTCATCCCTTCCCAGCTGAAAATGAATTGTGACACTATCAGGCACAGCAGTGAATGTGTATTGCTCGGGTTACTTTGCAGTATACACGTCACTTCTTAACTCCTTGCTATGCAATGGGCCCCCATTTAGACACAGTGCCAGTTCAATGTACTCAGGCACACCTACATTGCACAGCACTACCAGGAGCCCACCAGACTCATACACCATCTATTGTTTGACCAAACACACATGTTCCTCTGGTGTGCATCACTTGAATCCCTACCCCTCTAACATTTGCACATAACAAGAGTTAGGGTGGTGCCTACCATGGCAGGCTACAGATGTGTGCTCTCACCTTGCACATCAGGACAGCTTTGTGTAATGTCGTTTCATGCTACTGACTAGAGACGTGCTCTTCACATGTTCCATGTGAAGGTACTTCACATGCCCGACACTTGACCCCCCTCTCTCAGGTGACACATTTATCCTCTGACAATCCCATTCCATTCCATTTTTTTGGAGTCCAGATTTGGCTGCATGGCCCCAAGCCATGGTTGGCTTCATGGTGCGAAGGGGCATGCATTATGCAAATCAGGTTGGGCAGGGTTCCAGTGTCCTGGCATGTTGTAGTGTTCCAGTCCAGATGTTTTGCTTGGTATTGTAGGACTTGTAGTTCTGGTCCCTATTGTTATACCTTGCACACCAAGTCCCAGTAAACATAGGTGAAGCAGGATTGTTGCTGCACATCACAGATGGACTGGCCAAATTTGACAGAGCTGGGCTGGACTGTGCAACATGTGACTGGTCATTTTAACTTACATTTCTATGATATATGACTGGACATTTGGTCAATTCCATTCCTTTTCTTTAAAGTCAGTGTAGTGCAGGAATGTAGCATACTGCACTGCAGAGCACACTTAACCAGGAATCATGCACATTGTAAGAAACCAGAAGCATGCATACTTCTTATATCTACTGCGGTCAATATAAGATACGTATACTTCCGGTTTGTTAGATTTCTGAGGACTGACTAAGTGTGCCTGATGGATGATAGGGAAGGAAGGCTTTTTTGACATTTATAAGGATTACAGAGGGTCTTCTATTATTTACTGTGGTAAGCATCTGTGAGTGGATCTTTCTTTATGGGTGACTGCACTTAGAGTGTTTTTTTTATTTGTGATTTTTTTATTGTAGGGAATACTTTCCTTTGACCATGCACCTTAATAAAAATATGAGAAAATGAACCTTTAAAAGTGTAGGTGTCGATGGATTAAATAATTTTTGTTACGGACTCACGAACAAGTGCTCTGAATAATAGTTTAATTTTGTAGCGTGGTCAACAGAATGCTATAAAGTAGGTCTCACTGCACTGTAATGTAAAAACGAGTAAAAATTGTTTTCTTTAAAAAAATATTTTGATGTAGATGGATTCAATATCTTGTATTAGGGAACGCGGATAAGTGCTAACTATTACAATGTATTGTGCAAAATGCTACAAAAAAGTTCTTCACATACTATGGAGAATATTTATGTGCTCTTAGGTTGCTCTTCTTGGGGTTTTACCCTAGACAGTGATAACATTTTCGTTTATATGCTTTGTTATTTTTGGTTGCTAAATGTTTTTTTTAAATTGTCTTTTATGTAGTAATAATGTACACTTGTTGTCTACAATTTGTGTTTTTGTGTTGTAAATTGCTTAAGTCGTGTGTTATATGCCTTTTAACAGCCCTGAAGAAGTCCCTATGTGCCCATCCGTTTCTTGCTGACTATAAGCAAGACATAATCAACTTTTCTACAACACTTGTTCCGTGATGTTTTAATGAGACATCTGTTATTTGACTAGTGATAAATTAAGATGTGAGAGTGCTTCTCCCTCAATTGTTGATAAGTGCATTCTGTTTATGACTGGGCTAATAGATATTTGGAGGGAGATTGTTTGATGGATTACTTAAATCAGCTGGTTGTCATAATTAATTTAAACCCTTAGATATGCAGAATGTACAATAAAACTAAGGGGATATGAATTCCGTATTCCTTATTTAAAGAACTGGGGGTCATTGAAAATGTGTGCATACAGGCCGGCTTTAGTACTCTGGACAATTTACTAGTTTTGCACGTTGTCCACCGAAGCAAATGTCCGATACATTCTCGTGACAAACTAGTAGATATGAGGTTTCTCGCATCCCTAGTCCCAGTCATAGCTCATCCGAAAAGTGATATCAATTACATCTGCAGAAAGCTTTTCCTGTGTCGGGGGAAAGGATAGGTAACCCTCATATTTGAAGGGGTTGTAAGTGTACGAATTCCTCTGGGAGTTAAGAGATTTTCCTGCTAAGAAACAAATGTGAATTTGCACATTGCTGCCACACGTTCCCCCTTTTCTTGCGTACACCTGCGAGTTCAGATTAATCACCAACAAATGCAGATATTTAAACAGATTGTAGACGTTTGTTTATGGCGTTACATATTTTCTGGTGAATCTTGCGCTCTACTGCAGGAAGACATCACTCACTCGTTCTCTGCTTCATATGTTCCACAAAAAAACCATGAATCCCATTCAGAGTTTCACATATACAGCTCAATAACCTTCAAATAAACTATTTACCAGTCAGAACTTGGTAAAACTGTATGACGCATTCGCCAGAAATGCAGGTAGTTGGTAAAACAGAGTGACAGACATGAGGATGCTAATTAAGGTTAATACATAAGTAGGATGTGAGCTCAGCAATGAAGGCTTGGCATAAACAGACATAGTTAACTGAAAAAGACTTTATGAAATGTTAATGGGGGCCTGAGTTCATGCAAATGAGGATCTTTGTCCTGTGCTTGCAGAAAAACAGTTTCCATCCTTGAGTTGTTATTAGCATGCTCATGCCGAGCTGCAGTATGTCATTATTGCTTTTACATAAGAATTACCTTTCTAACCCCAATTATCTGGGGACCAGGAAGCCTGCAATGAATCTTCCACTGAAATGCAGAGTTGTCAGCAATGCAAATGTGGTTTTAGAGGCTTGAGAGAGAATGCTTCTGAAAACAGAATTGGTTCCCACAAGTTAGCGTAACCCAGTCCATCTACTGTGAGACTATGAATTTGTAGAAATTAATCTGAAGAATAAATGAGACATTAATCATTCTTTTCCTTTCACCCGGGCGAGTCTGAGAGGTATATAAATGTTGAAAACGTTGAAAAACATTAAAACGATGAAAGCTGCTAGATAGTGAAATGTAAAATACCTTAGTGTGAACTAACACTTTACTTTTCAAGAGCTGAATTGAGAAGAGTCAGAGTGGCTGTCAGCAGACAAAAGTCCATTGTCTGCCGTCGGAAAAGAGGACAATTTATTTAGTTAAACAAACAGTATATAGACAATGACGAGCTGTGCTGTAGTGTTCATTTCATTGTTCGTGGGAAATGTTTTATGACTTCAAATAAAAAAAAAACTAATTTATTGGTTCTCTTTTTAATGTAAAAAAGATAATTTGACGTGTCTAAAACTTGCACAGCATCACAACTAATAATCGTATCAGGTGAATAAGAAAGTAAGCAGGTAGGTACATGTATACTTGTCTGATTAGATACATTAATATCAAACAGGTGCATATCATTAAAATATACAGACCTATTAGTACAGCACTTAGGACCTCATTTACAAGGTCTGTGGCGCCGGACGGTGCAGCAAGTGCCTTGTTGCACCGCCCTGCACCACTGAGAATGGGCAGAAATCTGTATGATCTCCCAGATATGGTAAATGTCTGTCCTCTCCCCCTTCGTTTGCGCACAAATTGCTGCCATGTGCCAATGTAGACACTCTTGCACTATGGTGCAAGGGTGCCTGCATTGTGGAGATGATTGTTTTTGTGCAGGATGAACACCACAAAACGAGGAGAAATAAAGATATTTCTCCTCCCTGCGTCATGCTTATGCCACCCCTGAGGTGGCGTAGGAATGTGACACATTCGCGGACTTGTAACTCTGGGAATGCGTCAGATTCCTTTGAGTTCCATGGGTGTTGCATGGTAACACCTCAAGCAACACCCATGGAATGCCCCTTTCACGCAAGGTTATGCATGAAAGGGGTCCATATTTACAAGGCAATGAAAAGCCACGCAAGGTGGCTTTGTGTGGCCTTATAAATATGGGCTGGCACAATGCCCACTGGAGTGTAAAAAAACGCAACTGTGGTGCAGTGTACCACGTAAATGAGACCCTTAGAATGATCACAGTTAAACAAAAATTACAAATTTAAAATATTACCTTCCACATTCCAGATTAACACAAATACATTGGTGCGCTAAATTTTACTAAATGGAAGACAAACATTAAGTACAAAAAATAAAAAAAAACCTAAGTATTATTTTAAATCATCTCCCAGGCCTGCCATTGCAGCCTGAAGGCAATGTCCTACTGCCATGTCGAATTGGCATTTAAAACCTCCTGCTAAGCCTTAAACTCCCCTTTTACTACATATAAATCACCCCTAAGGGAGGCCCTCATCATCCCATGGAGCAGGGTGCTGTGTAATTAAAAGTTAGGACCTGTACTCTTGAGTTTTGCATGTCTCAGTAGTGCAAAACTCTCAAATTCGTTTTCACTGCTGTGAGGCCTACACCCCTCATAGGATAACATTGGGGATTCCCTATAATATCTAAAAAGCTGTAATTTATTAACCAAAGGAGGTGGGTATGTCATGTTTGGACCTACAAACTTGTAATGATAAACCCTCTTTAATGGCAAAGTCTAATTTATTATTACAAGGTTGACAATCCACTTTGGCATTTTCCTGCTCTTAGCCCTCTGTGCCTGTAGCCTGCCTTAGGTGACATGACTGTGTGTAACTGACAGTTGAGCCCTCGTTTATTCCTTCCAGGCAGTAACACAATGGAGGGATTAGCAGAGCCACTTACTAAATTGATGGTGGGGAGGCAGAGCAAAGCACAGCACCACTTAAACTTGGCTGGGCTCTGCCACCAGACAAAAGGCTTAACCACCCTGTATTGTCAATGTAGCCATCTAGGAGCCAGGACAGAGGAGGCAGAGACCTCCTGGAACTTCAAAGAAGTCTTCTGGAAATGTATCCCAACTATTAGGAGCAGTGTACCAGGTTATAACAATAGGGCTCTCAGGCCCACTCTTCGGTTCATTACTGGACCTGCTGAAGAAATTTGAGAGGACTGCCTGCTGCTGTGACTTGCTGTGGACTCTACTACACTGCTGATGTACCTGGAAACTTAATCTGTGAGTTCACAGGCAGTGCACAGTGTCATTTGGACACTGGCCTGGTTTTTGGAGTTACAGGGAAAGGCCTTCCTTGGATACGCGGTCATTTTACTTCAAGGTGGACACACAACATACAGTTCCATGGCACATTAACGTACAGGGATACTTAAACAGTTGCACAGTGGGCTGATGTTTAGCATTGGGTATACAGAGTCTCCTGGCCTTAGCATTGCTGTGAGGGCCTATCATACACACAGACAATACAAATGCCATCCTCTCAGGTGAGTACAATTTAATGGTTGAGTAGAGGGAGAAGGGTCATAGTTGCAGAGGACAGTGTTGTGGCTGAGTAAAGTGAGAGTAGCAGTGGCTCATGGCCTTAGCATTGCTTTCAAGGCCCTTTGTACCCACAGATGATACAGATGCAATCCTCTCAGGTGACTACAGTTTAATGGTTGAGTAGAGGGAGAAGGGTCATAGTGGCAGAGGGCAGTGTTGTGGCTGAGTAGAGTGAGAGTACTGTCGCTTCCTGGCCTCAGCATTGCTGTCAGGGCCCTTTGCACCCACAGATTATTCAGATGCCATCCTCTCAAGTGAGTACAGTTTAATGGTTGAGTAGAGGGAGAAGGATTATAGTGGCAGAGGACAGTGTTGTGGCTGAGTAGAGTGAGAGTAGCAGTGCCTCCTGGCCTTAGCATTGATGTCAGGGTGCTTTGTACCCACAGACTATACAGATGCCATACTCTCTGGTGAGTACAGTTTAATGTTTGAGTAGACAGAGAAGGATCATAGTGGCAGAGGACAGTGTTGTGGCTGAGTAGAGTGAGAGTAGCAGTACCGCCTGGCTTTAGCATTTCTGTCAGTGCCTGTCCTACACACAGACTATACAGATGCCATCCTCTCAGGGGAGTACACTCCAATGTGGAGTTTGTACTAAAGGTAACATTTGCGTAAGCTGTACTCTTCTGGTTTTAGTGATGTTGGAATAATGCCTGCTGGGATTTGTAGTGCTGTCAATCCATGTACTACACCCACTATACAGAGAAGTAGTTCCCCCAGGTGAGTCTGGTTCACATGTTGGAGGCCAGAAAGGGGTCTGTGGCAGGTGGACACTGGACTGTTGAGAGGGGTGACAGTCAGGGTGGCAAAAGGTGAGCAGTGAGCATGCATGCAAACACATTTTGGTGCCATTTTGATTGTTGTGACGTACACAACTCCACTCCCCCAGGTATCCCTGTCAAGCCCTCAGGATGTAGGATGGCGAAGACCTTCTCCTTCCAGAATGTGAGTTTTAAGGGAGGAGGTTGGGGTCCACCGCCAGTTTTCTGTAGCTGCAGCTAAAGCCTGGATGCCATGGAACAGACCTTCCCCCTGAGGTTGTTCCTCCTCTTCCTGATGTCGTCCCTTGTGTGAGGGGTGGAGCCCACAGAATTCACTCTGTCGACTATCCTTTGCCACATTTCCATTTTTCTTGTGGTAGTAGTGTGCTGGACTTGGGCTCCAAAGAAATGTGGCTCTACTCTAATGATTTCATCCACCATGACTCTTAACTCATATTTGGTGAAACAGGGATTTTTCTGGGGTTCCATGGTGGTGAAATGCAATAATAAATGATAAAGATAAGTACTGGGAATTGAGAAGGTAATGGGTAGTAAATGGAGTGGATGGGTGCAAATGGGTGTGATGTGGGTGTTTTGAGGGTGTGGGATATTTGATCAGTGAGTGATGGAGGGGTGCAAATTACATTAAGAATTTTCTTTTTTGGGCACTCTGGATGATGTATTTTGCATGGGAGTTGCAAAGGATTGTGGTGTGTGAACAGGTGTGTTTTATAATGTGATTTGAAAGTGTGTTGGAGTGTGAATGTGTGTCAGCTGTGTTTTTTTAAAAATCACCCTATGTGGGGTTGTGTATTACGGTGGTGGCCGCGAACTGCTGTGGTTCAGAGCGCCATTGGAGGACCGCCATGGATGACCATCACTGCAATTCTGAACTTATAATAAGTTTGGTGGTTGATTGACGGGCTGTAGGTACCTGTGGTTGGACTGCCTATTCGTCCCCTCCAACGCAGTAGTAGTGTTTTTTTTCACTGGGTGGTAACGGTCCTGCCTGTGTGACTCGTAACTCTATGACCGCCAGCATGGCAGTCTTTTGGAGGCCGCCATTATGGCGGTCTGGCGGTATGACCACTAAAGTCGTAATGAGGCCCTTAGTGTTTAAATGGATGCTCAAAGTTTGCCAACTGCTTGCCTTCCAGTTTTACAGCCCAGACTATCCAATCTATTTTATAATCTGTGCAAATGCCAGAAAATTCACGGTAACTGTGGCTGCAGCAGATTTGAGGAGTCTTGTGTTGTTTCCTTCCAGATTTTGTCCGTTTCCGGACTCGGATGCCAGCAGCTCTTTTTGAGACACTTGAAACCAGTGGTGGAAGTGGACGGGAATCAGAGAGGCCAAACTTTTTTAGTTTAAAAAAAACTGTTTCCCTACTTTTAATGAAAAGATAAAATGCAATGGTTAATTCCAAGAGCTGAAATGCTTTAGCTGAAATGTAAGGCAGGGAGTCTCCTGTTCTATGAAACCGAGGGAGGGGCAAACAACTACACAAAACTTCCTGCCAGGTTGCCTTCTTGCCTGAAAAAATTGTAAATGTGCACAACTAGTTAATCTGCAAATGTAAAGGCTGATTAGAAGTTGGTATTGGCTTTAATTGATAGAATCACTTCCAGCTTCTGGAGAACACAGATTTACTTTTTTTAGTAGTAGTCCAAGTAAAGTACCTACTGAGCTGTGAAGTGCATGCTTTTAAAGGACAAGTATAAAAAATAATTTGCACTATGCACTTCTAAAATCTATATTTTGGAAACATTTTTTTCCTAAACTCCTTCTGTCAGTAACGCACGTTTAAAATAATAACGTACATATTCATAGTGCTTTCTGTCACAGACTGGGACTTTATAGCACCAAACCTACACAACACGCTATTCCCCACAGTCCCAACCAGGATTCAGTTTTGTGGTTCTCTGGTTACAGACACAGATCTCTGCTATACAATAACTAATGAAGGCTTCATATTGTACGACAATGCATTTCCCGTTGATTAACTTAAGTTGCATTTATTTTTCATTTACGATGTGCCTTATTTTACATATAGCTAACTGAAAGATGAAAGACCAAAATAAGTCACAGAATATTTTGTTTTTCAAGCCACGCCTTTGACTCCACCCCTACACTCACTCACCTCACCTCCTTTACGCACACTGTAACTGTTCCCATGCTTTTTTTATGCACTCCGACCACTGCTTAAAACTGAGAGATTTATTCATAACTGGTGTACAAAATCATTAAGTATTTTAAATTGATCAAATCAAGACAACACTTCTTTTACAACTGCAGAACATTTTCCTTTGTAGGAGAGATGTGGAGAAGTCATTGCACTACCACATTGCGGTATTAACACTTTTTTGCACAATCAAGTGGAGAACAAACATTGTACTATATGGAACTTTTCTAAAAAACATAACCATACACTTTCTCTGAGCCCAGTGATGTTTTGTCATGTAATACACTGTTGCCAGATTAATAAAGTCAAGCGATTATGTAAGAAGTATCACATCATGTACAAGGTTTCCTGTTGAAAAACTCAAGGAAGTGAAAGTGAGAAGAATAAAAACATTTACCGTTGTGTGATGAACATACTGAGCCTTTAATTCCACCAATAATAAGATTGTACAGAGATGGTAAAACCTGAATACATGGTTTTATTTGTATCTAGGCCAATGAATATCTCCCTCTCTCCAGATGACAATTTTGAATGCTTCTTTTTTCATTGTAGTGTTCTCCACAGCTGTGGTGTGGTGTGTGCATGACTCACAACATTTTGATGTACACATGTTCCCGTGGCCCTGTGTGCATTTTGTAGGAAAGTGACCTCTTGTCCCTAATCCATCAAGGAAAAAGCAGTGTTGGTTGCTGTTGAGAAAAAGAGAAGTCCTCCACATAGTGATGGATGTGCACCCCTGCTCTGAGTGCCCCAACTGCACTGATGTCTGGCTCCCTAATGCTGATTTTTGCTGTCTTTGGAGAACACGGATCATGCATGTGCTCCATTAAAAGTCATTTAATGTTCTGCTGCTGTGTGCTTGTCTCATCCTTGGTCTTCATCAATTTGATGTGTAGTGCAACGCAGTGCGTGTGTGGTGGGAGAGTGAAGTGATTTAACATGAATTTACTAATAATCTCTTCAATGTTTGGGCCATCAGGCAATGGACCATGGAGACAAGAAAGGAAATAAGAAACTGCAACTCTTAAACATTCAATTACTTCTATACTCTAATAACATTTAAATTCTGAAGTCAATATTGAGAGTTAGAGTACATTTTAAAAGTTTTATTAATCTTCAGTCCTCAGATCTTTTTCTTTATTAAATTGAATACAAATTGCAGAACATAGCATAAATTATGTCCCATAAATCTGAACCCTAATCTAATTCCCTAACTCAGAAAAGTACATTGAATTGAATAACTTATAAAGAGGTCTCTCATATGGCAGTACTAGAAACTCAGCAACAGAGAATTGTCTGATTCAGAGAATATCTGGAAATAGAATATAAAATAGCAAAAAGCAACAAGTGTCTGAGAGTCTGTCTAGCCACTAAGACTGTCCAGTCTCAAAATGAGAAGAGTACCTCAGCCAAGCCAAAAAGGGGGACTATCTCTCGCTAAGGTCAGGAAAAAGGAGAGTATGAGAGCGAGCGCTTTATAAACTTTCCCATGGACACTTTCATACAGAGTACAATGATACACAAGTTTAGACAATTTCACAGGAAAAATGTGCTCTTGACCAATGAGAAGACCAAAGTTCTATGAGACAGGGACAGTGCCAGACAAGATGGTAAGTGCTAACTAAGAGTGTTCTAAAGATAGGATGTGTTTAACAAAACTTTAAAATTAATGCAACAGTGAGTAAAGTTTTCATCCATCTCTGAAAGAAAGAGCATTCATGTAAGTTTTAGGTATGAGCTCATTCTGACATTTTAACTTCTCACACGTCTTTACACTAGAATCCTATTCATAAATAAACACATGTTAAGGTTATGACATCATACATATCAGAGGTGCACTGCTTCTATACAAATTTAGGGAGACCATCTCATTCAGGTTTCAGTTATGCCCAGTTCTTCACTTTATTTTCCTTATATCTTTAAAAGCACCAAACATCAACAGCAAACAACAGCCAATGGGTTTAATCAAAACAAATTGACTTCTTCTGGCACAAATGATTTCAGTGTCAATTTTCCAAACACCATTTTCCACAATCCCAATACATACACCACAATGACGAAATCCACTTCCGACGATTATTATTCTCACCAATGAGTCAAAGCTTTTGTCCCATTCCCCTTAGTATCTGTCAGTCCAAGAGTCTCTGTTGTCTCAATGGTTCATTCAATTTCATAGACAATTGGGATCAATTATATCCCATTATGGCAATGCACTTGGTGCCAATAGCCACACAAATTCAACCTCCTAACATCTCAAATGATCCCTATTGAGCTAAAATTTATTTTTTGTGCAGCCAGCCAGTGCGCTTTTGCAATAGGCTTGCATGCGTTTTTTCTTCGCCATGCCTCCTTGCTCGCTGTTGTTGTTTGACCATGTGGCTGGCAGCATTTTGTGCATCAAGCCAGTGTGCTTTTGCCATAGGCTTGCATGTATTCTTTCTTTGCCATGCCTCCTTGCTTGCTATTGTTGTTTGACCATGTGGCTGGCGGCCATTTTGTGCATCCAGCCAATGTGCTTTTGCCACAGGCTTGCATGCCTTCTTTGTTCTCCATGCTAATTTGCTTGCTGTTGTGGCCAGCAGCCATTTTGTGAGTCCACCCAGTGTGTTATTGCAATAGGCTTGCATGGCTGTGATGGCATTATTTTAGTATATGTATATTATGAATATGATGATTTAATTACATGCATTGCCTCGCAACAGGTTTCTCATATTCCCATATAAAATCAGCAATTCATTGTCATTTTGTAAAAATATTTTTTTCATTACAATTACATTTTTTAATTTAAACTTTTTTAATTTTTAAGGGCCAGATGTATCATCAAGGGCCCCATTCGCAGCTATGGGCCTGTTGGCCCATATCTGCAAATTTTTTCCGTTTCCAAAATTGCGATTTCTGTACCAGAAATCGCAATTTTGGAAATGCAAAACCCCAGGGTGCTGGGGGCCTAAGGCCCCCTCTGCTGCACCCCAAAAATTGTTTGGGGGACATGTAAGGTGCACACATGCCAAAAGGGCATGTGTGCTTTACATGTACAATTTAAAAATGCATTTTAAATGCCTTTTTTAAAATTTTGCACATGGTTACCACCAAGTTCAACTTGGTGGTAATTAACGATTCCTAAATGCCAAAATTGCATTTAGGAATTGCTTCGTACATGTGCTAAGGAATCGCAAAATGGAAATCCCTATTTGCGATTTCTAATTTAGAGAGTCGCAATTTGCGACTCTCTAAACAGGGTCGCAATTTTAAGGAATCGCTATTTTAGCGATTCCTTAAAATTGAGTTCAGACTGTATTTCATACATTCTGAAATGGCATTTTGCATTCGCAAACAGGCATTCGCACCGTTTGTGAATGCAAAATGCTTTCATACATCTGGCCCTTAATTTTTTATTTTATTTTCTTAATTTAAATTTATATAATGCTATTTTCATTTGAATTTTTAATTTAATTTAACTTTTGATATTCCTATTCTACTTGTTTTTGCATTTTGCCTCGATCCATTCACCATAGGCGCACAACCGCAAAATAGCATTCATTTTCGTAGGTATAATTCCATCTCCTCCTGAACACCCTGCCTGTTGTAGAGTAGAGAAGGTGCACTGCAGACACATGCAATATCATTATTTTTTTTAATGATTTTTCCATTTACCCCTGAATCATCATGCCTGCCATAGGTGCACACTAACCTTCATTTTATTAAGGATTATTCCAATTACCTCTGCACCTCCCTAACTGTCACAGGTGTCTCTTTTAGAATATATGTACGTAAAGCAAACAGCTATATCTGTATGCTCTTTTATCTTCATTGGAAATTAAATTATATGGTATGGTGGTATGATTTGGCTTTAACCTTGTTGGATACATTGATGTTAATTATTACCTATGTAACCAAACAATGATACATTTCACTAAGTATTTATTTGCTTGTCTGACAAACAGAAGGCTTGTACAATAACCATGTGACCTCAGTCCTCTAATCTTTTCTGCTTGTGCAGCTTTTTGCCCTGCTAAATGAGAGATTTAAGATGGCCCCAAAGAAAGGTGATGCCAAGAAAGTGGCCAGTGAGAAGAATCAGCTTTCCGCCACTGGTGTGCAAACCACAACCATTTTTGGTAGACATGTGCCTTCCGCATCGGATTCTGAAGAGGAACCTGGGAGCAGCACTCCCACATCAACAGCATCACCCCATCTTAAGCCCAAGCCCATGTCTGTCAGTGAGGCAGCCACTGCAATCATGGCTATGCCAAAGAGCAGTGACGTTGAATTGGTTTTGTACTTTTCCAAAGTAGTACCCAAGTGCAATAGTAGATCTTCCTTAAGTTGGAGCAGAACAGAAGGATGAGCTTCCTATTGAGCAAGAACCTCCTTTCTTAGAATCATTGGCTCCCAGATCTCCAGCAAGAAAAAGGAAGGGTCCTCCACCATTTTCTTCAATCACCACTTCTGATGATGATGATGTGGAGATGGAGTGGACCCCACAGAGTCTGGAAGATGCAATGAGAGGCAAGGGAAAAGAAAAGTTCCTGAAAGTCTTAGAATTATGGGAGGGGATGATGAGGAGGATGATGATGATGATCCAGTCATTTTGGAAGCTGGCAAAGAGGAGTCTAACATTACTCCTCCTTTTGAACTTGCTGTGACGGATGTGGTGCATGTAGCACCACGAGCTCCCACATTTGTAAAGCCCCAACTGAGATCTACACCAACCCCCAACCTCAGTAGAAGTATGCAATGCGGAGAGGCAATCAACAAACATCCACCCATTTATAGTTGTTCTTGAGGCATTGGCACTGGCCTACTAGGAAAGTACTCCTCCCAAATGTAGGACTTTTTTCCGCTTAGCAAACAGGAGGAAAAAGTTGCAATATGCTCCATTTGCCACACAAGTGTTAGTCGAGGTAAGCCTGGTTCACATTATGTTACTGGAAGCCAAACGACCCATATGAAAAAACATCACGCATCTTAAATGTGGTCAAGGTGAAGATGATGGGAGCCGGGAAACATCAGCTACAAGTCCAATCATGGTGGGAGGTCATGAGGAAGAACAGGGTGACATCTTTATGCAAAGCATTCCTGTCTCCATCAGTGTGCCAGACTCACACACCTCAATGACCTCAATATGGCAAAATAATCAAATGGAGGCACCGTGGCATACAGTGACTGCCCCACGATGCACATTGAGTCTGCCGCCACCTACTTATTGAAAGCCACCTGCATCAGCAGCCCCAGAAAGGAAAATCCAGTTTACTATTATGGGCATGTTTAGGAAGGAGGGTCCCTATGACCGCAATCACCCAACAATACCTTTGTACAATGGGAAGCTGGCAAAAATGTTAGCCTTCGACCTCCTCCTTTTTTCTTTTTTTAGAAGTAGTGGGATTTTTTACATTTGTTGTGGCCATCTGCCCAAAGTGTAAGGTTTCAAGTGTGACCCATTTGCCAGAGTTGCTGTTCCATCACTGCATCATGATGTGCTGCAATTAGTTGGACAAACCTTGTAGCAAAGTGCTGTTCCCACTATCCACCTGACAATAGACATGTGGTCTGCATGTAGGGACTGATAACATGTGCATCACTGCACACTGGATCTCTTTGGCAGAAATAAGACAACAGCTATCTACATCTCTTAGCCCTGAAGAATGTTTTAACAGCATTCAGCAGCATACAACAGTAGACATGTTCACCATGGAGAAATCACATACAGCTGCAAACATCTTGGATGAATTTAACAGCAAGGTGTCTGAACGGCTGTGAGGCAGACGTCTCTGAGTTGGATGTGCTACCCTGGACAATGGCAGTTATATAGTTAAGGACGTGACAGGTGGTGGCTATTTCATAATGGAATTTAGATTTCGGTGGACTCATTATCCATTTCCATTGTGACAGAGTAACCCCTCCACCAATATCTAAATCAGGCCCATAGTCAGCAACGTACTGACCACCTGCAGAAGAATCTGCCCTCATTTCAGCCATTCTTTTAAAGCCAGGAAGCACTTGCGGATTATTCAATGTGCTAATAGAATATCAGTTAAAGCACAGACAGATCTACATCATTCAAAAAGAGAATAGACCATTGGGAAAGCTATTACCATGGATGCAGACTAATGGGGCCTTGTCAGATCCCTGACACAGATGCTACTCCCCTTTTGAGGTTAAAACACAGGAAGTTAGCAAGGTGGACGGTACGATGGGTCAAGCTCTCCTGTTGTTTCCTCTGCTACAGGACTAGCTAAGAAGGTGTCTGAAAGGTTAGCAGTTACAGGTGTGAACAAAAACCCAGAAGTGCATTCCTTGGTTGAGAGCTTTGCAGCCTTGTAATGCAAGGCTGCAAAATGACTTCATGTTGTCCAAAGAGTACATCTGTGCCACTCTACTTGATCCATGTTACAAAAAAATCCACCCAGTTTCATTCCTTTTTCTGAAGGGGATGTTTAAAAAAAGACGAGGTGGATTGTTGAGAAAGAAGGATACCTGGAAAAACAACAGCAACAAATTAGAGTCTCACTCTGCAGTTCTGGGGTGCTGCCTTCAACTTCCAGAGGGGGCAGTCTTGTGTCACAGCAGCCAACACCAGCAACAAGAAGACCAACAACAACAGCAACAAAAAGAATTAAACCCATCCCCTGCATTAGCTTGGTTTGAAGTGGCATGTCTTAAATACAGTAAAGAGGCGAAGGCGAAAGAGGTAGAGCAAACACCAGCACCAATGACCATTCAGCGAATGTTGCTGGAGAATCTGGGTGACCCAAGAGAGGTCTATATGGATCAAAACCCATTGGTGTATTGGTATGTGAAGGTGCTCCAATTGCCAGTGCTCAGCAGGCTGTCAATAAAGTGTCTCGCTTGTCCTTTAGCCAGTGTGTCTGCTAAGCATGTGTTAACTGCAGCTGGCACAGTTGTCACAGTGAGGAGGACCATTCTCTTGCCTCAAAACTTAGAGAGATTGACCACGATCAAAATGAACCAACATTTCACACCACATGGTTACACCGTCAGAATCAAGTGTGCTAGCTGACCAACTTCTGAGCCCATTCCTTAGTTTGAGGACAAACTTGACTTCTCTGACTGAGTATGCCAGTGCCACCATAGATTTATGTGGTGACAGACAGTGAGAAGGTATTCAACTAATAACTTGCTTTCGATGAATTGCAGTATTTGGTGTCTGATGGGTGGTAATTTTTCCTGAAGGTGAATGACCAGCTCAAACTTAGCAAAAATTTACCTGTAGGGTTGACTCATTTCTTCTGGTTCTTCAGAGATCAGACCAGTCACTTTAGTTAACAAACACAAATATATACCAAATACTGCAATTCATTTTCTCTACTTGTTCTTCAACAGCAGTGCACTACAGGTCTCTCTCACTTGGCTCAAGACTGGAATGGAGTTACTCGGAGTCAGGAGGAGGATGGAAGGCCTCACGGTGGGAGTACTTCAACAGCTAGACAAAGGAAGTTATTGATTCCAATAGGAATGCATGATGATGAGGACTCTCAGGTCTAGTACTCAGCTATGTGGAATGGCGAGAGGTAGATTGATTTGGAAAATGCAGCTGAGTGTGTGTGCTGCACTGCTGGCAAATGTGAAACTTCTCTTATTTTTGCTCTGCTTCTGAGCCTTCTTCATACACTCCCCATGAAGCTTACCTTCCTTCTATCTTTTTACTTGACTCTAGTAAACAGTTTCTGGTTTACAATCCAGAGGTCCTTTCTCAGGCACAAATGAAAGGGGAAAGCTGATCTCAACATTCCCGCTTACCTACTGGACCATTTCAGACAGGCACCCAAGAGTGACAGACATTCCCGAGGAGAATGGAGATGCACCACCCAACTTGGCAATACAGTATCATTTTTCTTTTGACAATCATATGTTTTAGAACTGGATTGGTTCAATTCACTCCTCCATACTTTGATTTTTTCAGACCATGATGACAGAACATTTACATATCTAATAACTTGAGTCTCTGGGGCAGAAAGACTGCTTGCTGTGCATTTAACTGTACTGTGTCATACTCATTCCTTCATTTCCTTCCACAACAGATTGATGATGATGTGCCACTCATCTCCCTGATGAATATTGTTCTTGTGTTTGTCTTTGTCACACCTTTTCCCAAATCTCCTATCACATCCATTCATCAAACACCTAACCGTCTTCCCTCAGGATGTGCGATGTATTGAGGTGTGACTTGATTTACACAAAAAAGATTGCATGCTTGGTGGAACGGATGTGGTTAAATGCAACACCAACTCAATGTGGGATCTTTTATTACCTAAGCAATAGCCCACACCAGTCCCACTTGCCCAATCATAAGACATTGCTCAACATCACCATCATCATTCAGGCTTTTGTTAATCATAAAAGTTTAGCCTTCAACACTCCACAATAGAGACTATGAGTACTCTTTTCCTGACTTGAGGATTTCTTTGGTTTTTATTAAATTCTATGCTCACTATTGCTCAGAATTATTTACTATTGCTAGTTTTTGTTATAATATGTGGTATTGTTTGCTGTGTCATGGTGGTAGTAGTCTGTCCTCAGTCTTTCTAAAGCTATAATAGAAATGTATATGTATAACTCACTAACTGTGTTTTTCTTTCAATTTAGTTGCCTGTGATGGATAATCCTTTTGATTAATCCTACAGTTAGAGATCTCTTAGATGGGAGTGAGACCTCGCTTGTCATGATGCTTTCCCTGATAACGAATAACCACTACCATAAGGAAGGCACCTTGGGAAAGCCACCAGTAACATGTTGAAAGATAGACAGAGGGAGCAGACGTCAGTAATCACTTTATCTATTCAGGTAAGAGAAATATGGGGTGAAGTAAACTAGCTTAGTTAGTACGTAACTAACATCTACTGCAGATGAGATAAGTAATTGTTTATCTAGGTTTCTGTAGGCAATGCAGGGAATGGTGGCATACCCTCCTAATGGTGAATATCATTACAAATGGTAGTAGGGCAAGGGTTTAAGTAACTATGGGGGTCATTCCGACCCTGGCGGTAAAAACCGCCAGGGTCGCGGATGACGGAAGCATCGCCAACAGGCTGGCGGTGCTTCCTGGGCCATTCTGACCGCGGCGGTAAAGCCGCGGTCAGAAAACCGGGTCCGGCGGTTTCCCGCCGGATATCCCCCAGTTGCCCAAATCCCGGATTCTGACCCCCTTCACGCCACCCTGTTTCTGGCGGTTTTTACCGCCAGGAACAGGATGGCGGGAACGGGCGTCCTGGGGCCCCTGGGGGCCCCTGCGCTGCCAATGGCATGGGCAGTGTAGGGGCCCCCTAACAGGGCCCCAGCCTGCTTTTCACTGTCTGCCTAGCAGACAGTGAAAAGCGCGACAGGTGCTACTGCACCCGTCGCACACCTGCAACACCGCCGGCTCCATTCGGAGCCGGTTTCAGTGTTGCAGGCCCCTTTCCCGCTGTGCCGGCGGGCGCTAACTTGGCTAGCGCCTGCCAGCCCAGCGGGAAAGTTGAAATGGCCCGAGCGGTCTTTTGACCGCGGAGCGGCCATATGGCGGTTACCGCATGGCGGGCAGCTACCGCCGCCTGCCGCGGTTAGAATGAGGGCCTATATCTAACTGGCATACACTTTAAGAAATAGATTTAAAAAACAGTCTGCGTGAAATGACATCAGTACAAAGTTACAGTAAAACACCCAAAAATGTCTTCAAACCTAAAAGTAGATTAGAAAGTTTTTCCCTTCACTAAAACAACATCAAAAACTAAACCCACGCTCTCCACCCACAACAAGCCCACCTCTCTCCCACAACCAATTTTCAAAATAAATATAAATGTCCAAAAGTCTAGAGACAGAACAAATACCCTGCCCAAATTCCCACCCTCTCCACCCACAATAAAAACTCCCTCCCACCAAAACAATAAATTAAAACAGGCATTGGCAAAGCCAACAGGTATCGCCTTTCAGATCTATAGACTTTGACGAGGGTTTTCATTGATGCTGTACAGCATACCCGATGCTGTGCCTCATGGCTAAAGAGGAAACAAAAAATGAAGCCATCACATGCCTGCCTCTCTTATATTTTTTAGGCCCGCACAACAAGCATGAACACACCTACAAAATGATGCTGGTGTTTTTTCTCTTTTTATTTACCAATCAGAGTTGGATTGGTAAATAAAACATTTTTAAAAAGTAGCTGAAACTTTTTTTTCTTTTGGAGGAGCACCATTTTTAGAACGACCAACAAATCAAATTGGTACTCTGGGCAGTTAAACATGGAATTGTGAAGAAACATCAAAGCACTGGAAACATATTTAAAAGATAAAAAGTTGCACTGCTTACTTCTTTCAAAGATTTGACTGTAAATCACCATTTACCAATGGCTACATTGACATTTTTAATTTATTTTAAATTTGTTCCCAAAGCTCCTATTGTAATTTTCTACAAAATATTACAGATTTTAAGCATACTTTTGCTGTAGAAAAGATTGGAACTGTGGATTAGACTTATTTATTTCAAAATGCCCATCTGGTGCACACATTGTGTATACAATCTGGTGATGACAGGCTGTTTAAAGCACCTTACTGGGAAGGAGCTGGTGACATGGTAGATATCACCTTGTTATTCCCATTAATGCATGAATGTATGTCGTAATGATTTAGTGGAACCCAGGACAGGGTGAACATTAAAGGCACTGTTAACATTTGTTCGGAAGAGACACTGGTCTTGTGATGAGCTGCTTAGTTCTGGACTACAGGGGTCAAGTTATGCCGCAAAGAACACATGTGGTTAATCAAGCAGCTCGCTTACTCCTTATTGGTAATGGGGCTTTCCACCCAACTCAGCAATTTAATGTTTCCAAATGTAACAACACAGCAAGTTGCTCTACTATACACTAGAGTCACAAGGCAGAGAGAGACTGCATGTCTTTTGGAACAATTGATGCTCATTAAAGAAATGAAAGCCTTTACTAGATTGTTCTACTGAAGAGATTACTGGATTACAAACAGTCCCACCAGAACATTATCAGCAAAGTAATTTTTGCCTGACAACCCCAATTTTGGTTAAAGGTTCCCACCTCCCTAGCAGACCTCATGCCTGCTTGAGAATGTGACGGCTCTCGTACATTATGTCACAATTATGTAAAACTCAGGCAGACTGTAACCTCCTCACTCACTTTTGCCCTTGATAAGCAACCAATTTATGTCCTTATATTGTTTCAGAGAAAAGCTATGAGGGGCATGCTTTAACACTGATAACACTGATATAAAAAAAACAAAAATTAAATGTGGAAAGTAATCTGGTGCTCCTGCAAAGGGCCCCCATGTCCTCAGGCCGATTTTGAGTATTTATTAGAAAAACAGGATGGGAGTGGTGGGGAAGACAAAATGGAATGGGCAGGTGAGGCGAAAATTTAAACTGATGGATAGAAAGTGAAAAAGAAGCGCAATGACATGGCTAGCGCTGATCGCCTCATAGAGCTTTATTTTTTTTAGAAGGAAGAGTACCTGAATCGTAGCACAGGCAGAGGAGGGGCACTAATTAAAGGTAGTGACACATTGGAATAAATGCCCAAAGCAAGGAAGGGCATCCTTCAAAATGTATCTAAAAAAAAAAAGCTATAAAATTAAATGTGGAAAATAATCTGATGCTCCTGTAAAGCACTGCCATGTCATTGGGCCAATTTTGTGTATTAAGTTAAAAAAACAAGATGAGCGGTGGGACTAAAAAACAGTATGGGGCCGGTGAGAGGAAAACTGAAACTGGTGGAGGTGGGTAGACGGTGAAAAAGAAGCACTCTGACATGGCTAGCGTTGACCAGGTCAAAGTCTATTATTTAGCAAAAAGAGTACCTGAATCATAGCACTGGCAGAGGAGGGACACTAAGTAAAGTTAAATAACCAGTGCTTTGTCCATGTGCCATCGGAATTAAAGGCACTGACGTATTGGCATTAATGGCCAATTAAAAAGCAACAAAAGAAGAGTGACAACATTTTTCAAGGAATGGTAAGCAAAGGGTGGGTTCCAAGCCCATTAAAGGGCTAGAAGAGGGCATTTTCAATGAGGGTCTGCAGGTGCTGCATCAGGGCCTCAAAGCATGCCATCCTATGGCTCAAGTGTGCCAGCTCGCCCAGCATTCTGCAATGGAGTAGCCGGTCTAAAGAGGGGTGGCAGTGGTGGTACAGGGATGGGCAGCTCCAGGCTGCTGGAGGTGCTAGATTGGCCTGGAGGCACAGGCCATTGGTTGGTGGAACTGGGGCCCGAAGTAGGAGCATGTGTCTCACCCTCCTTTTCCACCAGCCATTGGTACTGGACCCTGGTGGCCTCCATCCTCTGCCACTCGAGCCGGATCAATATCTCCTGCTGGGTCGGAGGTGGACCAGCAGGAGTAGCTATATCAAGAAAAAAAAAGACAAATTGTAAAGAATGCTCTGTGCAAAATCATGTTTAAAATTATACATTGGCACAGTGTAAGTTCATTGCTGGTCCCTAGGGTCATTCAAATTTTTTATGTGATTAGGAAAGCCAAAGGGACATGATTTTACTAACACATGCCTCACATAAAAGGACTGACTGGCTGAAAGGAGGCAGCGCAAGATTATAAAAAAGAGTGATTTTATTTTCTTGTAAATATTTCCTAAAAAGAGTAACCTACACAGACACTTTGGGGGTCATTCTGACCCCGGCCGGCGGCGGAAGCCGCCGGCCTGGCTGGGACCGCCAGAATACCGCTGCGCGGTCAAAAGACCGCCGCGGGTATTCTGGGTTTCCCGCTGGGCTGGCGGGCGACCGCCAGAAGGCCGCCCGCCAGCCCAGCGGGAAACACCCTTCCATGAGGATGCCGGCTACGAATGGAGCCGGCGGAGTGGAAGGGGTGCGACGGGTGCAGTTGCACCCGTCGCGATTTTCAGTGTCTGCATGGCAGACACTGAAAATCTTGGTGGGGCCCTGTTACGGGGGCCCCTGCAGTGCCCATGACATTGGCATGGGCACTGCAGGGGCCCCCAGGGGCCCCACGACACGCCATACCGCCATCCTGTGCCTGGCGGCCAAAACCGCCAGGGACAGGATGGCGGTATGGGTGTCGGAATCCCCATGGCGGGGCAGCAAGCTGCGCCGCCATGGAGGATTCCCCAGGGCAGCGGAAAACCGGCGGTACACCGCCGGTTTTCCGTTTCTGACCGCGGCTGTACCGCCGCAGTCAGAATGCCCAAGGGTGCTCCCGCGGTCGTTGACCCTGGCGGTTTTTACCGCCAGGGTCAGAATGACCCCCTTTGTGTGGAAAAAGAATATTAACTCTGATAAATGAGCAAGGCATCATTCACCGTGGAGTACAATTATTCTATTCTCGCTGTGCTAAATGACTGAAAGCGTGCTAGTTAGCACACTGTGTACAAATATGCTACTCTCTGCAGTCTCCAGCTGAGGCAGCTACAATGGACAAAAAATTATCTTTGATTCTAATGGCCAAGCTTTTCTACGTATGCGGATAATAGATATCCTGTCTTCTGTATGTAGAAGGTGGGAAAAAGATGCACTGCAGTACTGGAAAAGGTACAGGATATATAGATTTTATTGGGCATCACAGAGTATCCCAACTGCAAAACACAAAATCACTGACTAAATCCCACTTTACTTCCTCGCCTTGCCCTCAAACACAAAGGGGCATATTTATACTCTGTTTGCGCCGGAATTGCGTCGTTTTTTTTTACGCAAATCCGACGCAAAACTAACTCCATATTTATACTTTGGCGTTAGACCCATCTAGCGCCAAAGATCTTGGAGTTTGCGTAATTTTTTAGCGTGGACACCTTCCTTGCGTTAATAATATGCAAGGTAGGCGTTCCCGTCTAAAAAATGACTCCGAGGCACGTGCGCCGTATTTATACTCCCGGGCAAAAATTACGCCTGGGAGTGGGCGGGTCAACAAAAATGACGTCCAGCCGCTTTAACGTCATTTTTTAGCGCCTGGTCAGGGCAGGCGTTAAGGGACCTGTGGGCTCGGAAGGAGCCCAGAGGTGCCCTCCCATGCCCCCAGGGACACCCCCTGCCACCCTTGCCCTCCCCAGGAGGACGCCCAAGGATGGAGGGACCCATCCCAGGGAACTTAAGGTAAGTTCAGGTAAGTTTTTTTTTTTTTTTTTTTTGTGGCATAGGGGGGCCTGATTTGTGCCCCCCTACATGCCACTATGCCCAATGACCATGCCCAGGGGACAGAAGTCCCCTGGGCATGGCCATTGGGCAAGGGGGCATGACTCCTGTCTTTGCTAAGACAGGAGTCATGTCAATGGAGGGTGGGAGTAAAAAAAAAATGGCGCAAATGGGGTTGAGGCAGATTTTTTGCCTCAGACCGACTTGCCCCATTCTTTGACGCCCAAGCTCCATTTTCCCCTACGCCGGCGCTGCCTGGTGTGGGTAATTTTTTTTTACGCACACCAATCAGCTCCGCCGGCTAACGTCATTCCATAAATAAGGCGCCCGCATGGCGCTTTGGAATGGCGTTAGCCAGCGTTACATTTTTTGATGCACAACTGCGTTGGCGCAGTTGTGCTCCAAAAAGTATAAATATGGCCCAAAACATTTCAATCAAACACTTTAACTTGGCAGGAATTGAAGGAAACTTGACTTAGGCCCTAAGGCCGGCGGTAAAAAAAATTGAATTAAGACCGTGGTGGAAACCGCCAACATAGACAGCCACTTTAACAGCATGGTGGTCCCCTCCAACAGACAGACGGGAGACAATGTACCACCCACACTACACCTTTTCCGGGGCGGATTCAACGCGAACAAAAACACTGCGGAAACAGGACTTGGAAGGGAAAACTCTCACCTCTACACAACCCACGAGGAACCAGGAAGCAATGGAGCCGGAACTTCAAATCCTCCCTGCGATTGTCTTCCTGCTCCTCTACCAGGAGCACGACCGACGGTGGTGACGACCACGGTGAGTACTGCACCTATGACACAGGGGAGGGGGAGGGAAAGAGATTGACACACACACACACAACATGCAACACCCCCACCCCCACCCTCACCCACAACAACACACACACTAATACATGCTGAAACGTTACATTTCCCCCCCCAACCCCGCCTGGAGGAACGCAAGGACAGATCAAAATAAAACAGGCACCTCAGGGGGAAGGGAACGGGGGGCACCTCAGCCGGATGAGTGCACGACGCCAGCTTCACGAGGGGGCTCCATGCCCATTGATGTATCCTGGGGAGTGCAAAGCCACAGTCTCTTAAGTCTTTTCAGTGGGTGATTTGCCCACTTCTTTATCCTGGGGAGTGCAAAGCCACAGTCTCACAAGTCTCTCCAGTGGGTGGTTTGCCCACTGCTTTATCCTGGGGAGTGCAAAGCCACAGTTTCTCAAGTCTTTTCAGTGGGTGGTTTGCCCACTGCTTTATCCTGGAGAGTTCAAAGCCACAGTCTCTCAAGTCTCTCCAGTGGGTGGGTTTCCCACTGCTGCATCCTGGGGAGTGCAAAGTCCCAGTCTCTCAAGTCTTTTCAGTGGGTGGTTTGCCCACTGCTTTATCCGGGGAGTGCAAAGCCACAGTCTCTCAAGTCTCTCCAGTGGCTGGGTTGCCCACTGCTTTATCCTTGGGAGTGCAAAGCCACAGTCTCTCAAGTCTTTTCAGTGGGTGGGTTGCCCACTGCTTTATCATGGGGAGTGTAAAGCCACAGTCTCTCAAGTCTCTCCAGTGGGTTGGTTGCCCACTGCTTTATCCGGGGGACTGCAAAGCCACAATCTCTCAAGTCTTTTCAGTGGGTGGTTTGCTCACTGCTTTATCCTGGGGAGTGCAAAGCCACAGTCTCTCAAGTGGATAACAGTCTCCTCTGGTTCTGGAGGGGGCTTTGTGCCCAGAGTGCTTCACCCTGCCAAGGACTGAGGTAGTGGATGCCTTTCTCCACTAGTTCTGGAGGGGGCTTTGTGCCCAGAGTGCTTCATCCTTCCAAGGACAGAGGTAGTGGAAGCCTTTTTCCACTGGTTCTGGAGGACGCTTTGTGCCCAGAGTGCTTCATCCTGCCAAAGACTAAGGTAGTGGATGCCTTTCTACACTGGTTCTGAAGGGGGCTTTGTGCCCAGAGTGCTTCTTCCTGCCAAAGACAGAGGCAGTGGATGCCTTTCTCCACTGGTTCTGGAGGGGGCTTTGTGCCCAGAGTGCTCTATCCTGCCAAGGACAGAGGTAGTGGATGTGATACTCCACTGACGGTGGTGGAACATGGAAGCTGCCCAGGCCCCTGGAACTGACCACTAGCCTCGTACGAATGACCACTGGGGATGGCAACCATGTCTGCGGTGGTGCCACTGGCTCAGGATGAGACGTGGCCACTGGCGGTGCTGGCGGCGGGCTCAGTAGCAGCGGTGTTTGCGGTGGTCATTGGGCAGCGATGCTGGTGGGGGGCTCACTGACCTCCGTGCTGGTCGTGGTATCATGAGCGGCTGTGCTGGTGGGGGGTTCACTGACCTCGGTGCTGTCAGCAGTGTCATGAGCGGCGGTGCTGGTGGCGGGCTCACTGACCTCGGTGCTGCTGAAGGGCACAGTGTCTGTGGTGCTGGTGAAGGGCTCAGTATCTTGGGTGCCGGCGGCGTTGGCCGTGGCAGCGGTGCATGTGGCGGTCTTGTCCGCTGTGCTGGTTGGCGGCGACTTGCCTTTCTTTTTCAGGCCTTTCCCCACCTTGGATGGTGGCGCAGCTATCTTACCACTCCCAACTGTTGTCTTGGCTGAGCCCTTGGTGGCAGGTGTTTTGGCCTTCTCCCTCCGGGATGTGGGCAACTTCATCTGATTTGGAGGTGGGGGAATGATCTTGGACTCGCTCCTTGGGACACTGGCAGCCCTGCTGCTTGGTGCACTCCAGAAGCCGGTTACTGCTGGCACCACTCTGCCCGGTGATGTGGTGGCTGAGGTGCTGGGTTGGGACCTGGAAATGTGGGCCCTAGGGGACGGAAGGGGTGGGGGAGGTGAAGGGAAGAGGTCAAGGTTTGACAGGAAAAGTTTCTTAGACACACTGGGACGGGAAGATGGAGGGAGTTTGGGAGTGGAGGAAGAGGTAGTGGTTGTAGGAGGTGTCCGTTTGCTGACTTTGGGTGAAGGTGCATGGGCTGGAGGCTGTCGTGAGCTACCCCCATAAACTGCATTTGGAAATACTAAGGCATTGCAACAAATGTTCTTTGCTTCGCAACCCTCTTCGATGGACCCAATCAGTCAGTTTTCCTTTGGAATGCATAGGTGCATACTACACATCAATGGGAGATTGCTTGGGACTCTACAAGCTACATACAAAGAAAGACACAGAGCATGCTTACTACTATCTTAGTGACAGGAAGACAGAGGAGTCTGTGTGACTTCTTAAATAATCATCCCAAGTGAGTGCCTACAGCAATGAGCAAAACTAGGCAGCACTGAGCACCTGGCTCACTCAAACTGCATCACATAATATTTGTAGCTTTGTGGGAAGTTAACTTACCTCTGAGTGTGAGCAGCGTGCTATTTGAAAAAAGATAGCACTGTAGGACACAACAAAATTAGTAATTATGAGTACTCACAAAGCCCTGCAACCTGGATGCTCAGCAGGTTGAGCAGGTCTCCTTCCCAGTCGAGGATGTTGGCCCAGCATGTGTCAGCTGTTGCTGGGTGCACCAAACCCCAGAACACATGTGCGCGCAATGGGGCACCCTCTGCCACAGCAGCCGACTCTCCTGCAAGCTGTACCCACTCCCGGGCCTGCCACCAGCATGGAGAGGAGATGGCACGCACAACAACAAAAAAACAGTGCGCCTACCTCCTCCTCGCTGAAAATGGCACATGGCTTCACCCCCTGGTGTCCCAGCATCCTTAGGGTGTGTCATTAGATAGTGTACCCCGTGCACTGGTGCTGCCTTTCCTACTCTCTGTCATGGCGCTGGGTAAAAAAAAATAAGACAGTAAAGAGAAGGAATAAAGAGGAAGAAATGAGGATGTTAGGGGAAAACAAAAAAGGGACAAAAAGGCACAGAAAATAAAAAAAGAAGCAAACATGTAAAATACACAAGCACAAATACACACACTAATGAATGTAAAACAGGAAAGGATAAGTGGGAAAAAGTAAAGATACACACGCAAAAATACACACACTAATGATATGAATGTAAAACAGGAAAGGGTAAGTGGAAAAAGGTAAAGATTGCTAGGATAGAGACTGGATTAAATAGCAGGCCCAACACCATGCACAGAATTGGAAAAACACAATGTCTGTGTGTGCATGCGACCATGTGGTGCTGTTCGCGCTCACTTTGCCATGCAGAGCGCGCTACTCGCACCAATCAGCACAAACGGCCGGCCAGCTGAGCACAACATCAATGGTTTGCGGAGTTAGGCTGAGCTTGCAGAGTTTTTTGGGCAATCCACCGAATTCCGAGTAGCAGACCTCCGCAAGCCCCACCCAGGCCTATTTGTAATACTTGTCATGACCCTCCAGACAATTCAAACACATGATCACAGTTGCTATTTCCTACTGGTATCTTTTGTCCACCAATTCTTATTTTGAACAAACACATTTTTCCCTTATGTGGCTTATCAAGCTTCAGTATTGGAACTAACGTCTTCTTTCTAAACTCATCTTCCTCTTTTCTCCAAACATTCTTTTTAACATCTTCTCCTTTATATGCATTTTTGCAAACTGTTAACTTCTCTCTTCTAACATTAAGACAAAGGTGTTTTCTTGTGGATTCATTAAACATGGTAAAGTTTTCTAATGATCCTTTGCAGTGTTAACAGGAAGAAATGGTGTAAAATAATGCTATGCAGTCTCCATCTTTTTAGCTTTTGGATGTTAAGTCATGCTCTTCACCAGTGGAACTTTTGAAAGAACCATGTCAATCAATAGTTTTAGTGTATTTTGTGTCACTCTAGAATAAACTATCATTGAGCAATCTTCATCCGTATAGTCTACAAATTATTTTAAAATCATCTTCATTTATGCATTCTACTACAAATGTATCTGTCTCTGGAGTGAAGTGTATAGCTAATACTACTGCTACTCCTACCAAATCTACGTGTAAGCAAAATTCCTAAGGATGTTTTGCGTCTATTTCTATTAACAGTACACATGTTTCTCTACAATCAGATCTACTACCAAAATAATTTGAAATAGCAAGTTATTGACTCTTCTTGTTAAAGGTTGAACTGTATTAATATCTTCTTTCTTCAGGTTAATTTTCTTTATGTTAGTCTTTTTTCTTTCTTTATAATAATCTTCCTATATACTTCCTTAACTCCACTCTATGTTCTTCTAAAATGACCTACTCTTCTACTGCTCCCTTGGGCATAGTAATCATTCTTATCTTATTACTTTGTTAGTCTTTTATTTTATAGTTCAGTTTGTAACTTTGCTTTGCCTTCACTTTTTGTTTTCTTTGTGGGTCTCCACATTTCATTTGTAACCTAATCTCTTTCTTTTTATCTTTCTCAAGGGGGTTCAGGCAGGTCTTTGTTCCAATCAAGCAAATCTGACATTGGAATGTTCAAAACCTGACTGACGGTATGTCCATTGAGGTGCTGAATGTCCTCGACAAATTACTTGAGGCCCTATAGATCTTCCAGGTGTCTGTTCTTCTTCTTTGCCACTTATACCACTTGATTCTGCTTCTTTTTTGATTGTTGGTGGTACAGACTCAATTGACACAGTTGGTCTCAACTTCTTTCAACTGTAAGCTTTTGGGCATCTGGCATTATGCAGATCACTTCTTATCTCTACTCCAGAACTTGTTACTCCTCCTGGATCTTCAGGATCACCTTGCTGCTCTGAGGTTAATCCAGAAGTTACTTCCTCTACTTGGTTACTTGTTTCTTCACTAGTGCCAAGAGCTCTAATGCCACTTTGTAAGATATTACAATTGGACTTATTCATCCGTCAGAAGTTCTTCATCCCTTGGTCCTTCTTGCTGTCTCCGTTCCTTGCAGTGGTAGTGTTCTTGGTTCTGGCTCATAGACCACTATTTCTTCATGTGGATCCCTTGTTCCCAGGGCATGTTAAGCATGCACTGAGTTTGGAATCCCAGCACACTTAACTGCTGTATTTATGATCTGAGTAACTTGATAGGGTTCTTAACAACATGGCTCTACACAGAACTTTCCACGTGTTTCTTGACTAAGACCAATAACCCAGGACTAAGCTCATGACCTTGCTCTTGTTGTGGATTTGCAGAGACAGCTTCAACCTGTCGAGAGACAGAATGAATCACATCAGCCAATCCCTTACAGCAATCAAGTACCATGTCATCTGTTATGTTTACAAGTGCATTTGCTGGAACGGCAAGTAGTCTCATTGCTCTGCCCATCAACATTTCATAAGGCAACAAGCCATTTTTTCTTTCAGGTCTATTTCGTAGACTCATTAACACCAAAAGTAAAGCATCAGGCCATTGCAGTGAAGAGGATCCACAAACCTTTTCTTGATTTAATTGTTCCTTTTAGCTGTTCCACTATGTCTGAAGCCTCTGGTAGGTAGCTGCAACATAGCTTCTATTCAACTTGTAATGGTGCACACAACATCTTTATAATCTCACTATTGAAGTGAGTATCTCAATCTGACTCTAGACAAACTGGTATACCATACCTAGGTACTAGTGCCCTTAACAGTAACTTTGCCACAGTGAGACTATCATTTCTCCGCATTGAGTAAGCTTCCTCCCATCTTGAGAAAAGACCAGGACATAGCTCAGCCCATTACAAACAGGTATTTTGATAAAGTCCATCTGCATCCAGTCAGAGGGACCACATGATTTCTCTATGTGATTCAGTGTATTGTGTTCATTTGCCTACATTCATCTGTTGACAGTTCACACATCGATGAGACAATTCTTCTGCATGTGCTCTAAATGTGAGGTTAAACCAGTGTTGTTTAAAGGTTCATACTATAGCATTGGTTCCTAAAAGTCTTTCTCCTTGAAATGTCTTGTCTTTGGAGATAATAGACTGTCTGGTAGTACCGGTGTCCCATCTATTGACACCCAAACATCAGATTCATCTTTCCCACATCCTGCTCTGATCCATTCCTGTTTTTCTGTTTCAGGCATACTTTCTTGCATTTGTCTCTCAGGTATCTGCAATCCTCCTCATCATAGAAAAAATTGTTTCTTCTTGGGATTCATTTGTGAATGTTCCATTAAATGTACAAGCCTCAATTGCACAATAGTGTGACACTTCATCAGCGTATCTGTTGCCAACTGTGAAATAATTATTGTTGCTCCTGTGCACTGCACATTTCACCACAACAATTTCATTTGAGAGGTGTAGAGCTTCCAATAATCTTCTAACCTGTTCACCATTACTTATAGGTGAAGCAGATGGGGTCATGAAACATCGCTTTGACTATCATTTCCCAAAGGCAAGGACAACACTAAAGTTGTACTGACTATCTGTACATATAGTTACTCTCATTTGAGTTGTCAAGCTGCAAGATGTAGTAAAGGCAATTAATTTGGTAACTTATGTTGAAGAAATTCCTTGAAGCTATAAAGCTTGCACTGTGCCACTTTGTAAATTTGGTGCAGCGATTTTGGCCATATTGGGCCACATTATCGTAAAACAAAATTACGCTAATGTGGCCCAAGGAGGTGCTAGGGACCCTTAAATCTGCCTCTTGGTCATTCCTCATCCTCTGTTTTTGTCCCCCTTCTTGTGGCTTCCTCAAACCATGAAAGACAAATCTCTTCACCTACCAAATCTGTTTCTTCTTGTAATGTCTGTGTTGTAAAAAAAGCCTTCTTCCTTCTCCTAAAGCTTCTACTATCTGTGGCATGGGCAGTGCAGGGCCCCCCAGGGGCCCCTAGACACCCGTTACCGCCAGCCTCTTCCTGGCGGTGTAAACCGCCAGAAACAGGCTGGCGGTAAGGGGGTCAGAATCCCCATGGCGGCGCTGCTTGCAGCGCCGCCATGGCGGATTCGCCCAGCCGGGGGAATTCCGGCGGGAAACCGCCGGACCTGGTTTTCTGACCGCGGCTTTACCGCCGCAGTCAGAATGGGCAGGGAAGCACCGCCAGCCTGTTGGCGGTGCTTCCGTCATCCGCGGCCCTGGCGGTCTTTGACCGCCAGGGTCGGAATGACCCCCTTTGTATTGTACGAAGCAATTGTAAAGCAGGATGAGCTGCTGCAAGGAGCAAGTTATTGCATCATATTGTCATATTGTGCATGCTGGTATTGGTCACTTGGTGTAACACCACAATTGTGACTGGTTGATTTACCTCAAAAGTCATGCATTCATCGGTTGATTGGATGCTGAATAGCACTGTGGTTTGAAGAAATGGTTCTGAGATTTGACGTATACAAAACAGTTTCAAAACAATTGAGACACTGCACTTTTGTTTATCAATTTTGTTGAAATGGAATTGAAATCATGACATTTTCCAAACTCTTAGAAGTCTAATAAGAGATGATGTAATGACTCAAATAAGGAGCACCTACTGAGATTATGCCTGCATACTATATGCTTATTTAGGAAGGATTACATAAATGTTATTGGCTTCACCAATAATGCAAGATCACTGAAAAGGAGGGTGCATTGAGCATTCCTAGATGGAGTATATTTAATTTAAGAATTCTTGACAAATTACGGAAAAACTTTGCGAAATGAAGCCACCTCCTAGATCTACACATTTTGAACCACTTAATGCTGAGGAGAAAATGGCTTGAAATAAAGAGAGAGAAAAGGTCAAGAAGGTATGCAGATACAATTTGGATGATCAAAAGCAAAGATGGAGAAAAAGTATAGTAGAGGGTGTTAAATTATATCCTGTACTTTCTAATGAAAACAATGAAAAAGTTGAACACTGTGAAAAGCCTAAAAATAAATAGATTAAAGGGGACAAAAAAACTATATCTAATCCTGGTACTGATTCGAGTCATAATATTTTAGATGAACTCTTCAACCACCTTATGTGTGTGCTGTACCAACTGATGGAGCTCAGCTGACTAATACTGTGACAATAGCTACGGTTCTGTAGAGCCTAATGTTTCACAGCTCACTCGTCCAATGCAAACGATACAGCCAGTTGTTTTACAGCCAGTATGAACACAGATTATTGTTGCACAGCCTGGTATTACACAGTCTGTAACTCAACAATCAATTACAATTCTTCCAACACAAAGGGGAAAAGCTCAAATTAAGGTACTCATGGATGCTGCGGCTTCTGTGATTACGACTCCAAATCAAATTACTGATTTGATTTCAAAACAAACAGTGCCTGCACAGGTTGTTTGTGCACCAGCTACAGTAGTTTGAAAAGCTACTGGCGGTAGTCCAGTAAGATGGATGTACTCCAACAACTTATAAGTTAGACTGTTGTGCATGGGCAGTGCAGGGGCCCCCTAACAGGGCCCCAGCCTGCTATTCACTGTCTGCCTAGCAGACAGTGAAAAGCGCGACGGGTGCAACTGCACCCGTCGCACACCTGCAACACCGCCGGCTCCATTCGGAGCCGGCTTCAGTGTTGCAGGCCCCCTTCCCGCTGGGCTGGCGGGCGCTAACATTGTTAGCGCCCGCCGGCCCAGCGGGAAGGTCGGAATGGCTGCCGCGGTCTTTTGTCCGCGGAGCGGGCAAATGGCGGTTCCCGCCAGGCGGGCGGCGACCGCCGCCCGCCGGGGTCAGAATGACCCCCAAAATCTTTAAATCTATTCTTTGTCTGTGTCTGATTTTACAGATTTTTACATCTTCGAAACTTTCAGTCAGCCTAATCAGTGTTGTGTCACCTTTGCACATCAGGTTTCACAAATACTAATCAATGTTAGTACATCCACAAATAATCATTATGTCCATATCTATTTGTGTAGTCGACATCTCATGATTTACACTTCTCCTAGTACACAAGAATACCAAATATTTCTTTATATATATAATTATCTATATCCATATCTCTATATCCTGGGTTCTTAGACTATTTCTTAGTCTGATAACCTTTTATATCTTCTTCGACAATATGACATATAAAAAACAAACACTAACAGTGCACTTCAAGGCAACAATGAAAAATGTTCAATACACTCCATATTTTATACACTACATTAATCATCACAATTTTTGATGCATCACTGTATTGATACTCATACCTGTTGAATCAGTAGTCTTCAACTGCTTTTGGCAACCGCTTCAGAAACTCCACCAGTCTTCGAAATGAGGTTCTAGGCAAGCGGAATTTTATCTAATCTGGGTACTTTTTAAAAATTGCAGCTTCTTTTCCTTATCATCTAAACCTTACATATGCGAGATCGGATCGACTTAATATATATTTTCTAATTATCTCCACAACTCTTGGGCAATAAGAAAGTGGACCTCTAGAGACAGGTAATAAAATAAGAAACTGCAACTCTTAAGCATTCAATTGCTTCTATATTCAAATAACATTTAAAATCTGCAGTCAATAATGAGAGTTTGCATACATTTTAAAAGTTTTATTAATCATTAGTTCTCAAATATTTTTCTTTATTAAATCTAATACAAATTACAGAACATAGCATAAAGCATGTCTCAAATCTGAACCCTAATCTAAATCTTTAAATCAGAGATAGATTGAATTGAATATCTCATAAAGAGTACTGGAGACTCTGCAGCAGAGTATCTTCTGAGCCAGAGAATATCAGGAAATAGAATATAAAATAGGAAAAAGGAACAAGCGTCTGAGAGTCTGTCTAACCACTAAGACTGTCCAATCTCAAAATGAGAAGAGTATGCCAGCCAAGGCCAAAAGGGGAGAATCTCTCTCTAAAGTCAGTATAAAGGAGAATATGAGAGCGAGAGCTATCTAAACTTTCCCTGAGACACTTTTACGCAGAGTACAATGATACATAAGTTTAAACAATTTCACAGATAAAATGTGCTCTTGACCAATGCGAAGACCAAAGCTCAGTGAGAAAGGGACAGTGTCTGATGAGATGGTAAGTTCCAACAAAGAGTGTTCTAAATACAAGAGACATTTAATTAAACTTTTAAAACTTTTAACTATAATGCAATAGTAAGTAAAGTTTCAATCCATCTGAATCTCTGAAAGAAAGAATAGTCATGTAAGTTTAAATATGAGCTCATTCTGTCATATTCACTTCTCACACGTCTTTACACTAAAAGAAAATTCATAAAGAAACAAATATTAAGAGTAGTTAAGCAAATTAAAAATTCCAATGCATGTCAAGTGGCTAAAAGTGAGAAAAAAAATATTTCCTTCATTATCAGTGGAAGCTTGCATCATGAAAAGTTATGCGACTAATCACAACAGAAGTATGTCAGCTGAGCTATAGTAGTTTGGAATTTGCCAGCATTAGCAATTTAACCAAGTACATGTCTTGCAAGCTTTAGAAAGAAAATCCACGTTTAATATAAAGTGTTTATTTAGCCCTATAATCCACTCATACGTGTTATTGTTTTTAATGCATTTTATTTTATTAACATTTCTAGCAGTGGTATACATGTGTGGGGTATATGTGTGCCTATGAATAGTACAATAAAGGGATAATGCATTGCAATGCAGTGCCTGTATATTATATGCATGTTCTGGTTGTATGTGTGCCAGTGCATTTTACAAAGGAGCAAGGGTCTCTTAGATAAAAGGACTATAGATTTAAATATCACATAGAATCACAATGAAGTGTATGGAAAACATGTAATAAACCAGTATATTATGTCAAACAAAAGAAAGAAAACAGTGTAGCTGGAAAACAAAAACGTCTTGGAAATCATAAATCACAACTGCTCAGGCATACCACATGTGACAGAAAGCACAGTTAAAGTCACAATTTACAGTACTCTTGCTCATGTCAAAACATGAATTATTGTACAGAGTCCAAGTACTCAATGTGAATGATTTTTCAATCCCTTATTTGATTGTTGGGATCATCATTAAGACATAAAAATTATGCCTAAGATGCACATATGTAGTCACTGACTATTTAACCAAGACCTGTTAAAAGCAACAGATGAAAAAAAGGAGAAAAGAAAAAAGGTTAAGAGAGAAAAAAGAAAAAAGGAATAGATTGGATGTTGTTATATGTCAAAAATATAATATAGATATGCTGCCACACCATGCATCACATGCGGAAAAGATTTGCCATGCAGGGACTTATGCAATACCAACACTCAGATCAAGATGATAATGGAGGCTCAAGAACAATGTGTATGAGTCATTCAGGACACATAGCAGACATGTACTTGAATGTGGGTCCATTAGCCATCATGATCATTGGGGGAGAAGTTTGTCAAGCACCAAAATGTCCGCTTAGGCCATGAGTTCCTTGAGCCAAGGAAGCAATCCTGTAAAATCCTGGTTCCTGAAGAAAACACTACAGACACTTGAGTGTGGTGTAGCAGCAAATGACGATCCAGAGGAACCCACTGTGTTCACAATCTGCAGGTCATAGGCAAGTCAGACAAAACACAAGGTAAACTACAATTCATGTTGCGGAAGGCACATAAGATGCGGAGTACAGGGGCGAGTGCACCTGCAGAGACACTAGAAGATGCTGAGGGAGAGACGACCTCAGACTTGAAGCCAATCCTGACAGCTATGCAGCAAAGCCTCACACAAAACTACGGGAAAATAGATAACCTAATGTACGGGATGGATCACGTGTCAGACAGGCTCGATGGACATTCAGAGCACCTGCACCAGGTGGAACGGAGGGTGTCAGAGGCTGAAGATGAGCAAAGTACACTGGGGCTACAGAGAAGAAAGTGGACAAACTTCTCCTTACTCTGCAAGCCAAAGCAGAAGACTTAGAGGTGCACTGATGCAGAAATAACGTGCACATTGTGGGTGTAGCAGAATTGACTCAGATAGGAAACAGGGAGAAGTATGTGGAGCAACCATTGATCAGTTTGCTGGTGCGCAAGACTTTCTCAGACCTATATGTTGTGAAACAGGCTCGCCTCTCCTTGATGCCGTGCCCCACCCTAACAAGGCTCCTTAACTACAGGGACAAAGACGCAGCACTTCGGAAAGGCCGAGCCCTGTGGGAATTGCTATATGAGGGCGCCCCTGTATCGCTCTTCCAAGATTTCACCCAGCAGATACAGGAGGCGAGATGACAGTTCCTATAGGGCAAACGGAAGCTAGGGGACCTGAAATTGGAATATAATATGCTGTACCTGGCATGACTGAGAGTGATAGTAGCCGGGAAAACCCCTGGTCTTCACAGATCCACTGAAACTGCAGCAATTCATTGCCAAAAGAGTGGCCAAGGGACAATGGCGTAATATGCAAACAGCCGAAGAGGAGGACACACCGGAAAGCATGGATGATGTGGAATGACAATTGGGTCGCATGCAAGGTAGCCTGGACCATCGCCGTTGTGGACAGGACTGTCTCTGGGCCCTATCCGCTCTGAGTTAGATTTGAGGGTCAAGAGGACCTGTACTTCTGAATATTGACCAAAAGGGGCTTCACGTGCCATCATAGTAGTACAAAATGGACTGTATTGGATCGGCAAAAGGAAGGTAGGTGTACTATGGTGAGGGGTCCACAGAGATGCACAGTGCAGTACTTAAAAAGCCCCTCTGTGTGGGCTGTGTGGGTCACGCAGAGCAGGATTACAGTCCCTGATTATGCAATGTGGGTTACCCTTAAAGAGACCCTTTGCGCAGACAGGCCTGGAAAATGAGAACTACTGCTTAAGTGATGGACATGTTGAAGATGAGACGCTTGGCTTTATTGGCCCCCGAGTGTGCACCACGTTTCAATTGTTTGTTGTGGAGTGTGAAGGGGATAGGGTGGGGAGAGAAAAGATTGTGCACGTTGGAGAGAACGCAACGTGGGTGAGGGAAGGTAGTTGGGGTAAATTCAAACGTAATCCTAGTTGGCAGATGACCTGTGCTATGTTAGAAATATGTGCCCATATAATAGTGCAGCTGTACAAGATATTGTATGTCTAATGTCAAATGCATCTCCAGGAAATGTTCTGTGAAACCTTTGCCGCTGTGTTTAATCACCTGGAATATTCGTGGCCTCAATGATAATAGGAAGATTCGTAAAGTGCTTGCATATTTGCGTAGACACACTATAGATGTGGCAGTCCTCCAGGAGGCATACCTAGCCCCTGGTGATTAGGAGGCCCTACAGCGGAGGATGCAGGCGTCCATGTGTGTGGCGGGATTCACGTCCCATGCAAGGGCTGTGCTGATTCGTGTCAGGAAAGTAGCGGGCATCAGCCTGCAGAAAGTGTGTGCCGACCCCGCTGGTCGCTATGTGGTGGCTAATTGTATTATAGGGAATTGCGTGGTATTGGTGGTGGGTGTTTATGGTCCCAATTACGATGACCCCAATTTCTATTATGACCTGAGCTCCCGGTTGCAACAATAGGCTGACCTTCCCCAGCTATGGGGTGGGGACCTCAACTGTGTGTTAAATCCCGGCCGAGATCATTCATCAGGCCCCCCGAGACGTCCTTAAAGGGCAGTCCGAGCCCTCTCTGAGATCTTAAATCGAGATGGAGTGATTGATATTTGGGCCAACAACCCCACGGTACACTCACTACTTGACGGTACATGACATACACACCCGTATAGACTACTGGTTGTGCACATGGCAGTTGGTACTGCCAATTCAGGCTTGTGAGGTTTTTCCACGCACATACTCAGACCACTCACCAATTGTATTAGAAATCAACCTGTGTATGCCACCACCGCCCGCTTTCTCATGGCGATTTCTTCTGAATTCTCTGTTCGATGATGCATTCAGGAAGGAACTGAGCCAAGATATAAGGGATTACTTCACAGTAAATGTGGGAACAGTGACTAAAGTTGCTACGGTATGGGAAGCATTTAAAGTTTACATACAGGGAGTAACCATAGCAAAATATGGGGGAGTAAAAAGGCGCTGCGCAACCATCTCCAGAAATTACAGGCAGAAATAGCAGAGCTGGAAGCCACGTTGATAGAAGGGGGGGAAAAATCAGTGCTGCATGATACATGGGACAGAATGACAGAATTCCAAGTGGTAGCACAGGCTGATGTAACGCACATGGGGAAATATGGGGTAGCCCGTATCTATTGTAAAGGGGAACGGCCTGGAGCCACACTAGCATCAACTCCTCACTTCCGCCGCGAGGATAATACAATACCGCAAATACTGGATGACGATGGCAGTGTGTGGATCGATCCCCCATCAGTGGTACAGCAGTTCCATGATTATTATATAGGTTTATATAGGTCATGCTCACAGTTCAATGAGACAGCGATTGAGGACTATCTAGCCCACATCGTCATGTCATAGCTTACAGATGAACACAGGGTTCGATTGATGGGCCCAATGCAGCCGGAGGAAGTCAGGGACACTCTGGCGAGTGTGCCAACAGGTAAAGCGCCAGACACAGACAGACTTACGGTGGCCTTCTATAAAGCTCATCAAGAAATTATTTTTCTGCACCTGGTAACAGTGTTTGAGGAGATGGCAACTGATGGCTGTATGTCTCCTAATATGCGGGAGGCCCTGTTGGCGGTCCTACTGAAGCCCGGGAAGCCGGCGTATCACTGCTCCACATACAGCCCACTGTCCCCTATGAATGTGGATGCTAAGCTGTATGCCAAATTCCTAGCGAATAGGTTGCCACCTCTTCTCCCCCATGTGATAGGTATGGAACAGACTGGGTTAAGGGAGTAGCCGTGTTTTTAACTATTGGAAAAGTCTTCCACTCTGTGGAGTGGAGCTTCATGCAGGCAGTTCTGTGCTGAGTGGGAGTCGGAGAAATATTCCTAAAACTGATCGGGGTGCTATATACTCGGCCGGTTGCGACACTACGATTAAAATGGTATAGTGACTCCCCCAATCCCAATAGAGAGGGGAACAAGGCAGGGTTGCCCCCTGTCCCCCCTGCTCTATGCGTTAGTAGCTGAGCCGCTGGCATGTGCACTGAGAGAATACCATTCCCATAGAGGGTTACATTTTACTCATTACACACTCGCGGACAACACATTTCTATATGTCAGGCAGCCAGTGCGGAATCTTGCGCATGTGCTCCGAGAAGTGGTGTTATCTGGAGGCCATGCTGGACTCCACGTAAACTGGGGCAATTTAATGGTGTTCCTTCTCACCTCTGGCACCAATAGGGTATCTATGGAATACCCACTGCAGTGGACTGAAGAGTGGGTGTGCTATCTAGGGATTAAAATTCACTCTGATCCAGCTATCGTCCTCTGAGATAATTACAGGGTGGCGGATGCAGCGGCTGTTGGACGTGATCGACCATTGGATTAAACTTCCTCTATCCCTTGCTGGCAGATTGGCCATCATGAAAATGGTGGTGCTGCTGCGCTTTCTCATTTTGTTCCTAAACATCCTGATTATCCTCACCCGTTCTATTTTTTATAGACTATGGGCTCTCTTGAGCAGATTGGCCTGGGCAGGTAAACATCCTAGGATACGATTGCGAACGCTCTTTCTACCATATCATATGGGAGGCCCAGGTGCCCCCGGCCTGGAAGCGTATTATCAGGTCATTCAAGCGCAGTTCGCACACTATTGGGTGCATGGATCGCTGGAATTACCCCACCTCCGGCTGGAGCTGGGGATGGCGACTTTGTCTAATCTACCATGGGTCTTCTTTAATAAACCGAAACGATGAATCTGGATACTGGATTCGATAAACGTGACTTCCTATGCTTGGTAGAAACTGATGGAAAGGCAAGTGAGCTCCCTGCTATATACACTAGAAGCACCACTGGCCTGATGCACGTGGCTTCCGATGTCACAAGAAAGGGGGGGGCCACTAAAGCGCTCCAGGAGTTGGGCATCGTCAATGTGGGAGACATGTTTGAAGAGGACAGGCTGCGAAGCTGGGAAAAAGTACAAAGTGTTGGGGCTATGGTCACACCTCTTATCAGGTTTCACTATCACAGAGCATGTGCCGGGATGCAGGAAATATTTGGGAATGACCTACAAGAGCCACCCACAGTCCCGGTTCTAATCGTCATTAGTGCGGAACTCCACGCCGGGTCATGTTATATCCAGGCTGTATGCCATTACACAGGAGGCATGAAGACTAGAGTTATCTAGAGCGCAATTAACATGGCAAAGAGACCTGGATTTCATTATAGAGGACAAACAGTGAACATACTGTTGTTTGATGAATAAAACTGTGGCCCTCATTATAACAATGCCGGTAAAAACTGCCCACCGCTGCGAGAACGGGCACCTAAATACCGTCACAGTGGCTACCATCCATCCGCTATATTATGATCACTGCCGGACTTCCGCCACAAGAAGAGTGGAAATCTGGCAGTGATCATACTGGTGGATGGTGGTAAGCTGGCATTGTTACCACCAGTTGAACGCCGCCAGACGTATCATGACCTGTGATGCGGCCTGGTGGGTTCCTCTGGTGGGGCGCTGCTGGCGGTAGCAGTGCCCCTTCCCGTTCCCTGTCGGAAGACCTCCTCGACCAAGGTAAGACAAGCTTCTGACAGGGGAGGGGGATGGGGGTGTTGTGTGTGTATATGTGTGTATGTGTCTGGTTGTGTGCATGAATGTGTGAGTGTGCGTGTGAATGCGTCTGTGTGTGTTGTTTTTGTGGTTGCATGCATGTGATTGAATTCATGTAAGAATGGTGAAATGAGTGCTTTCTGCATGTCAGTGTGATTGTTGTAAGAATGTGTGTGAGCATGTCTGAAAGTATGCATGTATGAATGCGTGTATGCCAGTGTGTGTATGAATGTGTGTATGCCAGTGTGAGTGATTGGATGTATGCGTGGTGCCTGTCTGTGGGTTTGTGTGTGTATGGGGGTGGGGGGGTGTGAGGATCGGAGGGGGTGGGTGTGTGTGAGGATCAGAGGGGGTGGGGCATGTGTGAGGGTCAGAGGGGGTGGGGCATGTGTGAGGGTCAGTGGGTGTGGAGTGAGTTTGGATGAGGGGGGTGGGGGTGTCAGGTGTGTGTTGGAGGGGTGGTGGAGCTGCCTACCAGTGACAGGGAAGGAATTCCCTGTCATCGGTAGGGCCTACCGCCATGGTTTTTGTGGTGCTGCTAACGCCATAAAAACAATGGTGGTAGGCAGGCTCATAATGCTGCTAGCAGTACTATGGTGGCCGCCGGGCTGGAGATTGACATCTCCGGCCCAGCGGCTGATACTGCCATGGCGGTATGAGTAGAGAAGTGGTAGGTTGTTTGCAGCCAACCCGATATTCTCATATTGTGGCTGTATGTACCGCCAGCCTGTTGGCAGTACTACTGCCACATTTCCACTCACCACCGGGGTCATAATGACCTCCTATATCTCTTAATGGAAGCCATAGGCTCATATACTTTGAGTATCTTTATCAGGTTTACTATACGCCGTCTAGGTTGTGCAGGTATGGTCTTCGTGACAGTGCAAAGAGCTCTGGATGCCCCGAGGAAGAAGGCGGGTTCCTACATATATGGTGGGGCTGCCCAGGAATACAAGATTTTTTCCAGGCAGTATTTGGCAAATTGAGTTCTATCACAGATGAGAGGATAGCTTCAGACCCTCTATTGGCCCTGTTGGGTGACGACAGGCAATTGCCCCGACAAATAGGCGATTAATAGTAGTGGGGGTACGTGTGGCAAAAAGACAAGTGGCCATGCGCTGGGACAGGGCCCGCTACCAACAATGGGTGAGTGGATAAAAGATATGACATATTGTAATTTGCAATTGGACACTTACGAAGAACTTCTCCCCCAAAGTAGTCGCCCTTCCAAGCCTACTTATACCAACTGGGAAGCAAAGGAGAAGACAGGCGCGACTCACCCGACACAGCGCAACCGACTGCGATGTGTTAAGCCCTATAGTGAATGATAAGCACCCAGCTGTGCCCCCATTGCAGATGAGAGCACTGTAGCTGGGGAGGCTGGGGCTCACTGGTAGTAGCGAGATGTCATTAAGTGCCAGCAACAGGATAGAGGGGGGAGGGCTGTATTGAGTGGCTGAAAAGGGGCACAGGGAAATGATAACTACAATGATGTTGGGATGGCTATGCACTTAAATGGATAATGTAAGAAAGGTCACTGCCAATGTACACTATCATTAGAAGAGTTTATGTAATGACATACACGTTGTGTTTTTTTGCATGCTTCTAAAAACGTAATAAAGAAAAAAAAACATCATGATCATTGACTGATTGTACCTCTCCTTTCTTTTAGGTTGACCAAGGATATGATCTGCAGCCATGGGTCATGACCCCTTTTGCAAATCCTCAGACGGCGGGCCAGCAGAGCTACAACCACACACGTAGTAGGAGCGGATCCATAGTGGAGAGGACTTTTGGAGTTCTTAATTCCTGCTTCCGCTGCCTCGACATGTCTGAGGGAGATTGCTGTACTTCCCCTATGGTATGTAAAATCATCTTTGTGTGTTGTAAGTGTCCCAAGAGATGAGGGAAATGGGGACCATGAAGGCCCGGATGCGGATGATGAGGAAGATGAGGACCAAACCAAAACGTACACACAATTGCTGGGGCACAGAGGAGAGACACCAGAGTATAGAATTTGTTTGCCAACACATGAGTCATATTGATGGGCACAAACATATGGACTTTATTAAAAAAGTTTTCCAAAATGGCAATACATTTATGAACACTAGCAATCTTACTTCATAGTCACTGCAAACATAAAAACACTCACAACTCACCTAATAGTTGTTGGCCCACAACAAAGGTATGTAGCAATGTGTAAGAAACACCACAGGACAACATCTTGTGTTTAAAAAACATTTGCTCAATGTCAACAACATGTGCTATGCCAAACGCATGGACACATACACCAAACAAAAATTGCAATTTGGCACAGTGCCAAGTATGTGTATGTGTGCTGGTGCAGTGTACTGACCGTCAGACATCCTACCACAATCCAAAGGATGCGTAAATGTAAACAGTGTGCAATGACAATGTGTGTGTTGTACATCTAGCCATTTGTACAGCCTCATACTTGAGGAGGGCAGTATAGTGAAGTCATAGTCTGATGACTGTGAACAGTGGCACATATGATGTGCATCTGAACACAGTGCAACCCATGCATTCTACATATTCTACATCAATGTCTGTGCGCACATAGTAAATTCATTATGGCATCTCACATAACACACATGAATGTGGATTTCTCAACTGTGCTGGTGCAGGATTGGCTACCTAGGACCAATACTGCCACACTTTCCCCCACTAGGAAAGAATGCAGCTGGAACCAGCTGGAATGAATGTTACCAAGTTGGTGCATCTCACTCAGGTGCAAACAAGAGGTCACTCCTACTGCTCCATCTATGTGTGTTTGTGCAAACAGGACACAAAGAGTTAGAAAATGAAACAATGTCTTTGAAGCAATGACTATATGCAAGGTCACTTCTACCAAGGTACCATGAACTGATGCATTCTAGGTTATAGTGGCAAAATGAGTCATTAAATGCCCAGATGAGCATCTTGTGAAAATGTCTACCCACATCCTCAGTTCACTGAGCCCCTCAGTATAGCAAACTATGATGATGCATGCCAATTGTAAAAAATACTTCCTTGCAAGTAATCATACTTGTTTTGGCTACCCAAGCTGCTCTCATGATCTCCAAAATATAGGCTAAAAATTCAGCCAAACCTTAATGTGCAGTGGTTCTGTACACGTGACACACATATTGTTGTTGTGTAGCCATTTTAGTCATAGTTCCATGCATGTTATTTTAGAATACTAGGCCTGCCGTTGTGCACTTTTACCTAGATATATTTTATTTGGCTTTGCTTTATTATTGTTACAATGGCCACTTTTACGGTCTTGTTTTATTTCTCTCTAACTGTTTTTGCCTAGGCCAGCACTCTGTTCTCAAACAAGACATTCTTGCTCACTCTGTGCTTCTTCCAAGGCTGCAGTAAGACAGGTTGCTGGTGAACGTGGTATAAAGTTTTGTCTCTGACATTCATAGAAAACACACATCCTTACAGAGGGACATTTTCTCAGAACATCAGCTGTTTTATTATAAAAACACTTCCCTGTCCCTTACACGTTAGAAGGAGATTCCATACAGAGACCCATGACTGTATGCTGATTGCCGAATGCTTCTCTACAACTGGTTTGCAGACTTCAGGCCTTTGCTTAGTATGGGGGATGATGTATCCCAGTGGAACCTGAAGGGCAGAATTAGAGCCTAACACGCTGTGCTCTACTATAGCCTAGGTAGGAATTCATCTATTGACTCTAGTGACACTAATGTAGCGATATTTCTATGTTTTACTCTCCTTGTCACAATTTTAATCTTGTCATGCTGTATCGTCCTAGTTATTGCAATCCACACTTTGCTATCTAAGATGCAGTCGCTTCATTAAAGCATCATTGAAATATATACTGCCTCTGTTTGTCATTGTGTATATGAGACTAATGTAACTGAGAGAAACGGACGAGACCTGAGTGACCACGGCTTCCCTGGGAAACCAGTTATGTCATGCGCTCGGTTGCCCAATCATCCCTGCCTTTGGGTAGAGATGAGGAACTGCTAGTTAGCCGGAGCAAAATCCGGATTGGAGTGACAGGTGTCACCTGTAGTGGGTCAGACTCCCACACCGCAGGCGATTCTGCCACTCAAAATCCAGTAGTCTAATTAGAATAATGAGATCCTCCGATACATGGTGCCGCCAACGTTTGGTCAGGCTTTAATTTTCGGGTCCTCCCGAGTATCTCTGTCTCACTGTATACAAAGACACCTCAGTACTATTTACAGAGATGTCAGTGGTATTGAAGATATCCTCCTCAGCTAAATAGGGAGCACCTATCTGATGCTGGAGGTTGTTCAAGCTTGAACGGTAAAAAGGGAAATCCCCATTTGGTGTACTTATCTCTGAACAAAAACTACTATCTAATGTGGTGAATCCACAACAGGTAGCAATTACAGTCAATGTGAGACAACCCCTCACTGCACATTTTTTGGCAAATGGCCTAAAGGCCGAGGGGGTCCAGTCACATTTGTGGTGGACGCACATGCAGCTTATGGAACAGAACTTTTTTATTCTCGGGTCACATTTCCAGCAGGTGATGGGAACACAAACACATTTCATCACTATACACTTGCAAACGTACCTGGACAATGCAGAGCATATGCAGATTTAGAAATACCATTATCTTATCAAGCACATAATAATTGGATTGATGGCGCCCAACCCCACACAATTTTACCAGTTAGGTCAGGTCCTACCTGGCCTTCATTGGCCACCTATACACCTCACCCTGCAGTAGCAAATTTAGCAGTAGCTGAGGTTCGTCGCTTATATACTGAATTTACAGCAATATATAGACGATTAGTGCAGTTTTAATGCAAACATTGAATACAAACCCAGCACGTGCTGCTCCAGCGCAACCACATGCAGTGACGCTAGGTATTAACCCTGCTACTGTACATTCGATTATGGGTAAAGTACCCGCCAAACGAGAAGAAATTCCGTTTTGGCTAGCTCAAAAAACATATGCACTGGAGGCAGTAATTCCCCATACGGGAACTCAGGATAAACATAGAATTCTAACGATGTGCTTGCCATTTGGGATGGTTCCGTCAGTAGATAACTCCAATGTATGGGGCACGGTATTTGCTGTGCTCTAAACTACCGCACATGGTACACCAACACTTGCTAACTTACCGGTAGATGAATACGGAGCTGCCCTGGCCCTAGATTTGGGGATGCAATTAATGGGCAACTTTGCCACAGTATCCTCAATTATTTTAAGTAACCTTAAAGGGGAAGCAGTTGCACTAGCAGTACGCATGCGACTCCTGGATGTTCCTCAACAGGATCAAGAATGTGAGGTGACAAAGATTATCGCAAAGACCTGTTCTAGTATTGGTAGAGATAGTCTCTGGGCCAGACCTTATAAACCACAATTTCAGGGCAAATCTAATAAAGATTTTTCCAAGCAAGCTCCTGAGGGTAACATGAAACGCTGGGCTAAAAAACAACAAACTCCTAAAAAAGAAAGTGGAGAATATCCGCATACGGAGACTCCACAGAGACCCCACAGAATAGATATAATATCCGAAATAGAGATGATATAAAAACGCCTGATAGATATCAATATACTGATACATGCCAATCTCGTTCCTTTCAGGACTCATTGTAAAAACGCATTGAGGCAGGTGGGTGGTCAGAGCAAAGAAAAGAGTGCATGAAACCGAGACAGGAATCACAATGCTCAACAGAGGTTTCTATTAAAAAGGAAGAGAAACCTCCCCAACAAAAACCCCAAATTAAAAAGAAAAAGGTGGCATTAGTTGCAGTACGACATGCTAATCAAGAAGAGGGTCCTCTTGAAGAATAGGAAGTGGGCATTAGTGCTGCTAGACAGTGTGGCAGAGGTCACAATAGTTAGCCGGAGTCTTCAAGAGCATTTGGAGGTGGAAGCAACTGATGACTTCCTACAGGTAGAAACAGCAGACATGCGTGTGTCCTCGCCCGATAGGGAGTATAAAGTAACGCTACAGTTAGAAGGAGACATTGCCACACAAAAAACTCAATCTTTTGAGATCGCATGGTAAATATATATGATATCTTGTTGGCCGAACAAGATTGGCCACCTGAATTTGTCCACATATGCCCATATGGAGAAGATGTTATTAAACATTCTTTCTCACCCCTTGTTCTGGAGGAACTCGCTGGATCCTACGCGTTTGATTGGGCATTGGCGCAGACACCCGCGTTATATCACAACCACGTAGGATGGGATAAAGATTCCCCCTACCATGTAATTCCTATTAAAAATCAACCGCAACCTCAATATCCAATAAAACATGATGCAAAAGCACCCGTGAGAGAAATTCTTACACAGCTGGAGTACCAGGGCGTAATTGAACCCTGTGTCTCCCCAATGAATAATCCTTTATTCCCAGTGGCTAAACCGAACCATTCATACAGAATAGTCTTAGACTACAGACGCCTGAACAGTCATACATGTACATATGCTTTACAAAACTCACATAGCACAGCACTGATGAACAACATAGTGCGCAAAAAATATTAAACAACACTGGACATTTCCAATGTTTTTTTCTGCCAGAATATAGCTCCTGAGAGTAGAGACTTAACAAGTTTGGGTGCACTAGGCTCCCAGAAAGAATTCTGGGGGTGATTCTGACCCCGGCGGTCCTTGACCGCCGGGGCCAGGGTCGGCGGGAGCACCGCCAACAGGCTGGCGGTGCCCCGCAGGGCATTCTGACCGCGGCGGTTTGGCCGCGGTCAGAAGAGGAAAACCGGCAGTCTCCCGCCGGTTTTCCGCTGCCCTATTGAATCCTCCATGGCGGCGCAGCTTGCTGCGCCACCATGGGGATTCTGACACCCCATACCGCCATCCTGTTCCTGGCGGTTCGCCCGCCAGGAACAGGATCGCGGTATGGGGTGTCGTGGGGCCCCTGGGGGCCCCTGCAGTGCCCATGCCAATGGCATGGGCACTGCAGGGGCCCCCGTAAGAGGGCCCCACAAAGAATTTCAGTGTCTGCTTTGCAGACACTGAAATTCACGACGGGTGCGACTGCACCCGTTGCACCTTCCCACTCCGCCGGCTCCATTCGGAGCCGGCTTCCTCGTGGGAAGGATGTTTCCCACTGGGCTGGCGGGCGGCCTTTTGGCGGTCGCCCGCCAGCCCAGTGGGAAACCCAGAATAACCGCAGCGGTCTTCTGACCGCGGTGCGGTATTCTGGAGGGGGGAACTCTGGCGGGCAGCCTCCGCCGCCCGCCAGAGTTAGAATCACCCCCTCTGTATTTTACCCCAGGAGTACAAGAACAGTCCAGGACTGTTCGCAGCTCGTGTGGCTGCAATTTTACACAACATTGACCCTGAAGCATTGTCCTATGTAGATGATATCTACCTCATGGACGATGAATTACTACAACATTTAGGGCGGGTATCCCGCATTGTTGTGGGATTTGCTGAATTTGGCTACAAATTCAACTTAAAAAAATCAAAAATAGCCTTCCTCAGTGTCCTGTTTCTGGGATATGAGCTATCGAGTGAATGAAAAAGCATAGCGCCACAATTCTTAGAAAAAGTTGCACAATTACAACCTCCAAATACGATTAAAAAAACTACAATCTCTATTGAGTTTCCTCATTTTGGCAGAATTTATATTCCAGATTATGCAACACGCATAAAACCTTTATAGGACTTAATACGACCTGACTTTTCAAGTAAATTTTGGATAGTTGAAAACACACGCTTTCTCAGAGACCTGCAGACAGACATGCTTGCAACACAACATTTACACACAAAGGACAACAAAACACACTTGGTCATCAGAGTAATTGCTGGTGCCATTGGTTTCCCCTAAGTGACGTTTAATGAGGGTGAAACCGTCCCGATAGCATACAAATCACATTTGTACTCAGCAGCAGATCAGCGCTTTGCTCCCACTGGGAAAATTCTCACTGCTGTTCAGATGGCTGTCATTAAAGAAAGACCTCTAGCCCAGGGCAAACGCATTATTGTAGTTTCTCCAATCCTAGCCCTAGAGGCTATCACAGAGGCCAGCGTTCCTAACGCTAAAGCATTACATCCACGTTGGACACAATGGGCCAAGTCTTTGACAGCCACTGATGTCGTCTACATTTTTGACCTAAAATTACAAACTCAAGAATTTTTGCAATATGAACTAGAATACGCAGTTCCTGCAAACACACTGCCTATTGATCTGTGTCAAAGAGTCATGTACACCGATGGCTCCGCACAACCTGCAATTGGCACAAAACATCAATACTCCGCTGCTTGAGCAGTTGTAAGTAGCTACATGGAGGACAATACATTTTGTCCCCAACATACATTCATGCAAACCCTAGGGGAGTGCACAGCACAACTAGCAGAGCTAAAGGCTCTACTGATGGTATTGGAACATACAGGAACCTGCACAGCTAACACTGATTGTTTGCGATTCGTCCTATTGTGTCCAGTACTTCAATGAATACCTGCCTTACTGGCGCCAGAATCGGTTCAGAGACTCTAAAGGTAACACCATTAAACACAGATTACTGTGGGGGAAAGTAGCAGATCTGAAGGACACGCCACTTGAACACCATCGAGTTGGAATAGAAGTGGCTGGGAATACACTGGCTGATGAAACCACAAAGTCAACAGTTGCTACGGCCACTGTTGCTGCATTAACCTGCTTAAGTGCGAAACCGGACGAGGACATATGGGTTGCCGTGAAAGCTACGGCTGATGGTACGCATTATCCAAAATCATTTCCTGCTCAATATTCCTACTGAATGGGAGGCTGCCTAAACGCTGAGGTTAAGATACAAGGTGTAGGGGTGCGAGATATTCCCAACAAAGATGTAAGACCAGAGTTGATTAAAGCCCATGCTGGTGTGGTGGCTACAATATCATTGTTACAGGCCCATTATTGGTTGCCAGGCCTATACAAAGAGGCCAAGTAGTATGTCCTTTGTTGTGACACCTGCCAACAAATTAAAGTTTCCACCGCTAAACGCCCACCACAGACACCCCTCCTAATTTCCAATAAACCTTTACATTGTGTGTACTTGGACCATTGCGGTCCCCTAACACCGGACAGTGCATACAAATACATCTTGGTCGCTGTTGACTCCTGCTCCAGATTTCTATGGGTGTGGCCACAACGCTCGGCTGACACTCGGACTGTTATTAAAGATGTGTGAGTCTTTATCAGTACATATGCAGTTGCAGCTTTCCACTTGGACCAGGGCCCTGCTTTCACCTCAAGGGCATTCAGGGACACCATGGCTTTGTTGGGGGTCCAACTCCAGTACTGGTCTCCATTTCATCCCGTGGGAAATAGTGTCATGGAGCAATTAAACCGTGATTTAAAGCAATCCTTAACAGCCAGAGTCTTAGGTACAGGTCGTAGTTGGCTCAATCACCTGTATGGAGACTAGAGAGCACTTAACAATCTGCCCAGAAGGTCCCTGGGAGGTCGTACTTCATATGAGTGCCTGTTCAAAACTCGAATATATGTTCCAGATCTTGATGGTCCTGGCGTGGAGGCGGCAGAAACATCTTTTGAAATAAATGAACATGTCACTGTCTTACAGGAGTTACAACAGTTCCGTGACAACAACTCTTCTGTCAGTGCTGCCTCCACAGGAATTAAGGTTGTACCTGTAATGCTTACCTTCTGGATTCCTAGAGTGGGAGATCTAGTACATTAAAAGGTTGCTGTGAAAAAGGAATTTGGTCCTTCTTATCATGCACCAGTCCAAGTCTTGGGAATACACGGTACCAGAACTGTCATTCTACCACCATTGGGAGATGCCAAAGAAAATTGTTTTGTCTCCATCGACAATGTCAAACTACTGCATGTGGCCGATCCTACACAGCCGACCAAAAGGAACAGCCAGTAGTTCCCGAATCCCTCTCACTACTGGTCAAGAAGTTTCTCTACATGTTGTAAGTGGCAACACTGACAGCTCTCTGAGCTTGGGGAGGGTGGAAAATGATCTTGCATTGGTTCCACTAACAACAAATAATACAGAAATAACTGAACGATTTGATACAACTTCAACACAGACGGATGGTGCCATTTATTCTGTGCCACCGCGGGAGACACCAACCCCACCAACTAACACAGCACCAGTTTTTGCATACACTGCTTCTGGATACTTTGCCGGCATCAACGATTACTTTTCGGACTCATTTGCCTGTTCGACACCTGAACTGGCAAAAACACGTAAGCTGATACACTGGCTTAAAGTAACTTACTTCATACTTCCATTGAATTATCTGTGGCTTTCCTTGACTGTACTAGCTTTCCTGCTTTGGATTGGGTTTGTAATTACATTCTTTTTGTTAATACATGGTCATTTTCTTCTTGAAAAATCTACATTTGAACAGGTGGATGAGGTCCTAAAACCACATTTTTCTTCTAACAAGGTCCGCAGAGACTTGTCCTTTGTGAACATTTCCGCTATACCAATTCCTGATGGGATTGCTTGGGATAAAGTAACATTCAATATACATGCTCCTACGGAGGCCATTCAAATACCATATGTGTTTAAACTTTCAATGAACGGTATAATAATACCCAGAATTGTTTTTGATGATTGGGATGTGAAAACAGTTGATTCTCTGATGGCTGAATTACAATATTATACTGTATTTAAAAACAAAGATGTTTATCAATCTAAAGAGAATTATGGTGATATGTTTTGCTATAATTATTATGGGCACCATTTCATCCACAGAGCGAGTACTCTAAAGGCTGTTTTTAATTACATGCAATGGGAACATTGTCTGACTCCACCACAAGGGAGTTCCAAAACTTATTCTGAAAAGTTACATATTTTTCTGTGCACAATGTTAAAAATGCTGAGTCATATTATTTTAAATTGCTACCAACACAAAATGTATGCATTTTATTAACAAATACGAAATGTATATATTCAGATTCCTTTGTTTCCCGGTTGACTATAGAAGGCTATGAATATTGGCTAAAGTCGATTAACTTAAAAAGTGTGTGAGGAACTAGACATTGGCAAATATGGGGGAAGGAAGTTTTATTTGGAGCATGCCTGATACCTGTTCAAATTATATTCTTAAATTAAACTATGCAACAAACAAGTTGCTTGGGCTTAGCAAAACTTAAGGAATTGAACACGCCCAGTATTCCTACACCTGTGAAATTGTATAAATAGCGAAAATATATAAATACAACTGAAGACCAGCTTGCTGAATGGGTCCAGAATGTTTCACTGTCACGTCCTGGCGGGTGGTTATTGTGGCCAATAGATACCAATCGGTGTCACAAACGTTTTATTAACTCCTCGGGGGGGTTTAGAACTAGAGGGTATAGTAACAGCATACATTGGAGGGAAACTATGCCAGCAATGGTTGAAGAGTTCCTCACTAGATGCGGTTTGAGAACACCTTAGTCTCCTGTCTAATAACACTGACTTCCAGGACTTCCTGTTAGGCCCCAGATAACAATGCAGAAAACGCTTCTTATGTGAAGTATATAATGAAATCTGGAAGCTTTCACAACAAGAAGCTGCAGCCCAGTTAAGGCAAATAGACCAGGAAAATTTCAAAAAGGCATGAGCTGTTATAGATAATGGGATTAACACCCTGTCCGACCGGATATACACCTTAAATAACATTGTTTCTTCTGTAATAGACATTATACAAACATATACACCATGGGCAGAGTCAACTACGGTCCATTATGCAGTTGGGTTCGACACTTCAAACACTGAAGGCGGGTCGCGTTCCCTGGGAACATGTCAGAGCAAGGGAAATATTTCCTACTTTTAATTTAACACAACAACAACAATTAATGGCTAAGAAAGAAGCGACTTAAGTCATGCTAAGAAGTTAGAAAGTTGCCCTTTACTGTGGCTGAAATACCATCTTATGAGTGGTTAATACACGGGGTCATTAATCTGCCTATTTCCACATTACAATTCACATCCTGTTTAAAACACATTCCGGTAGGCAGATACGAAAAACTGGGAGATAGTTACATCCATGAGGTGTAGGAGCTACCCTTTGCATACAAGTGTCTTACTGGCATGGAAGAAGTCTTTCTTAGTGGTAGTGAATGCAAGACTTCTGTCAGCGATTCAATGGTTTGTAAACAGCTGTCCTTTCATGGGGCGTGTAACGTGTCTGCAGTGAACTTGGCTTGTGATCTGAAAGGAGTTCCAGTCCCCTTGACTAGACCTACGTTCCAGGTGCTTTCAAATGGCAGCTATGTCCTCCTCAATGGTGAAGACTGTTGTGGGATGCGAGCCGAAACAGTTTATGTTATTTCGGTCTCTAAGATTGTTACATGCTGCGGGAACGTACTTTTTCCTTCCACTAACATAAAAGAGGTAGCGGACATTTGGCCTCGCATTGCTACTTCTAATGTGAATTTTGACAAGTTGAGCAGACTGAAGGCTTTATTGTTTCAAAAACATGTGGCTCTCACATCTGCATGCGAGACCTACGAAATTCAGGTGGCAAGGTCGTCAGCAGAGATACAGTTCCTTTTAAGTACCAACTTTCCGAGACACTTTGCTGAACTCGTGGGACAGATATTTAGGGCCAGATGTAGCAAACTTTTGCGAGTCGCAAATGGCCCGATTCGCTATTTGCGACCCCGCAAAATCGGAAATTGGATGCAAAAATCCCATTTCCGACTTGCAAAATGCGATGCGAGCCGGTACTGACTCGCAAATTTTGTGACCCCATTTAGCGACCCGCTAATAGGAAGTCGCAATTTGTGAGTCGCAAACCATATGCAATAGCAACTAGTCGCAAAAAGCCCATTTTGCACTTCCAATTTACCACTAACTCAGAGCAGGTGGTAACCATTACCAAAGTATAAAAGGAGACCCAGAAGGCATCTGTGTTACTCAACATGGCGGAGATATACCTGATAGCAGTGAGGAGGAGAGCCTACGCCGTACAGCAGAGGAGGAGGAGGAGCTAGAGACAGGAGAAGATTTACAGAACAAGGCAGACTCTTTTCCAGCAAACTGAGGAGGAAATTTATGACAAATATAGACTTAGCTGCGCAGCTATACTAGATTTAATAGAATTACTCAAACCACAGCTAGAAGGCCAGACTGTGCGCGGCTGCGCCATCCCTACGCATGTGCAAGTGCTGTGCTCACTGCACCTCTTGGCCTTTGGTAGCTATCAGGGGGTCATTGCTGTGGCAGGTGGGGTATCCCAAAGTGCACTATCAAGGTTCTTCTGGGCATTCCTAGATGCATACTCACACACACATGTCCCGATACATATACCTACCCAGGAATGAGGCAGAAATCAACAGTACCAAGTTGGACTTTTACCGGATTGCCAACTTCCCCCATGTAATAGGGTGTGTAGACGGGACACATATTCAAATATGCCCCCCTGCAAACCTGGAATATCTGTTCCGCAATAGAAAGTGTACCCACTCACTCAACATACAGGTGGTATGTGACGCACATTATGTCATCACTGACATGGTTGCTAAATTTCCAGGCAGTACTCATGACTCCTACATTTTTAGGCACAGTGGGATACACCAACGCCTGGAACGTGGGGAGTTTGGAGACGGATACCTCCTAGGTAGAGCTGAATACACCTTGAAGACATGCACACAGGTCAATGTGCAATCCACCCATGCATTGCTAACAGTGTACGTTTTGTGCCCAACAGGTGACAGTGCGTATGCACTACGTCCATGGATACTGACTCCATACTTAACACCCAGCAATGATTGCGAGAGGCGATACAACAGTGCACATAAGAGGACCAGGAACTTGATAGAAAGAACCTTCGGACTGCTGAAAGCAAGATTCAGATACCTCCACCGAAGTGGAGGTGCCCTCCAGTATACCCCAACAACGGCATTCAAAATAGTTGTTGCATGCGCTATCCTGCACAACATTGCCACCGACGTGGGCTACCTCTCACCCCTGAAGACCCTGATTCGGAGGATGAAGAGCAAGAGCAACCACATCGCCATCATGGGAATAGGAGCATCGCAAATCAAGGCAGACTGAGACGGGAACACATTGCAAACCAATACTTTGGAAGGTACTTGCCGACTTCTACCATACTCACGAATAGAACAAAGAGTCCATGTGTTAAGTGGAAAGAACAAATGATTTAATAAGTGCAAATAACCAAACTATGTACATGAAAAAACAGTTCAGGGGCTTCAATAGTCCACCTGGCATGGGACACATTGACATCATGTGCCCCAACCCCAGGGACAGTGTGGAGCTCACACCCTATGGCGGGCTCGGCCAGCCTGGCTGGTACGAGGTGGGTCAGCAGTGCTCTGCCTTGTGCTTCCACTACGTAGCACCCTGGTGTCACTGGCAGAAACACTGCTGACAGTGGAGCCCTCCTCACTGTCTTGTGGGGTGTCGCCTGTGGCCCTGGCCACCTGCCGTGCCTCCATTAGGTCTATTGCATGGTTGATCGGACCTTTCCCTGTTCCACATCACCCGCAAAGTGGCCCATGTCCACCTGGAGGCTGACTGTTCGCCTAGACAGCCCAGTTGTGTTTACCGCCAGCCTAACTATAGAGGAGGCCATCCTGTCCAGGCGTTGCAGCAGCTGGCGGTCCCTGTGCCGTGCACTGTCACTCTGTGTTAGCAGTCCTGCCACCAGTTCGCGCATAGATAGTGCAAGGTCACCTGTGTTGTTCCCAATGACTTGCAATTCTGAATGCACCTGCTGCATACTGATGGCATGGTTCCTTTCAAAGCGCTGCAATACCCCACTAATCCTCCTCAATTGTTGGTTTTGCAGGCGCTGACCCCGTAGCAGTTGGGCCTCTGTTGGTGTAGTGGAGGCAAACCCTGACTCTGCCTGCTGCTCTGCTGTTGTCATCCTACGTCGCCTGCGCAGCGGTGGAGGCCCTGTGATGTCTGACCTGGCACTCTGGCTTGTACCTGGTGCAGGCTCCAACACCACAGTTTCAACAGGTGTTTCCAGGGAGGGCATGGTGTTGGTGGTGCAGGTGGGAGTGTTGTCTCCTCTCTGTGCTGCTGACCATTGGCCCCTGGCTGCTTGGGCTGGTGGGGGTGTCTTGTGGGAACCCTGTGGGACATAGGGAACACACTGTCAGTGTCTACAATCTGTTAAAAACTTCCAAAAAACATTTGCCTATGAACTGCCTACTTGACTACATTGCCCATAATGCATCATTCTGGTGTTTGCTACTCTGAAATGGGGCTATCTTGGTTGTGCATGCCCCTGTGTACAAGGTGGGTGGGGGTATGGCATTGATGGGGTCCATGCATATCACATGGTACTCACCGGTTGATGGTCCTGGCTCAGAGGTGTCCAGTTCTCCCATTCCACAGACAGCCTCAGGCTCAAGGGTCTCCTCAACCCTTTCCTCCAGGGGTGTGGGTGGTGGTATGGTAGATGGTCCCCCTCCTGTGCCTCTCATCTCCCGGAGCTGCTCTGCCACCCTCTCTTTGGTCTGGGAGTGCAGGTCATACCACCTTTTCTTCAGCTCTTCCACACTCCGGTGGCTGACCCCCAGGGAGTTGACCTTGTCCTGGATATCCTGCCATATTCTTTTTTTTTCTGTGTCTGGCACAGTGAGGGCTGCCCTGCCAAACAGCTCGTCATGGTGCTGACAGCACTCATCTGTTAGCACCTCCAACTCCTTCTCAGCAAACTTTAGCTTTCTTTTCCTGGGAGTGTCAGCCATGGTTGCTGGAGCTCTGTTAGCTGTGCTGCAGTTAAAAAGGGTGTGGTCCTCCCTCCTCCCAGGTGTATTTGTAAACTTCCTGGCTGTGATGTCATCATCATGTGCCAGGAAGTGTTTTCCTGAGTGTTCTGAAGTGATTTCCAGAGAGTTCTGCAGCACCTGCTTTCAATTTTCAGCACAGTCGCAATTAGCGACACCCACTCGCAAATTGCAAGTCCGTGTTTTGCACGGTCGCAAAAAGCGACCTTGCAAACAGCGGACTCGCTATCTGCGGTGCGACTCCGTGTGCGAGTCGCAAATTGTCCGCGCACTTTCTACCTGCATTGCAGTTAGCGACTCGCAAATTGCGAGTCGCAAAAACTCGCAATTTGCGAGTCGCTATTTTTTGCCTACCTACATCTGGCCCTAAATGCGTCCAGTACTACTGGCATTGCAAATTTCTTTAAGGCTGTTGGTTTTGGTTTTGTTCACACCTTCTCCTCTATATTTGGTTTAATACCATCAGCCATCCACTCAATATTCTCCAGTATTTTCGGGGGATTTCCAATAACTTTGGCTATAATAGTTGACGTTTTGCTATTGCTATTTTTAATGCGCACTGGCTATCCCGCCACAACCAGAAGGAATGAAAGCGCTCCCATCAGTGCAGCTGTGTCGTGAACGCATGATGAAGTATTTTGGAGCAACACTCCTGGAGCAATTGAAGTGTGACTCATCCCAGTCATTCACACCGGTTTTACATTGTGTGCAGCCCGTGTTTCGGTGCCACTGGTGCCTTTTCGAACATGCAATGGAAGTTTGTCTTTCCACACAGCGCTTGCTTTCATTGGACGCTGATCTGTTCATGTTCTCGCTGTGGGCTCATTACCAGACATGCACGTTGAGGATGCGTTTGCCACGGGAAGCTACTTATGAGTTGCCCTTCCTGGAGGATGTGGCTCTTAACTCATCATTGGGCACACCACAGAATGCCGCCTTGGCTGAGGCTCATGCTATGGAACACGTCTGCTCCTTGGTTCTTCTCGGCAATGCCTTTCCAACTTTAACACCTGCCAAAGTGGAAGATTTTCTGTCCTCCGTTTTCCCGGAATCGATTGGAAATTCTAAAAATGACTCTAACTCTTGAGATTTGGTCCTTCTCATGCCACATGTTTATATTTTAAATTGTCCTTTTATATGCTCATGTGTCCTTTTAACTTGTCATTTTTTACATTTTTTACATGTATATCTTAGGGTTAGTTTTAATGGCCTTTATGGTGTTGTGTAGCCATTTTAGTTATAGTTCCATGCAGGTTATTTTAGAATACTAGGCCTGCAGTTGTGCACTTTTACCTAGATATAGTTTATTCGGCTTCGCTTTATTATTGTTACAATAGCCACTTTTACGGTCTTGTTTTATTTCTCTCCAACTGTTTTTGCCTAGGCCAGCACTCTGTTCTCAAACAAGGCATTCTTGCTCACTCTGTGCTTCTTCCAAGGCTGCAGTAAGACAGGTTGCTGGTGAATGTGGTATAAAGTTTTGTCTCTGACATTCATACAAGACACACATCCTTACGTAGGGGCATTTTCTCAGAACATCAGCTGTTTTATTATAAAAACACTTCCCTGTCCCTTACGCGTTAGAGGGAGATTCCATACATAGAACCATGACTGTATGCTGATTGCTTTGCTATAGCTGTATTTGCAGACTTCAGGCCTTTGCTGAGGTATGGGGGATGATGTCTTCCCAGGGGAACCTGAAGGGCAGAATTAGAGCTTAACACACTGTGCTCTATTATAGCCTAGGTAGGAATTCGTCTATTGACTCTAGTGACAATATGGTAGCATTATTTCTATGTTTTACTCTCCTTGTCACAATTGTAATCTTGTCATGCTGTATCGTCCTGGTTATTGCAGTCTACACTTTGCTATCTAAGATGCAGTTGCTTTATTAAAGCATTATTGAAACTTATACTGCCTCTGTTTGTCATTGTGTATATGAGCCTAATGTAACTGAGAGAAACGGACGAGACCTGAGTGACCACGGCTTCCCTGAGAAACCAGTTATGTCATGCGCTCGGTTGCCCAATCATCCCTGCCCTTGGGTAGAGATGAGGCACTGCTAGTTAGCCGGAGCAAAACCTGGATTGGAGTGACAGGTGTCACCTGCAGTGGGTCAGACTCAGTCGATTCTGCCACTCAAAATCCAGTAGTCTCATTAGAATAATGAGAGTCTACTCAACATTGTTGCAGACCTAAGCCCAGAAAGCAGATGTGTGTGTACCACAACATGATATTGTGGTTGTTGGGTATTTCTGTAAGGTAAATGTTGTTTTGTACACATCAACATGCGTCATTATAGGCCAAGCCACATACATTACATATCTTGACAGTCAATCTGTCCCCTAGATGCCACATACATTGTAGACTGACTGAAGCTGCCAGTGTATGTCATTCCTTGAGTGGGTAATGCATCCATAATACATACTAGGTTAGCAATGAAGTCAGATATGGGACTATTTACCAGAGGCAGGTGCCGCTGCTGGCTCACTACTTTTGTACCCCAGGTGGCACAACCCTCTCAACCACATAAATGAGACACTTTTAGTGGCTCATCAAGGCCTCATAAATATGGAGTAAGTCAAGGCACTGAAACTGGCAAGCTTAGCTAACTCTGCACAATGGGGGCATTCCAGGGGTCGTCCAGGTGGGATTCCAAGGCAACACCCATGGATATTTAGCTGGACTCATATTTACTTAACAATGTAAACTTGGTGCTGTGGCAGACAATTATTCCTTCCCCAGGGCAGATGTAAAGTGGCATCATTGTTCTGTAATTTCTAATTTAAAACTCTTTCCATGTGTGCTGCATCCTGCTGCATACATAGAAAGAGGAACACACCTCTTTTTGTGTTTTGTGAAGGAAGGTGCCCCTATCTTCCCAAAGACAATCCTGTATCCAACACAGACACCTTAGCTCCATGTTGCAAGGTGCCTTTGTTGGCGGAAGACAGCACATTTTGCTCTGACAAAGGGATGAAGGACAGGAATGTACTGTAGTTCATAACAATGGTGCTTTCGTGTCATGTTAACATTGACATAATGAATTGCTGCAATTGGCTATAGAAAGTCACAAAAGTGTACCCATTATCATGCATTGTAATGTGTACACCGTTTGCATACAACAGCTATATCTTTGCTAATAAAGTTAAAAAAAACTCAGCAAGCCACATTCATACAAGCATGATACCAACATAAATAGATAAATCTAGGGCCTCATCTACAAAGATTTGGTGAAGGGCAGTGTTGCAAGTCTTTTTGCTGTGCTGCCTTATGCCTAATCAAAAAGGCATAAGTGCACCACATCTATGCGATACAGTGCATTGCTGTCCTCAAGGCAGCGTTGGCACAGATAGTGCTGCCTTGTGCCAACGCAGGGACCCTTGCCCCATGGTGCAAGTGTGTCTGTGCTGTTAGCAGGATTGTGTTTGTGCTGAAAAGGACACCTTCCTGCACAAAACAATCCATGGAAAGGTTTTCCTCTATCTGGGTGTGCTGCAGAATGCAGCACACATGGAAAGCAGTACAAACGACTAGAAATGAAAACATCTATCCTCTTTACATCTGCTCCGGGGAGAATAAGGTTTTGGCACTGCCTCAGGTATACAGGATATTGTAAATCTGGGGCAGCATCAAAATCTGTGTGTTTTGCTTGGGAACACCCACCGGAAGGCCCATGGAATGCCTCCTTGATGCAGAGTATGGCAACGCAGCACTTTCTGCTTTGCCTTACTCCATAGCTATGAGGCTATGCAAAGTCATGCAGGGTTGCATTGCCTCATACACATAATTGAGAGTCCTGTATTACCATTCTGTCTAAAAAGGTGATGCTCCAGGAGCCCAGGACTATTATAAATTAGTCCCCTAATGTAAACCTCCCAAGATCAGACAATATGTCATGGAATTTCACATTGATACATGTGGGCTCCAGTTTTCACACCATTAATGCAATCAGTCACACATATGTGCACTGTCAGCATACACATACAACACACTCCAAGTCATCAAGCATATCTCCTCAGAAATTTACAAAGCATGTCTTCTCACAAATTTACATAGCAATGAACCCTGGAAGTGTTTCCCTGCATTCACAATACACTACACTGTAAAACACACATTTGGCCCAATGCATCAATTTAAACAGAAGCATTAGCGTTGTCTGTAATTTACGCATTGCCTAATATTTCCTGGCTGCATCAGAAGAAACAACGCATTAGGAGAAAATGTCATGTATCCCCCCAGGAAATGATACAATGGCTATGCCATGCTGCAAACCAGGAAGTGTGAAGGAACCATCACTTTCCCTTAGAGTCTTTTTGTTTTTGTTGGCTGGAGGTTGTGTCTCATGGTTGCCTGGGCGTTTTGTGCTGTTCCTTGGTATTGTTGGTATCTGTACTGTCCTTGTTTTGCTGAAAAATTCATTTTTGTCTTGTAATTGTATCTTGTATTGTTTCCTGTAGTGTATTGTTGGGTGTTTGTCTAAATAGGGGTAGAGGGTAGTTCTAAGTTTTGGTAGTTTGTTTGTTAGGCTGTTGTTTATCATTGCTGACATGTCAGGGATGGGCAGGTCCAGAAATCTCTCTGAAGAGGAGTTTGAAGGCCTCCTGTGGTTGATTGTCCTCTACCTCCCGAATATGATAGCCACAGGGCTTAGGGTAAGTGGGGGATACCCCACACATGAAAGGAAGGAGCTGTGGACAAAGGTGTAGGTCCACCTTAACCACCTTAACCCAATATATCGAGTGGACAGGACTATCCATCAAATCAAGCACCAGTTGGTGGATGTCATCAGCTGGGAGGTGGATCTGATTGATCATCTCAGCATGCAAGTTAGTGGGCTGTTGGTAAATACATATATGCCAAGTACTCGTAGATATGTCTCCTTGACAAAAATCTGTCCTTGATGTTATGACTTGAGTGTCAGATATTTTTGGGGGTTAGCATGCCATGCTACAGGCCAACTCTGGTAGGCAGAAAGCTCACATCATCACATCACATGTTGACCAGGTTGTTTGTTACAACCCTTACATATGTCAGCTTTAAAATCCTTAATATTCCTTAATGGGACTGACCAGGGTCATAATGAAAAATGTTAAATTTCTATGCAGTAGTTACATGTAATGAGTGAACTGAAGTCCAAAAACAAGCATGTCTACAGTCTGATGTGTGTAGCATAGAAAAATACACATATTCCTTTGAGAAAGCGTCATGAGACTAGTTAGCCTGCAGAGTGTGGTCTGTCCATTCATTTGGTGAGCACAGCCATCTAAGACCCGTGCAACATGGAACAATGAGTGATGTTTTTGTGAACTCCTCTTTGTATGAGTCAACTGCAATCTGCCTGACTGTTGCATGCTGCTAGTATAGTTGTACACATGGAATTGTATGGTATTTTAATAAGTCAAGGCCAGACAGGATTTGAGGATTTCTTCTTCAGTGCAGACTGATTAGGCATGGCTAGATATGGCACATGTCACCAGTCTACCAAGAGTAATGCATGTAAAGGTTTGACTCTTGTCCTCTTGTGCCCAATGACCTATTAGCAAGACGTGACCACACACATCTAATATTTCTGTAAGTGAAAGGAAAATGTGTACAGGAACACATACATGTATGTACTGTGTGGTCTGCATACAGACCATCACATTATACAATCCAACGACTGGTGACGTTGCCCTCACCTGCGCACCTTGATAAATGTGATCCTTGATGAACTGTGGGCCAAGACATGCGAAGTACAGTACAGGATACTTATACATATGAGAACTACAGCATTCATGCACATAGTAATCACATGGCTGTGGGTTGAGATTATGTGCGCCAAGAGGGCAATCAAAATTGATTTGTAGGGCCAGACACTAGGGTATGTAAAGGTCCACGTTTATTTTTGTATTTCAGTTCCAGAAGCCTGCTATATGGTTCTATGTATTTACATGTGTCAAGATTGTTGACATGTCCAACAGGCCAGCATGAGGGGAGGATACCTAGCCCTCCTCCCTCTATGTCTCTCCACTATTGCTTGCTGATTGAATCACCCCAGGGAGTAGCTTGTGTGAGCATGTGTGCCATTCCTTGTGTACACAACATTACATTTACAATGCAGTCTCAATAATGTTATGTGTACAGGAATATTTGGGCATACACTGCCATTTTATGTACTTATAGTCTTGAAACATGTGTACTTTTGCATCATTACATTCGCAGAAGCTTACATGTCTAAAGAGTCCTTGTCATTTTTACTATCCCAAGTGTCAATTTGGGTCAGGACATGGCACATTTTTGTTGACCAATAACTAATGTTGAATCTAATCGGTACAGCACAGCTTAGTCTGATACACATTTCCATCCTCTCCCACTGACAACATGACACCAGAGTGGGCCAGGGACCGGGGGATGAGGCTGTAACGCTACCAACATCACAGACATGTTTACCGGGCCTATCGGAGAATGGGCCACCAATATGTTAAGGAAAGGTCTGCAGACACTTGGGATCCAGAACCTTAGGCTCACCGACGACCAGCAACAGCCGGATCCACCTATGCCGATAATGTTCCAGTGGTGGGCCTGATAACCATGTGTTCTACCCAGTCACAAGCACCAACCCAAGGATAACACTCTGCCTTTGAGCTGAAGGCCATGATTGACCTGGGTGAACCAAAACGTCATAAATGTGGTATTGAGCAACAATTGGACAACATACTGTGCAGCATTAACAACTTGCAGCAGGTGGTGGACCCGATGGCTGCCTAAATTTAAGACATTATTTTTATTCTTGCCCTTCCCCATTTCTTTTCTATTTGTACTGTAGTTTAGGTTAGGTTAGACATTAGCACAGGGATAGTTTAGGGTTCGTGATTTTTTCGGATAGAAAGTTTTTATCTTGTCAGGTAGGGATAGGGGTGGGTAGTTTGTTAAGGGGGTTATGTTTCTTATATTTTTTGAAAAAAAAACAAAAAACAAAGAAACAAACAATTTTGAAAAAATAGCAAAAATACATATTTGTTTAGATTTAAATGTATAGTTAGTTTGTATGTAGGATTAGTTTATGTTGTTGATGTGTGAATATGTCCCTCATTACAACCCTGGCGGTAAAGTCCACTGACCGCCGTGCTTATGGCCGCCAACATACCATGTCCACAGCGGAAATCCGCTACGGGTATTATGACCCACACTGAGAAATCCTCCACAATACAGACACCCACACAAGTCTGCCACACCAAAGGTCAGTGATGAACTGGCGGTACCAAAACCCACACCGTTACGCCAACAGGAATACGCCCAGACTATCACGACCCACGAATCAACGCAGCGGTCTTTCAACCGCGGTAAACCATTAGCGGTACACACCAATGGTGCTCAAAATACACACACATTTACAAAACACAACCACATTGGACAATCCAAAATACACACACCTGATACACATACACACATCACATCCATACACTCACACCACTATAAAACACCCACCCACATTACGCACAACCCCTAACAATGACATTTTTGGAAGAAGCAGAGAGACAGAAAAGCTGAGACAACACCAGCATCCAGAGGCACACAACACCATCACTCATACACCATTCGTGCACAAAAACACCACACACCCCAACACATCACCCCACACATCACATCAACCATCATCTCACACATCACCCACACCACATCATGGCACCTCAAAGACACCCAGAGGAAATCATCCGGGTAGAGCCACAGCTATTCGGATCACAGGTGCAGCAGACCTCCATTGCTAGGAAGACGGAGCTATGGTGGAGAATTGTCAACATGGTCAATGCAGTGGGACAGCATCCAGGAACACGGGACGACATCAGGAAGAGGTGGAACGACCTACGGGGGAAGGTACATTCAGTGGTATCCAGACACCAGGTAGCCGTACAGAGGACTGGCGGTGGACCCCCACCTCCTCCCCCACAACTAACAACATGGGAGGAGCAAGTCTTGGCAATCATGCATCCTGAGGGCCTCACAGGAGTAGCAGGAGGACTGGACTCTGGTAAGTCATATCTCTACTATTATATCTCCCCACCCTACCTGCATGCAATCACAAACCCCAACCCCTACCCTCACACCCATCACTCTAACACCTCACATATACCCCACTATCACAACCCACACATCCCAATACCAAGCCCTGCATGTGACACCAATGCATGGACACCCATCACAGACCTGCATGGACACCCATCACCAAAGCATGTCCAAGGGAGAGCCTCACCTAGGGCACACAATCACCACTCACACAAGGGCCAACGCGATATTGCAAGCACAGTAGTAGAGGGAAACACACCCATTGTACAATATGACACACACAGATACAATAACAATGCATTTACACCCCAACAGGACCCCTACACAACGTCACCGGACAGGAGGTGCCAGCCATATCCAGTCCCCCCACAGAAGAGGCCCACAGTGATGACAGCAGCTCTGCACGCCTGGATCAAAATGACCAGCCCTGCCCATCAGGGACCTCTGGACAGTTGGTTCCCCTGCCACAGTCCCAAACCACCACTGCACCTCCCCCCTCAGGAAACACCAGCACAGCACCCACCCAGTGGGCCCATGCCACTGTCCCCAGGACACGTCAATCAGCAGTGTGTCCTCCACTACAGGGACCCAGGCAAACCCACTAACACAGGACGATTAAGGACTTGGGATCAGTGGCAGTGGGCACATGGTTCAGGGGATAGAGGGACAGGATAACAGGGAAGCTGAGAGGACTGCTGTGCGACAGGGGGAGGACAGGCCCAGGGAACCCACTCTCCACGAGGCACTTCCTAACATCATGGGAGCATACTACCATTCCCAGGAGACCATGGGCACGGTACTGGCTAAGTTTCAGGAGACCCAGCGGCTGCAGGAGGAACAGTACCTGGGGATCAGGGAGGACTTGAAGTCCATTAACACCACCCTGGTCACTATTGCAGGGGTGCTGGCAGACATGGCCAACACCATGAGGGAGCAGTGGCATACCACCGGACTCCTGACACCAGCCCAAACGATGAACAGCCTTCCACGTCCGCCGGCGCTAGTGGATAGGAAGTCCTGCCACAGGACCAACAGGCCACCAGCACCCCACGCCCTGCAGAAGGAGAACCACCCTGCAAACGGTCCCTGTGATCCAGTCACAAGACAGAGAACATTGCCAAGACCCCCCTCCAGGAAATAAGACTCTCCTGATTGTCACCCTTCTGTCCCACTATGTCACCCTGACCACCTTGAACTGCCATTGCTCCACTTCCTACGCCCCCTTAGACAATGCACCTGTGATACCAATAGACTGGACTCTACCATGGATATTCCTCCACCATCACCCCAGCCCATTGCACACCCCCCTCTACTTATTAGCACTTAAATAAACACCCTTGAATCACGAAACAATCTGGAGTCAGTCTGCACTTTCACAAATGTATTATTACAACTTCTTCGACAAATATCAATGTAAATGTTAATTTGTACACATCAAAGTATGACAGTTGTTGGGCAGCAGTAAACATAGCAGAAGGCAGAATGAGGTACCCAGATCTGTGAAAAAGAGAGCCAAAGTGAACTGTCAGGGCCGGTACACAAAGGTTAAAAGGCTGACTTATACAATGTCCTACAGTAGTCAGATATGAGATGAGCAGTGCCAGTCTCTTACCTTTGTCTCACTGGAAGTACTGCATGATGATGTTGTTTCGGTTGTCAATATCTTCTTCCTCTGCCTCCGCTTCCTCACTGTCCACAGGCTCCACAGCTGCCAAAAGAACAACATCATGGCCATCCTCCTGCAGAAAAGGCACCTGGCATCACAAAGCCAGGTTGTGCAACATACAGAGTGCCGCGATGATCTGGCACACCTTCATCAGTGAGTAGTATAGGGAGCCACCTGTTAGATGGAGGCACCGGAACCTGGCCTTCCGGAAGCCGAAAGTCCGCTCAATAATATGCCTAGTTCACCCATGTGCCTCATTGTAGCGTTCCTCTGCCCTTGTCCTGGCATTCCTCACTGGGGTCAGTAGCCATGAGAGGCTGGGGTAACAAGAGTCACCTGCAAATGTCGATGGATATCTGTTAGACCAACCCTTAGGGACTACCCCATACCCAGACACCTATTCATACTGTGTGGGGACCTTGGGCTCACCTACTAGCCACACACAGTGCCTTTGGAGTTGCCCCATTACATAAGGGATGCTGCTATTCCTCAAAATGTAAGCTTCATGCACAGAGCAAGGATTCTTGGCATTCACATGAGAGATGTACTGGTCTGCCAAACACACCATCTGCACATTCATTGAATGGTAGCTTTTTCGATTTCTGTACACCTGTTCATTCCTGCGGGGGGACAAATGCCACATGTGTACCATCAATGGTACCAATGATGTTGGGGATATGTTCCAGGTCTTAGAAGTCAGCTTTCACTGTGGCCAAATCCTCCACCTGGAGGAAAACGATGTAGCTGTGCATGTGTTTCAGCAGGGCAGATAACACTTTGGCAACAAGTTAGAGAACATTGGCTGAGACATCCCTGATGCCATTGCCACTGTTGTTTGAAAGGAACCACTTGCCAGGAAATGGAGCACTGACAGGACCTGCACTAGAGTGGGGATACCTGTGGGATGGCGCATAGCTGACATCAGGTCTGGCTCCAATTGGGCACACAGTTCTTAGATTGTGGCACGATCAAGTCTGTATGTGATAATGATGTGTCTGTCTTCCATTGTCGACAGGTCCACCAGTAGTCTGTACACTGGAGGATGACGCCATCTCATCATCTGCCCCAGCAGATGTGCCCTATGGAGGAGAATGGTGATCAGAGGGTAATTGTACCACATAGGTTGCAAAAGTGTTGTTGCAGTAATGTGAGTAAATCCATGTGTGGCGTTGCCTGTCCGTATTTCTGCCCAAATGTGCTGTGACGCAGTTAGGTGCCCTGCCATGTGCCACCCTGAAATGGCGGCCGCCTGACCTGTAAGGAGGGACAAGGGAAAATGAGGTAACTGCGCTGGCGTTTTGCAGCGTAGCTGTAGGCGGTCGAAGACCGCCGCGCAATTCTGTTGTCAGGAATAGGGCTGTATGCGGTCCAGGACCCGTCCTGACCTCTGCTTTGCGTCTTTGCGGCACGTCATGTGCGCGGCTTGTCAACCCCGCTTGCTCCAGAAGTGGTCATCAGCGTCGCCTGCCCTGTGGTAAAGCTCATGTAGCTGCAGGGTCAGGACATTTGTGGACAAGATGCACTTATCTATGCCATTCTATGAATGGACTATTGCTCCCAAGTTTTTAGAGGCAGCGGCCATCTTGGGGTGTGGCAGGCCTATAAAGCTCAGCCACACCCAAGCACATTGCTCACTATTTTGAAGACTTTGGTGCAGTCGGACCTCGTGAGGAGTTCCTCTGAAAGCGGATTTCCAGAATGGCAGAGTGGCAGCATGTCAGAGTATCCTTGTTTCCATAGTGAATTCAAAAATGAGTAGGTCGTACTCGTATCGGTAAGGTCTTGATGAGTCAAATCTTGAAGGGGGTTGTTTACTCCCAAAAGTAAAGCGCCCCTTAGCAAAACGAGCAAAACGCTTTAGACCAAAAGTAAAGCGCTCCTGTCACGATGATCAAAGGCCAAATGAGTAAAGCTCCCTAGGCACGCGCTTCAGGCCACACGAGGAAAGCGTCCCTTAGCACAACGAGCAAAGCGCTTCAGGCTAAATGAGTAAAGTACCCTTGGCACGATAATCAAAGCGCTTCAGGCCACACAAGGAAGGCACCGTTGGCAGGACAATCAAAGTGCTTCAGGCCACGCGAGGAAAGCACACTTGGCACGACAATCAAAGCGCTTCAGGCCACACGAGTAAAGCCCCCTTGGCACGACAATCCATGCGCTTCAGGCCACATGAGGAAAGCGTCCTTGGCACGACAATCCAAGCACTTCAGGCCACATGAGGAAAGCGCCCTTAGCACAACGAGCAAAGCGCTTCAGGCTAAATGAGTAAAGCGCCCTTGGCACGACAATCAAAGGGCTTCAGGCCACACGAGGAAAGCGTCCCTTAGCACAAGGAGCAAAGCACTTCAGGCTAAATGAGTAAAGCGCCCTTGGCATGACAATCAAAGCGCTTCAGGCCACACGAGGAAAGCGCCCTTGGCACGACAATCAAAGCGCTTCAGGCCACACAAGTAAAGCGCCCTTGGCATGACAATCAAAGCGTCTCAGGCCACACGAGTAAAGCGCCCTTGGCACGACGATCAAATCGCTTCAGCCAAAACGAGTAAAGCGCCCCTTGACACAACGAGCAAATCGCTTCAGGCAAAACAAGTAGAAGCGCCCCTGGCATAATGAGTAAAGCGCTTCAGGCATGACGATCAACGCGCTTCAAGTTCAATTAGTAAAACTTTTCAGGCCTCAGTTGCAAATGTGAAAGCGCTTGAGAAAAGCAAGCTGTAGTTTCATTGTTTTTTGGGAAGTACAATATGTAAGATACATATTTAAATCTTTGTGCATTTCTAGGCTGAGATCAAACGTTTATGTTATGAAAGCATAATTGTTACATGGTTAATATTCAGAGTATGATCATAGTCCAAAGCTCTTGCCATCTTTAGGTACAGAGATTGCAGTTTGTTCTTGTTCCATGATTGAAAGAAGGGGCTACGCCCAGTTCACAAAGGGTCTTAATCCGATATCACGGAGACGCCTTTGTTCCAGAGTCTATTGGTGAGTTTATACTGCTATGTAAGAGTATATGCATATTTCTCCTAACCATTTTCTTTTCAGATGTCTCTCCCTGCAGTTCCCTATCCTAATTCCCTTCCCCCCGCCTGGCTTCATCAATACTCTGCGCTCTGATAGCTTTCTGAGTTGGTGACGCCAGGAGGTGGGCCTTTTGGTCAGCAGCGTGCAGATCCCAAGGAAAGGGCACTGTGACATCTGCATTGGTTATCATTGGGCCCTATGGGTTCCAGGAGCCAATGACGATGTACGCCAGCGGTGACGGTACGCACCGCCGCGGATGTGACCATCAATTTCTATCTGTTCACTCACTTGATACCTGACCTTCAACAGGAGAGGACCTACATTGCAAGTGCTGCTGTGACCTGTGTCTGGATGCGACAATGGCTCAAGTGTCTGGGGAAGGGCCCCTGCCTTCACTTCGGAGGAGTTGGAGAGACTAGTGGATGGGGTCCTCCTCAGTACACACTACTCTACGGTCCACCAGACAAACAGGTGAGTAAACTGTGAGCATGATGCGTGGGACATAAATGTATGGAGTGGTGTGGATGGAAGATACATGTGGGGGGGGGCTGAGGCCTGCATGTGAGGATGGTGAGTGTATGTGTGTCAGGGCATGAGTGGGAAGTGGTGGGCAATGAGTATGACGAACCGGACGGGGGGAGTAATTTCCTTTCGTACTTTACCTTTAATTTAGGTCAGCACCCACCAGAAGAAGGGTATTTGGCGTGCCATTGCCAAGGAAGTGTGGACCCGGGGGTTCTATCATAGACGGAGCACCCCCTCCCGCAAGAGATGGGAGGACCTTCGCTGCTGGAGCAAGAAGACAGCGGAGGCCCAACTGGGGATGGCCTTCCAACGTGGTAGGGGTGCCCTTCGCACCATGACCCCCTGATGTTCTGGATCCTGGCGGTGGCATATCCGGAGTTGGATGGGCGCTTGAGGGCATCACAGCAGCCACAAGGGGGTGAGTACAGTCTCATTCAGCTGACTTTGTGCGATTTACGAGGTATCTGGGTGGGGGATGTGGTCTGTGGGTTCCCCTAGGCCAGGGCGAACTTGGTAGGGTAGGTCCCTTGTTAGGCAGGCTCTGTATCACTCCAACCCCCATAGTGGTAGTGGCCATCTACAAGTAGTCAGCCTCCTGTGGGTTCCAGGTGTGCAGCAAATACGGTTAGGCATAGTCCCCCATGGGCAGGTGTTTTTCCTACTAACTTCTAGTGCATGGCCTAGTGTATAGGGCTGCTCACTGTGTGTTGTGTCCACCAACGGTAGTGGTGTTGCTGGCATTGACCATGTGTCTCCTCTGTCTCCCCCCCCTTTTTGTTTTGTCACTCTGTTCTTGTGTGCATTAGCATCATCTGGCAGAGGAGCAGAGGCACCGGAGACGGAGGGAGCTGCATCCCAAATGGCCCTGGAGGGTGAATGTATGGAGTCTGAAGGCACTAGTGGGATGGAGGACGAAGGGAGCTCCATGACAGGGACAGGAGGGGACACCAGCGACAGCGACTCCTCCTCTGATGGGAGCTCCCTTGCGGTGGCGGGCACCTCTGTGTCCACTGCAACAACAGGTACAGCCGCCACCCCCCCACCTGCACCGCCCTTCCAGCAGCCCCTCAGCGTGTTTCCCATGCCCGTTCACCCAGGAGGGTGGGCATCTCCTTCGCCCCAGGCACCGCAGGCCTTGCCCCAGTCAGCCCTGCTGCCCTCAGTGAGGAGGCTATTGGCCTCCTGAGATCCCTCACTGTTGGGCAGTCAACCATTTTGAATGCCATCCAAGGTGTTGAGAGGCATTTGCAGCAAACAAATGCATACCTGGAGGGCATTCATTCTGGTGTGGCGGCCCAACAGAGAGCATTTCAGGCTCTGGCCTCAGCACTGATGGCAGCCATTGTCCCTGTGTCCAGCCTCCCCCCTCCAACTTCCACTACCCAGGCTCAATCCCCTCTAGCTCAGCCTATCCCAAGCACAGCATCAGACCAGCATGCACACACATCAACACAGAAAAGTGGCTCAGGCAAACATAAGCACCACACATCCCACAGGCACTCACAGAAGCACCATACCCATGCAGACATACCAACATCCACTGCCTCCACTGTGTCCCCCTCCTCCACGTCCTCTATGTCCCTCCCAGTCTCGTCTCCAATTACACCTGCATGCACTACATCCTCATCCACTACCTCCATCACCAGCATGCCCATCATTACACACTGCTTACGTGCAATCACCACCCCCACTACTATTCACACGTCCCCTGTGTCCTCTCCCAGTGTGTCTGTGAGCCCTCCTCCCAAAGTACACAAACGCCAGCACACACCCACTCAACAGTCATCCACCTCACGACAGTCTCCAACCCATGCACCTTCACCCAAACTCAGCAGACATACACCTCCTACAACCACTACCTTTTCCTCCACTCCCAACCCCCCTCCGTCTTCCTGTCCCAGTGTGTCTAAAAATCTTTTCCTGGCTAAAACTGAACTCTTTCCTACACCCCCCGTCCTTCCCCTAGGGCCAGGATGTCTAGAGCCCAGACCAGCACATCAGCCACCAAATCGTTGTCCACTGTGGTCCCTGAAAGTCCGGGAGGATCGAAGGGGGCACCCATCAGGGCTGCCAGTGTGCCACCTACTGAAGCCAAGGACCACCCGATTCCGCCACCTGCCAAGGTAAAGAAGGGGCCAGCATGCAAAAGAGAAAAGCTGCACCACCCACCCAGCAAGGCCTCATCCAGAACCAAAGAGGACAGTGCCAAGGTCTCAGCAGCGACTACCAAGGTGGGGAAGGGACACAAAAGCAAAGGAAAGTCACCTCAGGGCACGGAGCCTCCGGGTAAGGGAATGGTGACCCCCATTTCTCATGACAGGCCAGCAACGTGTACCACGGTGAGCACCGCCGCAACGACCGCCACCTGCACCGCCATCTGCACCGCCACCTGCACGGCAGCTGCCACAACTACAGTCACCAGCATCATCCCCAGTGGGCAGCCGTCTGAAGCTGCAGGAGACGGCCTGGTGTCTCCCTCCACTACTACAGACACCTGCACTACAGGCAGCACCGCCAGCATCTCCGCTGCAGACACTGCCGCAGCCACCACCACCTGCTCCGTGACATGCCCAGCTAGTGCCACTACAGCGGACATCAGCAGCATCCCCAGTGGGCAGCAGTCCGATGCTGATGGAGACGGCCTGGACCTTGCACACACTACATGAGGCACCACCACCAGCACTGGCACTACCAGCAGTTTGCAGCCTAAGTCGTGGCAAGGTGGAGTGTGGCTCTGCCTCCATGGAGTATCATGCTACCTGTTACCTGAAAACCTCGTGGCTCAGACACCCAGGTGAGGGAATGGGATCTGCCACACCCCAGGTGCAGCATCACTGGGCACCAAGCCCCCTCCAGAACCAATGGAGAAAAGCATCCACTACCTCAGTCCTTGGCAGGATGAAGCACTCTGGGCACCAAGCCCCCTACAGAACCAGTGGAGAAAAGCATCCACTAACCCAGTCCTTGGCAGGATGAAGCACTCTGGGCACAAAGCCTCCTCCAAAGCCCACACTTCAGGCACACGCACAGAGGCCCCCCCCACACCATTCGAGAAGTGGGTGCTCCTTAAGAAGGACAGGTGCCTCACCTAAGAAATCTATGTCCTATTGGGAAAACAATCTCATCTGCTAAAATCACCGGGCCAAGCAGGATGGGAGATGGAATTAGGCAGAGGACTTATTGACTAAGAATGGGGTGAGATATTTCACAGAGTACATCATTCAGCCCACTTCATAGCAAGCGTTGAATCGGCTTACAAAATAATATCCTATTGGTACCTCACTCCTGCACGGCTCCACGCATTGAACCCAACCAGATCCAAAGAATGCTGGAGAGGCTGCAGGAGTACTTGCACCCTGCTACACCTAGTGGCACTGACCAAAAGTAGAAGAGTCCTGGGAATGCATACTAGACGACATAGACTGTGCCTTTAATACTAAGATCCTGTTCTCAGCATAAACTATTCTGGGCTTACCCAACCCACTAAGTTTTCTGCTTTGCTCCCTGAGAAGGAAACAGATGGCCCTCGAACTTGGCACAGCGCATCAAGTAATATTGTCACTGTGGGGCACCGACAGGACTCCTGACTATATAGCCTGGTTCCACAAGCTTTGGTTTCTTTTAGGGATGGACAAGTTGTCCCTAGCGAATGACCAGCAGGACCATGTCTACTCAACAACATGGGCACCGCTTATCCACATACTATCTTCAGAATTCAATGATCGCTCCTGCTTTGCCTAGCTGAAGGTACTGCGTTTTCTGTCCCAGACTGATGTGACACCAGCATAATACTATCCTACACACACAAATGTCTTGAAGACCTCTGGGTAGGCCTACCCATTTCTATGCTTTGCTACAGACCACCAGGCTAACATAAAGGAGGATTTGGGGGAAGGGAGATGAAATTGTGGGTGTTCATTTTCTTTGTTTTTTTCCTTTCTATTCCAACTCTGCAATATCAACTGCTGCCAACCCCACTGGTTGTAGACAAATAGCTATGTTGCTTCATGCCATATACAGATGCTCTAATAAATGAATAAACTAGGTGTGGGCCATGTGAAGTATCAACACACAGGAACATGCCAAGGTTCAAGTGCATATTAACTGGAATGACACTACTTAGCACAAAGCTGTCTCGACGTGTTGGGTGAGACCCCACAGGTGTCAGCTGCCATGATAGGGACCACCAGAACTCACCAATGTACTAAATCCAACTAGGTCGGGGAGAATGCAAGTGATGCACAGCAGAGGACCGTGTGCATTGAAACCAAAGATGGATGGTGGTGGGCCCCTGGTTGTGCAGTGCATTGTAAGTGTAGGTTGAATTGCCACTGTGTCTGAATGGGGAGACATAGCTTAGCCAAGAGGTCAGAATGGCTATGTTTTCTGCAAGGCAGCCTGACCAACATATATGCACTGTTGTGTCTGACAGTGTCACACATGTGTTGCAGCTGGGAAGGGATGACAGAGATGAGCCCATTGGGGTACAACATTCTACGTGTGATGTGTTCCTGGGTGAAGATTTAGTATGTGGAGGAGGGAGTCTGAAGGGAACATTTTTCACCATGCCACATATATCTCAGTTGGAGGATGTGAAAAAGGGATCTGTCAAGGTACTAAAAAAACTAGTTTGCCACCACAAAGGGCAGAAGCCCACAATGGTTGTAGACTGAGGTGGATGTGCCCACTAATCTTGCTAACGTGGGTAGGTACATGTCACCAATTCCAGCACTACTACCATGTAGGGGACAGCTTGACCAATAGCCATCGATAACAGCAAGGCATGCCAGTTCATTGGATATGGTCACAGATATTGTTGGTCTTGTAGGCACATGAAAGTCAATGTATGATCTGGGTTCCATCACTGTGTGGCAACAAGAAGAGTCACTGGCACAAAATGAGGAGTGGCCGAGGAGGCATGTACAAGTGAGCAGGCCAGGGTTAAGGGATGTGTGATACTATGCAGATACCCAACTCTGCCAATTATCAACTGTGGTGAGTGTCAGTGCTAGCAACCTGCCTATTGTGCTTGGTCCCATCCCCTCAGAGGTGGCACACAGTGCCCACTGTCCACAAATATGAAGGTAAATGTGCATGCATTGCAATCACATGAGTACATACAAACAGTAAATACATGGCAAAGAGTTGCCCTTACACATTCCAGCAGTGTTGCAAGGTTGGTCGGTTTGTACAGATGTGCAGGATATGTGTGAAAAAAATCAACCCTTGGCCACATGAATGCACAATATGCATGCAAGACAGCACAACAAGGCAGAGTACCAAAGTGTACAGTGTGAAATCCAGATGACAGGATCATAACTAATTCCTGACCTAACACACATTACCTGTACAGGAGGTATGGGCTGAATACTGTCCACATGGAATGCAGGCACCATGGGGACTAGGTACACTGTGCACAGTAGTGGTATCAATATGTCAAAACACAATCAGTATAGGCATCAAGAAAATTAATGCAAATCACCCTGGCAGATTCAGACCCTACTAGTAATCACACGTATAGGAATGTTTGGCCCAGTGAGCTGTGTAACTGTGTTGCACTATGCGTCATGACTCAAAATTTTAGCTTTGTCACACAGTGGTTGTATGAACAATGCAGAGGTACTGCCAACTGAAAGGCAACTACAATGCTCTCTAGCTGACATTGCTGGTGTTATGAGGCAGAGGCACAAACAACTGCCCTGCCAAAGTGGCACCAGTGAGGTTGCTAATCAGCTAGGGGTGATCAGCAACATCCTCGAGTCTATGGAGCAGAAAAGGGACACATACATAGCAACAATGGGTGCCTACCACAGCAACATTGGTGCTGTGCTGGCAATCCAGCAGGCCCTTCTTAGTGCAGTGCTGCCTCACCTATTGGCACAGAGAAATGCTGCTGCGAACAGGGGATCCACATCTTCAGCCCCTGATATATTTGTGTCTCCGTCACATCCGGCACCAACAACACTGCCCTCACAGGAAGCACAAGACACATCGGAGGAGGAAGATGTGGACTTCAACTCTTTCCACCAAAAAACTGCCAGGTAGCATTTCTCTGTGCCAAATGGGCAGTTTCTTCTTTGCCCATTGCTGATGACCATGCCAGTGTACTTCCCAACTGGTACTGTCCTCAACTTGCTGTCCCACCTGTTGATCTCACCCATTTGTGGATTGTTGATGTGGCATTTTTTCCTACTGCAATTTGCTTCTTTTCTTACTAACTGAAACACTCCTCTCCTCCACATGTCCTATGCAATGTACCCCCCATGTACACTGTCTGGACATCCCATGGCTAAAATAAAATGCAGAAAGAACTGTGCCTGTATATCTGTTGGTGTCTGGACTAAAAAGATTTAGGGAGGATGTTCTGACCCAAAGACACAGACGACTATCCAAAGGAACATGTGTGTCAAAGAGCCCTGGACAAAGCTACACAGGCCAAGGGAAATATATTTGGGGAACCATCTGTGTATCAAGACTAGCACGTAGCTTCTCAAGGTCACAAGCATGAAGTGCAACAAGTACCATTCAGTCAATGTTAATGGTAAATCAAGTCACAGCACTGGTGGGGAGCACATCCAAGAATATTAGCTAATAAACAACTCTGCTGTGACAAGCAAATGATGCAAGGGTGAGTGTGTAAGTGTTTGGCATTAGTGTGTGAGCCAAAACCACACAGATTACTAACAACTTGAGAGACTGTGGCTTTGTACTCCCCAGGACTAAGCAGTGGGCAAACCACCCACTTGAGAGACTGTGGCTTTGTACTGCCCAGGACCAAGCAGTGGGCAAACCACCCACTTGAGAGACCGTGCCTATGCACTCCCCAGGAGCAAGCAGTGGGCAAACCACCCACTTGAGAGACTGTCGCTTTGCACTCCCCAGGACCAAGCAGTGGGCAACCCACCCACTTGAGAGACTTGAGAGACTATGGCTTTACACTCCCCAGCACCAAGCAGTGGGCATGGTGCCCCCTCGCGGAGCAGTGGCGTTATTCCATCTTCCGGCTGAGGTGCCCCCCTTCCCAATCCTCCTGAGGTGCCTGTGTGTTTTCGACCTGATGCCCCTGCAGTGTTCTCTCCATATTGAGGCAGGAGTCAAGTGATGGCTTGGCCCATGATTTTTGGCCTAGTGGCCCACGGACATTTGGAATGGGCAATGTACCTCCTTATGTATATATTGTATATTTTTGTAAATACTGTTTTTCTATTTATTATGTATATCTACCTTTTTCTAATATATCACTGATTTCACTCTATTCCTTTTGTCCCTGCGTTCTTCCAGGGGGTTACAGGGTGTAAAGGTAATGTTGATGCATGTTTTTGTGTGTATAGTGTTGTGGGTGAGGGTGAGGGTGGGTGTGTGTCACTCTCTTCTCCCCCCCCCTCCCCTGTTTACTAGGTACCATACTCACCATGGTCGTCACCGCCGCCTTTCATATTTCTGGTAGATGAGGAGTTAGACTAGCATGGGCAGGACCTGCAGCTCGGGCTCCATGGCGTCCTGGTTCTTCGTTTGTGTCAAGCGGTGAATGGTTTCCCTTCCAAGTCCTGTTTCCGTCGTACTTCTGATGGCGTTGGTACCACCCCCGAAAAGCTGACGGATTGGCGGGTTGTGATGGGGTGGGCGGTAGATTGTCTTTCACCTGTCTGTTGGCGGTTACCGCGAGGTGTTTGTTGCCACCGCCGTGGTGGTCGGAATGTTAAAGTGGCTGTCTGTGTTGGCGGTTTCCGCCCTGGTCGTGATCCCATTTTTTTTACCGCCGGCCTGTTAGCAGTATTACTGCCACTTTAACACTGACCGCCAGGGTTGTAATGAGGGCCTAAGTTTCTATTCTGTAATAATTACATATTGAATATCCTTAGCAGAAGGCTACACAAATAGCAGATTTCTAATATTATCACTCTTGTTTTTGTTGTTGGTTCAAAGAGACAGGGGAACTGTTCTCCCCCCTTAGATCTTAATGCAACATAAGAAAGAACATAGGCAGGGTATTTTACAAAGCCACTGTTGGTCCTTGGGTGCCTCTCTCCTTCCGGGTAAAAATTGAATATTTCCATCAGAAGAGGGTAAATAGGCCTGATGCAATGGTCTAATGTTTACAGCTCAGAGGGGAGGTGGTGAAGACTGCCAAATGCCCCTAAAATATGGGGCTGACTTTATTCAGTTGTGTAATTTTAGCCAACACCTGTTTGTATTCTGGGATTTGCAGCCTTACGTTTCCAAACAGCGTATGAGCTGCATCTTGTAAAGTGTTGTTGGCTGTAAGGTTGTGTGGTTGAAGTTGTCAATGGTGATAGTTGACAGGTATTTGTGCGTAAGGGTGAAATAGATAGGCTATCTTATTCCAATGAGACAACTTCAAAACATGTATGAACTTATCTAATACAGGCCTCAAGTTTTGCTTTTGACTTGTGCACTCCTGGTATAATGTGGGAGTGGTCTTAGATACCCCACCTGTATATGAGAAAGTCAGAATGCTTAGAGGCACCCATTTGTTGTGATTGTGCATCTACAGTAATTTAAGTTTAAACTGTTTCCTCCTCTGCTTTATGTTGTTTTTCCTTTGACGTGTCTAGCATTGTGTTTTCAAATTATCGGGCTCTGTTCATACCCTGCAGCCCCTTGCTTTCTCCCTGCCCCCAGCTGACCACCTCTACCTCAAAGGCTGGTCTCTTAATGTTTTTATTGATCTGCAGGTGCAGTAGTTGAGCCTGCTGCAGACCAGCCCCTCCTTTCTCCCCCTGGTAAATGATGCTCAGCTCACTTATTTTTATCTCTCTCATCAAGGTATTTATCTTGGGCATCCAACTAAAAGGAAGAAGGATAAAAGGGTCTGTCTGGGGTGTGACCCATATTTGTGCCTTTTGAGACACGAGGGCAAAAGGCAGAGTTTGATTCCCGTCTACCTCAAATATTGTATTCTCCGAGACCTTCCCCACTCTACCCTGGGTGAACTCCATATACTGTTCTTTTGATGGTTGATTATGTCGCACATGGACAGACTCCTTTGTAGTTTCACAATCCCTCCAATGAGATACTTATGTGTTTCTCCCAAATGAACACTTTCCATCTCGTTTCAACAGCACCTTCAATTAGTTGCTCTTCTGTTTCTCTTTGATGCTTCCAGATAGACTTCACATAATATGCTGAAACCCCCAGCCCCTATGAAAAGGCCCATCCCTGGTTTCCTTATAACAGTTGAGTTGTGAAGCAGTTTGTCATCCATATTAAAGAAACAACATAGATGCCCAACTGTAAGAAGTAATTATAGTTGAGTTCAGACATCACAATGCCTGCTGCCAGCAGTCAGGATGAAAGGCAGTTAACCAATAGAAATGGGAGCTGGCTATTTATTTTGATATATATTTCTAAAAAAGAAAAGCTGAACGTCAATAAGGAGATATTCATGCCAGCGTGTTTATTTTTTCCCCAACACTTTAGGTCATTGCAAGAAACAGAATCGCTACATGTTTCTACAAAATCTGATCCACAGCATTTTTCACCTGACATTCATTATATTGATTCTATTACATTTTTGGAAAATTAGTATATGCATTTGGTGTGTTTAATTTCAAAGAACAGATTCGAAATGTATACTTTTTTCTGAAATGAACATCAAAGAGTAAGACACCAGGGCCCAGATAAATATGCATTTTGTGCTGGGTTTGCGTCACAAAAGTGAAGCAAACTGGTGCAAAATGTTTTTTGTATTTACTTTCTAGAGCAAAACTTGAGTTCTCTCAAAGTAGAGGAAAGCAGCCCTTATCACTGCTTTACATCACTCTGCAAAAGGGATGTACCTTAGGTGGTACATAGGCGTTCCCTTGCAACCACCCATTTTTTTACCCAAAACCCTACCTACTAGCAATTGTACACATGGTTTTGAGCTAAAAAATTATGCCACGTTAATGGGTGTTACGAAGGCGAAATACTTTTATTTCTACTAACGTTTCCTACTTTACATGTGTGCTGCACTGCAAATCGGGCGTTGTATGGGCTGTACATGGGTGTTGCTATGCAAGTCCCTATCTGCTAACAATAGGAAATAGGGTTTTGTGCCAAAATACAATGCTACTTTGATGCAGGGATTACAAAGTAAAAAAGCTTTTATTTCTCCTAACTTTTCCCACTTCGCATGTGTGCTGTAAGCATAGCACAGATTCGGAGTGGAAAAAGTTTTAAAGTTAGTTCAAGCATAGCATTTTGTGCTGGAAGGATGACCTTAAAGTACAAACCCTATGCAAGACTCACACAGCCACCTTTGCACAATGGTGCAAAGGATGTGTGTGTGGCACACAGAGCATTCATTATGCGACCACAAAAGGAAGAGAGGAAAAGAGTCACATATCTCCCTAGATATGGCACTTTCCTGCTATTTCCTTGTCATGCAACACAGCGCAGTAACTTTGTTTGCTGCATTGTGTGACACTTTAATATTCTGGGCCCAAGGTTTCAAGCGGTTTGTGGGAAGGGTCACGTTATCCCCATGTATTACATGGACTTGCATAACCTTATAAAGGAACTTGTCCTTCGGCCCTGTTCCTTTATATGGTCTAGGAACTTCTTGGTGACTTGCAATATCCTTATAATATATGGCAGAGTAAACTTTATCCCATATATAATCTTACGCAGTGGTTTAGCAATGCCTTTAAATATGTATGGCCTCCTGATGGTAGTTGGTGAGCATCATATACCATAATGGGCGCTTCTGATGAATATCAGCAGTGGATTCCTTGTATAATACATGCAGGTGCGGCTGTGTCTTTCTCACACACTCTGCAACAGACTCCTTTGTAGTTTAACAATCCTAACAAAGGATTACTCGTCTGTTTCTCCTGAGTGAAAAACACAAATCTATCTTTTGATATTTCAACAGCACCTCCAATTAGTTTTTCTTCTGTTTCTCCCTGATGCTTCTAGATAGACTTCACATAATACGTTGAAACCTTCATGCGGCATGTGCCCATTAAGTAATCATATATTATTTTCTTTTTTATAATTTTTAATTTTGGAAGTTTTACACAGCTCGAAGTCACCCCAAAGTATTTGGAGCACTTTACATGAGCACCAGTTGCATTAAACAATGTCACATTTATTTGTTTTATTTTAGACATGGTGAGATTAAGTGATATGCCCAGAATAACAGGATGTTGGGCTAATGCAGAGACTCTAATCTGTTTACCCAGTTTCAAAGTAAACTGTACAACCAGTCCTTTCCTACCTCATATTCCTCACCTAACATGTCCAGTATGGTGAAAATACAATCACCCTTTAAACCATACACCCTCAAAGTCACACAGGCAATTGATGCAAGTTGGAGCGCTAACCTTGTCGCTGATATGAAGCTGTATATAAATAACAAACCAGACCACCCACAACCATGCTTTAGGCCTTGTGAAGGGCATGCACAGTTCTAAATAAAAACAGCATTATTCAATACAATTGTTTTCCAAAGTCCAATCTACATTTTATGAATTCTCACATTGTAGTCCAAACTCTGACTGCTTTTATACCTTAATTTACATTGCCCCTACACCAATTATATTTAATGAATATTTAATGTGCACTGCGTTTGTAACTCCATTCTGCAAATCATGTATTCCTGAAAGAAATTCTCAGGTCCAGCCTACATTTTATGTAGTCCTGCATTTTCATTTTGAGCTCTTGCTCTAGTTCAAATTCCATGTATTATGCATATGGCTTGTACAGTTCACTCCCAATTTCTGGAACACAAATCATCATGGTCTGAAATCTGAATGTTTAAATGAAAGAGGAAAATATATTTCTACATTGTCATAAAAAGACTGCTTAGCTTTTTGTTTGAGAAATATTTATTCTTAACAAGAGCACATTTTACCTTCCATACCATATTTCTACTGATATGAAAAATACCAGGATGGGACTGAGCATTTCTTCGAAAAAAACTCCACTTCATCTGCCTGTGCCAGGAACATTCAGAGGGGCCAAGCATCAACAAGAGGGTGCTTCCCCTGTGGCTATGGCCCTGGCATGAAGTACGTGTTGGCAAAGATAGGGGTCACCAGGGATCGGAAAGAAGTCAGTCCAGCCTTAGGGGCCACCACATCCAAGACCCGAAAGACTGAACCAGTGACTGGAGAGGAGTAGAGTCCCCAACCCCTGTGCTTGCAGGGGAGACGTGGTTCCTTTCATATGTGGGACCTCGCCACCGTCTGGTCCATGAAGCACCAGTGTTTCTCAGAGAGCGGGTGACTACATTCTACTAGGAAGCGCAACTGGGTGGCTTGGAAGTATCACCACAGGCAGGGTACTGCCAACCCCCATGCCCCTTGGGTCTGGAAGTGCACCAGGTGATTGGATAAACAGGGCAGTTTCGCATCCCAGATGAATTTGGTGATTCTGTTTTATAGGGTCTGCAGATTAATTGTCAGCAGGGTCAGGGAGATTGTCTGGAAGAGGTATAGAATGCAGGGCATGGTAATCATTTTAACCACCACAACCCAGCCTAGCCATGAAAAGGCAGAGGCAACACCATGTGTTCAAAAAAGTCAATGGTTGGGATGTGAGGGCAGAGTAGTTTAATGTGAGAGTTTGTGCTATTGAGCTTGCCATTCAAAACCACAAGTAGGGAATATGGTTGGATGCCCACATAAAGGGGAACATAGAGCCAAGGATGTCCTTGTGGGATGGTGTCACTGAGAGAGTTAAAATTTGAGATTTTTGCATGTTCACCTTAAGGCCTGAAATCTTTCCAAACCCCTGGCGTTTGAGGACTAGGGCAGGGACAGAAGGTATTGGATCAGAAACGGCCAGAATAACATCATCTGCATGTAGGCTGATGAGGTGATAGTCTCCACCAACCTTTATCCCTGTAATGGTCGAGTTGGCTCAAACCTTTTGCGCAAGGGGTTCCATATACAGGGTGAAAAAGAGTGGGGAAGGGAACAACCCTGTTGTGTCCTGCGTTGGATGGGGAAAGGCTGCAAGGGCACCCCATTCACCCACACTGAGACTCAAGGCACACTGTACACACTCTGGATCCAGCATCTGAATCTATCCCCAAAGCCTAGATGGGTAAGGGTTGTGAAAAGATAGGGCCAGTGGACCCTGTTGAATATCTTTTTGCATCAATTGATTGAAGGAGTGCATTCTTCTTGGATCTGTGAATTGTGTCCAGTAATTGCAGAATGTGCTCAGTATTGTTTCCAAATTGTTGCGTATAGATAAAACCTACTTGGTCTGGGTCTACCAAATCGGGCATAAGGGGGTTAAGGCGGTATGCTAATGTGCTAGTGAAGAGTTTGGCATCAATGTTGAGTAGAGAGATGGGCCTGTAGGACCCACAGACAGATAGATCTTTGCCTTGCTTTGGAATCTGAGTGATGCTTGCTTCCAGCATGGATTCAGTGAGGGAGCCTGTGTCAGCAAAGGAGTTATAGAGTCTTGTAAGAAGGGGCTCTAGCCTGCGTTGGAGAAGGCTCCCCTCTAATCAGATCATTGGCCAGATTTGTCCAGTTCATTGTCCATTACCAAGTTCATGTCGCCCCCGATTAGAATTGCTGTGCCTGGGGTGCAGAGGCCAGGGGCTGGGCTTCAGTGATAAATTTCTCTTGATGCTCGTTAGGGACATAGATGGTCACTAGGGTAAAGTAGAAGTTCCCCAAACGTCCCCTGACTTTTGCCACTTAAGACCGGATTACACTCCAGAAGCTCCTGTCGAACAGGATAGCCACCCCATCTCTTTGCATCAGTGGAGGACCAAAGCTGTTGTGGGAATCATTTGGGCTGCATTCGGGAACTTATCTTTAAAGATTAAGTGGGTCTCAAGTAGGAGACAAATGTTGCTCCCTGAGCGCTCTAGTAGGGAAAGAACCACAGTGCTTTTAGTAGAAATATTTAGGCCTTGAACATGGAGACTCGTTATTCTAAGCTCCAGTTGGGGGTAAAGGGTTATAGCACGCAGTGCTGAGGGTGGGGAAGCGCCCAGGAGGGACCATCGCTGTGGCGCACTCTGTGGTAAGCCTGGTTGTAATTGAGTAAGACCAAATATTGTGGAGGAGCAAAATCTACATCATCTATATCTAACATGCAACCAAATAAACTATTAAGAAATTGAGTCCTGATTCAAGGATAGTATGCTTCGAGGGTGTAGACCAGCAGCCTAGTGCAGTTCAGTGTAGGGGCAATATTCCAAATAGACTTGCACTGCCACAGGCTCATTTTCTCAAGGGAAGGCCCGAGCCTTTAGAGTACCGATGTGTACAGATGCCAGGAGGATAAAGGTCATGTGGCGGGCTTGCTCATGCTCAAGGCCAGGCTGTCCAGGACCGCTTGTCTTTCTTGGGCCCATTCCTCAGGGCTTGGTCAGTTGTGCTTCCGGTGGCAACCTGATTTTTGCTACTGTGGGGCCCTAGGCGGGGAACCTCCAAGGGAGGTTCCTGAAGTGGATGGGTTGTTTGGTCCTAGCCATTTTCAGAATGTCTTTGATCTGGAAGTCTTGCACACAGAAAAGGATGTCTGGTGGTCTGGTGCTGGTCCCTCCTGGCCGGCCAAACCTGTGCACACGGACCAGTTGTAAGTCTGTGTACTCCTCGAAGTCCAGGATTGAGTGAAAGAGTGCTTGGGTGTATCATCTGATGTCCGTTCTCTCCGCACCTGAGGGGACCTCCCCTTAGGCAAATGTTGTTTCCCCAGGACCTGTTCTCAAGGTCTTCTGCTTGGGACTGCAGATCATCTTGCTCTACATGGAGACGTAGCATTTCTTGGCGCAGTAGGTCTACATCTTCGGCTTGTGCAGTTTCATTCTCTTCTAGGCCAGATACCCTCTCGTCAAGTGAGGTCAGATCCATTCGGAGGTCCCATAGTTCTTGGGATAGGTCTTGTCTGAGGTCCTGGAGGCCAGACTTGAAGAAATCGAACATAGGATTCTTTTGTACCAAAGCACAAGTTATTTGACACATCACTGCTGCACTGCAGCAACGCATTACTTCTTGTAAATATGGCCCTTGGTTCCATTTTGAAATGCATGTAATCTGAGTGGGCCACACTGGAGGGAGAGCCAGGGTCTTCACACACTTCAAAGGGTGCTCTTTGATTCAGAGAGAGGCCACTGGGAAGGGGCTTGGAGTCATGTCAGGAAGGATATGCACTGATAAGAGAATCATAAAGAGTAGGGCTAGGGTAACCCTATGATACATATATCATTATGCCTGACATTCAGGTGTGAACCTTTTGTCACTCCCATGGCCTGTTCTTTGGGTCTACCTGATTTAGAGTCACTCCTGCTGTGGCAGATTTCTTTCTGGAAGAAGAGTGAACAGAGGAGAGGGACCTTCAGAAGGAAGCATACGTCTAACATAAACTTCAAAGACTCAGGCCTCATTCTGACTTCAGTGGCCTTCTGCTGAGACCACCGAACTCACGGCCGCCAGAGGACCGCCGGCCGTCCTATGACTGCCATATTCTGAGTACTGAAGACTTCCGCCTCAATTTGGGCAGAAATCCTCCAGTGTTCGTGCTGGTGGTCGGCGGTGCAGAGGTGGGCCCACTGCCGGCCCGCCCCGCCAAAAGGGCTCCACCTGCCATATTACGACCTGTAACTGAGATACCGGTGACTCATCCCCAGGCCCCCGAGGCAAAGACAGGGTGGCAGGAGACCATATATGGGATCCAGAAAAATAATGCTGCTATCTGCTGTGGGTGCACAAGGGAAGTGCAGATGTTGCCAGCTCCCGCCCAACAGCGAGCTGTGCAGGGGAAGCTGCCTTGGAGGTCCCTTGTGGTCTCCAACATGAAACCTGCCTTTGAGGGCATCCCAGGTGGGACTGGGCACCCCTGAAAAGTGACAAAAAATAACAAGGGGAAGACATGCAACCTGAAGCAGCCGAGATAAAGAGCAGTGAGAGAAGGCTGCTGCTCTAATATTCACTGTTCCAGTATCTGAAGCATCCCATAATGCCCTGAGAGGGCTTCTTGTTTTTCTTTTTTTCTTTCCATGTGGTACACCCTTGAGGGCAGAGGCACCATCAACTTATTCCCTAAGTGCTGCAGGTGCTGCAGGGAATGCAGCAGCCTTCCCAGGACAAGTTAGTAACAATTAACCATATGTCTCCCAGGTGAAAGTAAGCAAGGGGGATGTTTTCATTATTTTTCAAACATTTCCAAGCCTGGAACAACTTTTATTCTACAGCCTGGGAGTGTAACAATCTCTAGTGGGCCTGAAGGTGTACAGGGAATGCACAGACACAGGTTACTTTTAAAAGCGTTATTAATAATAATTTATTGCCATTGATTTTCATAAACATTGCAATGTTTTGTTGACAATAATAATCACATTTAAACATTGCAATTAGTAATAATGGTATGATGGTTCTTCTTAAAATGTTGGTTATTAGTGTGTTACCGTGGTGGATCTGTGACAAAGATAATAGACTTGATTTATGTATTATTGTACTAACCCTTTAACAAAGGCATTAGGCTTGCCTTATAGCTTGATGTTGTGACTTTTGACAAAGCCAACAGACTTGCTTTATTAAAGTGATACCCCTTCTGTTCTCATGTTCTATCAGGTATAGGTGGGGGTACTGTAATTTTGGGGGTCATGAACCCTTAGAGTGCAAATTTGATTTCAGAATGTCACCAAAGGTATTTCTATCTGTCTGATGTATATATAAAGTATATATATATAGTGATGTGTGTGTAATACATGTACTTTTCCTTTTTCAAAGAAAATGCACTGACTGGACAATCATTTATTGAGTGGTATTATTGCTTGCCAGTGAATGGTGAGAGAATCAATTGCAATGGGTATGTGGTTCCCAGTAAGGGGAGATTGTGGACCTATTACATGTGCAGGCCTCACATCCAGAAGAACTAGTAACCCAATACCTTACACTCAGGCACTTGTGGGAAAGACTTAGATGGACACCCCTCAGATCAAAATCTATTCAAAACAATCCCTGTGCACTGAGGGGATTGGTTGCCCTCAGTGAGCGTTTGAAGTGGGGCCTAGCCAAAGGCCAATTCCTGAAGCCAACCCCCAACTGTGCATGGACTGAGTTAGCTGAATATGATAAAAAAACTAAGAAATTCACTAAAAAAAGCAAATGATAAATTGCGGTTATAGTTAGGTATGGTATTGAGATCTTAACTCACAGTAAAATCCCTAGAAATTGTCAGAGAAAACAAAGGTTAAAGTTATGGTTGGGTCAGTCATTCAAATGTCTTTATTCAGCAACAGCTTTGCCATAAAAACACAAATAAAACACAATAACTCATAAAACATGAAAATGACTAAAACAGCCCAAGAAAAAAGACAACCATTAAAATTCTGCATTTTGAATTTGCAAGAGAAACAACTTTTACCAATTCCTAATATTAAGAGTAGATCTAATAAAAAGTCAGTACTGCAAGGCATATTTCCATAGAATAAAGTTTCTTAAACAAATCATTACTGACCAATAATCTTTACATGTAGACAATTTCAAACAACGAATTAAAAAAAGCTTTCCTCTCAGTGTCGTATAAAGGACAAAACAATCTAATGTGATTATTTTGGTAAAACGGTTGCAATAACATGGGGCAAGCTCACGCACCCAACTGCCCTGCATAGGAAATGCCACCTTAGAATGTACAAGTTCCAACCTAAAATAAATCAATAAAGTGCAGTAAAATGTATTTATAAACCAAGACAAATAAGACTCTATGTCAACTGTTGTCACAATTGGAATACATACCTTCACTTTTTTAAATTTTGCAGTATTTCGCAGTCTTAAAGACTTGGAAAATTCCGCATTATTTTCCTTTATCAGTGTCTTAGCATCCTGTCTAATGTGATCTGGATCCAAAAAGAGACCTGGAAGCCCTATCTCCACCAAGAGGGTTTTCACTTACTTTAGCCATGGTAATTTTGCCATGTCTTGTAGAGCTAGGCATATAATCTCTGGTGAACTTTCTGGCAGGATTCAACCAACATTTAGTCCACAGTAACAAGGGTACAATTTTAATCTGATCCTCCACAAAGGCTGAAACCAATTCCTTGTGTGAAATTACGTTAGCAGTATTTTTGGGGATAGCCAATAAACAACATGCAAAACCATTTGTAACCCGCTACAAGGGCTTTATGTCTTGCCATAAACACCTGTTGCATAGGTGGCTGCAGAGATGCAATTTTCTTTAAACAATTTAAGCATTTCTGGGACCGGTTTGTGATTTAGAGTCCTGGCAAAGCAGAAAATCCCCTTAGCATTTCTCATCATTTGTTGGGATTTTATATCTACATGGGCTTTCCAAGAGATATTAGAACTAAAGGTGATCCCCAAATAATTAAACACATATGTTCTTTGCAAGGCGATCTCCCATTACCTATGCGTCATAGTTTTTAAATTTCTTGGACCACAGGACATCACAAAATATTTGGCTTTATATATTTTTAGATCTAACCCCTCCATAAAGTCATTAAAATAATTTTTTTAAACTTGCAAACTCTTTGAAGAATGAGCTAATAAAACTGCATCATCAGCATATAAAAGTATTGGAATTGGTGACCCCGCAATTCTAGGTACATCTACAGCTGCATGATCAAGATGATCCAAAATCCCATTCATATAAACCAAAAATAAAAAGGGAGCTAAAATGCACCCTGCCTAATCCTTCTCGGTTGACTGATATGTGATGACAACTCTCCCCGTGGACCATATCTTACAGCTATTTTTAAATCATGATGAAGATGCTTTATCAAAGTAAGAAAATCATGGTCAAAGTACATTGATTCCATTATAGCACAGAGTTTATCTTCATTTGCCAATGGCACTAGATGCATCTATAAAGGCGAAATGAATGAAGCCTTTTTTCGCCTGCACATATTTACTGATAATAAGATATAAATTGAATACTTGTTCCGTAGTACCCACCCCTGGCCTAAAACCCAACCGGACCGGAATTAAATCATCTACCCATGTTTCTAATCGAGCCAGGACTACCCTCCCCAAATGTTTAGCTGCTGCATCTATCAAACATATTGGCCTAGCGCAAGTAGGGGAGGATTTATCACCTTTCTTAAAAATAGGCAATAAAGAGGCCAAACACCAGGAATCAGGGATTTTATCCTTTACTGCGCTTTGAAATGCTTTTGTTAGAATAGGGGCCCATAATTTTATATCTGTTTAAAGAAATTAACAAGAACCTCATTAGGAAAACAGGCTTTACCAGAGGCCGAAAAATATAAAGCTCTTTCCACCTCCCCCACCTCAATAGGTGTTAATAGGGGAACAGGAGGCAGTTCCACTGATTGTGCCTCACTATTACAGGGTTCCAATACTCTGGGTTGGAATACCCCTTTACAATGCACGACCCCTTCAGCTTCAGGGATAAAAGATAAAATTTTAGGATTATCAAGATCAGTAAAAGAAAGGGTGGTTTACCACTTCCCAAAACTTTACATTATTTTTTGTAGCAGCTCCCACCATTAAATCCTCCCAAGCTAGGGTCCTAATTTCTTCTTTCCTTACCTCCACAAGGGACATATATTCCTTCCTGGCTGATCATACCTCCTGCTGACAACTAGGGGTAGCTCTAAGTGCATTTAGCAACTGTTAATGAGCTCTAGAGCATGCCTTATTAAACCAACGATTAATAGGAACATACCATGGAGGATTTTGAGCTGTGAGGGCTTCACTGATTGCAATGCACAAAAGATTAAAGCCATCCAAAATGGCCAAGATTGTAGAACAAACATAATTCAATAGCGACAATATTTTCCTGTATAATTTTAAAAGAAAAGTTAGAAGGATCAATATGTTCCCATTTGATCCTTAAACCTTCTTTCTTGTTTAAAAAACAGTTTGGTTTGGGTACTTAGAAATTAAAACAAGTATTAATATTAAGGATGGTGCAAACGGGATTATGATCACTCAAACAATTCGGGACAATGTTGTATTCTGTCTTCAGATGCTAGGTATCTGCCGAAATAATCCCAAAATCAATAATGCTCCCCTTTATCCCACCAGTGAAAGTGGGGGTGTAGCCGGCCTATATTTCCACAAAGGTTTCATTAAGACCAAATCCAAATTTTTGAGCAGCGTATTCAATGCATTGCCCAAAGAGCCATGATAAAATGGGCGTTATTCATACCCTCATCATCCCATAAAGCACCACATGTGTTTCACTTTGCTAAATCACATAATCAAATGTTAAAATCTCCCAACCAAAGCACAATTCTTTTCTTTCTCATACTGAACTATCAATGAAATCATCAAAATCTTTTAGTGCTCTGAGCACCTCATTGCAAAAAATATGATTATAAAAATTAGCTATCAATAAATCCCACCTGCCCCCAATAGAAACCAAAGAAACCAAGAACTGCATGGTTGACCATGCCATGGAGGATTTTAACTTATCAAGTCTTAATGAAATAAAGGTAGCAAGTCCGCCCCTCGGTCTACCAGCCACCAAAGGTATTTCCGGTATTTCCAGTTTGACCAGAAAAACCATCCAAGACAATAGGGCCAATCATCCAAGTCTCCAAGTCTCTTGTAAACAAATCATATCATACGTGCAAAGCAAGTTCATCCAATCCTAGTTTTGCAACTTTCCCTGGGCACCTGCAGCATTCCATGACATGATCCTCAGCCCCCATTCACCACCTCCCGGATTTGACTAGAATGTAACAGTAGGGTAGCAGCCATGCCAGGAATTGTGCTAATTTACCCTTCAACCAGGTCTTGCCCTTGTGTCCCTTCTACAAGAAAGGAACATAAAGATGTCATCTGCTGGCTATTTCTCCAAAGTTAAATTCACCCTGTATCTAACAAGGAACACTCAGTCATTCATCAATCTGGTCCAGAGAAGGAAGGACACTAAGGCCCTCATTACAACCCTGGCAGTCGGTGTTAAAGCGGCGGTAATACCGCAAACCGGCTGGTGGAAAAAAAAATGGGATTACAACTGTGGCGGAAACCACAAACATAGACAGCCACCTTAACACTCGGACCGCCACAGCGATAGAAACAAACAGCGCAGCGGTCACCACCAACAGACAGGCGGGAGACAAAGTACCGCCCACCCTATCACAAGAGGCCTATCTGCCACCTTTTCCGGGGCAGAACCAACACTATCAAAACCACGGCGGAAACAGTACACAGAAGGGAAAACACTCACCTCTCGACACCCAACGAGGAACCAGGACGCCATGGAGCCCGAACTTCATGTGTTACCCATGTTGGTTTACCTCCTCTTCTATGAGGAGTACGAACGGTGGCGGCGGCGACCACGGTGAGTACTGCGCCTACAACACAGGGAAGGGGGGAGGAAACAGAGTGACACACACATGCAACAACCCCACCCTTACCACCACACACAACAACAGACACACAAATATATGCAGCAACATTACATATACACCCCCCACCCCCTGGAAGAATGCAAGGACAAAAGGAAATGATTGTGACCATTGTCATCAAGAAAAATCCAGTATTCAAAAGTCAAAATTCAGTATATACAAATATGTACACCTACTACACAGGTCCAGATAGCGTACTAATCATTCTCCATGGACCACTGGGCCCAAAATGCAAGGGCGAGGCCCACACATGATACCTGACTCGAAACAGAGGGAACACTGCTGGGGCATCAGATCGAAAATATGCAGGCACCTCAGGGGAAGGGGGGGGGGCACATCAGCCTGATGAACGAACAACGCCACTGCTGCATGAGGAGGCTCCATGCCCATTGATGTATCCTGGGGAGTGCAAAGCCACAGTCTCTCAAGTCTCTCCATTGGGTGGGTTGCCCACTGCTTTATCCTGGGGAGTGCAAAGCCACAGTCTCTCAAGTCTCTCCAGGGAGTGGTTTGCCCACTGCTTTATCCTGGGGAGTGCAAGGCCACAGTCTCTCAAGTCTCTCCAGTGGGTGGGCTGCCCACTGCTGCATCCTGGGGAGTGCAAAGCCACAGTCTCACAAGTCTTTCCAGTGGGAGATTTGCCCACTGCTTTATCCTGGGGAGTGCAAAGCCACAGTCTCTCAAGTGGATGTCATTCTCCACTGGTTCTGGAGGGGGCCTGGTGCCCAGAGTGCTTCATCCTGCCAAGGACAGAGGTAGTGGATGTATCTCTCCACTGATTCTGGAGGGGGCACGGTGCCCAGAGTGCTTCATCCTGCCACGGACAGAGGTAGCCGATGTCATTCTCCACTGGTTCTGGAGGGGGCCTGGTGCCCAGAGTGCTTCATCCTGCCAAGGACAGAGGTAGTGGATGTATCTCTCCACTGGTTCTGGAGGGGGCCTGGTGCCCAGAGTGCTTCATCCTGCCAAGGACAGAGGTAGTGGATGTCATTCTCCACTGGTTCTGGAGGGGGCCTGGTGCCCAGAGTGCTCCAAGTGCAGTGTGGCCGGTGTAATTCCCTCACCTGGTTGTGCGTGCCACGAGATTTGCGAGGTTCAGGTAGCATGATATGCCATGGAGGCTGCGACATACCCCACACTGCTGCGGCTGCGCCTTCCACCTGCAGGTGTAAACAGTGATGGAAGAAATGACTCGTGGAAGCTGCCCAGGGTCCAGGAACTCTCCTCCAGCCTCAGACGACTGACCACTTGGGATGGTAGCCATGTCAGCGGTGGTGCCTGTGTCCGAGGATGCTGCGGGGCCAGTGGCGGTGCTTGCGGCGGTGTCTGTTGTGGCAGTGCTTGCGACGGTGCTGGTGGCGGTGCTGGCGGCAGTGCATGGGTGCAGAGGGACACAGCAGGCCACTTCCTGCAGCCTCGGATGGCTGCCCACTGGGGAAGATTCTGGGGACTGTCGCTGAGGCTGTAGACGTGCTGGGGGCGGTGCAGGTGACGGTGCAGGTGGCGGTTGTGGTGGCGGTTGTTGTGGCGGGGCAGCTAGCAGTGTTCGCCTCCGTACAGGTTGGCGTGGTGGGGGACAGAAAGTGTGACACTGGTCCCTCAGTCGGTGCCACCATGCCCTCTCCTGACCTGCTCTTCATCTTTTGGCCCTTCCCCAGCTTTGATGGTGCCACAGTTATCTTGCCACTATCCCCTTTGGTTTTTGCTGAGCCCTTGGTGGCTGGTAATTTCAGCTTCTCCCTCCGGGATGTGAGCACCTTTTTCACCTTGGCAGGTGGCGGAATGTCCTTGCACTCGCTACGTGGAACACTGGCAGCCCTGATGAGTGGCGCACTCCATAACCCCGCAGTTGCTGGCACCACTGTGCCTGGGGATTTGGTGTCTGAGGTGCTGGGCTGGGACCTGGAAAGCCTGGCCCTAGGGAAGGACGGAGCGGAGGTGTAGGGAAGAGGTCAATGTTAGCCAGGAAGAGGTTTTTAGACACACTGGGATGGGAAAATGGAGGGGGTTTGGGAGTGGAGGTAGAGGTAGTGGTTGTAGGAGGTGTACGTCTGCTGAATTTGGGTGAAGGTGCATGGACCGGAGGCTGTTGTGAGGTGGATGGCTGTTGGGTGAGTGTGTGCCTGGGTTTGTGTACTTTGGGAGAAGGGCTCACTGACACACTGGGAGAGGACACTGGAGATGTGGGAATGGTAGTGGGGATGGTGAGTGCACGTGAGCGGTATGTGGTGATGGGCGTGCTGGTGATGGAGGCAGTGGCTGAGGATGCAGTGCATGCAGGTGTGAGTGGAGACGAGACTGGGAGGGAGGAGGAGGAAGTAAAGGAGGGGGACACAGTGGAGGCTGAGGATATTGCTGTGTCTGCATGGGTATGGTGCTTGTGTGAGTGCCTGTGGGATGTGTGGTGCTTATGTTTGCCTGAGCCACTCTTGTGTGATGATGAGTGTGCATGCTGGTCTGATGGTGTGCTTGGGATAGGCTGAGGTACAGGGGATTGGGTCTGGGTGGAGGAAGTTCAAGGGGGGAGGCTGGACACAGGGACAATGGCTGCCATCAGTGCTGAGGCCAGAGCCTGAAATGCTCTCTGTTGGGCGGCCTGCCCAGAATGAATGCCCTCCAGGTATGCATTTGTTTGTTGCAAATGCCTCTCGACATCCTGGATGGCATTCACAATGGTAGATTGCCTAACAGGGAGGGATCTCAGGAGGTCAATAGCCTCCTCACTGAGGGCAGCAGTGCTGACTGGGGCAGGGCCTGAGGTGCCTGGGGCGAAGGAGATGCCCACCCTCCTGGGTGAGCGTCACAGGACACATGCTGAGGGGCTGCTGGGGGGACGGTGCTGGTAGGGGGGGTGGCGGCTGTACCTGTTGATGCTGTGGGCACAGAGGTGTCCGCCACCGCAAGGGAGCTCCCATCAGAGGAGGAGTCGCTGTCACTGCTGTCTTCTCCTGTCCCCGCCGTGGAACTACCCTCGCCCTCTGTCCCACTGGTGGCTTCAAACTGCGTTGTTTCGACCTCCAGGGCCAAGTGGGTTGCAGCTCCCCCCTGCTCCGGTGCCAATGCTCCTCCGCCTGATGATGCTATTGCACACAAGAACAGGGAGATCACAAAAAGTGGGGGGAAAGACAGAAGAAAGACATGTTCAGTGCATGCAACATCACTACCGTTGGCAGACACAACACACATGGAGCAGCCCTCGGCACTAGACCATGCACTAACAGTTCCTTGACATTTCAGCTGACCATGGGGTACGAGGCCTAAGACCAATTGCTGCACACCTGGAAGTCACAGGAGCCTGACTAGATGTAGATGGCTCTTACCACTGGTGGGGTTGGGGTGCCACATAGCCTGCCTCACAAGGGATCTTGCCTACAAACTTTGTCCTGGCCTAGGGGAACCCACTGCCCACCTCCCCCACCCAGACACCTCGTAATGCACGCTGAGCCAGCTGAATGAGAGTGTACTCACCCCCTTGTGGCTGCTGTGATGCCCTCAAGTGCCCATCCAACTCCGGATACGCCACCGCCAGGATCCGGAACATCAGGGGGGGTCATGGTGCGACGGGCACCCCTCCCACGTTGGGAGGCCATGCCCAGCTGGGCCTTCGCCGTCTTCTTGCTCCAGCGGCGCAGGTCCTCCCAGCTTTTACGGCAGTAGGTGCTCCGTCTGTGGTAGACCCCCAGGGTCCGGACGTCCTTGGCGATGGCACGCCAAATACCCTTCTTCTGGTGGGCGCTGACCTAGAAGAATGGTACAGGGGGAAAAGGAAATTACTTACCCGTCCGGACCGTCATACTCATTGCCCCCCAGTTCCCACCCTTGCACTGACGCACATACACTCCACATCCACACATGCAGGCCTCAGCCCCCCCATGTATCTTGCATCCACACCACTCAAAACAGGCATTGCCCATGCAGCATGCTCTCAGTGTACTCACCTGTTTGTCTGGAGGACCGTACAGTTGCGTGTACTAGGGGAGGACCCCATCCACTAGCTTCTCCAACTCCTTCGAAGTGAAGGCAGGGGCCCTTTCCCCAGACACATGAGCCATCGTCGCTTTCAGACTGAGGTCACAGCAGCACTTACAGTGTAGGTCCTCTCCTGTTGAAGGTCAGGTATCAAGTGAGTGAACAGACAGAAAATGGCGGTCACGTCTGCGGCGGTGCATACCGTCAGCCTACATCGTTATTGGCTCCTGGGACCCATAGGGCCCAATGTTAACCAATGCTGAACTGCGCTGCGGTCTACAACCGCCCACCGTGACGGTGTAGAACGCCAGCGCAGTTACCTCATATCCCCTTGTCCCACCTTACAGGTCAGGCAGACGCCATTGCAGGAGGCCACATGGGATGGATGTTAACTGCATCACACCTATCTAGGCTGTGAATATAGACAGATACCCGCACATTGCGGATTAATTAACGTTTCTGAAAATATAACATTGTGATACCTCAGTGTTGGATGACTCTTTGCTTGCTGTTCTCCTCCACAGGGCATGTCCGCTGGGGCAGGTGATGAGATGGCGGCATCCTCCGGTGTACAGAGCCCTGGTGAACCTGTTGACAATGGAAGAGAGACACATCCTGGTCACATACAGACTTGATCGTGCAACAATCCAGGAACTGTGTGCCCAGTTGGAGCCAGACCTGATGTCAGCTATCCGCCATCGCACAGGAATCCCCCCTCTAGTGCAGGTCCTGTCTGTACTCCATTTCCTGGCCAGTGGGTCTTTTCAAACAACAGTGGCCATGGCATCAGGGATGTCCCAGCCAATGTTCTCAAACGTGTTGTCCAGAGTGTTATCTTCCCTGCTGAAACACATGTGCAGCTACATCGTTTTCCCTCCGGTGGAGGATTTGCCCACAGTGAAAGGTGACTTCTATGCCCTGGGACATATCCCCAACATCATTGGTGCCATTGATGGGACACATGTGGCATTTGTCCCCCCTGCAGAAATGAACAGGTGTACAGAAACCGGAAGAGCTACCATTCAATGAATGTGCAGATTCTGTGTTTGGCAGACCAGTACCTCTCCCATGTCAATGCCAAGTATCCTGGCTCTGTGCATGACACTTACATTTTGAGGAATAGCAGCATCCCTTATGTGATGGGGCAACTCCTGAGGCACTGTGTGTGGCTAATAGGTGAAGCCAAGGTCCCAACACAATTGACATCGGTGTCTGGGTATGGGGTTGTCCCTAAGGGTTAGTGTGTGTCTAACAGCTGTCCCTCGACATTTGCAGGTGACTCTGGTTACCCCAACCTCTCATGGCTATTGACCCCAGTGAGGAATCCCAGGACAAGGGCAGAGGAATGCTACAATGAGGCACATGGGCGAACTAGGAGGGTGATCGAACGCACCTTTGGTCTCCTGAAGGCCAGATTCCGGTGCCTCCATCTGACAAATGGATCCCTCTACTACTCACCGAAGAAGGTGTGCCAGATAATCGTGGCCTGCTGTATGCTGCACAACCTGGCTTTGCGACACATGGTGGTCTTGTGGCAGCTGTGGAGCCTGTGGACAGTGAAGAAGAGGAGGGTATCCAAAACCAACCAAAACAACATCATCAGGCAATAGATCCAGTGAGACACAGGTAACACGATGCCACTGCTTCCCACATCTCATTCTATTGTTGGAACTAGCATAAGTGTGTCATTTTCATTTAGTGTATAAACTGTAAACTTTGTACTTGTATAGCGCACTACTCACCCATTAGGTTCTTAAGGTGCTGTACGCATACCGCTGTGGAACCCCTCCTGGCTTTTCCCTGTGTGGTGCCCACTCCTGGGCAACCTCCAAGGTGAAGCCAGGCATCCCAGCACTGTTGGGGCTGTTGTGGAGATTAAGCAAGCTATTGCCCAGAGTTACAGATTGGGACCCATGAATTAGATTAGGCACCCATGTGAGAATTATCAGGTCTGAGGAAATTGGGCTCAAGACCCACTGAGGCGGGAATTGAACCCTGGTCCCGGGCCAGATTTCTGCATCAGGGTCTGCCGCTCTAACCATTGAGCCACACTTCTCCACTTGTATGGACCCTGACTTTCCATAGTTATTGCAATTACACATTTGTGAAAGCACAGACTGACTCCAGATTATTTTGTGATTGAAGTGTGTTTATTACTGTGCTAATAAGTGGATGAGGTTGTAAAATGGGCTGGGGGGATGGTGGAGGAATGTCCATGGCAGGGTCCAGTCTATTTGTTTCACAGGTGCATTGTCCAAAGGGGCATAGGAAGTGGAGCAATGGCAGTTTAAGGATAGACATGGTGACATAGTGGGACTGAAGCGTGACATTCAGGGTGGTCTCATTTCCTGGCAGAGGTCTTGGCAATGTTCTCTGTCTTGTTCCTGGATCTCAGGGACCGTTTGCGGGGTTGTTCTCCATCTGCAGGGGGTGGGTTGCTGGTGTCCTGTTGTTCCTGTGGCGGTGCCTCCTGTCCACTAGTGCCGGCGGAGGTGAAGTGCTGTTCATCATCCAGGCTAGTGTCAGGGGCCCCTTGTTGTGCCACTGTTGCCCTCCTGGTGTTGGCGAGGTCTGCCAGCACCCCTGCAATGGTGACCAGGGTGGTGTTAATGGACTTCAAGTCCTCCCTGATCCCAAGGTAGTGTTCCTCCTGCAGCCGCTAGGTCTCCTGAAACTTGGCCAGTACCATTGCCATCGTCTCCTGGGAATGATGATAAGCTCCCATGATGTTGGAGAGTGCCTCATGGAGAGTGGGTTCCCTGGGCCTGCCCTCCCCATGTTGCACAGCAGTCCTCCCAGTTTCCATGTTATCCTGTGCCTCTGTCCCCTGAACCGTGTGCCCACTGCCCCCAGGTCCCTGATTTTCTTGGGTTGGTGGATTTGCCTGGGTTCCCTGTAGTGGTGGACACACTGCTGATTGACGTGTCCTGGGGACAGAGGGATGGGCCCGCTGGGTGGGTGCTGTGCTGGTGTTTCCTGAGAGGGGAGGCTCTGTGGTGACTTGTGACAGTGTCAGGGTAATCGACTGTCCCGAGGTCCCAGATTGGCCGGGCTGGTCCTCTTGATCCAGTTGTGCAGAGCTGCTGTCATCACTGTGGGCCTCTTCTGTGGGGGGACTGGATATGTCTGGCACCTCCTGTCCGGTGACGTTGGGTAGGGGTCCTGTTGGCGTGTAAATGCATAATTATTGTATCTGTGTGTGCCATCATGTGCAATGGGTGGTTGACCCTGTACTCCAGTGCTTGCATTATTGGCTTGGTCCTTGTGTGATTGGTGATTTTGGGGCATGAGTGAGTCTCTGTAGTAGACATCCTTGGGTGATGGGTGTCCATGCATTGGTGTCACATGCAGGGCTTGGTTTTGGGATGTGTTGGTGGGGTATCTGTGGGTTGTTGGGGTGATGGGTGTGAGGGTAAGGGTGTGAGTATTTGATAGCATGCAGGTAGGGTGCAGGGGATATAGTAGTAAAGATTTGCCTTACCAGAGTACAGTCCTCCTGCTACTCCTGCGAGGCCCTCAGGATGCACTATAGCCAAGACTTGCTCCTCCCATGTTGTTAGTTGTGGGGGAGGAGGTGGGGGTCCACCGCCAGTCCTCTGTGCAGCTATCTGGTGTCTGGAGACCACGGAACGCACCATCCCCCCATTCTGTTGTCAACCCTAGTTCTTGGATGCTGTCCCACTGCGTTGACCCTGTTGACGATTCTGCGCCATAGCTCTATCTTCCTTACAATGGACATCTGCTGCACCTGTGATCCGAATAGCTGTGGCTCTACCCGGACGATTTCCTCCACCATGACCCTGAGCTCCTCCTCATGGAACCTGGGGTGTCATGAGGTGCCATGATGTGGTGTTGGTGATGTGTGAGGTGGTGTCTGTTGTGATGTGTGAGGGGCTGTGTTGGTGTGTGTTGTTTGAGTAGCGTGGATGTTGTGTAAATGATGGTGTTGTGTGTCTGTGGATGCTGGTGTTGTTTTTGGTAGTGTATCTCTCTGGCGTGGTTTCAAAATTCTGGTAGTAAGGGTTTGTGGGTGTGTGCTTTATATTGGATTGGGTGTGTGGGTGTGGTGTGTGTATGTGTGTCAGGTGTGTGTATTTCAAATTGTCCAATGTGGTTGTGTTTTGTATATGTGTGTGTATTTTGAGCGCGGCGGTGTGTACCGCCAATGGATTACCACGGTTGAAAGACCGCCGCGTTGATTTGTGGGTCGTGATAGTGTGGGTGTATTCCTGTTGGCGTGAAGGTGTCGGTTTTGTTATCGCCAGTTTATCACTGACCTTTAGTGTGGCGGACTTGTGTAGGTGTCTGTATTGTGGCGGATTCCGGGCTGTGGGTCGTAATACCTGTAGCAGAATTCCGGGGCCGCAGCGGTATGTTGGCGGTCTTCTGCACGGCGGTAAGCGGGATTTACCGCCAGGGTTGTAATGAGGGCCTACGTCTATTACCAGTCAAAGTATACATGTCCTTTCCACCATTACGAGTCACCCGAGGACTTGACTAGAATGTAACAGTAGGGTAGCAGCCACGCCAGGTATCATGCTAATTTGCCTGTCAACCACTTCATGCCCTTGTATCCCTTCTACAAGAAAGGAACAGAAAGATGCCATCGGCTGGCTATTTCTCCAAAGTTAAATTCACCTTGTCTCTGACAATTTCAGTAGAAGGAACACTGAGCCGTTCATCAATCTGATCCAGAGAAGCAAGGACATTAAATCTATCACCAGTCAAAGTATACATGTCCTTTCCATCTTTACGAGTCACCCCAGGACGGGGATTGACAAGAGGAGCATTCTGCCCTGCCTGATTCAGATGATTATAAAATAACCCAAGCTGTCGATTTTTAAATCTTTTTTTATCTGACTTAGTTTCACCTCTCCTACTCTTACTCTGATGTGAACTTCCCCCACCAACTAGGACTTCAAAAATGTATAACAATTTTATCTCCTGGTGATTATTGAGGTAAGGGACCAATCCACCCACCTGCCATGCCATAATTATCTGCTGCATCATATCCCATTGGCGCAACACATTATGTGATAGCCAATGAACCCCCATATTTATTGGGGCCTGCGTTGGTTCAACCATTCAAACATTTTGTCAGCTAGTGGCGGGACATTAGCCAAATGACAATGTAAGGACATGCTGCCAGAGGGAGATGTATCACTGGTAACTTGTTAGGTTCATTCCCCAGACCTAATGGTCTTGCCAAATTTTCCAATGGGTCTGGCCCTTGAGACTGAGACTCTTGGATGTTGTAAAGCTGCCTAGAAGAATTATCCATAAAATGGCTTGCAGCCACTGCGGGGACAGTTAATTGCACATATTTGTGTAAACATCTGTGACAGCTCCTATATTTGTTATTTGCAGTTTCTAGATTACAATCCTAATATAGCACTGTGACCTATGAACTCTCATCAAAGAGCTGCATGCAAATTACATTGAATAGATTAGAACATTATGGGCCTGATTTAGATATTCACGGATGGGTTACTCCATCACAATGGTGTCGAATATTACATCTGTCGAACTCTATATCCTATAGAATATAATGGGATTTTGATTTTGGTGGGTGGGATATCCTTCACCATTTTCAGGGAGTGACCCATTCGCCAATTTTGAAATCAGGCCCTTTGTTTTTCCCCAATCTTTTATTATGCTATTTTTGTTTAAAAGTGTCTGTTTTGGTAGGAATACATTCTTATTAGTAAAGCCAACCCCAACCACTGTGGTGCATTTTAAATCCTGCGTTTGTGCTTCTCCAGACCCAAAACTCTTAAAATAAACCACCTTTTAGTATGGATGATGTGATTCCACATTGTAATCCTCATTGTCTCATGTAAGATTTCCTATAGACTGATTGACACACGTACGTCTCATTATCTCTGAATAGTGTATTTCTGATGTAAAGTGCTCTGACACCCTACACTGGTATGAGCAGCACTATAAAACAAATTAAATGTATGTGAGTGAGGGGCTATGGCATGGTGAGGGGCATAGGTAGAGAATGGTATTGAGGGAATCCATGGAGAAGAAGGTCACTGGGTGAGCGTCCTAAAAGATTGTCACACCAGGCGCTGTCAATGCTAAATAGGGCCTTGTACAGCACATTGGCAACTGGAATAGTACGTATTTCCTTGACCTAGGAGATGCAATGCCCCCATGCCCATTCATGCAAACCCTCAAGGCTTCCACTGCCCATACTTGAAAGCTGTTTCTATATCCAATTTTCAGGGAATCAGTGATTTGGGGGTCGTTAAACAGTACACATTATGTTACCCTGTGCTTCAAGGAGGTTCGTCCTCAGGCGCTGATTGCAGTAATGACAGCATGCATATTTTCAATTTCTTCTAATTGTGGCCAGTAACGTTAGTCTGTCGACAAATCTTTTTCAAATTACAATGTTGTGAACAAACGAGAGGAATTGGGCTTGTTTTCCAAAGCTTCCAATATGTTTTAGAATATACATTTCCAGCACCTAGTGGCAGTTATATGAAAAGGCGCACCCACGCTGAAATATATGTGCGCAAACAGCGGAAACACGTGCATTATCAGAGTTGGGCCTGAGAATATTTTGTTCCATGTCTCCTGTACCCACTCTCTTGTCCCAAGCTTTTTATTTTAATTCAGCATTATTTTCTGCATTGATATGAACTATTATGATTTAGATATTCTGATTTTCAGTGTGGCATATCTTACCACACAGCTCTGAGAAGCAATTATTCAGTTCGACCTTACTTTCCATTTTTCCAAATTTGCTAGGTTCCTGCTGTCAAAGATTCATTGGGTGTGAAGGATATTGATTTTCTTTTGATGTAGTTTGAAGTGTCACTGCGTACATTTTGAAGTGCCTGAAGATCTGCCATTTCTTTAGTCTTCTCAAGGGGATACTTTTTCATCTGGCACAATGTAAAGAATTGAAGAACTGCCTCTAAGTGCCTCCCGTTTCAATTTGCATTTGCATGAGTTAAGCACGGATAGTGCATTTTGAGTACCTCTCATATACTTAATGATGCGTCATCTCTACTGTGGGAAAAAGCTTAGGCCTGGGTCACATCTCTTGGGGTAAGTGATGTCTTTGGCAGCTGTTTCTCGAAAGGATCATCATGACAGAGACTGACTGCAATAAAAAAAGAAAAGAAACACAGGTACTAAAAAGTAAATGTAACTGTTTCTCTTGCATTAAGCAGTGTCACACCTTTAAAGGTACACGTTGTCTGTCGCACTCCTCTGTGTATGCTACACTCATTGACCATGTCTGTATCAATTCACCTTTCTCTATGTTGTTTTTTTCACCTTTTTTATCCACCTACTTTTTTACTGGTTTTGTGACTCTGTGTCCTGTGACACTGTTTTTTAATGTCAAAGGGTCTAATTTAGATCTTGGTGGTATTACCCCCAAACCCCTGTAATGGCAGACTCGAAAACACTGTCAAGTCGATGGTGTTCGGTCCACAGTATTTAGATCTATTGCGGCTGAGCTGCAGAACACTACAACGGAGTGCTCTTCCTAGCCATCAGGGTGGCGGATTCCCGCTGACCCTATTTAGATGTTACAGTCCTACAGGTGGTGTACTGGTGGAGGATTGCTGACGGAGGGAGACCATTGTGGGAGCCATTGGGCATTGTACAATGCCAGTGGCTATCAAATAGAGGTAAGTGACACACACACACACACACGCACACACATTCACACACACACACACACACACACACACTGTACCTTAGTCATATGTGTCCACCTGCACTGCACACAACACACAACATACACAGTATTATCCATTGCCATTTCACCACAAAACGCCATCTACATACAGAAAACACACATTTCCATACATCCATGACACTACATATACACACCATTGATACTACACACACACACAACCACAACAACCAACACAATGACATATCCATCTACACAAATGCACACACACAAAAGCACAATTGTACACCCCCGGCGCCTTGAGACCCTCACAGGTGAGGACCTGTGTTTTACAAAAACTTACTGAGTGACCACACAACAGCAAACACCTGAATGTTGCACACAGCAACAAAAAACACAACCAAAACCACACAACAGACATCAGATCCACATGCATATGGCACACATAAAAACACAGCCACATCACCCACTCCAGTTCCCTATACCTCGACCAGCCAACCCAGTCTCACACACACACACACACACACACATACATGTAATGACTCACACACACAACTGGACTCACAACATCAGAGGTACAGATTCACTTGCAATGTGCACACATAGACATGTTGACAAGTGTGATGCCATCATTATTGTGATGCCAGCATTCATTTGATTCACTTGACAAATAATACTGACACCACAATAACAATTGTACATGTGTGGAATATGTGGCTTGTATCAGTGTGTCCCCATCAATCACTAACACAAATGTGTTTCCAACATTTGCATGTCAGAGGTACTAAAACAAATACCTATGGAATTTATATTTCTGCAGAGGTCCCAAGCTTGTGTGCATTGCCCACACAACGTACACAGTGCATGCAGTATCCCTAACTTCGAGTCCGGAGACAGCGAGGTCATGTGTCCTCTGGGGTCCAGTGGCAGCAGCGATGGCAGGTGTTGTGCAGTTGAGTTCAGTCTAAAACAGAATCAGAAACATGGAAATAGGTAGGAATTGTGCCACTTTACCCTCCAGTCTGCCAACTCAGGCGTGAAGGTCGGCCTGCCACAGTTGGCTTGGTGGTAAGGCACATCCAAATCTGCTTGACTGCAAAGGTGGCTGGAGTTCTGCCGCTTGCCCCTATTCCTAATGCTGCCATTGAGGTGGCTGAAGATTCTTGGCTGAGTTGGTGGGACTCTGGCACACTTTCGCCTATGGTCCCACAAACATCTAAATCAGGCGGGTGGACCCTGTAGTAAGTGGAGGGGTTTTCCATACAAAAATTGATACTGGGACCAATATTGCCAAGATCTAAATCAGGCCCAAAGTGTTTTAATGCCAAAGCGAAGACGCATCATCCCTAAATCAGTACTTTTAAAATAGTTGCACTCTAGTAACTTTTACAATTTCAAGTAAAGACAATGGTTTGTTGACAAACAAAATGACTTCATTATGTGAAAATGAATTGTTGTCTGAGGACTGCAGTGTATATTTACACTGTCGACATACATGACAAAAGTAAATAGCTTCATACACACCAATGGGCACTCACTAGGCTGCAGTTTTATTGACACTGCAGTAAAACATGGCAAGGAAAATGCTTCACCTTGTAGTGTAGAGAACCTCTTTTCTTTATTGTCTCAGTTAACCTAAGTGTGTTTTGTATGCCCACAGGTAAGGTTTATTGAATATATAAAAAAGTATGTTCTTTCAGTGAATAGTTGTAAAATTGACTTTTGCCACTGTCTAGGCAAAGAATACTTTACATAAATAGGCCCGATTGTGCATAACGCAGATTTCCATAACTAGAGAACGACTTTGAAGTTCGTTTTCAACTGTTTTAACGTAGCACAAGCAATTTGTTAGAAGTGTAGTAGAAAATAAATTTCTAAGTAAGAAAGTGTTTGCTGCTGCATAAGGCAAAATAATTTAGAACCAGCTTGCCTGGTAGCTGTACTCCAGAGATTGCTATCATCACCTCAGAATATGGTAATTACTGACTTCTTGGAAGGCAATGGTGTTTATCTGGTAGCAGGAAGACAAAAGTGGTGCCAATAGTGAAAAGACTGAACAGATGGCAGTACGAATGACTTCCATAGCAGAACGAATGACTGGAATAGCAGCTCAACCTTTCACGCCTAGATCCAAAACAGGATTTTAGGAACTGAAAGCATTAATTCCTAGAGCCAAATTAGACTTTCTATCTATACTTTCAACAAGAGGTAAATGCCTAGCACCAGTTGTAATGTACCTAAGTTCAAAAGGGGTGTGCCTGAAAATGAACACAGAAGTTGAAGGTTAGGGCCATCTTGAATGAGGGATGTTAGAAATTGGGTTTCTAGTTGGAAGAGGTAGCGCCCTGTCCAAGCAGGCACCACAATTCTAGTCAGGCTAATTTACAAACACACCCTAGGTAAACCGGTGCTCACTGGAGTTTGGTACAGAGCAGTCAGGCTTAATTTAAGAGGCAATGCATTAAGTACTTGTGCAACACTTCTAACAGTAAAAAAGTGAAAATACAACAGAAAAAAGATACTACACCTGGTAAGAAAAACACAGAAGAAAGAAGGCTAAGGCCAACTTGAATGAGAAATGTTAGAAATTGGGTTTCTGGTTGGCAGAGGTGTGCACCCTGTCCAAGCGGGAACCTGCCTGACTTGTTCACCGCTATTACATTATCTGTGTGTCACTGGCCCAGGATCTGGTCCAGTTTCCAATATCATACAGCCGCACCCTGCCCCTGGGCAGGAAAGCAAGGGTGTGATATTCTTAACTTTCCCTCCTGACTATTCTGTCATCTCTTGATTCGCCCCAAAGGATGCCAGTGTGGACGCTGTCACTAGCACCTTGGGTACTGTCTGATTTAAAACTTTGTGTGCGCTAAGGTGGACATGGCTGTGTGAGTTGTGGCATGAATGCAGACCGGCTTCCTGCTTTTACTAATAGATGATTGTTGTTGGCATAGAGAAGCTCAGTTTGTGAATGCACCCATTGTTATCCCTTCTGTGTCACGGGGTATGAGCGGTGTGAAGAATACACCGACATCCTACTGATTTCTGGAGCGATTGTAATTGTCTTCGTGTTATGTAACAAAAGGCTAGGGTAAGACAGTCATGGGGAACTTTCTTGGTAAAGGCAAACTACAGACACATCAACCTAGCCCCCAAGGACAGTCCAGCATACCAAATAGCGGCGAAAGAAGGGCTACATGCACTACTGTACTTAGACTTTGACTTTGCATGGAAACTGACAGTATTGTTTCTGTGGCTTTGCGGACATGTGTTGTGCTTTACAATGCCGCCTACATACTAGTAGCATATGGGATGTCCCTCGAATGTGGGGCTGTCCTGTATGTGGAGGATAATCTAAAAATAAAAAATGCCTGAACTGAAGAATGGTTTCCTCCCCATGGTGGGGGGGAGCTGACAAGGGCAGGGAAGATTGGAGGACGAAACAATTAGAGATAATAGGGGCTTGTCAAGCTCTCTTCCTGTGGCGAGTGCACAGTCACAGGAACAAAACATCGATTTTGCTTGAGGACATTTGGGAAATACACTACAGCCTGAGAGCACCACAACAGGGACCAAACACTCTGAGCTGCCTCTACAACAGCAGGCAGAGACGGAACGTAAAAGCCGCACCCTGGCATGGCGTTTGATGGATAAGGAAGTGAAAAATAAAAGCAAAACATAATAGACCTTGTGAAAGAACTAGACAGTTATTCCATAGCCAGGGTAAAGAGGAAGTGGCTAACGCCATTAGAAAACATGAACAGAAGTACGAACAGATATCAAATTAAATTAAAGGTGTATTGGCAAGGGGCGTGAGGGATCACACAATTTACTATGGGATATGTCCACGTATGCACATCACACAATCCATAACATCAAGATGTGGAAGGAGGTGCTCAGCAATACAAACACACAGCTGTAGATCACAAGACACAGTCTCTCGACGTACATAGAAATGTACAGAGTTAAACAGAATAATAGCCATGGGAAGGGCTGCTTTGGAAGGATCTGGATACATTGTTTAGCATTATTGTACCATGAGATTTGTGGGAGGATTGTAAGAAAGCGATACATTGGCCTGAAATATGTGACCACTATTCCAATTACTACACTATCATTTGGCACTAGACTAAGCATGGGAAAGGTTTGCAAGTAGACAAGGGATGGCTGTGACATGCTTACACACTGTAGAAAATGTAAGTTCAATTGTTAAGTTATCACACGTAATAAGACACAAGCTTCTGACTTTATTACTTAAGTTAAGATCCTCAGGGGAGCATTTCACTGTACAGCTGTGGATAGTGTACAACAGTGGTTCCCAACCCATAGTCCCTGGACCTACTGGGGTCCGTGACACATTCCCAGGGGGTCCCCAGGCCTGGCTGGGAGGAAGTCACTTCTCTAACTGGTGCCTCTACAGAAACATATGCGTGAATGTTTTTATATTTATTACTTCCTTTCTTCAGCAGGTTTAAAAGCACTGCAAAGATCATTGTACAGCGAAAATAAAAGCGTCAAGATAACTCTAGTGATTAATGTACCTGCTGGGGAGGAATGAGAGTTTTGGACAGTGGCAGTTTTGACTGAAAGGTAGTGCAGATGGTTAATATGCCGGCTGCAAAGGATGTGTATCATGCAAAGAACAGTATTTTGTGTGGATGGCACAGTGGGTTACTGATTTTGTCACAGAGATTCTTTAGTTACTGTACAGTTCATAATAGTAATCTAGCACAGTGAGCTATGAACTGCAGTTAAGGAGCTGCATGCCAACTGCATAGCACAAATTAGAAAGCTGTTTTTTCCCAGTCTTTAATTTTCCTTATGCTGCTCAAAAAAACAAAACAAAAAAAAGGGTTTGCCTGTGTAGAAATACATTCTTATTATTAAAGACAACGCTAACGACTGTGTAGTGTTCTGAATGCTGTGTTTGTGCTTCTCCAGACCAAGCACTCTTAGCAAAATGTCTACCAGTGTGGATGCCATGTGAATCCTACACCTTGTACTCCCCTGTAAAGTGCTCCAACACCTACACTGGTATGAGAGATGCTATAATAAAAATGAATGACATGTGACAAAAAGGATAGGGAGAGAAGAGAGGCAATTATGGTTTACTTCCTTTCCCCACCACATATTTATGTATAAAAGCTTTCTTAGATCTTATGTACCTAAAAATAATAACAGAAATAGCCCCGGAAATAATTAAAGAAATTGCCCAAAGGATTCACCTTTCCTAAATGAGACTAAAGATTGAAAAGTTAGTCGCTGAGATGCAGCAGCAACATTCCCAATAAAATGTTTAGATTTTTGCATATTTTTTCAATATAAAAGAATTATTTCATGTTTGAAATTTAAATTGTGCAAATTGCTTGGGGGTACCTGGCTTCCAGTAATGTGGTCCCCAGGAGTAAAAAGGTTAGGAACCACAGGTGTACAACAAATAAGAACTTTCTTATGTAGGGATTACATTTAAAAATATTTGACCCAGGCAAAGGTTGCCAAAATTCTTACAGTAAACAAATTTAGTCTTGAGGGAACAGAGGATTCATTTGCAGCAGTTAACAATATGTTGTCAGGAGTGTGGAATTTTATAAAATGTCTACTTGTCCATGGGACAGTTTGTGTCATCAGTCTACTTGTCCTGTAAAAACACATGCATATTTTCTCCTGCTAAAATGATGTTTACAAATATTGTCTAGGCGTCCGATTTCCTGGTCTGCCTCGTTAAATGGTAGCTCATGCATAAAAGCTGTAAATCTGCACTAATACAGGAACAGATACAATGGGTGCACTTTGTAATTGTCTTTAATAATTCTGCCACAAACTGGTTATCACAGACCTTTTGTTATTTGAATTCTGTCTCTCTGTTTATTGACTGGCTTCATTGGTAGTGACACCATTCTGCTCTTCCATACGAAGCATATTGGCACAAAGTAGTTTTAGCACAAAGTAGTTTTGTTCATGCCAGGAACTACTGTGGCAATGTGTAACTTTGCTGAAAAGGTTACATTGATTTTTCCGTTATGAATATAAATTTTGGAAATACCACCATGCATCCGCACATTTTACTAAATGATGCTTCAAAGAAATGACACCTAAAATATCATGGTAGTTTAGCAGAATGTTTCTTTCCTAGTTACATTGTTTGTGAAGATATTTTGAAAGCAAAGAATAGAAAATTTAGCTTTCAAGCTTCTGAAGATATTTGCATCTTATGAGAGAGCATTCTGGAAGAATTGTGCTGGGCATTTGTTTACGGTAATTCCATACCCCTGGTTGTGTATTTCTTCATAGCTCTATAGAGTACATACTAATAATTTAGTCATGTTCAATGACGGAAGAGATATAGAAATGAACAGAAGAGTTACTATGTGCTGAATTGTAAATAATATAAGGAAATAACAGATATATAAAAATGTGGGTTCTTGTTGGGATGTAGAGTGAGTTAGTTATGTGATAACAAACTTCTACTAAGGTGTATTGATATTTAAAATAAACATATTAGTGCAGTAATAATAATGACAGATGACGTGTTAGTGACTGATCGATTTCAATTAATAAGAGGCTAAAAGAAAATAACACAAGTGGATGTTTAAACATCTGCAGTAAATGTAGTATGTTGAAGTCATGTGAATGCAACCAGGGTATCAAAAGGGCAATGAATGGATAAAAATGCAACACATTTGTCACAAGTGTGTTTTATTTTTATTGTATTTTATTTTATGCATTTATCTGTGAGGTCCCTGTATTAATTGTGGCAGTTAAGATTACCTTCCCCATTTCTGAAAACCACAGACTCTGGGCATGGCTCCAAGGGCAAAGCCACGGATTGTTGCTATATGTCACCATGACGGACAAAGTAGAAGTGTAAAATAAATAAATGTACAGCTGAATGTTACAGTTAATTTTAAAGTTTATACGATTTTTTTTATATACACCCTGGACGCAGGATGTATGTATCTACGTATATATATGTGCATATAATTGGCGGCAGGAGGAGTATTTTTCTATCCATGTTTTTGCCTAGGTTTCAGAACATGGACGAGAAGATGTGGTTTCTGTATCCGTCTGTCTATGTTACGTTTTATGTTTTCATAATTAATGGGAGTCTTCCGTGGTACATCTTAATGTGCACACTGACCTGGATTGCCTTCATGTGTTAGTAGATTGCAACTAAATATTCTCCAAACTGGTTTTGGGTATTGAACATACCTATATTAGGATAGAGTTATTACTACCTAAGGATGTGCTATGTAGTACTGCAATACAGCTATTAGTAATATACTTCTGATGATGAGGGTGCCAAATATAAATAAATAAAATAAATATAATATTTTAAAGGAACATCTGCATTTCAGAACATCACACTTGTACGAGAAAGGGGAAGTGACTTCTGATGGCGGTGATGCCTGCAAAGTCCCAACCCTTCCAGCACTAATGCAGAGATATTCTGTGTGTTGAAATAGAATAATAGGATACAATGCTGTGTTCCAAAAATACTGGCTGTATACCAGTGTAACATGTGTTTTCTCCTGACCTTTGGATCACCATTTGTTTGGTGAGATAGTTTGTGTGAATATTCCACTGTTACTGAGTGTAATTGTTATTTATTTTTTGAGTGTTTATTTCCATTTAAGAGTGTACTAGTTACCCCTAAACCAGTCAGATATGTCCCTTTATAAGATTTTGTGCATCTGCTGAGCGGTTCTAGATTGATGCACTACCGCTTGCTTCATTGGTCAAGAGTGGCACCCTTGACAAAGTTGTCAAACTGAGCACCGACTGAAATACTGTTTGACTGGCCTATGAACATGTCTGGTGCTGAGAAGTTGTTATCTGATAAGACATTTTGACAGCAGTTTGCATTGCCTTCAGCATTAGGTGCTGCAGGCCCTTCCTGGCTGGACAACACTACCTGGACATGATCTCCAACAGGGGATTGGGCTTGGGTCACCTGAAAAGTAGGAGGGACTGACCTCCTGGATCCACAGCTATTACACCAAGAAGGTACACCACCGGAACACGGCTGCATCCTGGAGACTGGGTGTGGGTAAAGGCCACACCAGACATCACTGCCTTCAACCACGGTGGAAGGGACCACACCAAGTCCTGTTGACAACAGCCACAGCAGTCAAGTGTGAGGGCATCACATCCTGGGTCCATACCTCACACATCAAGAAGGCCGCTGGACCAAAGGACGACCAGCCGCCAACAAAGTTGCCGATGAGAGTAATGCCACCTTCACCACAGCGGTACAACCTTCGTTCAACAAGCGCCACCAGCTAACACTGACGGAACTGCTCGTGCTACACTCCCACAGGAGTCGGAGAGTGTAAGTGGGTTCCCCAGTACACAGGAACATTGTTTTTGGACTGCTCGTGCTGCAACCCCACAGGAGTCGGAGGGTGCAAGCGGGTCCTTCAAGACACCAGGATACTCTTTCAGAACTGCTCGTGCTACTCTCCACAGGAGTCGGAGAGTCAAGTGAGCCCACTTAAGTATTAAAGACATCAGGATATAAACGAACAGAATACTAAAAGTCCGCAAGAAAAATTTGCACCGGGAGGTACAGATCCCAGTAGTCCTACGGAAGCGGCCGGTCACTGGGATCGGTGCGGCTTGTAGCCCCATTGGGAGGTGCCTCTTCCAATTAGGAATACAGCAAAAATAGGACAAAAGGGCCATCCCTCCGGTCAGAGGACTATCGCACCCAACTCCCTTAGAACTGGACATTGGGATTCATCCCTTTATACTCTGCATAACTACAAGTGTCAAATAGCATTCGACGTCGCCCCGAAAATATACCGAAGGAATAGGCTACTCGTGTGGCACTCCTACAGGAATAAGGAGGTACCAAAAGTTACATACCAATAGAACTGGTTTCAAGTGCTAGCCACATCCGACCACACCCTATAAGGCGACATGGATTTCAGATTACAACATAAGAAAAAGGAGAAGAAGAAGTGGCCCGTGGTGGTCACAGCATTACTCACCCCGGTAGCAGCTATAATAATAACAACGATCCTGATAGTATATAAAAACGACATACATATTCCATGGATCGACCAGGAACACAACATCCCCAAAAGTGGCCAAGGTGACGGAGCAACCGGTGGTGAGAACAACAATAACTCAAAACAACATGAGAGGGGGGAGGATAAAACAAAATGGGTGGAATATACAAAATGGAAAGAAGATGGAGAAGATTATAAGGACAATACATTTGTGCAAATGGTATCAATGTACAAAGAACTAGCAAATGTGTCTGTTGTTAGATCTGTACCCACCTACCGACCACTAGCCAGGAGAAAAGAAATTACACTTAGATGCCCCTCACAGAATTCGTGGCATGTAATATATTAGATAATATGTTAGGGGGAAATTTAAAAGAAATGAGAACAAGGAAAAGGGAAAAGGAGAGAATAAGAGAAAATATAAACAAAGGAGAAATGAGGAGAAAAAGGAATGAATATGGGTGGACGAATAACCTTATGTAGGAGATATGAAAGAAAAATTGGTAGAAAGAGTGAAAAATAAATTGAAGGAAGAAGATAGAAGGAGAAGAAAGAAGTGTAGGAGATTAGAGGAAATAAAAACAGGTAGAAGAAGGAGCTGGGAAAGTGGCAGATGGGACAGACGTTGGAGGAATGCTGAATGGAATAGTAGCATGGTTCAGGGGTTGGGGTACCTGGTTGGTAGAGGTACTAGTGATAGGGATCATGGCACTGATAACGCTATGTTTGCTTATACCAGTTTGTCCATCCTTCCTGGCCCTACTCTTGAAAAAAACCTGTGACCAGAAACACACACATTATCGAAGAAAAAGATATAAGGATGACAACAGGGACGAGCAAGCGGTAGAAATTAGAGGAATACACCATGACCCTTAGATTTGTCATTGAGTATCAGAGGGCAGGATGTGGAATCGCATTTTACAGTTCTTAGGTATGCTAGGCCTAGTGGCCCCTGTGATACACAATGACAATCTCTGCACTGGCCTATCATTAAGTAAAGAGGCCTACAAATGTAATTCGCTACTGCTAGGAACGCATTATGTTGCAAGGCTTGCTCTCTGAACAGCCATCATGAAATATCATCGTCATTGCATGTTAGCTGAAGCAATCTCCCTTCTGGAAAGTACCAGTGCTCACTGGAGTTTGGTACAGAGCAGTCATGCTTAATTTAAGAGGCAATGCATTAAGTACTTGTGCAACACTTCTAACAGTAAAAAAGTGAAAATACAACAGAAAAAAGATACTACACCTGGTAAGAAAAACACAGAAGGAAGAAGGCTAAGGCCAACTTGAATGAGAAATGTTAGAAATTGGGTTTCTGGTTAGCAGAGGTGTGCACCCTGTCCAAGCGGGAACCACAATCCTAGTCATTGAGTATCAGAGGGCAGGATGTGGAATCGCATTTTACAGTTCTTAGGTATGCTAGGCCTAGTGGCCCCTGTGATACACAATGACAATCTCTGCACTGGCCTATCATTAAGTAAAGAGGCCTACAAATGTAATTCGCTACTGCTAGGAACGCATTATGTTGCAAGGCTTGCTCTCTGAACAGCCATCATGAAATATCATCGTCATTGCATGTTAGCTGAAGCAATCTCCCTTCTGGAAAGTACCAGTGCTCACTGGAGTTTGGTACAGAGCAGTCATGCTTAATTTAAGAGGCAATGCATTAAGTACTTGTGCAACACTTCTAACAGTAAAAAAGTGAAAATACAACAGAAAAAAGATACTACACCTGGTAAGAAAAACACAGAAGGAAGAAGGCTAAGGCCAACTTGAATGAGAAATGTTAGAAATTGGGTTTCTGGTTGGCAGAGGTGTGCACCCTGTCCAAGCGGGAACCACAATCCTAGTCATGGTAAGTCACAAATACACCCTAGGTTAACCTGTGTTTACCCTATAGTAGCTTGGCACATAGCAGTCAGGCTTAACTTAAGAGCCAAATTGTTAAGTACTTGTGCAACATTTCAAACATTATGACCCTGAAAGCACTGTGGAATTGCATTTTACAGTTCTTAGGTATGCTAGGCCTAGTGGCCCCTGTGATACACAATGACAATCTCTGCACAGGCCTATCATTAAGTAAAGAGGCCTACAAATGTAATTCGCTACTGCTAGGAACGCATTATGTTGCAAGGCTTGCTCTCTGAACAGCCATCATGAAATATCATTGTCATTGCATGTTAGCTGAAGCAATCTCCTTTCTGGAAAGTACCAGTCTGAGTACGTGATGTTCTCAAGTTCTGTCACAAGATGGACCATGTGATATTAGGCACGTAGGCCACCTTGTGTAAAATCCTTGTCTATGCTTTACATTACTATATATGGTGTGATAGGAAAGAACCACCTTCCGCCATAATGTAGAAATAATCATACGTCAATGTTTAAGAACCAATAGAACGTCAAATTATGTTTGTGGTTTAATGCTATAGATGATCGTGTATTACTTCCTTTAATCAGGCTATTCGTGTACAACTAGTACCGAGCATTCTTCATGTACATGTCTTTCTATCTCTAATAAATTCTTTATGTTTATCTAGAAGAGCTGGCTAACGGTCGTTTGTATCCTGGATGGGTGATGAATAATTAGGCTTCTACAGCACTACACAAAAAGATACCACACCTGGTTAGAAAACTAGAACCTAATTTAACGAACAAACACAACCAAAATGACAAAAATCCAATAAGTAGAACCAGAGTTATACATTTTTAAAGAATACATTGAAATATAGTGCGTAAGAGCATAAAGTGCCAACCTGGGCTATCTGGTTGCGCTAGAACAGGTAAAGTCTGAAAATTCAGGCTGACCGCAATGGAGCATGGGTCAGAATCAGGGACTGGCCTTAGCCCGCTGTAAAGTGACTTGTTTGCATCAACATTGAGGAAGGTGTGAGGACCAGCCGTGCGATGTTTCGTCGTTGATCCTTGAGATAGAGGCAATGCACCGGCTTCGAGCTGCAGAAATTCAGAGATGTGTCAGAAATGTAGGCAATGCACTGCACAGCTGATGGTGTGATACACTCGCTCCTTGCAGCAGTGGTGCATCAGCGTTGGTAGTGATGCACCAGTTCCCCAGTTCCCAGTAGTGCAAGAGCATTGATGCTGAGATTCTGGTTGAATCAGCACTTAATACCCACTTTCGAGGGCCCAGGACTTGAATGGCAACACTTGGCAGGGCAAGACTCACAGATGCCAGATGATGTAGCAGGTCATTTGGAAGTCTTTTGTGTCTCTGATACTTCAGAAAAACAGGGGACCAGTCAGCTGCCCCTTGGAGTCAGTCCGAATGTTGGGTTTGAGTCATGTGGGTCTAGTCCTTGTCACCCAGGCAAGAAGAGCAGCAGTCAACTGCTCAGCACAGCAAGAAAGCAGTACTTCCAGAGCAGCAATCCAGCAGAGTGGCAGTCCTTATAGCATCACAGCAGTCCTAGCAGAGTATCCGCGAGTTGAGAAGTGTACCTAGTTGATAGGGTCAGAAGTCCAGGCCTTGTACCCAGTGGTGCCTTTGAAGTGGAGGAGACTTCAAAGAAGGTCTTTGAAGAGTACTGAGGAAATCGCTTCCTGCGCTGGCTCCAGGCTTACAAAAGGTTGGTTAGGCAGTGCTTTGTGTGGGGACCGTACACAGCCTATTCAGGTGAAAGTGTGAGGCTGTGACCAGCTCCTCGTTGCTATCCTGCCCAGGATGGCCCATCAGAATGTGGATGATCCATCAGTCACACCTAAGCTCCCTTTGTGAGTGGCTGTCTAGAGGGAATGCACAATGCCCTGCTGTCACCCACCCCAGATGTGGATTAGAGACAGGTTGCAGGCACATAAAACTGGCATTTTCAAAATTGTAACAATAAATCTGGCTTCACCATGATCCATAAGTACTAAATATGACATATCTACCCCTTCCCATTCAGGAATTACAACTTATTAAATTAAATAGGGAATCCCCAATGTTATCCTATGAGAGGGTTAGGCCTCACAGTGCTGAAAAATGTATTTGAGAGTTTGTCACTGCCAGGACATGTGGAACTCAAAATTATATAGCCTGTCTTTTAATCACATAGCACCCTTCTCCTATGGGCTACTTAGGGCCTACCGTAGGGGTGATTTATGTAGAACAAAAGGGAAATTTAAGGCTTGGCAAGGAGTTTCAAATGCCAAGTTGACAGGGCAGTTTAACACTGCATTTGGGCTTCATTGGCAGGCCTGGGACATATTTTAAATTGCTATTTAAGTGGATGGCACAAGCAGTGCTGCAGGCCCAGTATTAACATTTAATATAAAGGCCCTGGGCACATGGAGTGCATTTTACTAGGGTCTCATAAGTAAATGAAATATGCCAAGTGTGGTTACACTAATGTTACCATGTTTTAGGGTCGAGAGCACACGCACTTTAGCACTGTTAGCAGTGGTGAAGTGCACAGAGTCCTAAGGCCAACAAAACAAATGCAGCAAAATTGGAGGCAAGCAGGCAAAAAGTTTGATGGAAGACCACCCTAAGGTTGTCACGTCTAACAAAAACGTTTGCTCTAAGTTGAGAAAAGAATTGCTGCTAAGTGAGGTAGGTTTTCAATGTAAGAGTTGTTAGGCTTAGCTGTAGAGAATTCTGCAGTCAATCAATGGGGTAAAGAATAAGAACGGTGCAGTAATAACCATATTGCCTCGCTCTCTTATGCATTTGCCTAGTAAATTCATATAAAAAACGAATCACTTATATTCTACAAAAATATTATTTTTACAAGTTCAGTGTTTTTCTGATCTGAAGAAAGTATCATGTTGTTCTTTTGTTGATCCAATCTACCGAAAAGGATGGCAAAGAGAGCTCCTTTCTGTGGGCATCATAATAAGCATTGAAAAGAAAGAATTATTTATTTTGCTTATTGCGATGTCAGAAAAATACTCAAGAGAACATTGATTGTGGCAAGATTTATTGTGTGATATGAAGAATCTCAATGTGTGTGAGCTTTGCACTGATCAAATTACACACTGACAGCAGAGAACTAAAACAGCTGAGAAAATATTTTAAGGGGCAGAAATGAGAGTTGGAGTTTTCTTTTCACAACAACAAAATTGTGAATTGATCATGTCTGAGGTCTAATGAATTATTTTTGACTTCAAGAACTTGTTGAAGCACAAGCCAAGAACTTCAAAGATCAATGCAAGCATACTTGATTCAAGAACAAGGACCTAAAAGATTCATGTGGCAAGGATAGTAAATGCTGAGAAATAATTGGGTATTGGTTTTGAAAAGGAAATTATCAATGTTTTTTATGTTTATTATGGATTATTATTTATGGTGGGTGACTGCCCACCTCAATGTTTCACATAAAAATTTGTGTTGGTTTTCCAGTGAAGAATTGAAGCTTCACTATGATAAATTTGGTGATCCGTCACTGGCACATTTTGCTTTGTCTCATTCTTTATTTACAGAATAAAGCAAGGCATTGATTTGCACTGCCTGCATTACTGTAGATGTATTAAGCCATCGAGGGTCAAGCAAGGTGGTCTTGTGTGCTTTGATAAATTTCACTTAGGTAATGTGGTGCAAGATTGATCTGATAAATTTGCCCCTCTGCCCATTAGTTGTTTAACTTTTTTCTGAATTCTGTTTGAGAAAGATACACATTTCAGTAACAGGTGATTTCCAAGCTTTTGAAGCTTGACCTGAAAATGAATTGTGATTATTATGAGCAAGAAACGTATTGCAGGATGAAGCAGTCGAGATGGTTGATATATGTGATGCTGCTTATGAAAGCAAGGGGCACATTAAGCATATAAGGTAGTGGTGGTTGAAAGGACTAGTTCTGTCATTTGATTTTGTATGGACTGGAGTCAGTAAATCATTAGTGCTACATACAGTAATCTATTTTTGGCTAAATTAGGGCAGGTACTGCAATGCTACAGTATTCTATTGTGAGCAAGGGCAACAGCTTTCGAATTTTCCTCAGCTGAAAACTAGAAGCAGTAGCAACTGCTGAAACTTGCCAGAACATGTCAAGGTTTTGAGTAAAAACCACTATAGTGTCTTAGAACTGTAAGAGTTAGGACCTCACCACTAGGGGTGGATTTATTTAAGGAAATTACATAATCGATCTGGGAGGTGTCAAGGTGTGTCCTTTAAAGGTTATTGGGATATTGAAAGCTCAGTTGATTATTTTGTGCTGATAAGTATAGACGATAACTGTGAGCTCTGTGTGTGGTCTGCTCTTGTGCAGGCTACTGGGCTGGGGAGGATGCAACACTGGCAAAGAGTAGGGGATACGTGCCCCAAAGAAACTGGACTGCTGTCCTGAGAGTTCGCAAGAAATAGCAAACTTCTTGTGCGTGCCATGTGCATCCATGCCGAAATGAAGAAGCCTGCAGTTTGCGTATATGGAGTGCAAGAACACTCCAGCCTGTACGAGGCCTCGTGGAGAAGTTGAAGGCCCAAAAAGGATGCACCATTTGAATGCCTGCCAAGACTTGCAGACCAGGCTTAGGTAAAAAAGAAGGTGCTGTGCCGCAACACCAAGCCATCAGTCATACAAAGAAAACACTAAAAGCATTGACAACCAGGTCAATGTAAAAGGCAGTGACACTCAGAACTAACGCTAGAAGGCAGTGATAACCAGGTATTAGAAGTGAACTTACTTACCAGCCATATGACCTCAAAATCGGGCGAGGTGACTTGAGTGCAGACACAGGGGTTGTGCTAGCAAAGCTGTTGTTTGTCGTAGTAACCACCAAAGCCACCCTTCATAATTGTGTTTTTTTTAGTTGACTACCACAGAAGCATGGAGTAGGGTGCTACAGCTTTTCTAAAACCTCAGCCGCCTTTCAATACCACCAAAACACAAAGTATTTGCACCAAATGGACCACATTGATCAAGACTTTCAATAATTTCATAGACACTGTGAATGATGTAATTGATCAGAAAATCAATAAATGCTTAAAGAGTCTCACTGGCAACTAAGTGAAAAAAATGATAAAGAACTTCTCACAGACTGAGACAATGTCTTACGGTCAAATCAAAGAAGCATTAGGAGCCAAGTTCAACCTGATGCCAAATTGGTGAAACAATGGATGAGTTTGTTGAAAGACTTGATGTGCTCATCCAACATTGTAAATTATGTTAATATAATGATGATGAAGCCATGCGCCTCTGAGTCATTGATGGTTGTTTGTCGGACTCGTTCAGAAGACACATGTTGTGAGACACACTCAGATGGTCATTACGAGTCTGGCGGTCCTGGCACCGCCAGACTCACAATGGAGGTCGGACCGCCAATGAGTTTGGCAGATGGTCTTCGCTAAACAAACTCATAATGATGGCCTCAGTCTAGAAAAGGTATTAGCTAAGGAACTCCCCAATTGGCAGGCCTCAGACATGGAAGCAGGAACAGCAAAAGGTGAATTGGCAATAGTCATTAAGTGTAAACTTCAATGTCAAGCAGACGTCTGTAAATCGACATTCTCTGGAAAACAAAAGACTATGATCCGATGTGGATTTTCATTTTCACATGAGAATAAATGTCCAGCCGTGTGGCAAACGTGAATTAAAAAAATATTGCAATGTCCGAGATGAACTGTCTGTCACTGAAGAAGGGATCCTGCTAGGAGGATCCCAGATTGTCATATCTGCAAGTGAGAGACAGCATGTTATTGATCTCGCCCATGAAGGCAATTGTGGCATTGTGGCCACCAAGAGGGCATTGATGCATTGTATGTGGGTTCCTCGCTTGGACGAGAAAGTGGAGAGGAAACTAGAGGAGTGTCATTTATGCAACTGGCTGTCTCCCGAGATAATCCAGCATCCCCTCACAATTTCTGATCTCCGTGCGCTAGCCAATGAACAACACCTTATGGTGATCATTGACAAGCATTCCCGGTTTCTTCTGGTACAAGACGTCATCCACGACCCACAACAAAGACATTGAGTGGTTAGATAACATCTTTGCAGTGCAGGCATACAGACATTCTCAAGTCTGATAATGGTCCACTATCCAACCGCATAGAGTTCAAGAAGTTTCTAGCCGGTCTTAACATCAAACATAAGTTTATGGGGAATCTGAAACATGTGATCCAACATGCATCGATAGAGGGACTTGATCTGAATCCGGCGTTATGCCAAGCCCTCTGTGCTTATCAGTCATCTCCTCATTCTACTATATGAGAGAGTCCTGCTACTCTGATGTTCGGGAGTGCCATGAGAACCAAACTATCACAGTGGCCCCCTGAGTGAACCTTACATGATGTTGTGGTTCGTGCTACTGATGCTGGTCTGATGGATCAGATGAAGACGTTTGCTGATCAAATTCAAGAGATTATGTTCGATGAGGGTGATTTGGTTCTTGTCAAGCAAAAGCAAAAGCAAAAGACAGATACTCCATTTGATGTTGAATCTTTAAAAGTTGTGACACGAAAGGGACATATGATAACAGTGCATTGCCTTGACAAATCCATCACAATGGACTCATGCCACTTCAGACATCTGTCTCATTGATCGTCAGTTCCTTCATTTAGAGGAAACTGCCCCACCTGAAGATTCTGATCAAACATTAGTCCCTGTAACCCTGGGGTACAGCTCAACTACCTCATTGTATGCAGTCTGGTCGAACTGTACGAGCACCTAGATGGCTGATTCAAGAAATGTAATGCTGCTATTATTTATGTTTTTGTATTTAACAAGAGGGGAGATGTAGTGTCTTATAGTTGTAAGCATTAAAACTCCTTGACTAGGGGTGGATTTATGAAGGAAATTACATAATCGAACTCAAGTAATTAATATAGGCACTAATATTGCTTTAAGGATTCCGCCTACTGCTGCTGTAAACCTGTTGCCAATTGCAGAAACTCCTTTTTCTAAACTTTGTAGCATGATAGTGGTTTCTAATAATTCTAATTCAGGTTTCAGGTTAGTAATGTTTTTTGTGTATTCTAGAACTTTCTTGCTCTTGACTGGAATGTATGTACAGCAATGCTGAGCTTTTAGCATCTTGCAGACTGCCTTTTTCTGCATGTAAAATGTCTAATGCTGATCGCTTTTGCAAAACCACTGATCTGAGTGCCACTAATTATGTGTTAACTACTAGTAGAGCTTCAGAAGTACCAGTTGCCAAATTGTCTTCCATTGTGAAAGCTTTCCAATCTTTTCATCATTTAGAATCACTCCTACAGGTGGAATGATTGCTCCACAAATGCCTCAACTAATTGTGTTCCATCGCTAATACTATATGTGTATATTGTGCTGGTGTCACTGTTAAAGCATGTATACTAGTTCCATGGTACGTCTTTGTAAAAAAGCAAAGCTAGGCAAAACATACCCCACCAGCCAGCAGGATTCTTGAAATAAGTCTCTTGTCCATAAATGAAATAAAACCCTGGCATAACAGGTTCATCTCCCCATAAAATGTACGATTTTCAGATGTGTGTTCACAATTGCTATTGCCTAAAGGTATTTTTCTAACTTAGGTTCTCCTGAAAACACAAACTTTTCCCTTTTTTGTCTTGTCTAATTGCAGCTTAGGGTAAGTCATCTTCTATATTCAGCTTCATCCTTTTTGCAAATAATTTTCAAAATGTGAGAAATGTGTGATCTCCTTTCTGGTAGCATTATAATAAATGTTTTCAATGGTCTCATTAACTATGTTAGATTGTTTTTGTAAGCCTTAACAGCGTGTTTAGGAATTTAAGGTCTAAAGTAATGTCAGGCTGTATTCATCTCTCTTGTTTGTGGATATAAGTTCATGCTTTTCAGCAAAGGCACTTTTGAAAGAATCATGTCAAAATTAGAACAATAGTATTCATAATGTTGTTGCCTATAAACTAAGCTAAGCAAAATACTGCATTTAATGGCACACAACAGAGGTATGTAATGGTATGTCACTATCTCCGTAGCAGATGAAGGCAAGTGAGCACACACGTAACAATCCTTTCCATCTACAGCTTGTGTGTATTCTAGAACTAATCTAGAATGAACCTTTGTTGAATATGCTGCTTTCATGTAACCTACAATCGAGGCTTTCAAGTTATCCTCATCCATGTTTTGTGCAAATGTCATGTTAGTAAATGAAAGTACAAATGTCTTCTTCTCTGGAGTAAAATGTATCACTACTAATAATGCTATGGCTACTAATACTATAACTGTAAATGTAACTAATACATCTTGCATCTCGTTCTGATTAGGAAGCACAAGTTTGTCTAAAATCAGGTCTTTTTTAAACCAGTAGAGTGACAGCAATAATAGCAAAAGTTTATTTTGCAAAGTTAGTTACTTAAAAAACAGCTTAAAAAATTAGGGCCGGATTAAAGGAACGTGGTGCTGCACCCAGTGCAGCACCACTTTCCTTGCACCCCTTAGCACCCCCCTAGGGAACTAGCATCAACATTGTTTATGCTAGTTTGGAGCTTTGCAGGACTACCATCAAAAATCTTTAAGCTAATCCTGCAAAGCCCATTGAGACACATTGAAAACAATGATGTGCCTCGTTTTAACGCCTGCTCTGAGCAGGCGTTAAAAGGGCAGAAAATAATTACAGTAAGAAATCTCCTAGACTTCTTTATGCCATTTTTTTACCTAACTAACGTTGGAACACCCCCTTTGTATACATTATGCCTGGTGTGGGCATAATGTAGCGCAAAGGGTTACAAAGTGGCACAATGCATGCATTGCGCTACTTTGTAAATTTTGCGCAGCGATCATGGCCTTTTTGGGCCACGTTAGCGTAAAGAAACATGATGTTAATGTGACGCACAGAGGCACTACGGGCTCCTAAATCAGCCCCTAACTCAGTAAGTTGTTTCAGCTTTAATTTACAGCAAACTTTGTATGGTCTTCCTTAACCCTACACCATCTTCTTCTAAGATGTTATGACAACTTTTCTACTGCAGCCTCGGTTAAACGGATATCTTCTTCTGAGTTCTTTTTGTCTTAGCAATTTATCAGGTTTTAATTCATTCTCCATAGTTCATTGAATTGTATTTTCAAAAAGATTTGTTTCTTTCAATATATTTTTCAGGAGTGTTTCCAGTTTCAGATCCAATATGACATCAAGGTGGTTTAGGCAACTCTTTTCTCAAATCAAACAAGTCTGATATTGGAACATTGGACATTTGATTGATGTAGTAAACTCATTCAGGTGCAGAATACCTCCAACATACTCTTGTTCTTTTTGGTCTCCTGGGCATTTGTTGATCTTCTCCTTATGTGTCACTTATACAGCTTGACTCTGTCTTGTCAGCAGTTTTTTGGCAGTATGTGTTCAACTGATGCACCTGGTCTCAATTTCTTCTGTCCAAAGCCTCTTGGCCATACAGCATTGGGAGAGACTCTCCTCTAGTACTTCTCCCTTCTCCTGGATCTTCTTGTTGCTCTGGCGCTGTTTCAACTGTCACTACAGATTCAGTTCTTGTTTCACTCTCTTCTCCAACAAATGGTTCAGAGCCACTCTGAATGATATTAGGAATCTTGATTCATTTGTCTGCAGTTCTTTACTCCTTTCTTCTCTTTGCTCTTGTGCCTCTTGTAGCACTGCTTTTTATTCTTGTAAAACGTGCGGTGGTACATTCACCAATGCTCTTGGTTCTGGCTCAAAGAACACTATTTCTTCACATGGATCTCTGATTCTCTGGGTATGTGATGCATGCACGCAATTTAGTACCCCACACATATGACAGAAGTATTGGTGATTATAATCACCTGGTAGAGGCCTTTCCACCTCAGCTCCAGACAGGACTTTCTCACTTGCTTTTTAATTCGCATGCAGTCCCTGGGCTAATGACATGGTACTGATCTGAATTTGGAATTGCAGTGACAGCTTCAACCTGTCGAGAAACAGAACTCTGCACATCAGCCAATCCTTTGTAGTAATCGAGTATCATTTCCTCTGTATTGTTCACAAGTGCATTCATAGGTACAACAAGCAATCTGTCCATTGGCATCCTGTTCAAAGGGACAACTGATCTCCTTACATGACTCGGTGTAACTAACTATTGTTCTCTTTCCTGCATCGATCTGTTGAAATCTAATACAACAGTGACACAATTCTTCTGCACACATCCTGAATATGGGGTTGAACAAATACTGTCTAAACAACCTTACCATTGCATCCTTGTGTGTGGGGACATGGACATGTTGTAACAGCAGTCTTCAAACTGCTGAAAACCAAATGTCATTTGCATCCCTTCTGCATCCTGCTCTGATCCAACCCTGCTGTTCTGCTTCTGAAAGATTTTCCTGCAATCTCTTCACCTCGTCTCATGTATCAGCTATAGTCATCATCACTGAAAAGAAAGTGTCCTCTTCAGATTCATCTGTAAATGTCCCATCAAATATGCAAGCCAAAAGTGCACAAAAACAGTCGTTAGCATATCTGTTGCCAATCATGACATATTAATTTCTGCTTCTGTGAGCTGCACATTTAACAACTGCAATTTCAGTTGGGAGTTGTAAAGTTTCCAGCAATTTTGTTACAGAGTTGCCATTTCGTATAGGCGATCCTCACGAGGCCATGAAACCTTTCAGTGACAATAGTTGCCAAAATCATGGAACACTGAAGCCCTACTGAGTGTCTGCAAATATAGTCATTCTCATGTGAGCTGTTAAAGTACAAACTTTAATAAGGCCAATCAGTTTTGCAACTTGTCCTGAGGTTACATCTCGCAGCCATAAGGATTCCACAATTTCTTTAATTGTACAAACAGCATACCCTGCTATCAGGGCACATTCATTGGTTCTCAAACATGAGCCATCCACAAAAATGTCATATTCTGGCACATTCAATGGTCCATCTTTTATGTCTCCTCTTGGCCCCTGGTGCATGTCTGTGACATCTAGACAATCATGTTCAAAATCATCATAGACATCACTTTGAGGCAAAGACAATAGGGTACTGGGATTCAAAACCTGGCATCATTTCAGTACTATGATATCCAAAGCATGATTTTGCTGCTTATATTTATCATAACCTTGTCATGTACTTCATTTTTGTTTGGGTAGGCAAAATTTCAAAGAATGGACCATAACAGTTAAAGAATCTCTCATCACTATGCTATCACACCTCTCTATGTTGACACTAACCGTTGATAGAGATTTGTAACAACCGGGCAGCACTACAGCCACTGGATCAAGAGTAAATTGAGAAATAGGCCACTGGTGTCCTTGAGTCACTGTGCAACTGAGCAAGCATTGAGAGAGCACAGCCCTCGCCCTCACTGCAGAACAATGTGAACATGTTGCTGTAATCTGACATTATTAGTACCAAGGCTTGACAAAGACTTTCTCCCAGCTCTAATAAAGCTTTCAAGTATTAGTTGTGCTTTGGAAGTGATTCAGGCACATCTTTGTGTGTCAGTCTCAGTAGCGGCTTAGCCACTTGGGAAACATTTGGTATCCATTGTCTACAGTAACCATTTGTAGGAACATCTCTCTGCGTTTTGAGTGGGCTCATCCTCAAAATCGTTTCTATCCTCTAATTCGACACCTTTATCATTCGCTTTTCAATTATATGTTTTAAGTATTGGACTTCTCTTTGACAGTATTGCAATTTGCTTGGGGATACTTTATGTCTATTCTCAGCTGTGTTTAAGCAGCACAATGGTAACCTGTTTGCAAGCTTCTCAAATGCTTGATGACACAAGTATGTCATCAATGTATTGCACCAGAACAGAGTCACAAGGCATGTGTAAAAACTCAAGATTTGGCTTTAAGGTCTGATTAAAAATGGAATGACTTTCTGTATACCACTGGGGGCTTGTCAGCTTGTCTAATCTCTCTCTTTTCTGTCTTTGTGTAACAGTATGAATAACAAAGCCTGACAAAGGTCTACATCAGTGAACCATTATGTAGTGCACGAAATTTGGAATAGAATTTTGAGAGGGTGCTGTACCTCAGGACAACATGGAACAACTATATTGTTAATCTTTCAAAAATCTTGGACAGTCCTGTACTTGCCATTGGGCTTCTACAAGCCCATGATTGGCGAGTTACATTGGCTTCCAATGATCTCTCCAGATCCCTTTCCTCACCATGTCCTCAATTATTGGTGTCATTCTCGTCACTGCCTCTGGAGTCAAATGATATGGTGATGTTTTGGGAAAAACAGCATTTGGCTTCCCTATCATATGGACTGGTTCTACACTTTTAATTAGTTAGATTTCTTTTCCTGTAAAATTCCATACTTCTGGGTTCACACTTTCTCATAAATCAGGGGGCAATGCCTCTTTGGTTCTCATTGGGTACAATTTACAACATTTTGTTGGACTAATTTAAAACTCAACATCCTCATCATGTGCTTGAAACACTACTTCATTCGGTGTACAATAGATTGTGTCGTTTAACTTGCACAACAAACCATGTCCTAACAGATTTACAGGACTGGTATTACATACAACAAACTGGTGCTTTTCTTCAAATGGACCTATTGTTTGGGAATGTCTTTTGAAACAGGATTTGTAATATGTTTATTTGTAACGCCTGCAACTTGGATCTTTTTTCCTGAGAGGGGTAGGTTTGGGACTTCCGCTATTCTAACAGTGGAATGCATACCAACAGTGTCAAAAAGAAATTACACTTGGTGGTCGTTTACCTTCCTTCTAAAAAAGGTCAACTCTAGTCTACCACTAACACAGCACTGAGTACGTAATCGTTCTCTGGACGTAGGCACCGTGATTTGGAATTGTCAGAGCCAATGCTCTCACTGTCTAGCAGGGGGAACCTTTGAAATGAATTCTGCTTTTTGGGGTTGAAATGAATTCTTATTAACTTTGTGCATTTGATTCAGGTTAAATCTGGGATTGCCCACATTCTGTGTGGCCATTGGCACTTTTGGCGCCTGCATCATTGGAGCCTGTGCCTGCATTAGCGCTTGCATTTGTGGAACGGGCATATTCTGCATTTGCATTTGATTTCCTCCATGCATTCTATTGGGATTCAGCCTGCATACCCTCTTCCAAAGCCCGATCTTGTTACAGAAGTGACATGGAGTTTAGTGTTGCAATGTCCAAACCCGATTTCGGATCAATCAGAACTCCTTGACCTCTACCCTGTGAAACAATCATACCTCTGTGAACTCCCTGCATTACAGCTTCAAACCCACTCTTTGCATGTCATTCTGAACACCAATGCCATGCATTGCACCAAGAATCCCTTCAAATGACTGATTCTGAAAATGTTCTGTGTCAGTTTTGTCTGGACGAACATAAAAGTCTCCTTTAACTTCCTATGTTTCATCTTCTCTTAATCACCTATAATACTTTGAATATTTCAAGATTTTGTCCAATGACTTTGTCTGCAAACAAAGCACATCACATTCTGCTGTATATTCTGAGTAATACCAGGTCTCGACCCTATAACAAACCATGAGAATCCCATATCATACAGCTCAAGATGCATTTGACCTTTGTGTTGCTGAAACGCCTTTCACAATCACTCATAATACTCATGCACAGACACTTTCACTTCCTGGTAATTCTGTTCAGCCTCACCTAATACAAAGCATTTGGAAGAATTCTGCCTTTCAGGAATGCAATCACCTCATTTTATGTATCCATCACATGATGGTGCATTAGTGTGAGCTTCTCTCAGTGACTCTGAATTGGCCAATGTACAGTAATTTTGCATTCAGACCACAAATCCTCTGAAACAACAACGTTAAAGAATGTATTCACTTCAAGCCCATACCACTTTTGAAATGTTAACAAATCTTTCACTGTGCCCGTACCACAGCATAGTATTCTCTCTCAATTTTGTAAAATTGTTCTTAAATGATGCAAGACCTCCTCTAATCTAGGGCATGTGAACATACCCTGCACCTTGTGCCTCTCTTAAAGGATAACCCAAAGCTCCTTCTTCATCTGGGGGACCTGGAGGTGCCTTTTCTTTTAACTCAGCTGCCTCTAATTGTTTCCTTTCTTTCATGTTTCTTTGCCAATTTGTTTTTTAATTTCTCAAATTTAATCCATCTTTAAAAGCATTTTACTAATTGTTAGACCTGGCATCCTTGGTGTGGTCTCTCCTGTCTTTTTTGCCTCTGCTTCCCATGTTTTAACTACATGCTGGACTCTGTTTTTGCTGTTTCTGGTACTCTGGTCACCTTACCACTGCTGACCAGTGCTAAAGTGCAAGTGTTCCCTGTGTAAAATATATATGTAACTGGATTTTTGATGATTAATACATTTGGTTTACTAGTAGGTACCTAGTTAAGTGCACTAGAGGTGCACAGGGCTTGTATATCAAATGCTACTAGTGGGCCTGCAGCACTGGTTGTACCACTCACATGAGTATCCCTGTAAGCATGGCTCAGACCTGCCAATTCAACCTGGGAAGTGTACCCACTTGCCAGGCACAAACCTTCCCTTTTTATACATGTAAGACAACCCTAAGGTAGGCCCTAGGTTGCCCCATGGGTAGGGTGCAGTGTATGTTTAAGGTGGGCCATGGACTGATGTGTTCTACATGTCCTAACAGTGAAATACTACCAAATTCAGTTTTCACTGCTGCAAGGCCTATTTCTCTCATAGGTTAACCTAGGGGCTGCTTTTAAATATCCTTTCAGTTCAGTTTCCCTTTGCGAGCAGATAGAAATCTGGAGTTTAGTGTCTCTGAACTCACAATTTAAAAATACATCTTTTAATTAAATTATTTTTTAAATTGTCAATTTGAAAATGCCACTTTTAGAAAGTGTCAATTTTTTTGCTTAATCTATTCTATGACTCTGCCTGCATGTGTATTCCCTGTCTGGGTCAGACTGACAACTGGGCTGTTTTTGAATTTCCTCTAGACAGGGACACAAAGGGAGCCGGGGTGTAGCCTACACATCCTGATGAGGCATCTGGGCTAGAGTGGAGGGAGTAGTGGTCACTTACACCTGAATGGGATGTGCCTGCTCTCACACAATGCAGTCTCCAACCCCCTGTGTGATTTCAGTGGGTCTCCTCGAGGGCCAGTGAAGCAGGCTCTCTTACACCTCCTGAGGGCTAGTTGGGGGAAAGCCCTGGACTTTTCTGAGCCCAGAAGTAAAGACTAAGAGGGGAGCTGGTGCAGGGAACCAGGAAGACCATCTCCTTGAGGACTGCACTGCTTTGGAAATTAGAAGGGTTGCTACAACTGCCCCTGGACGATAAAGCTTGTCACCAGGAGTAAAACGAGTCCAGGATCATCCAAATCGCCCCAACAGGGCCACAGATATTGCATTGGGAATATTGGTGACCTCTGACACTTTTCTGCTCCGTGGAGCTTTGATTCCCGCCCATTGAAATTCTCCCAGGGTAGGCCAGGGCCCGGAGGATGGTGCAAAGAAGCTGCATGGGGTACTGAAGAGGAGGGGGCGTGCGTAGTACCCCGTCCCTGTTCCTTCACCTCACCCTGGGATCAGATTCTCCAGGCAGAATTTTGATTAGGGGGCCGGAACTCCATCCCCAGATCCCCGAGTGCCACTGGATGCTTTGAAGTGCGTTGTGCTTCTCCAGAATTGTAGAAGACAGGGAAGCATTATTGTACTTCCCCATGAGGGTAGAAGGGGCCCAGGACCCCATCCCTGGGCCCCTGTGACTAATAGAGAGGAGGAGGAGTGCAGCGATTGTCCCCCATGTGGCAAGCCTGCCCCACTCCCCAAGCCCATGACTGGGGGCTGGGAGGCCGGCGCCACAATGCACGTATGTCCACGGGCAGATATGACTGGAGCTGCCTACTTCTGTGGCAGCACACAGGAGTGCTGCTGGCCTGGGGAGCTGGTTATGGCAGCTGGGTTGGGCTCCCCGAGCTGCCCTTCAACAAAGATGGTAGCATGGGGTGTCCGAGTGAGACCTGGCACCCCACAATAAAGGGCAAAGTGGGAGATCATTGCCAATGACAATGAAAACAAAGAAGAAACCTGAAGTGTAAGAGAGTGCATGAATATCTAGGTATGTGAGTGATTGGGTGTGTGTGGCTTAATGGAAGTGCGAGTGGGTGTATGAGTGTGTGTGGATGTGAAAAAGTCTGTGAGTGTGTGATGGGTGGGTGTATGAATTGGTGTGTATGTGGTTGTGTGGGTCTGTGAGTGGTGTGTGAGTGGCTGTGTGAGTGTGTGAATGGTTGTGTCAGTGGATTTGCTTTATAGGTGTGTGAGTGGGTGTGCAAGTGGCTGTGAGGGTCTGAGTGGGTGCGTAAGTGGCACTATGGGAGTGTACATTGCTGTGGGTGTTAGTGCATGTATGGCTCTGTAAGATGGTATTTGAGTGACTGTATGGGTCGGTGAGTGGGTGTATGAGTGGTTTATGGGTCTGTTAGTGGGTGTGTGAGTTGCTATATGGATATGTGAGTGGGAAATTGCATGGGGAAAATGTGTTTTGGCATCCCATTTTTCTCGGCCCCCACTTACCGGATCACCCCGAAACGTTTCAGAGCAGCTGAAGTTACTCAACGGAATTACTCCAAATTTGGCCAGAAGCTAGATCTTGGTCCACAGACTGGTGATTTAGTGTTAATCTGTTCAGTAATTTAAATTAAGGTTTAAATATATTTGTAATGCAGGGCAGTTAGGTATGCAAGAGTCTTGCCAGAAGATAATTTAAAATTAGAGCATTCTGATTGGCTCAATACAGCATGTGCCCAGGCGCAGCTCTCCACTGGTCTCTGTTGGCCCTTAACCAGATCCAAGATTTGCATTCTTCCTTTTTTGCTGCTTCTGCTCTCTTTCCTGCCCCTTTTTCAGCTTCTGCTGTCTTTCTTGCACTATTTGCTGCTCCTGCCCACTCTGCTGCCCTTTTTTGTTGGTCTGGCTCTTTCCTGTCTTTTTTTGCTCTCCTCCCCACCCTTTTTGCTTCTCCTTCTCTCTTTCCCACTTTTTGCTGCTCCTGCTCTCTTTCCCACCCTTTTTCTGCTCTTTCCCATCTTTTTTCTGCTCCTGCTCTGTTTCCCATTGTTTTTGATGCACCTGCTCTTATTTCCACCCTTTTTGCTGCTCCTGTCCTCTTTCTGCCCTTTTTTGCTGCTTCTGCTCTCTTTTCCGACCTTTTGCTGCTCCTGCTCTCTTCTCCGTACTTTTGCTGCTCCTGCTATCCTTCCCACCTTTTTTGCTGCTGCTGCTCCCTTTCCCACCCTTAGTGCTGCTCCTGCTCTCTTTCCAGCCCTTTTTACTGCTCCTGCCACCTTTTGTCTGCCTGTTTTTCTTACTCTTCACTTCACTCCTCAACAGTTGCTCGTTCAGCAAATATGCCACCAAGGTCTGGGACCTTATCAACACTCTTACTCCCAACGTCAACTTGCTAACAGATGCCTGGCTCAAACCCACGTCATCACCCAACATCGCCACTGCCATACCAGGAGGAAAAAGAATCACCCACTGCGACTGCATCAACAAGAAAGGTGGAGGAATCGCTATCATCCACTGAGATTCCATTAAATGCACCACCTCCACAGACGACACCATTTCAGCCATGGAACACCTCCACCTTAGCTTCCAATTCGATGAGAAATCCTCCATTCGGGGAACCCTTGCATACTGTCCACCAGAACCTTGAACCACCTTCTGCAACCTTATCACCGCCATTGTCTCGAAGGACTAGATGTTCCTGGGTGACCTCAACTTCCACCATGGCAACTTAACCAACCTAAACTCATCCAACCTCCTCAACAGCCTGGACATCATCGGCCTCACCCAACTCATACACAACTGCATGCACATCGCAGGACAGATGCTTGAATCCACATGAACCAGGATGGAATAAGCTTCAACACCTGGATAACTGAGTCCTCTGACATCGCTGCCATCATCAAGAACAAGAAACATAGGAGATCCACCAAGCAAGCCGGCTGGTACAAAGTGCACCTCAGTACAGGCAAGCACCACTGCAAGCACCTTGAGAGAAGGTGGAGAACCAACAAGACCCAGCCTCATGAAAATCAGCACTCAACCAGTACTACTGCCAACTATGTGGGATGACAAAAAAGCCCTGGCATCGACCATTGAAGCTAATCCCAACAATAGTAAGGAGCCCTTCTGTACACTTAAGGAATTCTCCAACTCAATGACAACAAGCAACATCTTTCCTCTCAGTGCCTCTGCGAAGCCTCGCAGATTTCTTCCACAACAAAATTGCCAACATCTACACATTTTTCAAATCCTAACTTAAGTCTGAAGACTTTTTCAATGGTTATTCTCCACACACATGACCATCCCAAGCCTAACCACCTGGAACCACCTCATCACTCAGAACACCATCATCAGCATGAAATCCATCCACTCAAGGCCCACATCTGACCCATGCCCCCTCCACATGTTCAGCCTAGGAGTTTCCAGGATAAGCCTTGAACTTTTCATCCCATGCAACGCCTCATTGGATTCTGCCACCGTCCCAGAAGACTGAAAGCACACAGAAATGAAACCCCTTCTGAGGAAACTTTCAGCAGACCCCAGCAAACTCAGCAACTGCAGAACCATCTCCCTGCTCCCTTTTCTGCCAATTTCATTGGAAAAGCCATCATCCAACAACTCACCATCTACCTGGAACACAATCATATCTTGGATGAATCCCAATCTGGATTCCACAGCAACCAAAGCACCAAGTCGGCTCTGATCTTGGTCACAGATGACATCCGGGCCCTCCCCAACAAAGGAGAGACAGTTACCCTTATCCTCCTAGATCTCTCAGCATCCTTCAACACCATGTCCCACGACATGCTCATCGCCAGACTTCATAACATAGACATTCAAGGAGCCACCCTCCGATGGATCGCCTCCTTCCTCACTGTAACCGTGCGGTTGTGGAGGAACCACTCTAGACTGCATTATAGTCTTAAAAATAGGACTTTTATTGATGATATTGGATGTGGCATAACACAGGTGTGTTTGTTCCAGTCTTGGGTTGCTGGGTTTTGTGTGGTGGGATGCTCTTGTAGTTTTGGTCTTCACTCTTCTCTTCCTGTCTCTCTTGTTCACAGGTCGTTCCCCGGGAAGCGCATGTGGAGAGAAGAGAATAATAGCCGTAAGTGACCTTGATACTTGTATCTCTTTTGTTTCCTTATACTTTTTTGTTGTTCCTGTCTTACTGTTCTTGTCAAGATTACATTTCCCACATTAGTTCAGGTTAGTACGTGCTTTTTCCATCTGCTTCTTAGTGGTCTAATTCCTATTCTTTCTGTCTTTGCATTTTCCTTCTAGCGCTCAACCGTTCCTACGCTTGGGTCTTGGCTGGCCTGTTTAAGGTGACGGTGTTCTATGGTGCCCGAAGGTAAGCCTTTTATCTTTCCCTGTAAGTTCTCTCCCTTGTCCTTGCCCGTTTCTCTTTCTCTTTCCCACCCCTTTCCTTTTCCCCAGTGCTCGTGCGTTTGTGTTTTCCCGGTTTTGTCCTTCCACTCCCTTCTCCCTGTGTTACCGTTTCCCCTGTTCCACCCCTCTCACTCCGCTCTTTTATCCATTTTACTTTCACTCATTCAGGGAGGTAGTCCCACACACCTGAATGGCCACGCTTCTCCTGAAGCATGGCGGAATGCTGCGTTTCGTCCTCCGGGTCGCCTGGAACAGGGCCGTCTGTCAATCGTCTTCCGCTTTCTCCTCCGATACTCGGACTGGACCGCTGGCGCTGGTTCTCAAGTGGGCTCCGCTCCTCGTCTTCCTCCGATGGCTTGTTCTCGGCTGTTGTCTTCTCACCCGCTTTCTCCTTCCAACCTCTGAACGCCACAAGTGCTGACAGCGGCACATTTGACCTTCTGGCGTCCCGCCACTGCGGATCTACCAACCAATCACGGGCAGAGTGACCAGGAAGCCTCGGAGTAACAGGGGCAGTGTCAGCACAAGTGAGAGCCATGTGCGGGCAAACTGGTTCCAGCCCGTCACACTCACCCACATCACACAATGGCCCTGATTTAAGAGGGCCTAGTGCCACTTCAGCACTGCTTTAGCATAATTTTTTTAATGCTAAGGTGGTGGTGCTAAGGTGACCGCACCATATTTACAAAGTGGAGCAATGCATGCATTGCACCATTTTGTAACCTTTTGCTCTACATTATGCCCGCACCAGGCATAATGTATGCAAAGAAGGCATTCCCCCATTAGGGGGGCAGAGAAAATGGTGCAAAAATATCTAAGAGATTTCTTTGTGTCATTATTTTCAGCACTTTTAATGCCTGCTCAGAGCAGGTGTTAAATGGAGGCACACCATTGTTTACCTTCACATTTTTAAAGCTAATCCTGCATAAATCCGAACTAGTGTAAACAGTTTTGAGGCTAGTTCTCTAACTACTGCCATGGTGCACTGTATCTTAGATATCGTGCACACATGGTAGTGTGAGAGGGTGCTAAGGGGCACAAAAAATCTTAAATCTGTCCCATTTAGTCCACCTTCCACCATTTACCTCCAAACCCAAACAATCATCCGTGGAGTTCCTCAAGGCTCATTATTCAGCCGCATCCTCTTCAACATCTACTTGTCCCCCCTTGCCAAAATAGTCCGATCCCATGGAGTCAATATTATATCCTATGCTAACGACATGCAACTCATTATCTCCCTCTCCGAAAGCTCCACCGCTGCCAGAATCAAATTCCACTAATGCATGACCACAGTTATAAACTGGAGAAGGAATAAATGCCTCATGTTCAGCATAGACAAGACTGAAGTCTTGATCTTCAGGAGTGACAATTCCCCCTAGCACACCTCCTGGTGGCCCACAGAACTGAGACCCACTCCGACCCCAGCTGAGCACGCCAGGAATCTCTGTATCATCCTGGCAGCAAACTCACCATGAGGTCTCAAGTAAATGCAGTTTCATCCTCCTGCTTCTTCATCTTGCATATGTTACATACAATTTTAAGTGGCTTTCCCAAAATGCGAGACGCACCATCACCAATGCTGGCATCACCAGTCAACGTGGGAATCAAGGCCTACATAGTTCAAAGACTACAGACCATTCAGAATGCTGCAGCAAGACTCTTCCTGAATCTCCATCATTGCACCTACATCACGCCCCACCTCAAAAAAACTCCACTGCGTCCTAGTTCAGTAGAGATGCCAGTTCAGGCTCCTCACCCATGTGGTCAATGTCCTGCACAACTCCGGACCCGCTTGAGATTCCACAAACCTTCCAGACACCTCCTCTGCCTCCCTGGCGCTGGCCCATACCACCACATACAACGCAGCAGAGCTTGAGGCTGCTTCTTCTCCTACCTCATAGCCAAAGCCTGGAGCTGCCTCCCCCTACACTTCAGGAACTCCCCTACTCTACAGGAGTACCCTAGGATGCTGTAAACCTGGCTCTTCAACTGAGACCCTGGACACTGCCAACAGCAGGATACCTTTACGGATGACAAGTCACACTCTACAAGTCGACTGATTGATTGGTTGGCATCCATTTTATATCATCCTCACTTCTCACTCCTCATACTTACTTCTCATCCTTATTTCTCATTCCTGCTTCTCATCCATCATCCCTGCTTCTTGTCCATCATCCCTGCTTCCCATCACTACTTCTCATCCATCATCCCCACTTCTCTTCCATCTTCCCTACTTCTCATCCCTGCTTCTCATTCATCATCTCTACTTCTCATCGAAAATCTCTACTTCTCACCCATCATCCTTACTTTCCATCCCAACTTCCCATCCATCACCCCTATTTCTCATTTCCTCTTCTCATCCATCATCCCTACTTCTCATGCATCATCCCTACTTCTTATGGATCATTCTACTTCTAATCCATCTTCCTTACGTCTCATACATCATCCGTTATCCCTACTTCTCACCCATCATTTATCATCCCTACTTCTCACCCATCATTTTTTAACCCCACTTCTCATCCATCATCCCTACTTCTTAGACATCATCCTTACTTCTCACCAATCATCCCTATTTCTTATCCCTACATCTCATGAACCATCTATCATCCCTACATCTCATCCATCATCCCTTCAGCTCATCCTTACTTCTCATACGTCATCCATCATCCTTACTTCTAATTCCTTATCAATCAGTCATAAAAACACACTTTCAATGTTGTGAAGCACACCTTCACACTCATTGATTGGCAACAACCAATTAGAGTTAAGAGAGAGGACTGCATTCTATTGTTCTAGCCACTGAAAAAACAGCCTTCTCTTTGCACACTGTGCTTCAAAGGAATCCAAGCCTGTACAGCATTTCATTTTATTTAAGTGTTTTTCTATTTACATAGGCCTGATGGTTGGGAATGACAAGGGTCCTGGCTTTTGTCATAAATCAGCACTGGGAGATGGGATATACAGAGACCTTGTCTGGTTTCAGTTTAATATTCTAACAAAGAAAATGTTTAATATTAACTCTTGGAGACAGGGTGTAGGAGGCTGTCCGGGCTTATAGTGGGTACCAGTGGTACTTACACCTTGTGCCAGGTCCAGTTATCCCTTATTAGTAGATTAGTAGTGTTCTATCAACTTAAGCTGATAGAGGTAGCTATAGCAGAACAGCTAAGGCTGATCTAGGAGACATGCAAAGCTCCTATATCATATAGCACCATATCATAAGAATCACAATACCCAGAGTTACTAAAAATAAAGGTACTTTATTTTAGTGACAATGTGCCAAACATATCTCAGAGGATATACTCCCTTAGGAGGTAAGTAAAATACACAAAATATACACAAAAACCAAAATCAGGTAAGTAAACAGTTAGAAAAGTAGTGCAAACACTGTAGATTACAATAGGATGCAATAGGCCTAGGGGCAACACAAACCATATACTTAGAAAGTGGAATGCGAACCACTTAGGGACCCCAGGCCTAGTGTAGTGTGTAGAGGGTTGCTGGGAGTGTAAGAAAACACTAAGGGTGTCCAAGATACCCCAACCCCAAGACCCTGAAAAGTAGAGTAAAGTGACCCTACTTCCCCAGAAACACACTAAAGTTGTGATAGGAGATTCTGCAAAGACCATAACTGACTGCAAAGCACTGAAGATGGATTGCTGGACCTTAGGACCTGTAAAGGAAGGGGACCAAGTCCAAGAGTCACGAAAGTGTCCAGGGGGGCAGGAGCCCACTAAACCCCGGATGAAGGTGCAAAATGGCTGCCTCTGGGTGGAAGAAGCTGAAGATTCTGCAACACGGGAAGATGCCAGGAACTTCTCCTTTGCACAGAAGCTGTCCCACGGAATGCTGGAGGATGCAGAGTTGTTTCCTTGCAGAAAGACCACAAACAAGCCTTGCTAGCTGCAAAGGTTGTGGTTGAAGAAAATGGGTGCTGCCCAGGACCAGGAAGGACCAGGAGGTCGCCACTTGGAAGAGGAGACAGAGGGGGCCCTCAGCAACACAGAGAGCCCATGCAGAAGAAGGCAGAACCCACAGAAGCACTTGAACATGGGTTCAAGAAAACTGAGCATGGTGGTCGTCTCAACACTGCAAAGGAGGGTCCCACGAAGCCAGTGGTCAACTCAGCAATGCAGGACAGTATGCTGGGGACCTGGGCTATGCTGTGCATGAAGGATTCCTTGCAAAAGTGCAAAGAAGCCCTAGCAGATGCAGTTCACGCAGTACACAGGATTACGGTCTGGCAAGGGGAGGCAAGGACTTACCTCTGCCAAATTTGGACAGATGGACCACTCGACTGTCGGGGTCACTTAGATCCAGCTCCTGTGTTCCAGGGACCATGCTCATCACGATGAGAGGGGACCCAGAAGACTGGTGAAGCAGAAGTTTGGTGCCTGCGTTAGCAGGGGAAGATTCCGTCGACCCACAGGAGATTTCTTCTTGGCTTCCAGTGCATGGTCAAGGCAGACAGCCCCCAGAGCATGCACAACCAGGAAACAGTCGAGAAAGTCGGCAGGATTAGGCGCTACAATGTCACTAGTAGTCTTCTTGCTACTTTGTTGCAGTTTTGCAGGCGTCCTGGAGCAGTCAGCGGTCGATCCTTGGCAGAAGTCAAAGAAGGAGAAGCAGAGGAACTCTGGTGAGCTCTTGCATTCGTTATCTGAGGAAAATCCCACAGGAGAGACCCTAAATAGCCCTCAGGGGAGGATTGTTTACCTAGTCAGGTAAGCACCTATAAGGAGGGGTCTCTGATGTCACCTGCTGGCACTGGCCACTCAGAGGCCTCCATTGTGCCCTCACACCTCTGCATTCAACATGGCAGAGGTCTGGGACACACTGGAGGAGCTCTGGGCACCACCCCTATGGTGGTGATGGACAGGGGAGTGGTCACTCCCCTTTCCTTTGTCCAGTTTCCTGCCAGAGCAGGGGCTGGGGGTTCCCTGAATCAGTGTAGACTGGTTTATGCAAGGAGGGCACCATCTGTGCCCTTCAAAGCATTTCCAGAGGCCTGGAGAGGCTACTCCTCTCAGGCCCTTAACACCTATTTCCAAAGGGAAAGGGTGTAACACCCTCTCTCAGAGGAAATCCTTTGTTCTGCCTTCCTGTGACTGGGCTGCCCAGATCTCAGGAGGGCAGAAGCCTGTCTGTGGTTGGCAGCAGCGGTAGCTGCATTGAAAACCACAGTGAGCTGGTTTGGCAGTACCCGGGGTCCATTCTGGATCACCGGGGATGCATGGAACTGGCACCCCAATACCATATTTGGCATGGGGGGACAATTCCATGATCTTAGACATGTTCCATGGCCATATTCAGAGTTACCATTGTGAAGCTACACATAGGTATTGACCTATATGTAGTGCACAGGTGTAATGGTGTCCCGGCACTCACAAAGACCGGGGAAATTGTCCTCACACTTAGTAACTTTGCACCTAACCTTTACTGAGTGAGGGTTAGACATATAGGTGACTTATAAGTTGCTTAAGTGCAGTGTAAAATGGCTGTGAAATAACGTGGACCTTATTTCACTCAGGCTGCAGTGGCAGTCCTGTGTAATATCGGTCTGAGCTCCCTATGGGTCGCAAAAGAAATGCTGCAACCCATAGGGATCTCTTGGAACCCCAATACCCTGGGTACCTAGGTACCATATACTAGGGAATTATAAGGGTGTTCCAGTGTGCCAATTAGAATTGGTAAAAATGGTCACTAGCCTGCAGTGAGAGCATAAGCACTGAGGTTCTGATTAGCAGAGCCTCAGTGACACAGTTAGGCACTACACAGGGAACACACATTCATGCCACAACTATGAGCACTGGGGTCCTGGCTAGCAGGATCCCAGTGAGACAGGCAAAAACAACTGACACACAAGTAAAAATAGGGGTAACATGCCAGGCAAGATGGTACTTTCCTACACAGGGTAATACAGTTCATCGCAAACCTTTTCTGGTTTTCAGTTTTATTTGTAACAAAGAATATGTTTTAGTGTAAGGCTGCCTTTACCTCTGAGAGCTGTGTTTTTTTCTTTCCTTGCAGTTTGCAGATTTGAGGGACTGGGCTTCAGTTGTGTAGGAAACCAGGACGGCCTGGACAGAGTTGTTGCATATGAAATTCAAACCAGAAAAGGTTTCTATAGCCCTCTTTCCAAGTGTTGATTTATGGACAAGGTGGGGGCCCTTTGACTTCCCTGAACCAACGGAGCTTTCCACAGACATCTGTGTAAACAGAAAAGCACTTACATAAATACAATGAAATGCTGTATAGCCATGGATTCACTAGAAGCGAAAAACAGTTGTATTTCCTTTACTCTGTTCTCAGCCAGCACAGTGCAATGAGAAGGCTGTTTCAGTGGCTAGACAAAAAGAGTTGGTGCAGCCCTCTCTATTAACTCTGATTGGTTGTTGACAAATAATCAGTGTGAGGGGTTGTTTCACAACACTGAAAGTGTGTTGGTATGACTGATAGATAAGAAATTAGAAGAAGTGATGATGGATGATGGATGAGAAGTAGGGGTGATGGATGAGAAGTAAGAATGATGACTGAGAAGTAATGATGGATGAGAAGTAGGGATGAGAAACAGGGATGATGATGACAAGAAGGAACAATGGATGAGAAGTAGGGATGATGGATGAGAAGTAAGGATTATGGATAAGAAGTAGGGATGAGAAGTAGAGGTGATGGTTGAGAAGTAGGGATGAGATGTAAGGGTGATGGATGAGAAGTAGGGATTATAAATGATTAGTAGGGATGATGCAAAAGAAGTAGAAATGATGGTTGTGAAGTATGGATGATGGATGAGAAGTAGAGATGAACAGTAGAGATGATAGATCAGGAGGAGGGATGAGAGGTGGGGATGCGGAATGCGGGATGAGAAGTACTTTTCTGTTTCCACAGGCCTCTGCAGAAAGATCTGATGGTTTAGAAAAGATAAGGGTCCTGGCTTGGGCCCTAAATAAACACTTGGAGACAGGGGTATCCATGTCATCAAAACCTTGTCTGGATTCAGTTTTATTTTTAACAAAGAAAATCTTTTAGACTGATGCTGGAAAAACTAGGCCTGAACAGAGTTGTTACATATGAAACTGAAATCAGAAAAGGTTTGTATAACCATCTCTACAAGTGTTGATTTATGACCTAGGTAAAGGCCCTTTGACTTCCCTAAACCATCTGGCTTTCTACAGACACCTGTGTGAACAGTAAAATCCCTTATTTAAATAAAATGAAATGCTGTACAACCTTAGGTTCACTGGAAGCAAACACCAGTTGTATTTCCTCTCCTCTGTCCTCAACCAGCACAATGCAATGGGAAAGCTGTTTTTTTACAGTGGCTAGACTAATAGAATGAAGCCCTCTCTCAACTCTGAATGACTTTTGACAAATAATCTGTTTAAACAAATAATCTGTTTGAAGGGGTGTATCACAACACTGAAAGTGTGTTGAAGGTGTTTCACAACATTGAAAGTGTGTTGGTATGACTGACAGATGGGGAATGAGAAGAAGGGATGATGGATGAGGAGTAGGGATGAGAAGTAGAAATGATGGATGAGAAGTAAAGATGACCTTATTTATGACTCCATGACAACTGCTTACATTCTTAACCAAGAAAGGAATGTTTTTTATTACTTTATGGTACTCAGAGAAGTGTACAAAAAACAATTCTAACTTGATCTACATTAAGAATCAGTCCTTAACTCCTCTCCTGGCCGGAATGTTTAATTAAATTAACTGTTCCTGTTTTGTCAGACACCTCTTGCCTTTTGTTTTTAAGGGAAATTGACACTTGAGCAATAATTTGGTGAGCCAGATAGGAGCTGATTGGCTCTTTGGACCCGAATGCAACCAAAGTAAGGTGACCCCACAAAGATGGATTCACACTTGCTCAAGAAGAAAGGCGAGCAGATGCCGCAATTGATTGGAAGTTCTGCCCAAGGAGTGGAGGTCCATCCTGAAGCCACCGTCAGAAGGGTAAGAGACTACAGGGGTCATTACAACCCTGGCGGACGGTGTTAAAGCGGCGGTAAGACCGCAAACAGGCCGGCGGAAAAAAAGGGAATTATGACCGTGGCGGAAACCGCCAACATAGACAGCCACTTTAACACTCCGATCGCCACGGCGGTACAGACAAGCAGCGCAGCGGTCATCGCCAACAGACAGGCGGAAGGCAAAGTACCGCCCACAGTATTACAACAGGCCAATCCGCCACCTTTTCCGGGGCGGATTCACCGTGGATAGAAACACGACGGAAACTGACATTTCAATGGGAAAACGCTCACCTGAACAAACTCCACAAGGAAGGAGGGCACCATGGAGCCGGAACTCTAAATACTCCCTGCGCTTGTCTTCCTGCTCCTCTACGAACATCAGCAACGGCGGCACCGAAGACAATGGTGAGTACTGCACCTACGACATAGGGGAGGGGGGAGGCAAAAGTCACAGACATACACATGCAACATCCCCACCCCCAACCCGACCCTCACCCACTACAACACACACACCAATGCATTTCCGAACATCACAGTAACAACCTCCAACCCCCCCGGAAGAATGCTAAGACAAAAGGAAATGAGTTCAACCATTGTAATGTATCAAAAAACAGTTAGCTCATATATACATCAATATATACACATTCAAAATATATACATCACGATTAGTAGTACAGGTATGCACATTTCAATGTCCATGGACCACTGGGCCCAAAATGCATGGGCGAGGCCCACCCACGATACCTGTCCTGGAACGGAGAGAACACTTCAGGGGCATCAGATAGAAATACAACAGGCACCTCAGGGGGAAGGGAAGGGGGGGCACCTCAGCCGGATGACTGCACCACGCCAGATCCACAACGGGGCTCCATGCCCATTGATGTATCCTGGGGAGTGCAAAGCCACAGTCTCACAAGTCTCTACAGTGGGTGGTTTGCCCACTGTACCATCCTGGGGAGTGCAAAGCCAAAGTCTCACAAGTCTTTTCAGTGGGTGGTTTGCCCACTGCTGTATCCCGGGGAGTGCAAAGCCACAGTCTCACAAGTCTCTACAGTGGGTGGTTTGCCCACTGTACCATCCTTGGGAGTGCAAAGCCAAAGTCTCACAAGTCTTTTCAGTGGGTGGTTTGACCACTGCTGTATCCTGGGGAGTGCAAAGCCACAGTCTCTCAAGTCTCTACAGTGGGTGGTTTGCCCACTGTACCATCCTGGGGAGTGCAAAGCCAAAGTCTCACAAGTCTTTTCAGTGGGTGGTTTGCCCACTGCTGTATCCTGGGGAGTGCAAAGCCACAGTCTCTCAAGTCTCTACAGTGAGTGGCTTGCCTACTGTGCCATCCTGGGGAGTGCAAAGCCACAGTCTCTCAAGTGGATAACAGTCTCCACTGGTTCTGGAGGGGGACTGGTGCCCAGAGTGCTTCATCCTGTGCAGGATAGATGGAGTGGATGTATGTCTCCACTGGTTCTGGAGGGGGACTGGTGCCCAGAGTGCTTCATCCTGCCAAGGATAGATGGAGTGGATGCATGTCTCCACTGGTTCTGGAGGGGGACTGGTGCCCAGAGTGCTTCATCCTGCCAAGGATAGATGGAGTGGATGCATGTCTCCAGTGGTTCTGGAGGGGGACTGGTGCCCAGAGTGCTTCATCCTGTGCAGGATAGATGGAGTGGATGCATGTCTCCACTGGTTCTGGAGGGGGACTGGTGCCCAGAGTGCTTCATCTTGCCAAGGATAGATGGAGTGGATGCATGTCTCCACTGGTTCTGGAGGGGGACTGGTGCCCAGAGTGCATCACTCACCCCGTGATGGTCCCTGTTGCGTCACTGCCCCTGCCGCTCATGGGCTAGCAGTGCTTGAGTTGGCGGTGCTTGCCCTGTTCAGCGGTCCTTGCCATGGCGGTCTTTGCCCTGTTCAGAGGTGCTTGCCATGGCGGTCTTTGCCCTGTTGGCGGTCTTTGCCCTGTTCAGCGGTGCTTGCCATGGCGTTCTTTGCCCTGTTCAGCGGTGCTTGCCCTGTTCAGTGGTGCTTGCCATGGCGGTCTTTGCCCTGTTCAGCGGTGCTTGCCCTGTTCAGCGGTGCTTGCCATGGCGGTCTTTGCCCTGTTCAGTGGTGCTTGACTTTGCTGTCTCTGACCTGTGCTGCAGTGTGTGCCATGGCGGTCCCTCATTGCCCAGCGGGGCTGTGGCTGCCGGGGCCCTCCTGGGCACTGACTCCGGCGGTGGTCTCCTGACCAGTGACGATAGTGCTGCCCTCCTGGGCACTGACTCCGGCGGTGGTCTCCTGACCAGTGACGATGGGGCTGCCCTCCTGGGCACTGACTCTGGCGGTGGTCTCCTGACCAGTGACGAAGGGGCTGGCGGTAGCGTCTTGGGCAGCGGGGAGGATGGCGGCCTTCTCTGCCGTGCTGCTCTTCCCAGACTTTGGAGACTTCTTCTTCCCCTTCACCAACTTGGGAGGAGTCACAGCTGACTCGACACTCCCCCCGGGACCCTTATGGGCGGCTTTGCCGGCAAGTGTCTTCCCCCTCTCCCGTCGGGCACTGTCCAAGTTCTGGTGCTTCACAGGGGGTGGACTGGCAGTGCTTTGGCTCCGTGTCACACTGGCTGCCCTGGTGCCCGGTGCACTCCACATACCTCAAACAGGCACCACTGGTACCGGAATCTTTTTGGCTGCAGTGCTACTACGGGACCTATGAATTGGAGGGGAGGGTGATGGGACAGAGGTCAAGGTTGCTCAGGAAAAGTTTCTGACGAACACTGGGACGGGTAGCTGGAGGGGGTCTGGGAGTGGAGGAAGAGGAGGTGGTTGTAGGAGGTGTAACTTTTTGTGATTTGGGTGCAGGTGCATGTTCTGGAGGCTGTCGTGTGGTGGATGGATGTTGGGTGTGTGTGTGCCCACGTTTGTGTACTTTGGGAGGGGGCGTCACAGACACACTGGGAGAGGACACAGGGGACGTGTAAATGGTAGTGGGGGTGGTGAGTGCAGGTGAGCAGGGTGTGGTGCTGGGTGTTCTGGTGCGAGTCCTAGTGGCTGTTGTGGTAGTGCATGCAGGTGAGAGTGTAAACAAGACTGGGAGGGAGGAGGGAGACGACGATGAGGGGGACACAGTGGAGGCAGTGGATGTTGCAGTGTCTGTATGTGGGTGATGCTTGTGTGAGTGCCTGTGGGATGTGTGGTGCCTATGTTTGCCTGAGTTGCCCTTGTGTGTTGAGGTGTGTGCAGGGTGTCTGATGGTGTGCTTGGGACAGGTTGAGGTACAGGGGATTGGGTCTGGGTGGAGGAAGTTGGAGGGAGGAGGCTAGACACAGGGACAATGGCTGCCATCAGTGCTGAGGCCAGAGATTGCAGGGTTCGATGATGGGCAGCCTGACCAGAATGAATGCCCTCCAGGAATGCATTGGTGTGTTGCAACTCCCTTTCTACACCCTGGATGGCATTCACAATGGTAGACTGTCCAACAGTGAGTGACCTGAGGAGGTCAATGGCCTCCTCACTGAGGGCAGCAGGGGTGACAGGGGCAGGGGCCGAGGTGCCTGGGGCGAAGGTGATGCCCACCCTCCTGGATGAGCGGGCACGGGGCGAAGGCTGAGGGGCTGCTGGGAGGGCGGTGCTGGTAGGGGGGGTGGCGGCCACCACAAGAGAGCTCCCATCGGAGGACGAGTCCGTGTCGCTGTTTGCTGATCCGCTGACCGCCGTGAAGCTCCCCTCGCCCTCCGTCCCACTGGTGTATTCGGAGTCCGTGGTGTGGCCCTCCATGGCCATGTGGGACGCAGCCCCCTCGTGCTCCGGTGCCCCTGTACCTCTGCCTGATGATGCTGATGCACAAAAGAACAGGGAGATCACAAAAAGGGGTGGGGAAACCGAAGAAAGACAGGTTGAGTACATGGCTTACCATTACCATTGGCGGACAATACAGACATAGCTGCCCCCTGCACTACGCCGCGCTCTTGGCCTCTACAGATGCAGTTCCTGGGAAATGGCCTACTTGCCTATGAGTGTCATCTGCCCACAGAGATGACACAGGGGCATGTATACCTGTTTTTGGCACTCTACAGAGGTGGGGTGGAGTGGCACATTGCCTGCATTACGGAGGGGCCTAGCCTACGGAACTCGCCCTGGCCTAGGGAAACCCACAGCCCTCCTCCCCCACCCAGACCCCTCCACTGTGCGCAAAGTCATGAGAATGTGAGTGTACTCACCCTTGTGTCTGCTGTGATGCCCTCATGCGCCCATCCTACTCAGGGTAGGTCACCGCCAGGATCCGGAACATCAGGGGGGTCATGGTGCGACGGGCACCCCTCCCACGTTGGGAGGCCATCCCCTGCTGAGCCTCCGCCGTCTTCTTGCTCCAGCGACGAATGTTCTCCCATCTTTTACGGCAGTGGGTGCTCCGCCTCTGGTGGACCCCCAGGGTCCGGACTTCATTGGCGATGGCACGCCAAATATCCTTCTTCTGGTGGGCGCTGACCTACATGAAATGTACAGGGGAAGAAGAGAAGTCATTAACAACTGCACCGTCGAAGTGAGTGGCCCACATCCCTACCCTTGCCATGTGGCACATGCATTCACAGTCCTTCATGCTCGCATAACTCTGCCCCCTTCCTACTTACATCCAGCCCTCTCCACCCAGGCACAGCCCATACAACTTGCACCCTATGTACTCACCTGTTGGTCTGGAGGACCGTAGAGTAGCGTGTACTGGGGGAGGACCCCGTCCACGAGCTTCTCCAACTACTGTGCAGTGAAGGCAGGGGCCCTTCCCCCAGACGCACGTGCCATTGTCTCTTCCAGACCAAGGTCACAGCAGCACTTGCAGTGTAGGTCCTCTCCTGTCGAAGATCAGGTATCGAGTGATTGAACAGATAGAAAATGGCGCTGACGTCCGCGGCGGTGATGTCCGCGGCCGTGCGTATCATCACCGCCGGCGCACTTTGTCATTGGCTCCTGGGACCCATAGGGTCTAAAGTTAACCAATGCAGCATTGCGCCGCGGTCTTCGACCGCCTACCGCAACGGTGTACAACGCCAGCGCAGTTACCTCACATCCCATTATCCCACTTTAGAGGTCAGGCATCCGCCATTTCAGGGACCCACATGGCTTCATTTACAACTGCGTCACACATACCTAGGCCTGGACTCAACACACATACAGGAAGATTTTTGTATTTTGTGTCGTGTTCTGTGTAGCTGTGGGTGCATACCTCAGAATTGGTTGACTCTGTGGTCGCTGTTGTCCTTCCTAGGCACCGTCAGCTGGGACATGTGAGGAGATGGCGGAATCCTCCGGTGTACCGACCGCTGGTGGACCTGTTGACAATGGAGGAGCGACATTTAATCATCACCTACAGGTTTGACCGTGCCACAATCCAGGAACAGTGTACCCAGTTGGAGCCAGATCTGATGTCACCAATCTGCCATCCCACAGGTATCCCCCTCAAGTGCAGGTGCTGTCAGTACTCCATTTCCTAGCAAGTGGGTCATTTCAGACAACAGTGGCCATGGCATCAGGGATGTCCCAGCCTATATTTTCTAACGTATTGTCCAGAGTGTTGTCTGCCCTGCTGAAACACGTGAGGAGCTACATCGTTTTCCCTCAAGTGGAGCATTTTGCTACAGTGAAAGGTGACTTCTATGCCCTGGGACACATCCCCAACATCATAGGTGCCATTGATGGGACCCATGTGCCTTTGGTCCCCCCCCACAGGAGTGAACAGGTGTACAGGAACCAGAAGAGTTATCATTCGATGAATGTACAGATGGTATGTTTGGCAGACCAGTACATCTCGCTGGTAAATGCTATGTTCCCTGGCTCAGTGCATGACGCCTATATCCTGCAGAATAGCAGCATCCCTTATGTGATGGGTCAACTCCAGAGGCACCGTGTGTGGCTATTAGGGGACTCTGGTTACCCCAACCTGTCATGGCTATTGGCCCCATTGAGGAATCCCAAGACCAGGGCAGAGGAACGCTACAATGAGGCCCATGGGCGGACTAGGAGGGTGATCGAACACACCTTCAGCCTCCTGAAGGCCAGGTTCAGGTGCCTCCATATGACATTCTACTCACCAAGGAAGGTGTGCCAGATCATCATCGCCTGCTGTATGCTTCACAATCTTGCTTTGTGACGCTAGGTGCCTTTTCTGCAGGAGAATGGTCCAAATGACGGTGTTGTGGCAGCTGTGGAGCCTGTGGACAGTGATGAGGAGGAAGCAGAGGAAGAAGACATTGATAACAGGGACTCTGTCATACAGCAATATTTCCAGTGACACACAGGTGAGAACAATTTTTTTACTAATATATTTACTTTCACACTTCTACCTCTATCCTGTCTGTCAATTTGAAGCAGTATTTGCTAACTGAGTGGTACATTTCCATTATGGTTTCACAGGTGTGGTTACCAACGTGTGTCATCTGGACGCAGTGTCATCTGCTTGCATCCTTAATGGGCTTGTGATGTGTTACATAGGTATGTTGACATTACATTTTCGAACGGATTTTGTCATTGTCATAGATAACACACATTTTCAAAATCACAGACTGACTCCAGATTGTTTTGTGGCTCAAGGGTGTTTATTGAAGTGCTAATTATTGGAGGGGGTGGCAAAATGGTGATGGGTGATGGTGGAGGAATGTCCATGGCAGAGTCCAGTCTATTAGTCTCACAGGTGCACTGCCCATATGGGCATAGGAAGTGGAGCTGGGGCAGTTCCAATCTGGACAGGGTAACAAAGTGGGACAATGAGATTTATCAATCAGGGTGGTCTCATTTCTTGGCGGGGGTCTTGCCATTGTGCTCTGTCCTGTTCCTGGATCTCAGGGACCGCTTGCGGGGTGGTTGTCCGTCTGCAGGGGGTGTGGTGGTCCTTTGGGGGGGCGTCCTGTCCACTAGCGCAGGCGGAGGTGGTGGGCAGTTCATCGTCCAGGCTAGTGTCAGGGGCCCCTTGGAGTGCCACGGTGTCCCTCATGGTCTTCTGTATGTCCTTCAGCACCCCTCTAATGGTGCCCAGGGCGGAGCTGATGGTTCTGAGCTCCTCCCTGAACCCCAAATACTGTTCGTCCTGCATGCACTGGGTCTCCTGAAACTTGGCCAGGACCGTAGCCATCGTCTCCTGGGAGTGGTGGTAGGCTCCCTTGATGGAGGAGAGGACCTCGTGGAGAGTGGGTTCCCTTGGCCTGTCCACCCCCTGTCGCACAGCAGCCCTCCCAGTTCCCCTGTGTTCCTGTGCCTCCGTCCCCTGGACCGTGTGCCCACTGCCACTGCCCCCAGGTCCCTGTTGTTGTTGGGGTGGTGGGTTATCCTGGGTTCCCTGTAGTGGTGGACACACAGCTGATTGACGTGTCCTGGGTACGGAGGTATGGGCCCGCTGGGTGGGTGCTGTGCTGGTGTTACCAGAGGGTGGAAGGTCAGTGTTGGGCTGTGCCTGTGCGAGGGGAACCGACTGTCCCGAGGCCCACGATGGTCCGGGCTTGTCATCTGGATCCAGTTGGCCAGAGCTGCTGTCATCACTATGGGCCTCTTCTGTGGGTTGGTTGGAGATGTCTGGACCCTCCTGTCTGGTGGCGTTAGGTAGTGGCAGTGCAGGGGTGTAAAAGCATGATTATTGCATCTGTGTGTCTCATGGTGTGCAATGGGTGGGTGAGCGTGTACCCCTGCGCTAGCATTCCTGTGTGGGGGCTTGTGTGATGATGGTTGGGGGGTTGTTATGGGTATGTGCAGTGGGCATGCTTTAGTGATGGGTGTCCATGCTTTGTTGTGTCATGCAGGGCTTGGTGCTGGGATGTGTGGTTTGTGTTATTAGTACATTAGTGAGGAGTTGGAGTGATAAGGGAGGGGGTGAGGGTGGGGGTGTGTGATAGCATGCAGGTAGGGTGGGGGATATGATAGTTAAGATTAGACTTACCAGTGTCCATTCCTCCACCGACTCCTCCGAGGCCTTCTGGATGCATAATGGTCAAGACCTGCTCCTCCCATGTTGTTAGTTGTGGGGGAGGAGGTGGGGGTCCGCCGCCAGTCCGCTGAATCGCGATGTTGTACCTGGAGACCACTGAACGCACCTTCCCCCGTAGGTTGTTCCACCTCTTCCTGATGTCCTCCCGATTTCTTGGGTGCTGTCCCACTGCATTGACCCTGTTGACGATTCTCCGCCATAGCTCCATCTTCCTAGCTATAGAGGTGTGCTGCACCTGTGATCCAAATAGCTGTGGCTCTACCCTTACGATTTCCTTCACCATGACCCTGAGCTCCTCCTCCGAAAACCTGGGGTGTCTTTGGCGTGCCATGGGGTGGTGTAGGTGATGTGTGTGGGGTGTATGTGGTGATGAGTGTGGTGATGTGTAGTGGTGTGTGGTATTTTGTGCGTGGATGTTGTGTGGGTGATGGTGTTGTGTGCCTCTGTGTGGTGGGGTTGCCTATTGCTGTGCTATCTCTCTGTCGCCTTCGTCTCTAATTTTTGGTCGTAGGGGTTTGTGGGTGATGTGGGTGTGTGTTTCATATTGCCTTTTGTGTGTGGGAGTGGTGTTTGTATGTGTATCAGGTGTATGTATTTTGAATTGTCCAATGTGGCGGTGTTTTGGAGATGTGTGTGTATTTTGAGCGCGGCGGTGTGTACCGCCAATGGAATCCCGAGGTTGAAAGACCGCCGCGTGGATTCCTGGGTCGTGATATCATGGGCGTGTTTCTGTTGGCGTGACGATGGAGGTTTTGTTTTCGCCAGTTTATCACTGACCTTTGGTGTGGCGGACTTGTGTGGGTGTCTGAGTTTCGACGGATTCCGAGATGTGTGTCATAATAGCTGTGGCGGAATTCCGCTGCAGTTTATTGGCAGTCTTCTGCACGGCGGTAAGGGGCTTTTACCGCCAATGTCATAATGACCCCCTACATCAGAGACTTAGGCCCTCATTATGAACACAGCGGTAAAGACCGCATCGCCGGCGGTGGTGGTAACTACCACCAACAGGCAGGCAGTCTGGCCCACCAAATTATGAAGCACATGAAAAACAGGCAGCCTGAAAACCACCCACTGCCAGCAGAGGAGTCCTGACAACGATGGAAGAGGCCGCCCACAGGCTGAAGGAAAGGCCCTACCCCTCCATCAAATAATGAAGCACTAGACCGCCGTCAGTTCTGGGGCGGGAACCACCGCCACGCAAAGGCAGGCAGAAACGAACCAAATAAACACTCACTGGAAGCTCACACAACACGCCGAAGCAGACATGGAGAGAGAGTTGCAAATCATGCCAGTCCTGCTCCTTGCAATATACCTCCACGACGAAGACGACAATGGTAAGTACCGCAATCTACTAAACAAGGGAAGAAAGGACACATAATTACATACCCACCCACTCCACCCACCCTGCAACGGACCCACAACCCCTCACAACAGCACAAGCCAATACACCCCAGAGCCAGAGGTAATTACCCGACCCAAAGCCAAGACAACCTGCCCAAAGTACACACATGTGCACAACCCCCCCCCCCAAAGAAATGATGAACCACGGATCCAGAGTGTGCCAAAACCAACTCTGGCCACACAAACATTTATTAAGCTCTAGGAGAAACAGAAGTCTAACAGCCAGTCCATAGTACAAAGTCCAATGGGCTCAAATGGCCCCAACTTGACTCCCACAAATGCAAATGGTACCCCACCTTAAAGGGGCAACAATGGGGCATCCAGGCACCTCAGGGAACAGGTGCAGGGGGTGGTGGGGGTGGTGACTTACGTCTGTGAGGGGGGGCTCGGGTTTACGTTTGGGAGGTGGAGGGAGCTTGGGTCTGGCCTTTGAAGGTGGTGGAACGGCCTTGGACTGGGGTGTGGCAGATGTACCTGGGCCAGCACGGGCTTCCTTGCTCACAGGGGATGTAGCATGGGAATGGGAAGGGCGGACAGGGGTGGGCTGTGACGTGCGAGGAATGGACAGTGCAAGGAGGTGGGCACGTTTAGGGATGAGACGGGGTGGGCCAGTGGGTTCGAAGAGGTCAACATGGGATAGGAAAAGTTTCTTAGGGGCAGTCGGGGTGGACCTGGAGGAAGGTGTGGGAGTGGAGGGAGAGGGAGTGGTCGTAACAGGTGTAAGTGTGCATGACGTGGATGCAGGTGACTGTGCAGTATGCTGAGGTGGGGTGGATATGTGTTGGGCGGGCGTCCTGGAATGTTTGAGTATCTTGGAAGGAGGCGGGTGGACACAGTGGGACAAGACAGGCTGCCAGTGTAAATGTATGTTGTCTGTGTGTCTGCAAGTTTGGTGAGTGTGCTGCATGTGTCAACCAAAGTCGTTGTGCTGTGTGCAGGTGTGGTGTCTGGGGTGCATAAATGCATGTCTGATGTTGTGGTGACTGCCAGAATGAATGGGGTCAGCAACACTGAGTGAGGGTGCAGTGAATGTAGAGGTGACAGTCAGGGGGTGGAAGAGGTGGACTGTGTGTACGCTTGTGGTGGGAAGTGTGGTGCTTGTGTTTTTCAGTGAGCTTCTTGTGTGTTGAAGTGTGTGCATGGCTGTCAGAATGTGTGCTTGGGATGGGTGAAGGGAGTGGGGTGCTGGAAGGGGTAGAGGTGGTTGGAGGGGGACGGAATGACCAGGGACACTGGCTGCCACCAAAGAGGAGGCCAGAGCCTGAAAAGATCTCTATAGGCCAGACACGGCACGTGAATACCATCCAGGTATGCATTGGTCTGCTGCACCATGGCTGTTAGCCCTTGGATGGCATTGACGATGGTTGTCTGCCCTACAGAGATGGTTCTCAGGAGGTGAATAGCCTCCTCCGTGAGGGCAGCAGGGCTGACTGGGGCAGGGGATGAGGTGCCTGGGGTGAAGGAGATGCCCACCCTTCTGGGTGAGTGGGCACGGGCAACTGGGTGGGGAGCAACTGGGAGGGCAGCGATGGTATGGGGTGGGGGAAGATGACACAGAATGGGTGGGCCCACTAGGGTCTGCCACCAACAAGGAGCTCCCATCGGAGGAGGTATCAGAGTCACTACCTCCAGTGGTAGTTGCCTCCCCCTCCAACCCACTGGTCCCCTTGGTGACGCTCGACTCTGCCTCTGTGGAACCATGGGCGGCTGCATCCCCACTCGCCAGTGCCATGGCTCCCTCGCCAGATGATGCTGATGTACAAAGACAACACAAGAGAACAGGGATGGGGAGACAAAACAGGAGAGACACTTGTAAATAGCTGAATGGAGGTACATAACTGGTTCACACATACTCCCACCCTGCAAATATTCCACCATGCAGCACCTACTGCCATACACATGGATATGCCCCTTACTAGTGGCCACAACCCTGCTCTACAGCCTTTTCCAACATCACAGAAGGAACTGAAGTACTGCAGACCTGTCCCTTACAACCTAACTTCCCATGGGGGCCATTATGTAAAATGACATCAGTCAGAGTCCCTGCCACTAGACAGCACACATACTACAGCACACTCACACATCCATCAAGGAGGCATACAATGGTTTGCGTACTCACCCGCTTGTGTCTGCTGTGCAGCCTTCAAGCCCCCATCCAGGTCCGGATACGCCACTGCCTGAATGCGGCGCATTAGGGGGGTCAGTGCCCGACGGGCACCCCTTCCTCATTGGGAGGACTTCCCCAGCTGGGCCTCGCAGGTCTTCCTCTCCCAGCGCCGCAGGTCCTCCCACCACTTCCTGCAGTGAGTGCTCTGCCAGTTGTAGACCCCCAGGGTCCTCACCTCCCTGGCGATGGCCTGCCACAGTCCCCTCTTCTGATGGGCACTGACCTATATGGAACACACAGAAAAAGTAACACAGAGGTCAGACAATGCCCATTAGATACAGATGGCTATACGTCCCCTATGGGACGGACACTTAAAACAGCATTACAGCACCTCACACACGCAGCATGTCTTGAATCCGACAACTGTACAGTGTCAAATAGTGCACACATGTTTACATCCATCTACCACCATTACACACATCCATGCCCCCAATCCGCCTACTCACCTGTACCCCTGGTCGACCATGGAGCTTGCGGTACAGGGGGAGGACCCCATCCACCAGCTTGTCCAGTTCCTCTGAGGTGAAGGCTAGGGCCCTTTCCCCTTTCATGTGTGCCATTTCCAGGACCAGAGTCAGGAGACAGCAGCCCACTCAGTGGAGTACCTGCATGCACTTAATCCAGAAGTCAAGTGAAGTTGGGGTGACGAGACGGCGTGCGCTTCGCAGCATTGTGCACCGTCACCGCCGGCGGCGATCATGATAGGCTCATATTCCACATTGACAACCATGTTAACCAATGAATGATCACACGGCGGTGAACACTGCCTTATGCCACTATGACAACCGCTAGCAGTATGAGGTCACGTCCACAACAACATATCTGGATTACAGGGGGCAGACATTTTGGACATTACTACACAGTTTTTCAGTTCTCATTTGCCCCATGCAGGCCCTACTGTCCCCAGCCCCCATACACATGAACACCAGTCCAGATGTATCATTGAGGACATGTCACTCCAGTTTAGCATCCTCCTATGCATATGTGTCATAGACTTGTATGCCAGCAGTGCTGAATGTTCAACATGTTGGGCAGATGAATGTGTGTTCCTCACATGTGTTCTCCACTCCTCCTAGGTACAGACCCATGTGGCGAGGGAGGGCCCCATCGGTGTTCAGAATACTTGTTGATTTGGGGACCATGGTGAAGCGCCACATCATTATCAATTACAGACTCAACCTTGCCGCTATTCATGAACTCTGTGCATTACTGGATCCAGCACTGAGACCGGCTAATCGGACTCAGTATGCCATCCCTACTGAATTTTTCACAGCCAGTGTTTAGCCTCATACTGTCCAGATTCCTGAATGCATTTGTACGACACCTGCAGTCCTATGTGAGGTTTCCACAAAGTGCTGAACTCCCTGCCATCAAGTCAGACTTTTATGCCTTTGCCAACATTCCCCATGTGATAGGTGCCATCGATGGAACCCACATAGCTCTCATCCCACCAAGAGTAAGTGAACAGGTGTACAGAAACAGGAAGAACTTTCACTCCATGAACATTCAATTGGTGTGTACTGCAGACTAGCACATCTCACATGTGAATGCCATGTTCCCTGGATCAGTCCATGATTCCTTTGTGCTGAGGAACAGCAGTGTGCCACACATGAAGGAACAACTATAGGGGGACAGAGGATGGATAATAGCTAAGTGTGTCTGACACTTTTTGGCACATAGTTGACAGTCAGGCTATCTTCAACATAGGGCTGTCAGTGACAGCCCTGTTTTGCCCACTTTTGCAGGTGATTCTGGCTACCCCAACATGCATTGGCTCCTGACACCAGTGAGGAATCATAGGACAGATGCTGAGATGAGTTAGTCACATCTTTACGCTGGGCTAGGAGGCCTGTACAGCTGAGGAAAGGTTCTGCCATGGTGCCAGACCTTGAAATTAGAGAGTTGTTATTAGAAAAGTAACATACTCCCACAGAAAGTCAACACCTCAGGGGCAGACTAGCTGCAGGGACCATTAGCCCTTTGGCCATTGTTCCTCACACCCTAAACGTCCCCTTAACTAGGATTTAAGGGGCTCCCCTGACACCAAAACCTAACTTCTGACTTTGAATCCATTAAGAGGCACAGAGAAGACACCGTCATCGACAACAGCACTTTGGACTCCACCACAATGCAAAGAGAGGCCACTTAAGTGCCCTGAGGAGACCATATACTGGAACTGTGTGTTCGACGTGCACCCATGGCAAAAGCTCATTGCCCCCAGCATGAAGGACTCTAGAGGATGCCAGAAACTGAAGCAGACTTCCCTGACTGGTGGAACCAGTCACCTGAGACCTGCAGAAGGATCAATGTGCTATGTCACAAGAAGTGCAACCCATTGGGCCCTTCTTGAATGAGCCCAAAGAAAATCAGTGACCTGCACCCCCCGAGATTTGATGTGAGGCTCACATCAAGTTTCAAGCTGCTACACTACTCCTGTCGACCTCATCCAATGAAGTGCCTGTGGATTACTTTTGCTGATGCAACTACTTGTTGGTTACCAGCCTGGTAACCAACTCATTTCAGGATGTCACCAACTCCAGAGCAACTCCCAGCAATAAAGGTCAACATCAGCAACAGCCCCATTGCTGAGATCCTGTACCTTGAAGAAGGCAACTTTGACTAAGTGGCAAAGCATCATTGGCACGACCCTCCTGTTGTTGACAGCTCCAAGGCCACCTCTGCACCCAGAGTTGCTGGACATGGTGGCAGAGTGCTAACTGTGGAATCCAAGTCCTAGGACCCCAAAGGCCTCTATTCTCCAAGGGTAGAGTGTAACACCCATCTCCAAATGTGGCTTTTTAAGAGTGCTGCATCTTTGATTGACAGCACTTGCGGTTCCTGATCTTTTCTAAGGACAGCAAGGCTACCTCTGCACCAGGACTCCCTGGGCAAGGTAAAAAGGTACTGCCTATAGAAACTTGGTCTAGGGGCCTGATTTAGATCTTAGTGGTTGCACCGCCAAGCCGCGTCAGACTCGAGAAGACTACCAAATTGACAGTCTTCCGCTCGCCGTAGTTAGATTCATTGCAGCTGAGCCTAAGACCGCCACAATGGAGTGCTCTCCCTAGCCATCAGGCAGGCAGGTTCCTGCTGGCCATAGTTAGATGTTACTGTTGGACAGGCGGTGTACTGGCAGTGGTTTGATGAGAGAGGGAGGACATTGCTGGACCTAATGGACATTAGACAATGCCAGTGGCCCTGGAAAAGAGGTAAGTCCCAAACACATACTCTACCCTTAACATAGGCGTCCCCTTGCATCACACATAACACAACACACAGCATACACATCATTATCCATTGTCATCACACCAAAACACAATTCCTGTATGCCGCAAACACACATACATACTTCACAGAACATACACACACATTGTGACACTGCACCCACATGTAACACAACCACAAGCAACACACTCATCTACACAAACACACGCACACACAAGCACAACTACACACATCATAACAGCGACCCCCACACAACATGCACCTGTGATCTGCATGCTGCAAGGCAACATACAACGCAACATACAAAACAACATCCATGCCCATGTGCAAGTGGCACACATACTGACACAACCACATTACCCACTACACGTCCCTCCCCCATCCAATTGCATCGCACACACATACATATGTACTGACTTACACACACAACTCAAGCACAACATGACGGGTACATGCCCCCTATTAATGTGCACACATCGGCACAATTGACACATGTGAATGCACCGTCATTGAAGTGCCTGCATTCATTTGGCAATGAATACTGATGCAATAATGACAGTTGTGTATGTGTTCAACATGTTTTGTGTACCACTGTATCCCCACCCGTTTCTGGCCCACCCGTGTTCCTGACCTATGCATATCACAGTAATTTAAAATGTGAAAATGTGAGTTTTCATCCTTTTTCTCCCCAGTATTCCAAGTCAGAAGTGGAGGTCAGACTACCACATTTTGCTTGGTGGTTTGGCACATCCAAATTTGCTCAGTGGTAAGTGTGGCTGAAGTCCAGCTTTCAGCCACTTTTTTCTATGGTGCTGTGGCAGCGGATGGGTTCCCTTGGCAGAGTTGGTGGAACTTGTGTTGGTTAAAGTCTTTGGGAACACTTACATCTAAATAGTGCGGGCGGACCGTCATGGCGGGGTGTAAGTTTTCAATCAGAAATGCAATGGCAGGACTATTACTGCTAACATCTAAATCAGGCCCCTTAACTCCAGGTGGGTTCCATGTAACTAAACTCACAAGTGACCGATTGCATACTGTGCTTTCCCCCATTGATTTCAATTGTATTTTTCTGACAACTAAAAGTGCATCTATTTTTAAATGCATTAAAAATCCACAACTCTGGCTGTACGTAAGATACAACGTTCATTTTGGTATCTAAATCAAGATAAAAAGAATTTGCTTTATTTTTCTAAATTGATCTTAGATTTCTTTTGAGTCGTGTCACTTACTTATCGTCCATGTTGAGTTGTGAAATGCCTCACACATGTTCCTCTAAGTAGCCTGACTTCTTTTTCACACTCTACCAGGACTGAGCTAAGGTTTACTGAACCTGAGGTCCACTTCTGGGCAATGGGTTAGTATTACATGGTAAGACCCCCCTAGTCATACCACATAATACTGCCACCTTGCTACAGTTATGTAACTAAGGCGGTCATTACAACGTTGGCGGTAAAAGCCGCTTACTGACGTGCAGAAGACCGCCAACACACCGCCGCGGAATTCCGCCACAGCTATTATGACCCACATTTCGGAATCCGCCAAAATTCAGACACCCACTCAAGTCCGCCACACCAAAGGTCAGTGATAAACTGGCGAAAACAAAACCTCCACCGTCACGCCAACAGAAATACGCCCACACTATCACGACACACGAATCAACGTGGCGGTCTTTTAACCGCGGTATTCCATTGGCGGTACACACCGCCGCGCTCAAAATACACACACTCTTACAAAACACAGCCACATTGGACAATTCCAAATACACACACCTGATACAGATACACACACCACTCCCACACACACAATACAATATAAAACACACACCCACAAACCCCCACGACAAAAAATTCCGAAAGAAGGCCAGAGAGAGAGCACCAGCAAGAACAACAGCATCCACAAGCACACAACACCATCACCCACAGAACTTCCACACACCTCACACAACACATCACTACATATCACCCAACTTATCACCACCCACTCCACCCCACAAATCACCTACACCACCCCATGGCACAGCAAAGACACCCCAGGTTCTCGGAGGAGGAGCTCAGGGTCATGGTGGAGGAAATCGTCTGGGTAGAGCCACAGCTATTCGGAGCACAGGTGCAGCACACCTCCATTGCAAGGAAGATGGAGCTATGGCGAAGAATAGTGGACAGGGTCAACGCAGTGGGACATCACCCAAGAAATCGGGAGGGCATCAGGAAGCAGTGGAACGACCTACGGGCCAAGCTGCGTTCCGTGGTCTCAAGACACCGCCTGGCGGTTCAGCGTAGAGGGCCTTGCAGGAGTAGGTGGAGGAATGGACTCTGGTAAGTCAAATCTTAACTATTACAACCCCCACCCTACCTGCATGCTATCACATACCCCCACCCTCACCCCCAGCATCCCAACTCCTCACATATGTCCCAACATCACAAATCACCCATCCCAACACCAAGCCCTGCACGCAACAACAAAGCATGGACACCCATCACTAAAGCATGCCCACTGCACATACCCATACAACCCCCTAAACCATCCTCACACAAGGTCCCACACAGGAATGCAAACACTGGGGTACACAGTCACCCACCCATTGCACATCATGACACACACAGATGTAATAACCATCCTTTTATACCCCTGCAGGACCCCTACCCAACGTTACCGGACAGGAGGGTCCACACATGTCCACACCACCAACAGAAGAGGCCCACAGTGATGACAGCAGCTCTGTCCAACTGGATCTAGATGACCAGCCCGGCCCATCGGGGACCTCGGGACAGTCGGTTCCCATCACCCAGTCACAGGCCACTACAGACCTTCCACCCTCTGGAAACACCAGCACAGCACCCACCCAGTGGGCCCATACCTCCGTCCCCAGGACACGTCAATCAGCAGTGTGTCCACCACTACAGGGAACCCAGGATAACCCACCACCCCAACAACAACAGGGACCTGGGGGCAGTGGTAATGGGCACACGGTCCAGGGGACGGAGGTCCAGGAACACAGGGGAACTGGGAGGGCTGCTGTGCGACAGGGGGCGGACAGGCCAAGGGAACCCACTCTCCACGAGGCCCTCTCCTCCATCATGGGAGCGTACCACCACTCCCAGGAGACGATGGCAACGGTACTGGCCAAGTTTCAGGAGACCCAGCGCCTGCAGGAGGAACAGTATATGGGCTTCAGGGAGGAACTCAGAACCATCAGCTCCACCCTGGGCACCATCGTAGGGGTGCTGAAGGAAGTACTCAACACCAGGAGGGACACTGTGGCACTACAAGGGGCCCCTGACACTAGCATGGACGATGAACTGCCCACCACCTCCGCCGGCGTTAGTGGACAGGACGCCCCGCCACAGGACCTCCACACCAGCACCCCACCCCCTGGACAGGGAGAAGCACCCCGCAAACGATCCCTCAGAACCAGGACAAAGACAGAGCATGATGCCAAGACCCCCGCCAAGAAATGAGACCACCCTGATTGTCATCCTACTGTCCCACTTTGTCACCCTGTCCATACTGAAACTGCCCCAGCTCCACTTCCTATGCCCATATGGGCAATGCACCTGTGAGACTAATAGACTGGACTCTGCCATGGACATTCCTCCGCCATCACCCCTCATCATTTCACTACCCCCTCCAATATTGAGCACTTAAATAAACACCCTTAAAGCACAAAACCATCTGGAGTCTGTCTGTGATTTCGAAATAGTGTATTAGCAATTACAGTGACAAAATGGTCTTTCAAGTTTAATGTCAACATACCTATGTCACACAGCTCTAGTCCATGAGGAATCTAAGCAGATGTCACACAGTAGGACCCACATCTGTGAAATCGTAAGGGAAAGTGACAACTCAGTGACCATACACTGGGTGAAAACGACAGACAGTTGAGAGGTAGTAGTGTTAAAGTACATGTAGTAGGCAGGTTTGTATTCTTACCTGTGTCTCACTGGAAATATTGCTGGATCACTGAGTCCCTGTTGTGCATGTCTTCTTCCCCTGCTTCCTCGTCTTCACTGTCCACAGGCTCCACAGCTGCAACAACACCGCCATCTGGACCATCCTCCTGCAGAAAAGGCACCTGTTGTTGCAAAGCCAAGTTATGAAGCATACAGCAGGTCACGATGATCTGGCACACCTTCTTTGGTGAGTAGAATAGGGATCCACCTGTCATATGGAGGCACCTGAACCTGGCCTTCAGGAGGCCGAAGGTCCGCACGATCACCCTCCTAGTTCGCCCATGGGCCTCATTGTAGCGTTCCTCTCCCCTTGTCCTGGGATTCCTCACTGGGGTCAGTAGCCATGACAGGTTGGGGTAACCAGAGTCACCTGCAAATGGTGAGGGACAACTGTTAGACATGCACTAACCTGGAGGGATATCCCCAGACCCAGACAATCATTCCTACTGACTTGCTTCCAGGTGCTCACCTAATAGCCACACACAGTGCCTCTGGAGTTGACCCATCACATAAGGGATGCTGCTATTCCGCAGGATGTAGGCGTCATGCACTGAGCCAGGGAACTTGGCATTCACATGGGAGATGTACTGGTCTGCCAAACATACCATCTGTACATTCATCGAATTATAACTCTTCCGGTTTCTGTACACCTATTCACTCCTGCGGGAGGGGGACCAAAGCCACATGGGCCCCATCAATGGCACCTATGATGTTGGGGATATGTCCCAGGGCATAGAAATCACCTTTCACTGTAGGCAAATCCTCCACCTGAGGGAAAACGATGTAGCTCCGCATGTGTTTCAGAAGGGCACACAACACTCTGGACAATACGTTGGAAAACATAAGCTGGGACATCCCTGATGCCATGGCCACTGTTGTTTGAAATCACCCACTTGCAAGGAAATGGAGCACTGACAGCACCTGCACTTGAGGGGGGATTCCTGTGGGATGGCGGATTGCTGACATTAGGTCTGGCTCCAACTGGGTACACAGTTCCTGGATTGTCGCATGGTCAAGCCTGTATGTGATAATCAAATGTCTCTCCTCCATTGTGGACAGGTCCACCAACGGTCGGTACACCGGAGGATGCCACCATCTCCTTACATGTCCCAGCGGATGGTGCCTATGAAGGACAACAGCAAGCACAGAGTCAAACAACTCAGAGGTACGTACCCATAGTTTACACAGAACACCTATCATACACAAAAGGTGGCCTGTATGTGTGTTGAGTCTAGACCTAGGTATGAGTGACGCAGTTGGAAATGATGCCATGTGGGCCCCTGAAATGGCGGCTGCCTGACCTGTAAAGTGGGACACTGGGATGTGAGGTAACTGCACTGGCGTTGTACACCGTTGCGGTAGGCTGTCGAAGACCGCGGCGCAATGCTGCATTGGTTAACATTGGACCCTATGGGTCCCAGGAGCCAATGGCGATGTACGCCGGCGGTGACGGTACGCACCGCCGCGGACGAGACTGCCATTTTCTATCACTTCAATCACTCGATACCTGATCTTCGACAGGAGAGGACCTACACTGCAAATGCTTCTGTGACCTCGGTCTGGAAGAGACAATGGCTCGAGTGTCTGGGGAAAGGGCCCCTGCCTTCACATCGGAGGAGTTGGAGAAACTTGTGGATGGGGTCCTCCCCCAGTACACGCTACTCTACGGTCCTCTAGACAAACAGGTAAGTACACAGGGAGCATGTTGTATGGGCAATGCCTGTGTGGAGAGGGCTGGATGTAAGAAGGAAGGGGGGAGAGTTCTGCATGCATGAAAGACGGTGAATGCATGTGCCACATGGCAAGGGTAGGGATGGGGGCCAATCACTTAGACGGTGCAGTTGGTAATAACTTCTCTATTTCCCCTGTACATTTCATGTAAGTCAGCACCCACCAGAAGAAAGATATTTGGCGTGCCATCGCCAAGGACAGCCGGACCCTGGTGTCTACCACAGACGGAGCACGCACTGCCGGAAAAGATGGGAGGACATTTGCAGCTGGAGCAAGAAGACGGCGGAGGCTCAACTGGGGATGGCCTCCCAACGTGGGAGGGGTGCCCGTTGCACCATGACCCCCTGATGTTCAGGATCCTGGCGGTGGCCTACCCGGAGTTGGATGGGTGCTTGAGGGCATCACAGCAGCCACAAGGGGGTGAGTACACTCTCATTCTGCTGACTTTGCGCGCAGTAGAGGTGTCTGGGTGGGGGAGGTGGGCTGTGGGTTTCCCTAGGCCAGGGCGAGTTCCGTAGGCAAGGCCCCTCCGTAAGGCAGGCCATGTGGCACCCCAGCCCACCTCTGTAGAGTGCCAAGTACAGCTAGTCATGCCCCTGTGTCATCTATGTGTGCAGATGTCGTCCATAGCCTTGTAGGCCATTTCAAAGAAATTGAACAGTGGAGCCCAAGAGCGCGGCGTAGTGCAGGGGGCTTCTGTGTCTGTCGTGTCCGCCAACAGTAGCGGTAATGCATGCACTCAACATGTCTTTCTTCTGTCTTCCCCCCACTTTTTGTGGTCTCCCTGTTCTTGTGTGCATTAGCATCATCAGGCGGAGGAGCAGTGGCACTGGAGCATGAGGGAGCTGCATCCCACATGGCCCTGGAGGGCGACACTACGGAGTCAGAATTCACCAGTGGGACGGAGGGCGAGGGGAGCTTCACGGCGGGGACAGGAGCTGACACCAGTGACACGGACTCATCCTCTGATGGGAGCTCCCTTGTGGTGGTGGCAACATCTGTGCCCCCGCATCTACAGGTACAGCCGCCACCCCCCTTACCAGCACCGCCCTCCCAGCAGCCCCTCAGCCTTTGCCCCGTGCCTGCTCACCCAGGAAGGTGGGCATCACCTTCGCCCCAGGCACCTCAGGCCCTGCCCCAGTCACCCCTGCTGCCTTCAGTGAGGAGGCCATTGACCTCCTCAGGTCCCTCACTGTTGGGCAGTCTACCATTTTGAATGCCATCCAGGGTGTAGAGAGGCAGATGCAACAAACCAATGCATTCCTGGAGGGCATTCATTCTGGTCAGGCAGCCCTTCACCGAGCTTTTCAGACTCAGCACTGATGGCAGCCATTGTCCCCGTCTCTAGCCCCCCCCCTCCAACTTCCTCAACCCCGACCCAAACCCCATACCTCAGCCTATCCCAAGCACACCTACAGACCAACATGCACACACCTCAACACCCAAGGGAAGCTCAGGCAAATATAAGCACCACACATCCCACAGGCACTCACGCAAGCATCACACACCAACATCCACTGCCTCCACTGTGTCCCCCTCCTCCTCGTCTCCCTCCTCCCTCCCAGTCTCGTCTACACTCACACCTGCAGGCACTACCTCTACAGCCACGATGTCCCTCTCCAGCACACCCACCACCACACCCCGCTCACGTGCAGTCACCACCCCCACTACCATTCACACGTCCCCTGTGTCCTCTCCAGTGTGTCTGTGATGCCCCCTCCCAAGATACACAAACGCAGGCACACACCCACCCAACAGTCATCCACCTCACGACAGCCTCCAGTGCATGCACCTTCACCCAAAGTCACCAAACATACACCTCCTACAGCCACCACCTCTTCCTCAACTCCCAAACTCCCTCCAGCTACCCGTCCCAGTGTGTCCCAAAAACTTTTCCTGTCCAACCTTGACCTCTTTCCCACACCTCCCCCACCACGTTCGTCTCATAGGTCCCGAACTAGCACCTCAGCCAAAACATCTCCAGGACCAGTGGTGCCTGTAGTCACCGGAATGTGGAGTGCACCGGCCACCAGGGCAGCCAGTGTGGCACGGAGCCACAGCACAGACTGTCCCCCACCTGTGAAGCATCAGAAGTTAGTCAGTGCCCGGTGGTAGAGGGGGAAGACTCCAGCCACCAAACCCGCTCCCAGGGGTCCCGTTGGGAGTGTGGAGTCAGCTGTGACACCTTCCAAGGTGGGGAAGGGCCACAAGAAACCCGGCAAGTCTGGGAAGAGCAGCATGGCGGAGAAGACCGCCATCATCCCCGCTGCCCAGGAGGCCACCGCCAGCACCAGCCCAGCTGCCCAGGAGGCCACCGCCAGCACCAGCCCAGCTGCCCAGGAGGCCACCGCTAGCACCAGCCCTGCTGCCCAGGAGGCCACCGCCAGCACCAGCCCAGCTGCCCAGGAGGCCACCGCCAGCACCAGCCCAGCTGCCCGGGAGGCCACCGCCAGCACAAGCCCAGCTACCCAGGAGGCCACCGCCAGCACCAGCTCATCTGCCCAGGAGGCCACCGCCAGCACAAGCCCAGCTGGGCCATGAAGGACAGCCAGCAAAAGGCCTGCTGGGCCATGAAGGATCGCCAGCAAAAGGCCCCTTGGGCCATGAAGGACCGCCAGCGCCAGCCCCGCTGGGTCATGAAGGACCGCCAGCAGCTGAGACCCTGCAATGGAGACCGCCATCTGAAGCACCGCTGAACAGGGCACCGCCATCTGAAGCACCGCTGAACAGGGCACCGCCATCTGAAGCACCGCTGAACAGGGGGCACCGCCATCTGAAGCACCGCTGAACAGGGCACCGCCATCTCAAGCACCGCTGAACAGGGCACCGCCATCTCAAGCACCGTTGAACAGGGCACCGCCATCTCAAGCACCGTTGAACAGGGCACCGTTAAAAGGGTACCGCCATCTGAAGCACCGCTGAACAGGGCACCGGCATCTGAAGCACCGCTGAACAGGGCACCGCCATCTCAAGCACCGCTAGCCCATGACCGGCAGGGGCACTGACGCAACTGAGCCCGTTACGAGGTGAATGATGCACTCTGGGCCCCATGCCCCCTCCAGAACCAGTGGAGACTTTCATCCACTACCTCTGTCCTTAACAGGATGAAGCACTCTGGGCACCATGCCCCCTCCAGAACCAGTGGAGACTGTCATCCACTACCTCTGTCCTTAACAGGATGAAGCACTCTGGGCACCATGCCCCCTCCAGAACCAGTGGAGACTGTCATCCACTACCTCTGTCCTTAACAGGATGAAGCACTCTGGGCACCATGCCCCCTCCAGAACCAGTGGAGACTGTCATCCACTTGTGAGACTGTGGCTTTGCACTCCCCAGGATATGGCAGTGGGCAACCCACCCACTGTAGAGACTTGAGAGACTGTAGCTTTGCACTCCCCAGGATTGAACAGTGGGCAGACCACCCACTGTAGAGACTTGTGAGACTGTGGCTTTGCACTCCCCAGGATTGAACAGTGGGCAGACCACCCACTGTATAGACTTTTGAGACTGTGGCTTTGCACTCCCCAAGATATGGCAGTGGGCAACCCACCCACTGTAGAGACTTGAGAGACTGTGGCTTTGCACTCCCCAGGATTGAACAGTGGGCAACCCACCCACTGTAGAGACTTGAGAGACTGTGGCTTTGCACTCCCCAGGATGTAACAGTGGGCATGTGGCCCCCTCGTGGATTTGGCGTCGTGCACTCAAGCGGCTGAGGTGCCCCCCCTTTCCCTCCCCCTGAGGTGCCTGTTTTATTGGTATCTGATGCCCCTGCAGTGTTCTCTCCGTCATGGTCGGGGATCTTGTGTGGGCCTCGCCCATACCGTGTGGTCCCAGTGTTCCATGGACTTTCTTAGTGCACTACCTGGACTACTATGCTTGGTATTTATTTTGTACATGGTGTATATATATATTTCTGCATACTTGTTTTTAATATATTACAATGGTTACACTAATTTTCTATTGTCTTTGCATTGTTCCGGGGGGATTTGGGGGTGTAACTGTGATGTATTGATATGCATTTGTGTGTGTTGTAGTGGGTCAGGGTGGGGGTGTTGCGTGTTTTTTGCCTCCCCCCTCCCCTGTGTCGTAGGTGCAGTACCCACCGTGATCTTCCCCGCCGGCGTTCGTGCTCCTGGTAGAGGAGCAGGAAGACTATTCCAGGGAGAATTTGGAGTTCCGGTTCCATGGTGTCCTCGTTCCTCATGGGGTGTGTAGAGCTGAGCGTTTTCCCTTTGAAATTCCTGTTTCCGCCGTGTTTTTATCCACGGTGAATCCGCTACAGAAAAAGGTGGCGGATTGGCCTATCATAATAGTGTGGGCGGTACATTGTCTCCCGCCTGTCTGTTGGCGGTGACCGCCGCCCTGTTTGTTTGTACCGCCGTGGCGGTCGGAGTGTTAAAGTGGCTATCTTTGTTGGCGGTTTCCGTCACGGTCGTATATGCAATTTTTTTACCGCCGGCCTGTTGGCGGTTTTACCGCCGCTTTAACACCGTCCGCAAGGGTTGTAATGACCACCTAAGTCCCGCAATGGGTCTTTGACTACAGCACGCCTGTTTGCCCCATGGAAAAGGCAAAAGCTGGCACAAGGAACTAGCCTTGATGCCTGAGATGCCAAATGCCTTCTGCAAACTCAAAACAGAGATCATGCACTCTCCCGTGTTAGGATCGCCCGATTATAACAAGGAATTCTTCTTATTCAGCCACAGTGACGAGTGAGTCATGTCAGCAGTCCTGACACAAAAATATTTTGGGGGGCACAAACCTCGTGTGTACTACTTCGGGCACTTACACTCAATCATGAAGGGTCAATTCCCATGCGTGCAGGTGTTGAGAAAAGCACCGCCATTATGATGGGGCACCACTGATACTGTATTCAGAATTTTCAGTGTTTGCGGTCATTCAAAAGAGCAAGAGCACACTGACTATGCATTGGGTTTCGAGCCAAGAACTGATTCTCTCCAGGCCATCACTAAAGTTAGTAGAAGAGCAAGAGTACACTGACTATGCATTGGGTTTCGAGCCAAGAACTGATTCTCTCCAGGCCATCACTAAAGTTAGTATGGTGCCACCTAGTAAACCCAGCCACCTTCCTAGCCCACGAGGCTCAGGAGGGGGAGGATACCCATGACTGTGTGACATACACCCGAGGGGATCAGCCAGGGAGAGAAGGATTGTATCCTATATAGTAAGGCAATGTTCATTGATGGTTCCTCCATGATCAATCAAGAGAAAGGGGTAAGAAACACGGTGGCAGCAGTAGTAATCACTCGTAGCCAAGCACCCTCATAAAACCTGCAGGACACCACAAAGCTAACTCTCCTCCCCAACCTCTTAGCACAGGCGGAAGGGCTGACAGCGTTATTCCAAGCCCTCAATCAAAGTTTGGGAAAGATGGTAACTATTTATTCAGATTTGGTCTACATCACCACCACAGTGCACTCCAGCATAGGAAGGTAGGAAATGTAAGGGTTTCTGAAGTCAGGTAGCATCCCTGTCACAACCCGGGACCTCTTAGAGTTACTAATCAATGTACTGACCCTGCCTAAATAGGTGGCCGTGGTAAAATGCGCTGCTCATACCGGGGGCAAGGGTTTCATATCCCAGGGAAATGCATTAGGTGACCAATCTGCAAAAAGGGCAGCTTATGGTTTGGTTGAGGAGGCATGTGTACTCCCATTACAACAGGTATCAGAGGCAGAACCCCCTCAGGATAAGCCTTACAAGGAAACCACAGGATTTTACTTGAGTTACAGGAAACAGCATTACCTTAAGAAAAGGAGCGATGGGTAGCCAGGGGTTGCACGTAGACTGCACACAACCTCATATACTGATACACATCCACAGAGAAACCCGTCATGTTGCAGAGCTTAGTCAACATAGCTTTGCCCCAGTCACACTTACCAGCACATGCAGCCAAAGACAACATGATAGTAGAACTTTGGAGTGATTGATTTATTCCCGACCTCACTGAAACTGTGACAATGCATTTAAGTGGATGCTCCATCTGCCACTTATATTCCCCCAAACCTACACTCAAGGTTGTGTTGTGGGCTATCCCCAGGCCAAAGGGACCTTTCAAGGCATTATACATCGACTTAATTGACATGCCACTATCGATACCTGATTGCAGTGGTCTACCCATACTTTAAGTGGATCGAACCCGGTCCTTGCATGCACTGCAACGCCAAGGCAGCAGCAACATTCTTTGTGATACCCAGATGGGGGGTACCAGACATCATCCGGTCAGACATTGGAAAATACTTTGTCAACTCCATGTTTGACCACATCTGTACCTTATTAGGGATTGACATAAACTGGCCTTAGTGTACCACCCCCAAAGCAACAGTGTTATTGAGAGACGCAACGGCCTGCTAAAAAATAAAATAAGTCAAATTTGTGTCCGCCTCAAAAAGAAGTGGCTCCACTGTTTGACCCTAGCTTTGTTTGCACTGAGGAATACACCAAGCAGTGATTACCACCTTACACCACACCAGATAGTAACCAATAGACTGATGAGGACACCCATCCCAAAAACACAGACCGAATTGAACACTGAGACTAGGTCTCAAGCAGTAGGGGATGGATTTCATGTGTAGCTCTCTGAATTAACCAAAATGGCCAAGTTCCTATCCAAACAGGTCAACCATCGGAACTCCAACTGTAAGCTACCATATAAAACACCTTAACCGGAATAAGAGGTTTACATTCAAAACCTTATGAGAAAATGGAAGGAAGCCAAATTTGAAAGACCGTGCTAAGTAATCTTTGCCACACCAACCACCCTCAAAGTGGTAGTGAGAGATGCGTGGGTCTACCTTTCCGTCATACAGCTGACACCTTCCACAGAGAACCCCCCATTAATTGCACCACAACATCTTTTGAACTATAAAAACCAACAAACTCCAACCACCAAAGGGCTATAGACATCACCCCTGGATCTGTCCCAAGATGTTCAAAAGTTACTTATTCTTACACATGTGTTCATTCTCTGTTTATTATGGGTACTGTGTGCATTTCTAAGCCACAGCCTAGTCTAATAGAGTCTATTCAGAAAATGTCACCCCGCTTGCGTAGGGACCTCTCCCATATCACCTATAATTACAATGCACTCAACCCTAGCATTGCACACCACTGCACAGTGCCCTTTTACACGACACTTGTTATCGGAACATGTTTTCCATGAGCTCTGAGAAATCAGCCAGGTCATGTTACATCTGTCTGCTTATACCCCTTGCAATAGGGGCAGGTAAAATAATATTTGGCCTGTAACTTTCCAGAGAAAAGATTCTTGGAGGTAGCTAAATCACTTAATCATGCACAAACATATCAGCTCGCTCTTACGCCTGTGGTCCCAGGTTGGCCCTTAGCATTTCTGGGGCTGTCTTTGTTAACAAGTGGATACCAGACATAGAGTTTCAGTGCAGGGCCATCCACCTCCATGATATGAATGGAAATGGGTCTCGTAGAAGAGGGTTAAATAACAGCATAGATATCATTTGTCAGGAGATCTGAGACACTGAGATAGATGGGTACACATGGATAAAAGGGACATCTGCTAATTGTAACTCACACTGTATTCCTTATGTTTCAGCATCAAAGGAACAATTCTGCTGGGTACGAATGAAAACTGTGGCACAATCCTGCACATTCTCACATTCAATGAGGCACCTCCACGCTGATGGACACCTACTGGCAGTGCAGCGATTTTGCATGCACTCAGTTTGTCTCAGGATGGCATTGGTTCTGCTCCCTCACCAGACACACCCCAACCCTGGTCATCCCGGAGAAGATCTGTCTGAACTGTACTAAAACCTGCTAAGGAAGAAACCCACACTGTTGCATCAGGCTCAAGAGAAAAGAACTGCTGACTATTTTGGCTCAGTTCAGTACAAAGACATTCCTTAGGAATTCAGACTGTTCACTGATGCACAGGGTCCATATATTTCTTCACCTTGCAGACAAAAGTGAATGCCCATTGGTTGCAAATAACCTGGTGGAAAATGCTCAAATGATGAACAGCACTGAGCTCAGCCTTAATGTAATGAAGGAAGAACTGAGAGCCACTTGCCTCATGGTAATGCAACATTAGACCGCAATGGAAGGTGGGGTGTGTATGAAGATCAGTGCACCCTGTTGTAGTTTCTTACCTGGCAATGACATGGGCAATGGGACTCTGACTCTTGCATCGATCATAAAAAGGCATGTGTGAAGAAGGAGGTGCCTCCGAGTAGTCGTGGTGCACAAACTGGTTCCTCCGGTGGCTGATCGGCCTGTGCACACCATTGTTACCTGATTTCGTCATGTTACTGTTTTTGTGTGATTTTCTGCAAGTTTCCTGCTGTAAAAATGCAGTGCTCAAATTAGGTAGATTACAAGTATCTAGGGAAGTGGGGTAAGCTCCCAACAATGTGACTGTCATAATGCATGGGTTTGATGGTGCAGTTGAAAATTCCCAGAGTAGGGGGGATGTTAATAGTGGAGTAATCAATGTCAATGCACAAAACAATACATTCATATACACAAACATCATTAGATTCTGCTGTTATGAACTCTCCCCTTACCCTGACAACTAGATACATGGTTAGGCAGGCTCTGAGATCTAGGCCTGTGGTTACTGACATTCAGGATCATGGTGGAGTGATGTAGCCGGCAAACAAATGCACAAACCGGAAACTTAGATCAAATCCAACAGGTAGGTGTAGTGACACCACAATTGTCCCAGGAAGTTGGCCCCAATAAAACACACATGGCTAGAAAGGTGCGTGTATTCCCAAAAATACCTCAATGTTAGATGCTACATGCAGTTAGGAACACTTAGCAAATCAGAACACAGCACACACAGCACACGCAGCAACCACGTGTCCCTCAGGCTGGACATATGGACATGTACTCTCTGTCCCACATTGTGTCCACACAAGGTCGAGATCCATCTGCATTTCTTATCCGGACCTTATTTATGACTCAATGACAACAGTTTGCATTCTTAATCAAGAAAGGCATGTTTTATATTACTTTACGGTACTCAGAGAAATGTATAAAAACCTATTCCTAACTGATGTACATTGACAGACAGTCCTCAGACACCAGATTTGTAACTGTTCCTCAAGCTGTAATGTTTAACTAAACAAACTGTTCCTGTTTTGCCAGAAACTTCTTGTCTTTTGTTTTTAAGGTAAATTCACATTCAAGCAACAATAGATGAGAAGTAGGGATGATGGAAGAGAAGTAGGGATGAGAAGCAGGAATGAGGGAAGAGAAGTAGGGTTGATGAAAGACAAGTAGGGATGAAAGATGAGAAGTATGCAAGATGGAAGAGAAGTAGAGATGGTGGAAGAGAAATAGGGATGATGGATGAGACCTAGAGATGAGGAGAGAGGAATGAGGATGTCCTGGTTGCTGTACATTCCTATTTGCCTAGGGAGCGTTGCTCCCTTTGGCCATCTCACTCCCACAGGAGTCAGAGTCTGATTGGCTGCCAGCAACTGAATGAGATGTTACTGGTTGCGATTACAGGACTGGGAGGGGCATAAGTTCCCTGTCCTGAACTTTAAAAAAATGGTATAATGGGACAGGTTAGGGATACCATGCCTCTCTAGCCCCCATGTGTTGAACCCCGAGGGACATGCCCGGGACCAAAATGAAAAAAAATGGCAGCTATTGCCAAATGATTAAAAAATATATATATATATTTCTGGGGAGGGGGGCACAAGTAGCCCCCCCTGCCTTAGCCCATTCTGAGCCCTGGGGATCTATTTTTAAAAGGGAAGGAGGACTGCACCCCCCCCCCCCATGTAGCTTATCAGACCCTGGACCCCAAAGACCTCATCCCTGCTGCAGAGTAATTAATAAAGGGATGACGGCTCGGGGAGGGAGGACCAAAAGGCCCCCCTTTTATTTTCTATTGGCTTGCCATGGGGGATGGGATCACTGAGGCCTAATAAGATTCAGGAGGGGGACTGCATGCCCCCTCTTAGATGTTGACCATGGTGATGAGGTTCCCAGGGCACAGGAAGGCTTGGTGATGGATGCTGCAGGCCCTCCTCTCCTGTCTATTTGTATTTGCCTTGGGCAATAGGGTCCCAGGGGCCTTTCAAAGCTTGGGGAGGGAGTTCACATGGCCCCTTCCCTTTTTATCTGAAGTAGCCCTGGGAGGTGAGATCCTTAGGGCCAATTAAGGTTTGGCGGTGTTCGTGGGGTGGGCTTCCTGTGGGGATTTGGCTGACTCCAGGTGGACTGGCCACTGGTCAAGTCGCAGGCCAGGCCCTATTGCCAATGCACTGCTGCGCACAGCCCACAGCCCAAGGATTGGCTGGAGATTAGCTTTATGTATGGTAATAAAATATTACTTTACATTAAACAAAACCTAGAGATTCTCTGGAAAAAACAAAGGATAAAGTAACGTTATAGTTAGGTGTGATAAAAAGTTTGGTTTTGTTTAAAAAACACTAGAAATTCACTGAAAATATTAAGGTTAAAGTAGTGTTAAAGATAGGTGAATATATCATGAAAGTTGTCATAGAACAAGTCATGAGTAATGTAATAGGTAAGATCATAAGCAGTGCATGGTGGCAGGGCGCAAGTTATAGTTAGCATTGCTAACTATTATTAGTGAATTTCTGTGTTTTTTTAGTTAAAAACCATTCACCTAACTGTGACATTACTTTAATCCTTGTTTTTTCCCATGAATTTCTAAGATTTTTTTAAAAACAAAAACAGATCTTTTTTATCACACCTACGTATAACGTTACTTTACCCTTTGGTTCAATATATAATAGCACTTACAATCAACAATATGCACAGCAGAAATGTCAGTAACATGAGAAACCTTCTAGACATAAAAGCTAAGCTGCAGTAGCTTTTTAAAAATTATTACTACCTTCACACACTTAAACACAAAATGGTAATACAATTGGTACATATGTGAACTGTGCTTTGCGGAGAGGCCAGAAATTGGATAAGGGTATTACCTAAAGAGATTTATGAGACAGTAGCAGACACAGTGAGGAACTTGTGTTGACTTTAGCTTCACCTCCAGAGCTCTCAAATGGTGCCCCATCGTTAGGACCTGATGCACATGGTTCACAGTATGCACAATCCAAGGATAATGGGTGGCATAAAGCAGTATTGAAATACACAATCTAGAAAAAGCAAATGCTTTAAGAAAATGCAGCGTGACGTAAAACACGCTCATGATGAAAACCACTCTGCAGCCTCATCATTGCAGGCAGGTCATATTATGTTTCTACTATGTAGGGGTGACATGTGACATGAAACAGTAGTGAAACACACCATTTTGAAAAAGAAAATCATTTTTGGTGAAATGCAGCATGGCATAAAATATGAAATGTTCAACCTAATCATGAACACCCACCAACAACCTGATCGCTGCAGACACTCAGTTCACAGTATCAATTATGCAAGGGCTACATGTGGCTTGAAACAGTTTTGAAATTTGCCATTTGTGAAAAGCAAACATTTACAGGAAATGCAGGATGACATAAAGCATGACACGGAGAGCCCCATGATGAAAACCAACCATCAATCTGACAACTGCAGGCAACTCAGTTCACAGTATCCTTTAGGAAAGGGTCACATGTGACTTGAAACAGTAATAAATGAGGCCATTTGGAAAAAGCATAAACATTTATGAAATGCAGGATGTTGTAGAGCATAAAATTAACAGCCCCATCCACTATACAAGGGATCGTGTTTGGCACAAAACAGTACTGAACCATGCCATTTAGAAAATGCAAAAAACGTTCATGGAATGCAAGATGACAGAAAGCATGAAATGTGGAGCCCCAGCATAAAAACCTCACCAGTATATGCAACTTAGCTCACAGCACAGCGTTCAGTATCTATCTATCTATCTATCTATCTATCTATCTATCTATCTATCTATCTATCTATCTATCTATCTATCTATCTATCTATCTGCCTGGCTGTCTGTTGTCTATTTATCTAATCATTAAACAAAAAATTGCCCAAACCTCAATTTTGGAGGCAGAGACACACACATTTCTTGATGAAACCTAATGCATTCTTCAAATTTCAAGAAAAAAGGTGGGGCTGGTAGTTCTTAATTTTTCTATTAAACAGGACAGGTTTATGCTCCATGGACCTCTCCTATTATATGGTGAAGCCTCCCCCACCATATGTCATGATGCTTCCCCATCATATGACATGAAGCCTCCCCATCATGTGACATGAAGCTAACAATCCCTTGTTTGCAGTGGGCTTTCTCCCAGCCTAGAGGAGCTGATGGACAGAAACACCAAACTGCCCCCAAGGGGGGAGCATAAAGACTGTGATGCCCCTTTTACGTGTGTGGACATGGCCCTGCACATTGTGGGTGGCCCACCCCCTTGTGTTTTTTTCATTATTCCTCATGGCTAGTTGGCTTTCTTACCTCTTGAGGGGGAAAACTCCTCAATCCACCTTTGGGAGGGAGCAGAAAAACTGTTGCTCCTTTTCTGGGGGTAGTGGCATGTCCCTGCCCATGATGTGAGAGCACAACCCCTTCGTTTTTTTAATAGGAATCCCTGGTGTCTAGTGGGGCAAATTGGCAGTAATCCCCCATTCACCTCCCGGGAGGAGAGGGTCAGTAAGACTGATGTTATATGGGATTATGGAGAGAGCACAGTCTCTTGCCAATACAACCGCCCCCGGCCAAAAATCCCTAGTGTCCGTAGGAAGTAACAGGCAATCACACCCTACTGTGATTGACTGACACTGCAGGGGCAGAGAAGTGTTGCTTGAAAGCTGAGTTTCGCAGCTTTCAAACAACACTTCCGTTTCAGCACAATTCCATTGTAGCATGAAGGATGGGGAAGTTGTTAGCCCACTCTGTGAGCCCAGGGTAAACAGGAAGTGGTTTCCTTTTTATCAGCTTGCGAATGATGTGATCTCATCACTGCCCCCCTATTTCATTCAACATACCTAAAATCATTTTAAGAGCATTGACTGATAGCACATCAAAACCTCTTGCACGTCTTTGAAGGGAGAACACAGTGTAGCTGCATCCAAGGGCTGTCAAGTGATGAAATGGTGATGTGCTATAAACAATGTAATTAACCATATCAATACTTCACCTTTTCATGTATTTTGCAAACAAAGGATTTGTAAGTCTTGGTAAGACATTCTTTAAACTCCAGAACCAGGTTCAGTCCTGCAGCCTTTCTTCTCCTAAGAGACAGCTGTTTGTTAGGATGGTTTAAAGAAAAATATTCAATGTTGGTAGAATGTAAAGCTGCTGCTGTCCAGTGCCAGTTATCAAGATCACAATCGCTTTACACATTAGGCACTTGGTCACCATTGAATTGCTAACTAATTGCCTACAACATTAGAGACCCTTTATATGCCTACCTACTTTTTTTTAGATCTTTAAGTATCTTGAAATGTAAGTGTAAGGTTCTTTTGGTTATCGCTGACTTTGGTAAAATACATATTGTTGGGTGTACATAAAGTGATTTGTTATCTGGAACACTTCGGTTCCAATAATGCAAATATTATCTGCATGTTGAAAGCTCACTGAGCACACCTTTCAAATTTAAATGTGCCCATTCTCAGGCATTAGAGCAGATGTGCCGTCTTACGTCTTCAAAAATCTTGCTTGATGTAAGAAATTGGGGGGCATATTTAAGAGCCCCTAGAGCTACGGGAGTGTCACTTATTGTGACACTCCAGTGGTGCTATGCCCTTCACCGTATTTACATGGTGGCGTTAAGCCACTTTTTGCGGCTTAACGCCACCTAGTAAATATGGCCCCTTCACACGCAGCACTTTGCGTGGAAGGGGGGTGCAATGGGTGTTGCTTCCATATTCAGTTCAATATGGTGCATCTCTGCATTTTGAAAATGACGTAGCACAGCGCTGCCAATTTTGTTGCAGCGTCGCGCTCCATCATTTTCTGTTAGATATGGGCCTAGTATTTTAGTTGAAGGGGTAAATACCCACATCAGGTATTAATCACAACCCTTGTCATGATGAATCCCTTAAGTAACTAAATAAACATGTGCTCAACCCCATGGTAGCTGTGACAAAGAGCAGCAAGGTGTAACTTAGATGTAATGTGTAAGTTATTTATGCACTACTCAAACAGTAGCACAATACCAGAAAAATCCCAAACTAATTTCAAACAAAAGAAAATATATGTATGAATATAATAACACCAAACACCACACATCCAATTAGTAGAATTGGAGTTAAAGTTTGAACTTAAAAATATTGGCAAAAAAGCAGAAAGCGGCAACCACTGACAAATGGTCGCACTAGACCAGGACAAGGGCAATATACAATGCTATCCTTAATGGAGTGCAGGTTGGGTACAAAAAACAGGTTTGTTGTGATCTTAAAGGTACTTTTTCAGTTAGAAACATTTGTGGAGGTATAAAGACCCATTGGGGCCCCCTCATGCAGCTTGGGATCTTTGGATGCTCATGCTGCCCCCTTACATATTTATTAATTCATTTATAGGACATGGGGACCACGCCCCTGAGACTCATGATGACTGCCAAAACACATTGTTCAGGTTGTCGCCAACCAATCAGGATTCATTAGTCTTCTTTAAGTTGGCCGATCAAAGCACATCTAGATACCAATTGTCCAGATATCTATAAATATTGAACCATAATTTCTCAAAAACGACAGTATGGATTTACACCAAATCACAAAAAGCACGCATTCTGAATAGGGATTGCTTTGACAGAGTCAGCCTATTCCTCATAAACATCAGAGAATCCTGCACCTAATATCCAGTCCACAAAGGACCAGGTGCAGACTCCAATACAATGCTCTTCAAATTTGTTTTACTGGAGTTTTACACTCACTCCACCACAATGAATTTCAGCCAGTTACCACTGCCTCGTTTATACCCTTGCGGTGCCATCTTGCTACCATCGTAAAGTGCATATGTGATTAACAAAGCTAAAAAAATAGTATACAAACAATCTCTTCATCCTGATACTCCTGAAAATTACAATTATTTTTTTCAACGTTTGAAATTCAGCATTTAACATTATAACAATCATTTGGCAGTACCTCATACAATTTCTATTTTCTGTTTCACAAACTCTCCCATGTGGGGATGGCCTATAATGACAACTAAATACTCTCATAATCACTAAAATATAGTACTCAGCAACTTAAAATATACATCTTATGTTCATTATTCATTACACTATTGCTGTGAGGATACCTTTAGCACCATAGTGAACGTTTGGCAGTAACCGTGGGCATCCATTTGCGGAAATTAAAATATATACAAAAACAAGTTTTATCATAGTTTCTAACTTATGTTACTCTCTAAGTACAATCATATTTAGCCCAAGTGGGCAACCCTCTACTAATATATTTTGTACTGTAAAGATATTACTCTTCCAATGTTACGTACAAAATAATCAACACCTGAATACCTATAACTCTGTAGTTATACTTAGGATTTACAGGTAAAGCAATTTCTCTGAATTTTGGTCACTAATAGCTTTGCCCTTGTTTCACAAATCTCCACTAAACAGACATATAGGCCCTCATTACAACCCTGATGGTTGGTGATAAAACGGTGGTAATACTGGCAACAGGCCGGCAGTAACAAAATTGGAATCATGACCACGGCGGAAACCGCCAACACATACAGCCACTTTAACACTCTGACCGCCATGGTAGTAGCAACAAACACTGCGGTGGTAACCGCCAACAGCCAGGCGGAAGACAATGTACCACCCATGCATTACAACACGATCATCCGCCAGCTTTTCTGGGGCGGTACAAACGCCTCAAAAGCACGCGAAAACAGAACACAGAAGGGAAACGACTCACCTCTCGACACTCAAGGAAGAACCAGGACGCCATGGAGCCCGAACTGCAGGTGTTCCCCATGCTGGTGTATCTTCTCTTGCACCAGGAGCATGAATGCCGGCAAAGATGACCACAGAGAGTACTGCACCTAGCACACAGGGGAGGGGGGAGGAAAAAGAGAGTGATACACACACGCAACACGCAACCCCCACATCCCCACCCTCACCCCCAACACCATACACACAAACACATGCAACAACATTACATATACACCCGTAACCCTCAGGAATAACGCAAGGACAAAAGGAATGGAGTAAAATGAGTGTAATATTAGAAATTTTGAGAAATACTTTAATAAATAAATAAACAGTATGTACAATATATACAATATATACAAAAGGAGGGACAATGCCCACTCCAAAATGTCCGTGGCCCACTGGCCCAAAACACATAGACCAAGGCCACACTTGACTCCTGCCTTAATACGGAGAGAACACTGCAGGGGCATCAGGTCGAAAACACACAGGCACCTTAGGGGGACGGGGAATGGGGGGGGCACCTCAGCCGGAAGATTGTATAATACCACTGTCCTGGAGGGGGCTCCATGCCCACTGCGTGGTCCTGGGGAGTGCAAAGCGACAGTCTCTCAAGTAGGTGGTTTGCCCACTGCTTGGTCCTGGGGAATGCAAGGCCACAGTCTCTCAAGTGGGTGGTTTGCCCACTGCTTGGTCCTGGGGAGTGCAAAGCCACAGTCTCTGAAGTGGGTGGTTTGCCCACTGCTTGGTTCTGGGGAGTGCAAGGCTACAGTCTCTCAAGTGGGTGGTTTGCCCACTGCTTGGTTCTGGGGAGTGCAAGGCTACAGTCTCTCAAGTGGGTGGTTTGCCCACTGCTTGGTCCTGGGGAGTGCAAGGCCACAGTCCCTAAAGTGGGTGCCAGTTTTCGACTAGTTCTGGAGGGGGCCTTGTGCCCAGTGTGCTTCATCCTGGCAAGGAGGGGCTGAGTGGATGGCTTCTTCCACTGGTTCTGGAGGGAGCTTTGTGCTCAGTGTGCTTCATCCTGGCAAAGAGGAGCTGAGTGGATGACTTCTTCCTTTGGTTCTGGAGTGGGCTTTGTGCCCAGTGTGCTTCTTCCTGGATGGGGCAAGGTCACAGGTTCTCACCTGTGTGTCACACTGACAGGTGTTGCAGGGTCGAGGATGCACTGCAGCCCATGTAGTCACCACTACACACTGCTCTCCGGCGGTGACGGCTGCTCAGTAGAGGCCAGTTCGCTGCAGGTGGCGGTGCAGGCAGTGGTAGTGGTAGGCTCCAGGTCATCACCTGCAGCCTCGGACTGCTGCCCACTGGGGCTGCTGCTGCTGGCAGTGGTGCTGCTGGCGGTAGGGAAGGTGGCGGTGCTGGCCGCGGTGCATGTGGCGGTGCTGGCCGCGGTGCAGGTGGAGGTGCAGGCAGTGGTGGTGGTAGCCTCCAGGCCTTTACCTGCAGCCTCGGATGGCTGCCCACTGGGGCTGCTGCTGCCGGCAGTGGTGCTTCTGGGGGCGGGGCAGGTGGCGGTGCTGGTAGCAGTGCGGCCCACAGTGCAGGTGGCGGTGCTGGCCGCAGTGGGGGTAGCCAGGCCTTCACCTGAAGCCTCAGATGGCTGTCCACTGGGGCTGCTGCTGGCAGTGGTGCTGCTGGCAGCGGGGCAGGTGGCAGTGCTGGCCGCGGTGCAGGTGGCGGTGCTGGCCACAGTGTTGGCAGCCTCCAGGCCTTCACCTGCAGCCTCGGACGGCTGAAGTGTAATGGTTGGTGTTCTGTGCCCCTTCCTGCCCTTGGCAGATGGTGGTGCCTCCTTGCTTCTGCCAGCTGGAGTCTTTGTCTTGCCCTTGCTAGCTGGTTGTGCCTCTTTCCCCTTGATGGCTGGTGTCCACTTCTTGCCCTTGCCAGGTGGCAGACCCTTCTTGGCCTTGGCAGGTGGTGCTGGCACACTGGCTGGGCTGACGGGTGCCTCCTTGGAGCCTCTCACAGCTGCAGAAAACACAGTGCCCGTGGTCTGGGTGGCTGAGGTGCTGGGCTGAGTTCTGGACACCTTGGCAAGAGGTGAAGGATGGGGGCGAGGGGTAGGGAAGAGGTCAGTGTTGGCAAGGAAAAGTTTCTTAGGGACACTGGGGCTGGAAGAGGGTGAAGGTTTAGGAGTGGAGGAAGAGGGAGTGGTTGTAGGAGGTGTCAGTCTGCTGTGTTTGGGTGCTGGTGCATGGGCTGGATGCTGTTGTGAGGTGGATGGCTTTGGGTGCGTGTGTGCTTGGGTTTGTGTACTTTGGAAGGAGGGGTCACAGACACGGTGGGAGAACACACAGGGGAGACACAGGGAACGTGTGCATGGATGTGGGGGTGGTGACTGCCAGTGAGGGGCGGTAGTGGATGAGGATGTAGTGCATGCAGGTGTGAGTGGAGACATTACTGGGAGGGAGGTGGGCGACAAGGAGGAGGGGGACACAGTGGCGGCAGTGGATGTTGATCTGTCAGCATGGGGATGGTGCTTGCGTGAGTGCCTGTGAGATGAAGTGTGGTACTTGTGTTTGCCTGAGCCACTTCTGTGTGTTGACTTGGGTGATTGCTGGTCTGAAGGTGTGCTTTGGATAGGCTGGGGATTGGGACTGCGTAGAGGAAGTTGGAGGGGAAGGCTGGAGACAGGGACAATGGCTGCCATCAGTGCGGAGGCCAGAGCCCGGCATTCTCTCTGTTGGGCCGCCACGCCAGAGTGAATGCCCTTCAGTATGCATTGGTTTGTTGCAAATGCCATGCTACATCCTAGATGGCATTCAGTATGGTTGACTACCCAATAGAGAGGGATCTCAGGAGGTCAATAGCCTCCTCACTGAGGGCGGCAGGGCTCAATGGGCCAGGGCCTGATGTGCCTGGGGCGAAGGAGATGCCCACCCTCCTGGGTGAGGGGGCACGGGAAACACGCTGAGGCGGTGCTGTACGGGGGTGGCGGCTGTACCTGTTGTTGGGGTGGGCACAGAGGTGTCCGCCACCGCCAGGGAGCTTCAATCGCAGGAGGATTCGCTGTCGGTAGTGTCCCCTCCTGTCTCCGTCGTGGTACTCCCCTTGCCCTCCGTCCCACTGGTGCCCTCACCGTCGGTGGATTCGGCCTCCAGGCCTATGTGGGATGAAGCTCCCTCTGTCGCCGGTGCCTCTGCTACTCTGCCAAATGATGCTAATGCACACAAGGATAGGGTGACAAAACAAAAAGGGGGGGGAGACAGAGGATACACTTGGTCAATGCCAGCAACAACATTACCGTTGGCGTACACAACACACAGGGAACAGCCCTATGCACTAGACCATGCACTACCAGTTACAATGCAGTCACCTGCCCATGGGGTACAATGCATAATGCCATTAGCTGCACACCTAAAACCCACAGGACCCTGCCCAGTAGTAGATGCCCACTAACACTATTGAAGTTGGAGTGCATCTGAGCCTGCCCACCATGGAACCTACCCTGCCATGTTTGCACTGGCCTAGGGGCACACCCACAGCCCACATCCCCCGCACACCAAACACCCTTTTTCTGATTGGCGCTGACCTGCAGAAAAAAATACAGCAGAAAAGGGATTAGTCATACCGTCCGGGCTGTCATACTCATGGCACACCATAACCCTCCTGCACCATACATGCAGCACTCTGCCCAGGACCCCTCAGACCCCACCCTACACGGGGCTTACACACACAGCACTCCATACATTCATGGCCCACGCATCATGCACACAGTGTACTCACCTGTTTGTTTACAGGACCATAGAGTAAAGTGTACTGGGGTAGGACCCCATCCACTAGTCTCTCCAACTCCTCGGAAGTGAAGGCAGGGGCCCTTTCCCCACACACTCGAGCCATTGTCGCTTCCAGACACAGGTCACGGCAGCACTTGCAGTGTAGGTCCTCTCCTGTTGAAGGTCAGGTAGCAAGTGAGTGCACAGCGAGAAAATGGCGGTCACGTCCGCAGCGGTGCATACCGTCACCGCCGGCCTACATCGCCATTGGCTCCTGAAACCCATGGGGCCCAATGATAACCAATGCGATCTTGCGTGGCGGTCATCGACCGCTGACCGCAACGGCTCACAGCACCAGCGGAATTACCTCATTTCCACTTGTCTCTCCTCAGAGGTCAGGCAGCCGCCATTTCAGGGGGGCACAGACCATGGCACCTAACTGCGTCACAGCAGACATTGGCACATCAACTGAGTCACGAGTTCACATACTGTTTCTGTGAAGGAAGAACTGCATATTAATATTGACATATGTGTGAATATGACCTTCTGCTCACCATTTTTCACCCTAGAGTTCAACCGCTGAGGATGAATAGGAGGTGGAGACATCCCCTTGTGTACAGACCCCTGGTGGACCTGGCGACAATGGAGGACAAGCACATTATCCTGACCTACAGACTTGATAGGGCCACAATCCAAGAACTGTGTGCCCAATTGGAGCCAGACCTGATTTCAGCTATCCGCCACCCCACAGGTATCCCCCCTCTAGTACAGGTCCTGTCAGTGCTCCATTTCCTGGCAAGTGGTTCCTACCAAGCGAAAGTGGCCATGGCATCAGGGATGTCACAGCCAATGTTCTGAAACGTGCTGACCAGAGTGTTGTCTGCCATACTGAAACAGTGTACTCCACTCCGTGCAACTATACAATCCTCTACACTACTTATACCACTTTATAACACTGTACTCCACTCTAAGAAACTACTTCGATGCCGCTTCACCCCAGTTAATATCCTCTATTCTATGAGGCACTACTCCACTGTACACTACTGAACTCTATGCCACTCAACTGTATGACAGTGTATCCCACTCCACTCTACCATACTGTACTGCACTCTTCTCTGCTCCGTCACTCCTCTTAATTTACCTTATGACACAACACTTTAATTCACTTGTGACACTCTGCTCTACTCCACTCAACACCTTCTGACATTTTCCACTTCACTGTATCACACACCACTCCACTCTACAACACTTTACCCCACTGTTTACTACTCCACTCTACTTGACTCCACACCACTGTACTCTGGAACACGCTACTCCACTCATGCTACTCACTTCCATTGGACTCCACTAGACTCTACTCCATTGCACAACATTGTATCACACTCTATGGCATTGTACAATACTCCACTTTACACCACCCCCTGTCCCATTGTCTACTCCACTCTATAAGACTCTACCACACTCTGTGCCACTGTACAACACTGTACTCCAGTCTATGCCCCAACACTACACTGTAGAACCCTCTACTCCACTCTGCAAGCCTACACCCCAGTGTACAACACTCCACTCCACCCTCAACTCTTTGTAACATTCTATGACACACCACTCTACGTCCTGCACAAAACACCCCTCCAATTTATAACAATTTACTTGACTCTATACTGCTGCTGTCCACGCTAGTGCACTCCCCGCCACTGTATGATACAATGTGCCAGTAAACTATATAACAATTTACTCTACTGTTTGCTATTCCACTCAACTCTACTCCACTCTACTCTAGTCTATGATACTCCACTCTTCACCACTCCACTGCACCCAACTCCACTGTGCAAAACTACACTCTGTGCCGCTTCAAACATATCCACTGTATGCTAGTCCACTGTAAGCCACTTTACTGTACCCCATTCCATTCCACTCCATTCCACTCAACTCCACTTAACACTATAATCTACGACAGTACAGTGTACAACACTCTCCTTCAATCTACTGTACTACACTCCACTTAATGACCATCCACTCAACAACAGTAAACACTATGATTTGAAACAAAGTTTTATTAAACATAAAACAAAATGAAATTCAATAAACAACACCAAAGGTTGTACCTTTGTTAAAGTTAGGAAAACCTTATTTATTATTTCTATACAAACCAAACACAAAATATACAAACATTATAAATTCTTAAATTATAGTTATACCTTAAACTTATATTTTACACACTACCTTTAAATTAATATGACTGCGTTATTCTTTATTCGCAAAAACAACTTAAACTCCACAAAAACCTGAATCTGACAAAAATCACCCTGCCACCAATCACCGCCAGGACGTTGTCGGCGGAAATGCTGGACCTCCCACCCCGCCACCGCCGAGCACACCCACACCCCACCCATCAAATAATGAAGCACAAATCACTGCGGCGGTAAGTGGAAGCCAATGACCATTGGCAGTGCAGACCGCCACGGGCGGCAAGTGGACCCAACAGTAAGAAGTACACACATTGGATAAGTTACAAACCCACACACCTGACACACATCCACAACACTATAAAACACTCACAGACATACCCCACAATCCTTTGCAATGAAAGTAGGCCAACTAAGACAGAGAACACCAGAAGCAGACACCAAAAGCCACAATCCACGATATTTACACCCAACCACATAAGAGCACCCTCACCAAGATCCACACAAGACACCATTCACAACACTCACCATGGCACCCCCAAACACCCACGCTTCACAGAAAGAGACTAAGGTCCATGGTGGACGAGATCCTGAAGGTCAAGCCACAATTATTCGGGCACAGGTGCAGCATAGACCCATTGCCAGGAAGATGGAGCTATGGCAGACAACAGTCAACAGGCTCAAAGCATTGGGACACTATCCACGCACCAGTGACGACATCTGCAGGAGATGGAATGACTTGCGGGGTAAGGTCAGGTCCATGGCATCCAGGTAACACATTGTAGTCCAGAAGACTGGGGGGGACCTCCACCAACACCACCTGACTACACTGACTGGGAGGAAAAGGTACTGGCCATCCTGCACCCTGAGGGCCTCACTGGACTCACTGGAGGAATGGACTCGGGTAAGTCATCTACAATTACCCCACATCCATCACACCTGTAATGCATGCACCACCTCACCCTCCAACAGCCACCAGGACCACTACCCCACCCTGCCCACAAGCACTTAATCCAGTCCCCCTGCATGCCCACAAACCCACCAACAGGCTCACATCCCTCCCCCTGTGCACAGCCACCCACCCCTGCAAGGAAACACAATGGCCTACAGCACCCACAATGCACCTCCCCATCCTAAGCTAAAAGCAATGCTAACCTCACCCAAGCATCCTGCATGGCCCCAAAGTGTGTAACCTGCACATACCCGCCCAGGCCTGTGCCTCCCCATCCGACCATCCTAATGTAACAGACATACCCATTCCTCCCAAAGGCACCACCACCCATGCCACCTTGACGGACAGGACAAGTAGTGGCAGTGCCCCACAGGGAGACAGAGGCACCTCCCAGGACACTGGGGATGGAACCCTGGACATTGATGATCAGCCTGGCCCCTAACACAGTCCTGGACTGTCACCATCCAGCAGCCCCACCCAGGATACCACTGACACCCCATCCACTGAGGAAATAACATCAGCCCAGGGCAACTGTCCACACACCTGTGTTTACAGGCCACAGACTGGTGGAATACAAGTACAGAGGCCACAGTCACCCCCTATCAACAGGCAGGAAGATGATGGCCCCAGTACAAGTGGTACCACTAGACCTGTGCAGGAGACACAGGCACAGGGGGCTAGACCCAGTGGGAGGGCATCAGTGGTCCACGGGGGAGGCCACAGGATGGATGCGGCATGATTTCGGACGTCCTGGTAGCATATTACCATACCCAGGACAGATTGGCCCAGGTAGTATCCACCCTGGAGCAGAGGATGCAGCAAGCATACCACCAAGAGGCCATGGAGCAGTGGAAACTGCACAATGCCACAATGGCCAGCATAGCAGGTGCGCTGCTGCAGCTTATCCAAATTAGCCTGAGGCCCACACAGAACAGGAAGCCCCTACTACAGCACAGGATACAGACCGGACAACAAGAGCATCAGCAGCAACTTCACATGTACCACCTTGTGAGGACACACAGGGGACATCCATCTCAACCCCTACAGGCCAACAACAGGCTCCCAAATGGACCCTTAGGCCAAGATATGGCACAGGAACACCAGCCAAGAACAAGGCCCCCTCTAAGGAGTGGCTCTGCCAAAAAATGTCCTCCAAGTGTCCAACTTAATTAACCACCAAACAGTGCTACAAATACTACAAACTCATGTAAGCATGGATGGACCTACCACTACTGCCAACAATGCTGCAACCATGTTGCCATATTGGACAACCACCATTAGCCCACTCCCATCACTGTAATCTGCACGATGTAATCCCTGCACCAGTAAAAACACCTTTTCAACTGTTACAATGTCCCCTATCATTAAGTTTGAACAAAGTGAAGTGTGGCTGCAACTGATTGATAACTCCTTTATTGGTATCTGAGTAGCATGAAAAGCACCACATGCCTTACATTTTGTTGTACCTACATATGTGTTGAAGTATTAGACTAAATTGTATTATTTCCTCTGTAGACCTGGTCACAGTGGCAATTAGTATTGACCCAACACCCTCCTAGATGACATGGCACACTGACAGTATGATGCACAGACACCAATCTCATCCAATTGTCCCACATAGTTACTGGAAGCAGAGCTGTGTCAGTTGGATCGTGGAATTTACATCTTCCCCTTCCTCATCATCACCATCACTCTCATCCCCTCTCTGAGGAAGCTGGTCTGGATATACAGCACCCTCCTCCTCCAAAAGGGGGATAGAATTTCTCACAGCCACGTTGTGCAGCATGCAGCAGGCCACTACCATTCTACACACCTTTTCAGGCCCATAGGCCAGGGAACCACCAGAGATATGTAGACACTGAAATCTAGCCCTCAGGAGACCTATTGTGCACTCTATCACCCTCCTAGTACGTCCATGAGCCTCATTGTAATTCCTCTCTGCATCTGTTCCAGAATTCCTCACTGGTGTCAGGAGCCAACGCAAGTTGGGATAGCCAGAATCAGAACTTTCATTGACAAGCCTCAGAGGCAGACAGCCTGGCTGTCTGCTATGTGGCAATAAGTGACAGAAACACCTACCTATGATCCACCCTCTGTCCTCTTGTAGTTGTTCCATCTTGTGTGCCACACTACTGTTCCTCAGCACAAATGAATCATGGACTGAACCAGGGAACATGCCATTCACATGTGTGATGTACTGGTCTGCAGTACACACCAATTGAATGAAAGTTCTTCCTGTTTCTGTACACCTGTTCACTGACTCTTGGGGGGATGATAGTTATCTGAGTGCCATCGATGGCACCTATCATATGGGGTATGTTGGCAAAGGCATAGAAGTCCGACTTGATGTCAGGGAATTCAGCACTTTGGGAAACCTCACATAGGACTGCAGGTGTCGTACAAATGCATTCAGGAATCTTGACAGTATAATGCTAAACACTGGCTTTGAAAAACCTGCACCCATGCCCACTGTCACTTGAAAGAGCCCGTGGCCAGGAAAGGAGTGCAGAGAGCACCTGCACTTCAGTAGGGATGGTATGCTGATTACAATTTGCCGGTGTCAGTGCAGGATCCAGTCATGCACAAAGTTAAAGAATAGTTGCATAAGTGAGTCTGTAATTGATAATGATGTGATATTCACCCATAGTCCGCAAATAAACAAGTGGTCTGTACACCGATGGGGCCCTTCCTCGCCACAAGGGTCTGTACCTAGGAGGAGTTGAAAACGCATGTGAGGAACACATTGTTATTCATTCAGCACTGCTGGCATGATTGTCGTCATCACTAATGCATAGTGTGTGTGACATAACAGCAACATGACCATGATGATAGATCAGGGCTGGTGAGGTGAGGTAATGTTAATTGTCACATGCCTATGGGTGTTTGGGAAACAATATGACCTGCATTGTGCAGATGAGAGTTTTACAAATGTGTAGTTTTAGCCAAAATGTCTGCCCCCTGTAGTCCAGAACTGTTGTTGTAGAAGTGACCTCATACCGCTAGCGGTTGATGTAACAGCGTAAGGCGGTGCTTACCTCTGTGTGCAAATTCAGTGGTTAACATGGATGTCAATGGGAAATCCTAACGTATCATGATCGCCTCTGGCGTTGACGGTGCACACCACCGCGGTGCGTACACAGACTCGTCACCCCAACTTCACTTGACTCCATGATCTCGTGCAAGCAGGTACTCCACTGAGTGTACTGGTGTGTCCTGCCTCTGGTCATGGAAGTGGCTTGTGTTGCAGGGGAAAGGGCCCCGGCCTTCACCCAAAAGGAATTGGAGAGGCTCGTGGATGGGGTCCTGCCCCTGTACGCCAAGCTCTACGGATGGCCAGAGGTACAGGTGAGTAGGAGGATTGGGGGCCATGGATGTGTGTAGTGGTTGGTGTTGGCTGCATACATGTGTGCACCTTTGACACTGGATGATCCAGGGTTCCTGACATGCTGCGTGTGTGTGTGCTGTTAGTCAGTTTGAACTGTCCGTCCCATAGTGGACGTATAGCCAGCTGTACATGATTGGCCAGTGTCTGACCTCTGTGCTACATTTCTGTGTGTCCCTTATAGGTAAGTGCCCACCAGAAGAGGGGACTTTGGCATGCCAACGCCAAGGAGGTGCGGACCCTTGGGGTCTACAACCAGCAGAGCACCCACTGCAGGAAGAGGTGGGAGGACCAGCGGTGTTGGGCGCGAAAGATCTGTGAGGCCCAGCTGGGGAAGTCCTCCCAACGGGGAAGGGGTGCCCGTTGGGCACTCACCCCCCTTATGCAACGCATCCTGGCGGTGGCGTTCCCGGACTAGGATGGGCGCTTGAAGGCTGCACAGCAGACACAAGGGGGTGAGTACACCTACCATATTTTTTACCCTTGATGGATGTGTGTGTGTGCATTCGGATTTATGCTGCCTAGTTGCAGGTACTATGACTGATGTCTATCTACATTATGGCCCCCGTGGGGAGTAGGGGTGTTTTGGTCAGGTCTACTACATGTCAGGTCCTTAAGTTATTTGGGGAATGGCTGAAGAGCAGGGTTCTGGCCACTAGTCAGGGGCATAGCCATGGGTATAGCTGTAGGTGCTGCTTGTTGGAGGGTTTTCTGGATGGGTGTATGTGTGAACCACTATTGTACCTCCATTCAGCTAATCTCTCCTGTTTTGTCCCCCCATCTGTGTTCCCTTGTGTTGTCTGGGTACATCAGCATCATCTGGCGAGGGAGCTGAGGCACCGGAGAGTGGGGATGCAGTGGCCCACTGTCCTAGGAGGCAGAGTCGTCTGACGCCAAGAGGACCAGTGGGTTGGAGGGCGAGGGGAGTATCATGGAGGAGGCAACTACCACTGGAGGTAGTGACTCCGATACCTCCTCTGATGGGAGCTCTCTGGGGGGCGGACCCTAGGGGGCCCACCCCTCTGTGTTATCATCCGCCACCCCCCATACCATCACCGCCCTTCCAGTTGCTCCCCACCGAGTTGCCCGTGCCCGCTCACCCAGAAGGGTGGGCATCTCCTTCGCCCAAGTACCTCTTCCCCTGCCCCAGTCAGCCCTGCTGCCCTCACGGAGGTGGCTATTGACCTCCACAGAACCATCTCTGTAGGGCAGATAACCATCGTCAATGACATCCAGGGTCTAGCATCAGAGATGCAGCAGACCAATGCCTATCTGGATGGCATTCACGCTGCCATGTCTGGCCTACAGAGATCTTTTCAGGCTCTGGCCTCCTCTTGGACGGCAGCCAGTGCCCCTGGTCATTCCATCCCCCCTCCAACCTCCTCTACCCCTTCCAGCACCCCACTCCCTTCACCCGTCCAAAGCACACATTCTAACATGCAGGAACACACCTCAACACACAAGAAGCACACTTCAAAACACAAGCACCACACCTCCCACCACAAGCATACACACAGCCAACATAAACATGCACACACAACAACATCCACTTCCCCCAGTGTGTCCACCTCTTCCCCCTCCCTGTCTGTCCCCAGTACATGCACACCCCCGGGCACTGCACCTTCATTCACTGTTGCTGACCCTATTCCTGCAGTCACCACAATAGCACACATCCATTCATGCACCCCAGACGCCACACCTGCACTAACCACAACTACTTTAGTTGACACATGCAGCACACTCACCAGACTTGCAGACACCCAGACAACATCCATTTACACTGGCAGCCTGCCTTGTCCTACTGTGTCCACCCCCCATCTTCCCAACACACAGAAACACACCAAAACACACACCCATCATACATCCACCACACCTCAGCATATTGTCCAGTCACCTGCACCCACATCAAGCACACCTATACCACTTACAACCACTCCTTCTACCTCCACTCCCACGCCTTCCTCCAGGTTAACCCCAATTGCACCTAAGAAACTTTTCCTCTCCCGAGTTTACCTATTCCAACCCACTGGCTCATCCCGTCTCATCCCTACACGTGCTCACCTCCTTGCCCTGTCGACCCCTTCCACGTCACAGCCTGCCCCTGTCCGCCCTTCACATTCCAGTGCCCCTTCCCCAGAGAGGAAGAAGGCCCATGCTGAACCTGTTCCATCTGCCACCACCCGATCCAAGCACACTCCCCCACCTTCCAAGGGCAAACCCAAACCACCTCATCCTTCCGAACGAAAATCTAAGCCCCACCTCCATCGTAAATCCCCATCCCCACCACCCCCTGCCACTGTTCCCTGAGGTGCCTGGATGCCCCATTGTTGCCCCTATGAGGTGAAGTACCATAGCACTTGTGGGAGTCAGGTTGGGGCCATTGTGGCCCATCGGACTTGTTTTCAGAAGGACTGGCCATTGGCCTTCTATGCACTTTGGTTTCTCAGTGAGCATAATAAAGGTTAATGTGTGGCCTGTATTGTTGGAGGCATACTCTGGAGCCGTGGTACTTTGTATGTACTTTGGGCAGGTTGGATTCGCCTTGTGTTATGTAAGTACCTCTTGCTGTGGGGTGTATGGCTTGTGCTGCTGTGAAAGGTTGCGGGAGCATTGCAGGGTGGGTATGTAACTGTGCCCTTTCTTCCCTTGTTTAGTAGGTTGCGGTACTTACCGTCGTCGTCTTCGTCAGCAGTCTCAGTCGTGGAGGTATTTGGCAAGGAGCAGGGCAGGCATGATATGCAGTTCTCTATCCATGTCTGCTTCGGCATGTAGTGTGAGTCTCCGGTGAGTGTTTCCTTATATTTGGTTTGTTTCCACCTGGCGTTGCGTGGCGGTGGTTCCCGCCCCGGAACTGACAGCGGTCTAGTGCTTCATTATTTGATGGGCGGGTAGGGCCTTTCGGTCGGCCTGTGGGTGTGCTCTGTCGTCGTTGTTGGTACTCCTTTGCTGATGGTGAGTGGTTTTCAGGATGCCTGTGGTTCAGTTGGTTCATTATTTGCCAGTACAGACTGCACGTCTGTTGGCAGTTGTTACCGCCACCGCCGGCGGTGCGGTGTTTACCGCTGTGTTCATAATGAGGGCATCAGTGTATTCAACACAGTAGCCACACTACATTAACTATAACTCATCACTCTAAGCATTTAATTTGCAATGTCATAACTGTTCTTGTAAATGCTATTTTTTTAGATGATATAAACAACACAATATAAAAGGGCATAAGCAATGCATGGAGAAGGTGAACATGTATCTATCTATCTATCTATCTATCTATCTATCTATCTATCTATCTATCTATCTATCACCTAGTGACAGTCGCCACTAGGTAGTTATAGTTAGGACCTAGTTTCTATAGAAAAAGCATTGTTTAGTTGCCTCACGTCAGCTGCTGTCTGGAAAGATTCAGGGAGATACATCCAGCAGGGGTTGAGAAAAAGGGGTGTCTCAAAACGTGTGTTCCTCATGTTCATTCACATAGGGCTTTGAACAGGTCTACACCCCACTGGATGGAATTACATCAAATTTGGCAGAAAGGTAGCTCTTTGTCTAGAAAGCGTCTTTTTTGTTTTTTTTGGTGTAAATCTGTTCAGTAGTTTTTGGGATATTAAAGACAATTCTTATATATATATATATATATATATATATATATATATATATATATATATATATATATATATATGTATATATATTTAGGGATGTGACAAGGAAGTGTTGGAAGCCATCTTGGGACTCAGCGTTAACGAAGTCCCTGAAAAAAAGATAAACAATAAGAAAAGGGGCAAGCTAGTGACACCCTGACCCCTTAGCTCTGGTACTGTGGTCCCAGAGGGAACCCTCCAGGGCAAAAAGCACTTTGTTTTAAAACATTTTGCCACAAATTGGCAATGGGGTCACAAATTTGAAGCAAAAGTGTTTTTAAAAAAACCAAATGTTCTTTGCCCATGCTTGTTTTAGTAAAGCTCCCGGGTGGGCCAGATCCCGGGCACATATGAAAAATAAAGGAGGGGGGTGCATGGGGCCCACCTCCTGGGCTTATTTATGCTCTGGGGTTCACCACCTTCCCAGGGCTTAAATCGCATAGTGGGGGGGCATGCAGCCCCCTGTGCCCCGGGGACCACCACCTACCCAGGGCAAAATGTAGTCGGGTGGGTCCTGCCACCTCCTTGGGGCTGTTTCAATTATATGCAGGGAGACTCGTGACCTCCCACAGCCCCAGGGACCACCACCTCCCTGGGGCAATCGAAACAAAATAAGGGGGCAATGCGACTCTTCTCGCAGCCTCGAAGTTCACCAACTCCGTGGAAGTGAATTGAAAGAAGGAAGGGGGTCTGTCGCTGACCCCTTCCACTGGAGACCCCCACCTCCCTGGGGCTGTTTAAATGTTGGCTGGGGGATGCACAGCCCACCTCATGGAAACAATAATGGCCCTGAGGACCACCACCCCTAGCGACCGGGTTCATTCTATGTCCCGGGAAGCCTATCCCTAGGACATAGCTGCTTGCTCTGACTTGGTGGAAGCATTCACAGCTCCCCCCAAGTCAAAGCAAACACAATTCCACAGCTCTCACTTGTTGGGAGCAGAGGTTTCCTCTGGTTTTCTGCCAACAGGCAGTGAAACAGAGGAAATGGTCACTCTAACAGACAGGGAGCTGCATGTTTAGCAGCTCCTTGTCTGTGAAATCAACGCGGGCTCCCACAGGAAACAGGTAGGCGGTTGGGTCCTCAGGGGCTTTGAGACTCCCCCCATGGTCCGATTGCACACTAGGTGCCCTGGAGGGCTCAAGGTAGTTGGTAGCAGGCATTTGTTTTGCTGCCTGTGCTCTTGGGGGCAGGGAAAATAAGATTGCTCCCAGAAGGCAGGAGCAGAGAAATGAGCCTGCTCCCTCTGGACAGGAGCAATGCCGGCTTTGGCAGCCCCCGATGGTAGCTGGGGGCTACCCTGTGGCCCCTAACTCTGTTTGCTGTGTGTTCCGTGGGTGGGCATTTGGACATCCAGATTAGACCCTGGGGCCTTAATGGCACGGGGAGGAGGGACACTCACCCCTTCCCTTAAAAAAAAACCTAAATGGGGCAGCCCTGGGCCCCATAAAGGCTTGGGGAGGATAGCCACACACTTCCCTCCCCTAAATAAATGAGTACAGCCCTGATGGATGGGGTAGCCATGACCTGTAAAGCCGCAGGGAGGGGGCTGCATGCCCTTCTCCCCAATAAATAGAAAAAAAGGGTGACTCAAGTGGGCAATGGGACACCCAAGAAAAAAGTTTCAAAAAGATAGAACAACAAATTAGCGTCAGGAGCCACTCACTTCTTACTCACTTCTCCTTCAAGGAGTGCTGCATAATGTCCTTCGAGGGCTCTTCAAACTTGTTTTTGGAGCTTTGCGATGTCCCTAGAAAGAGCGGATACACTACCAAACTTTTTTTAATGTGTGTAGGGGGTGCAGGGACTACAGCAGCCCTCAAGTAACTTTAAAGAAAGGCAGACATCACTATTATTAAAAGTTGCATTGTGTGAATTACTGAAATATACACTTGATTTAAAATGCTGATTTTTGGAGAAAGATGATAGATCTGTTTTTTATGTACTTATGTGCTCACCACTCGATAAAGCCAATAGGACTATTTGTAATATTTTGGTGGTCCCAAGTACTCTGTCAAGCTGACGGAGTTCCGACCACGGTATTTAGATCTATGGCTGTGCAACTGCTGTCCACGCCGACAGAGTGCACTCCGTTGTGCTTGCTGTAACTCGAAGCTGATGCAGCAGTCTCCAAGGAGGAGATGAGGATTCTGTAAAGAAATTAATTGGATAACTAAATGTCAATACTCTGAACCTGCAGTTTAGGGGATAGGAAAGCCAGGCCAGAATAGAGTTTTTGGATGTGGAGGTTGAGACAGTGGGTGACAAATTGGAAACAAAGCTGTTCCGGAAACCTATAATTGGTAACAGTCTGCCCTTTGCTGAAAGTGCTCACCCGTTGAATTTGATCTATAGCATCCCATGTGTGGAGCTAGTAAGAGCAAAGAGGAATTGTAGCAGCCCAGGTGCCCATCCACTGAAAAGGAGATCATGTTGGAGAGATTTATAGAGCGGCGGTACCCCAGAAGGGTGTTTCAGAGAGCATTGAAGAGGGCAGATGAGGTCCCCAGACATAGGCCCTCATTACGACCCTGGCGGTATAGAACCGCCAGGGCCGCGGGACGCGGTGGCACCGCCGACAGGCCGGCGGTGCCCCGCGGGGCATTCTGACCGCGGCGGCTTAGCCGCGGTCAGTAAAGGGAAACCGGCGGTCTCCCGCCGGTTTCCCGCTGCCCCCAGGAATCCTCCAAGCCGGCGCAGCTTGCTGCGCCGGCTTGGGGATTCCGACTCCCCCTCCCGCCATCCAGTTCCTGGCGGTTCTCCCGCCGGGAACCGGATGGCGGGAGGGGGAGTCTCGGGGCCCCTGGGGGCCCCTGCAGTGCCCATGCCAATGGCATGGGCACTGCAGGGGCCCCCGTAAGAGGGCCCCTACAAGTATTTCACTGTCTGCTTGGCAGACAGTGAAATACGCGACGGGTGCAAATGCACCCGTCGCACCTTCCCACTCCGCCGGCTCGATTACGAGCCGGCATCCTCGTGGGAAGGTCGTTTTCCCCTGGGCTGGCGGGCGGCCTTTTGGCGGCCGCCCGCCAGCCCAGGGGAAAACTTGAAATACCCGCCGCGGTCTTTTGACCGCGGCGCGGTATTTTGGAGGGCGGAATTCTGGCGGGCGGCCTCCGCCGCCCGCCAGAATCAGAATGAGGGCCATAGTTTGCTATATTGCAGTGACAACTCCCAGGAAGAGGTTGGGCAGAAAGTAAGATTTATCACTACCTACTCCAAACAGGCAGGCAGGTTGAGAAGAATTTTGAACAAACACTGGCATGTCTTGCATACAGATCAGATCCTTAGGAGGTATTTGTGTGTTGTTTCCCAGCTAACATTCAGAAGGAGTTAGTCTTTAAAGGATGAACTGAACAAAAATTAGAATCAGGGGAGGCCCTTAAAAAACAGAGAGAGGGATTCTGTCATTGCAAGGATTGCAAAGCCTGTAAAACTAGCTATGACATCACACAATTTACAGTTTCCAACAGTAACAGGGTGTTCACGATCTGCAAGCTCACCTCCTGCAACACGGAGGTCTGTATTTACAGTGTCTTCCCTCTGTCTAATCAGATGTAAGTGGATAGTAAAATACATAAGGCTAAAAATCGAGTGTTGGAGCATCTCAGGGCAATAGATCACCATGACTCCCAGTACCCTGTTGAACGACACTTTGCAGATACATGTTACAGTAATACCGAGTTACTCAGATTTTTTGTGATTGACACTATTCCACCTAGTGCATGGGTGGTGACAGAGAGTTGGAGTCGATGTATATCTATTTGCCTCCCTTTTTAAACCTCAATGCTTGTGATGGTGGGTGAGCAGGCCTAGACTGGATCATATATTGACACTTGTCAGTTCAGCATGTGTAATTTAGCCAGCACTTGTTGAAGGTGGAATTTACCTAGTGATGGTACGTATGTATCATTACTTAATGTGCATAAGTGTTGGGCCAGATTTTACTGAGCTCTCCCTCTCATTAGAATCCATGTAAATGAATTGGTACGCATATGGTGGGGCAATTTTCAGAGAGAGACTCATTAAAGGGGAGTATATTGTTTATATTGATTGTTGACACTACTTCGTGCATTTAAAGATGGTGTTTATGGACACATGAGTGTTTTCACTGATGTGTCTTCGTGTCCTTCGTTTATGTCAATCATGCACCTTTATTATGGTGGGGGTGGCTTTACTCTAGTTCCCTGTGACCAAGGCCTGGCTGTGCCAAAATGTGTTGGGAAATGCCGGATATAAATCTTTGTTTATAACCTCTGTGATATATATATATTCCATCCAAAACATGTTCATGATGTAAGGCTCCGACACAGACAGGATAAAAAATTAAACACCATCTTTATTCCGGTACCACAGCTGATGTCTATGTATCAATATATACATCAAACTACATTTCAAACATAAAATGACAATGTACATCCCATAAAGACCTCTGAGGCACCACGGATCAATGCATACCAAATAATATTACAATGATGAAAAACATCTGCCTTCTTTCTACAGAAGTTCAAAATGTCATATATCTATGGGTGAATGCATAGAACCGCAAATATAGTTATATTGAAATGAGGAAGGAAGGACACCACAGAGAACAAAACATAATATAATGTAAGGCCCAAGAGGGCCACAATAGCACACTTTGTTACAGACACAAACAGCTGTTTGAACGAAAATATGAATTAAATCAAATTTCATTAAAGTCCTGTCCAAGTGGAGGACACATGATACTGCCCTTCAGGAAGGGAACAAAAAAGAAGAACAGTATGGTGAAACAAATAGTAATAATACATTTCAAACCCATGGTCTTCACCCTGTATCATCAACACTGATATAGCAGAATATTAGGGTAGGTGCCCTGGCTGGAGTGTCCTCTCCGAACCAGCGTAGCTAGACAAGAGTCCCTTCCTACTCTCCCTATAAATAAAATCAGAAAAAGCTTGTCACAAAAATAATAGGGAGCCAATATCACAAGCAAGCAATCATCATAATTTTGTATGTGTTGATAAGCAGTACCTCAGAGGTCTGTATGGGATGTGCATTGATATTTTGTTCACACTCATGCGCACAGGCCCACTGGCCTTTTACAGGATAACTCACCAACGTCTGATTGACCTGTATCTTAAGAGTATTTAATCCCTGTGATTTTTGTAAAATTCTTTCAATATGGGTCCTGTGTGGGAGTAAGCACAATATAGTCTTTCAAGATTGATGCATAGCACCTTTGTATGTTTCTCCCTTTTAAGGTGCAGGTGTCCATCACACTTGAGTTCATGGAAGACATGCAACATGTTATCCTGTGGTTGAGATTCATTGACTACCTCTTCATGATATGGCAAGGAAGTGAACAGCATGCCAGGAAAATGTTTATGAATTTAAATCAAAATCATGTGAATCTTGAATTTTCTCGTATCATACACCATGACCATATTGTGCTTTTCGATGTGGAGGTCTGTGTCAGAGAGAACAAGGTTATCACTATCTTAAATAGGAAGTCCACAGCAGCAAGCTTGTTGCATGCCCAGAGCAGCCACCCGAACTCCCTTAAGTGGAATATTCCCTATGGGGAGCTTATACAAGCAAGGAGCAATTTCAGTGATGACGCAAGTTTAATATTTGAATAACAGTGCATGCTACAGAGAGTTAGTGAGAGAAGATACCCTAAGTGGGTCCTAGAGCAGTATGTAGAGTCAGTAAGCAATCTAGAAAGGAGATTCTTTTTGGCACCCTAGGCAAATCTATCAGCAACACAAAGGATGTCTCTATCACTCATCACTACAATTAACAGTGCATCACAGAGAGTTAGATGGATTATGGGAAAGAATTGTGGCCTCCTGAGGCATGACCCGATATTCGGGGACATCCTACCTTATCACCCCCAGATCACATACCGCAGGAACAAATCCTTGAGGGACCTGCTAGTCAAGAGTGATGTGATTCACAAGGCTAGTGTTAGGCCTAGTGGTAAGGGTCTAAGGGGCTTCTATATCTGTGGTAACTGCAAGACCTGTTAACACTTCCATGTGGGTTGTGATAGGTAGGGAGTACCATGTACCCTGTACGTAAGAGAGTGTTAGAAGATACCAGAGTGATTATTAATAAAGACAGATATTACCCAGTTTCTATGCATTTCAAGTCACACCACTATAGCAACAGGAAGTACCTAAAGGATTTGGCTCAGAACACTCCACACTGGATTTGGGGTGGGGCAAACTGGACAAGTTGAGGAAGTTAGAATTTAAGCTGATAATATAACTTAACACGAAGTTCCCCTATGGTTTAAATTTTAAGGGTTGTACGTACATTTAAACTGATAGACCTGATTTGTTTTGTTTGCCTCTGATATTGTTTCTCTGTTATTATTGTAACAACTTTTTTCTTTTTACATGCATATGTGAGGTGGTGTGTGTTAGAGTTGTTCCACCCACAAACTTTATGTCAGTGTCATTAACAGAGGAACCCTCTTTGCTAAAGACACTAGTGCAAAATTAAATGTTTGGGAGGGAAGTGAATACAGGCTTTTGGGGTAAGCCATCTGACCATCCACCCTTTTTAGAGTAGGCTGTCATTTTTAAAAATGTTTTATTATCCTTCAACACCAAGAATATCTGAGGCTTCCTCTTTGGTCATTTCATGAAGGTATTCAGCTAATCTCATGTGACCCCATGTCTAATGTCCTAAAAAGTGGATTCTTCTTTAGGCTGTCAGACACTTGTTTTAGAATACATTTGCAGGTATCTGTGTTTTAAAAAAACATTTGGGTAGGGAATCTCAACTGCTGAATCTTCCATACATCAGAACTCAGATCTCTCTCAACCATCTCCTCACCGCCTCCTCAATGCCTTTGGCCCCCAGTCTTTTTTTTTTTTTTTAAGGTTTTATGGTGAACACTGCAATACAGTACAAAACCCAAATGGGATCGAAGTCCCAGCACTTTGTAAACAATTGTATACTATAAATCAGAGAATAGGAAGAGCGGATAGGACAATGGGATATTGTCAATCGTGGTTTGAAAACATATTGTACTGATCTAGTCAAATGGGAAAAAAAGGAAAGGGATAAAAGAAAAGGTGTAGATAGAGATAAGAAATAGGAGATGGGGATTAAAAAAAATGTTGTGTTATAAGACCCTTGGGGTAAGGGTAAGAGAAGGTAGGGAGGATAAGCAAAGAAGCAAGCCAGCCGGATGGCGTGGGCATGAATACCGAGTCATCTGGCCCCCTGGAGGTAGAGGGTAGGCTCCGTACCGTGTCGACACCTGGATTGGGAACAGGTCATAGGGTGCATTTACCGTGGGGCGTCCGTGCCAGGCCGAGTATCTTTGCCTTGAAGGTCATAGCGTCAAGACGGTAGTATACCCTAGGGTAGTGCATTGTCAAGGGAGTCGCGCAATCTGGATATTGGGGCTTAAATCTTCTGTCTTCACTCAGCCAGTTCCTGCTTAGTACTAAGGGCCTGATTCTAACTTTGGAGGACGGTGTTAAACCGTCCCAAAAGTGGCGGATATACCACCTACCGTATTACGAGTTCCATAGGATATAATGGACTCGTAATACGGTAGGTGGTATATCCGCCACTTTTGGGACGGTTTAACACTGTCCTCCAAAGTTAGAATCAGGCCCTAAGTGTCCTACCGATGGCTCGGGAAGGTGAGTCTGCAAAATGAGTCTGCTAAAGGGAATAGGAGGGACCAGTATCGAGTCTCTGGTGAGATTAGGAAAGAAAAAAAAATTAGAGAGAAGGGGAGAAAGGGGGGACTAGTAAGGAGGAAAAGAAGCGAGAAAAGAAAAAGGGGGGAGTATGAAAGGGAAGGGGGGGAGAGGAGGAGGAAAGTGGGGGGGGGACTTATGGTTTCGGGTGATCTACGATCGTCCCCCAGTGAGGAAGGGGGCCCACACCTGGGTAAATATTTGAGCTTGGTCTTGCAGGTTGTAGATGATTCTTTCATGCGTGGCCGTGCGGGTCATGGATATGATCCATTCTTCCGGGGTTGGAGAGACCTCCGACCGCCAGTGACGGAGTATACAGATTTTTGCAGTAGCTAGTGCTGTATGCAGCAATCTTTTGTGCGGTCTGGAGAGGTCTGGGAGGGAGGTCGTGTCTTGTAGAAGTATGGGGGGGGGAGTGGTGGCGGGAGTAACATAGATTCAGCCAGGGTGGAGCTCACAACATCCCACAGTGGTCGGACCGTTGGGCAGTCAGTTAAGATATGTTTTAGGTCACAGTATGTCTCTGGGCATCTCCAACACTTTGCATGCGGGAGGAGCCCTGTGTTATGCAATTTCGCTGGGGACCAGTGCCAGTCGTGTAAGACCTTAAAGAGGCAGAACTTTAATCGTGCCTCCCGGGTACCTCTGTCCAATGCTTCTAGGATGTCTTCCCAGTCATCTGGGTCTAAGGTCTGTTGTAACCGGGTTTGCCATTGTAAGCGTAGCTTATCTAGGAGAGGTTGGGAGTAGAGCTGTCAGGTGATTAGGTCAAAAAGACCTGCCATTACTCCCCTATGTTGTCCCCACTGCTGCAGGTAGGCCACTATTGGTGAGGACTGAGACCCCGTCGGGTAGCATCGGTCCCCTGGGAGATACAGTGCTTAAGTTGTAAGTATCTCCACTCTTGGCTCGGCTGGAAATCAAATTCTTCCCGTAGCCTGGGAAAGGATTTGAGCACATCGTTTTCCAGGATCTGAGAGAGTGTGGATGTCAGCCCTCCCCCTCTGTGGCCAATTGAGCACTTCACCGCCTATCCGAAGTCCGCTGTTGCGCCACAGGGGCACCTGGGTGTGCATGAGGGGATGGACCCCAAGCAATCAGTGGACCCTTCGCCAGGCTGCTCTGGTCGCCTTCAAGATAGGGTTCACCAAGTTGGCAGATGGGAGGTCGTTGCGGTAAGGTCCCCCAAGTCCCTCATTCGCAGATAACAGCTGCCTTTCCACTGCGATCTACTGAGGCAGGTCGGGCACTTTGGACAAAGTATGGGGCAGTTGTGACAGCTGTAGTGCTAATGAATAGTGCTCCACCGACGGAAGTCCCATCCCCCCAGGGGAGCGGCGGACTAGGAGCTTGGCAGGCGATAGTCGTGGTCACATTGGGTCCCATACAAATGATCTGATGAGTGCATCTATGCTTCGTAGCTTGTGAAGGGACACCTGTAAGGGGAGGGGTCCCAGAATGTAGGTGAAGCGGGGTACCGTGACCATCCTGATCGCCTGTACTCGACCCCACATGGAAAGGGCCTGTTGGGTCCATTTTGCAAAATCGAGTTTTGTCCGTGCAATGAGGGGGTCGATGCTGTCCGCCACCATATGCACCAGGCCCGGATTGACTAGCACTCCCAGGTATTTGAGGTCTTTCGGCGTCCAGCTAGACGGAAACCCTAGGAGTGCTGCTTTTGTTGTTACCCACGAGAGGGGGAGCGCCTCGCTCTTATCCCAGATGATGCGGTAACCGGAGAGGGTTGCAAATCCATTGATGACCTCCAACAGAGCTGTTATGGAGCGTTCTAGGTCTGTGAGAGTTAATAGGACGTCATCGGCATATAGGTAGATTTTGGATATACCTTCAGGGAGTGTAAGGCCAGTTATGAGGGGGGAGGATCGGATAGCTGCGGCCAGAGGCTCAATTGCCAGTAGGAACAAGAGGGGGGAAAGGGGGCAACCCTGTCGTGTACCTCTACGGATAGGGAAGGGGTCTGAGAGGAAACCTCCACAATTGACTCTTGCCGCGGGCTGGTCATTAAGTAGCCGCACCATTGAAATAAATTTGTCTCCCAGACCAAGGGGCATATTTATACTCCGTTTGCGCCGAATTTGCGTCGTTTTTTTCGACGCAAATTCGACGCAAAACTAACTCCATATTTATACTTTGGCGTTAGACGCGTCTAGCGCCAAAGTTCATGGAGTTAGCGTCATTTTTTGGTGTGAACACCTTCCTTGCGTTAATGAGATGCAAGGTAGGCGTTTCCGTCTTAAAAAATGACTCCCAGGCATGTGCGTGGTATTTATACTCCTGGGCAAAAATGACGCCCGGGAGTGGGCGGGGCAAAAAACCCTGCATTTGCGCCTCTTTTTAACGCCTGGGTCAGGGCAGGCGTTAAGGGACCTGTGGGCTCAGAATGAGCCCAGAGGTGCGCTCCCCTGCCCCCAGGGACACCCCCTGCCACCCTTCCCCACCCCAGGAGGACACCCAAGGATGGAGGGACCCATCCCAGGGAAGAAAAGGTAAGTTGTGGTAAGTATTTTTTTTAAATTCTTTTTGTGGCATAGGGGGGCCTGATTTGTGCCACCCTACATGCCACTATGCCCAATGACCATGCCCAGGGGACATAAGTCACCTGGGCATGGCCATTGGGCAAGGGGGCATGACTCCTGTCTTTGCTAAGACAGGAGTCATGTTAATGGCGTCTGGGCGCCCCAAAAAAATGGCGCAAATCGGGTTAAGACGATTTTTTTGCCTCAGCCTGACTTGCCCCATTTTGGGACGCCCAAACGCCATTTTTCCCTACGCCGGCGCTGCCTGGTGTACGTCGTTTTTTTTCACGCACACCTAGCAGCGCCGGTCGGCTAACGCCGGCTAACGCCATTCAATAAATACGGCGACCGCATGGCGCTTCAGAATGGCATTAGCCAGCGCTAATTTTTTGGGCGCAAAACTGCGTTAGCGCAGTTTTGCGTCAAAAAGTATAAATATGGCCCCAAATCTCTCCAAGGCCATAAACAGATAAGGCCATTCTATGTGATCAAACGCCTTTTCGGCATCTAGGGCAAGGCTAACGCCGTCTCCGGTGAGTCCCTCGAGGTCCATAGGGTATGGCATAAGGTGCGCAAATGGTTCCTAGAGGTGCGGCCTGGTTCAAACCCCACTTGAGCATGGTAGATTAAGGACGGTATAACTTTGCGCAATCTATTTGCCAGGACACTTGCTAGAATTTTGATATCACCATTTAGAAGAGATATGGGCCGATAACTGCCACACAGCAGGCGGTCCCTCCCGGGTTTTGGTATAATGGCTATCGTGGCGTTATTGGATGTGGCCCCTAGTGTCTGTGTTGAACAGGCTTCATTTAGGGCCGCTTGTAGGGTATCTATCGCCTCTTTCCCTACCCATTTATAAAATTCTGCTGGGAATCCATCCTCCCCGGGCGATTTGTGATAGGGGAGGTCAGAGATGACTCTGTCTAATTCCTTTCTGCTTATTTCCCCTTCTAAGATACTGCGATCCTCATCTGACAGGGAGGGTAAGTCAAGGCCTTCTAACCGGACTGGATGTTATTTCTGGCGTGTAAAGGCGCCTGTAGAATGACGCAAATTTGTTTGCAATAGCTTGCGGGTGTGTTAGTATTTCCCCGGAGGAAGCACGGATAGCCGGGATAGCAAGAGCAGCTGTTCTTTGGCGGAGCTGGGCTACCAGCAAGCGCCCCGCTTTCTCGCCCTGTTCATAGTGTCTCCCTTGTAACCTCTGTAGGGCATATTTGGCCTGGGTAGTATATAGCTCATTAAGGGCCATTTGGGCGCGCTCTAAATGTTGGCATCCTGAGAGGGAGGGGTGTGCGGTGTATTGTCTAGTGAGGCAACGAATATCAAGTTCTAGTGCCGCCTGCTGTTCTTTTCTGTCCCTGTTCGCCAGTGCAGCGTCCCGCATGAGTTGTCCCCGTATTGAAACCTTAGCTGCGGCCCACATGATGTGGCTAGATTCAACAGTGCCTAGATTATCTTGGGCGAAGATGGCCGCGTGGTCCTGCAGTTGTAACTTACCTTGGGGGGATCGATAGCGATGGGCTGCAAATCTCCAGGGTTTGCGGCCCGGGGATACTAGGCCCAATTGGATGGCTACACTGATTGGGGAATGGTCTGAGAGGCCGCCTTCTAATATGCTGTCATCATGGGTGTGGGCCACGAGGTTGTGGGATAGAAGAAAGTAGTTGAGTCGGGATTGGGTGCCGTGTACCGGTGAGAGGAAAGTAAATTCTCTTTCTGTCGGGTGGGTCAGCCTCCAATGATCCACTAGGCAGTTGTCCGAAAGGATGTTGGTCTGTAGGGCTCTGTCTGCATTATTACTTACGCCTAGGGATCCCGTTCTGTCCAGTACCGCGTCTCTAGCTATGTTCCAGTCACCCCCTATTGCATAGCGAGATGCTTCTATCTCAGTCAGAAGCCGATTGATTTGCAGGAAGAAGAGGCGTTTGGGACCCGTTGGTGCGTAGACGGAGCCCATGCACAGTGAGGAGTCACCTATCTTTAGCTTGGCAAAGAAGTAGCGGCCATCGGGGTCAGTCCATGATTTGATGACAGTATGGGGGAGGGTTTTATGCAGCAATAGTGCCACCCCGCATTTTCACGGGGTGTTCTCCGTACTGGGTAAGGGTGGGTTGCAGCTAAACGGTGCCGACCCAGTCACGTCGTAATTTATCGGATTCTAGTCTGTCCAAGTGTGTCTCCTGTAAGAGGGCAATGTCGGCCTGTTTGTTGTGAAGATAGGACAGAACTGTTTTCCATTTTATGAAGTGGGTGAGGCCATTTACATTCCATGATATGATCCGTAGAGGTACCGCAGGTGCCTTGTTCGAATCGGACATCCCAGCTCCTTATGGAAACCTACCCGGGGGTGTGGGCACTAAGGGCAGGGCAGAGGAGGAAGGGAAGGGGTTAGAGAGTGGGGAGGAAATAGGGACTTGGCTCGGACTCTAAAAGCGGGGTGGAAGGAGAAGGATGGGGGAGGAGGAAGCAACAGGTATATAGGGTGGTAAGAAGAGGAGAGGGAAAGGAAAGGTGTCTGCAGAGAAAGGAACAAGTGAGCAAGGCTAAAGGAGAAAAGGAAAATTGGGAAAGAGAAAAGGAAATCGGGACTAGGGTCCTGGCGTTCTCGAACTATAACCTGCGGGTCTAAAACCCAGGCCTATTGAGCCCCAGTGCCCGGCCAGCGGGCCCCGTGCCGAGGGAGGTGGCGCACGCGCAGTACCCAGGCCCCCCCTGTACTGATTCTTCCATCTGCGCGTGGGTCTGGGTGACACGGGAGGGAGATGAAAGACACGAGGGGGGGGGATTGTGTGGAGGGCAAGTGTGGCTCCCATTGTAGCTTAGGTCGAGAGGCGTGATGATGCTGTGCCTTTAGAAGGGGAGGAAGGGAAGGGGGGAGATGAGGGGAGGGAACGAAGAGAGTGGATCTGCAAGGTTTGTAGAAGATAGGATAGCCGCAAGGACCATGTTTATTAATTTCATCTAAAGTGCTGCGCTGCTTCTGTACGCTAGGCAGTTGCGACTATACTCTACGCTACTCTACTACCCACAGTGGGCCCTCCACAGCACTCATTGAAAACAAAAGAAACCAAGATGAATTGGTAGGAAATGGGAACAGTGGAACAGTTCTAACTGTTCCAAGGAGGTGCGTAACATCATGTTACCAGACTAGTCGGGGGACGTGTTACTGAAAAAAAAGGGGGCGGGGTGGTTTCTGAGTCTCTAAAAGAAGAGAGAACAGGAAAGGATGCACAAAAACAGGTGATAATAAGCGAGGACAATCAAGAACGATCAGAAACAACCACAACAATCGGGGCCGATCAGAGACAAAGACCTGCAGTATTAGAATGTCTTATGAGTTCACAAGATCAAGTACTCATCCCTCCGTATGGTCTTCACCACCGCAGGATCTCTTTGGCACGTCCGTGATAGCCCAAGTGGCACTAATGTTCGATCTGCCTCAGGTGGGGGCCACTGTGGGCTTCAAAGGGGATCAGGATTTGTCTCTGTCCGACAACTGAGTGTACATCGCCAACGCCTGGAGTACTTGGCCCCTATCGTTGTAGCTTTTTGTGAGTCTCTCTAGGTCTCTTCCCCTGTTTTGGGGATCCATGGTTGCTCTTCCTTCCGGGTCAGATGCGGTTTCTGGATGGCCGGCTCCCGAGGGTAGGCCCTGTGTGTCCTGGGGTATATGGGTTGTTGTTTCCATGGATTGTGTCTGGTCCTGAAGTCTCTCTAGGAATGTTCTCAGGTCCTCCGGGTTGTAAAAGGTCTGTGATTCCCAGTTCTTAGTGTTCCACATCCTGGCCGGCTCAAACAGACCAAATTTCACATCTAAGTGGTGGAGGCAAAGGCGGAGAGAAAGGAAAGCTCTCCTTCGCTCTGCAGTCTCTTTGGAAAAATCAGCTGAGAGTCAGATTTCCAGGGTACCCAACCGAAGTGGACCTTGCGTTCGGGCTGCCTGTAGTAGTTGGCGAGCCTGCCCGTGGCGCAGCATACAGGTTATGATTGGGCGAGGGCGGCCCTTTCCGTCTTGCCTCTTAGGACCAAGTCTGTGCACCCTTTCAAATTCCAAAGGAGGATCACGTTTTATGTCCGTTAACTTGGGAAGTGTGTCCTGTAGGTTGGAGAGTATGTCCGTGCCCTCAATGCCTTCCAGAAATCCAAGAAGGCGAATATTTTTCCTGCGGCTCCTATCCTCCAAGTCAGTCAGTTTGCAACGGAGGTGCAAGAGTTCTTGGTCTCTGTCGGTTCAGGAAGCTACTTGGGTTTCCACTGTTATCACCTGTTGACCTAGCCCAGAGATTTGTGACTGGAAACCCGCTATCTCCAGGCGCATAGATCTTGTCTCTGCCGTCAGCGCCACCATGGCGCTGTCCATACCCTCCAGTTTGCGAGCCACCGTCGATATCTCCTGCAATATACGGTCCATTGACGCACCTTGCGAGTCCTCTGCCATGTTGATGTTGATATGGGGGCGGGGTGGAGGGCTCTCCGCAGGAGGGTGTTTCTGTTGACGCAGGGCTTCAGAGAAGAGTAGTTGGCGGGCTGGTTTACCTGATGTTTTGCCCGTCGTCTTGCCCCTGGGCATTGCAGGTTCCCCCGTGCAGGTAGGGATCCAAAGGGTACCTGTCCTTGTCGTGACAGATGCAGAGAGCGTGATAAATGTAGAAAATGTAGAAAATGTAGAAAATGTAGAAAATGTAGAAAATGTAGAAAGAGATGGAGAGGCGCCAGGTGGTCAGCAAGTTCGGATGGATACTTCTTTGCCTCACAGGGCGACCTCAGAAAACTGACATCCGGGTGCTTGGACAGAGTGTGGAACCGGGTGTAGGTGCAATCTCAGGTAATCTCTGGCAATTTCTCACTTTTCCAAAAGTGGGAGGAGGTCAGTGTGGCAGTGCATCCGGACAGACATTGATGAGGAGGCCCCCTGTCGCTCACCGTGCCAAGCCTCAGCAAGGAAGTCATCAGAGAAGAAGAAGGAGTAGGAGTGAAGGTGAGGTGCCCCCCCTGCATCGAGCCTCCTGGGTGCTCAAGGGCCCAGCTGTTGTTGTTGCCCCCGTTCCCCTTTCTTTCTTTCTTTCCCTGGTTCTTTCTTTCTTCTTGTCTAGCTTTTTTGTTTTTTCTTTTTCTTTTTTTCTTTTTCCTACTTTCTTCTATCTTTTTTTCTTATTTCTTTCTTCCTTTCCCCTCCCTGTAGGCCTCCACTATGGCATAGGCTAGAGGTGGAGGGGCAGGTATAGCTAGGGCCACAACGTAGGCCTCGGCGATGCTCTCACTCGTCCAGATACAGCAGCGTGTGTCCGGGGCCCTCGGGGAGGAGGCTCTGTGGCTCGTAGGTGTGAGTCCAGGTCGGATGTGGGGGGAGGGCTCCGTGGCTCCAGGTTCGTCCCCCGTAGGCCGCCCGGGCCCCACCGATGCCCCTGCGAGTGTAGGATTTTCCAGGTCCCCAGCCAGGTTGCGGGGGCAGGCGGGAAAGTTCCTGGGAGCCAGCCGCCCCGAGGGTTAACAAGAGAAGGAGGCGCGCCTCCAGGGCTGGATCTCCCAGCTAATCGAGGCCGCGGCTTTCCATCCCGCCGCGGGCCTCTCGTTCGTCCTACGCTCTCCCCAGTCGCAAAGGGGAGAGCGAGTGTCTTCCGTTCAAGTCCGTGGCTCCTCTGCGCCAAAGTCTGCAGCGCTCGGCTTGGCAGTGGTTGGGGGGTGTGGGGGTGGGCGGGGAGGGTTCCTGGGCTCCCGTCACCCCCAAAGTCCACTGCAGAGGGAGGCGCGCCTCCCGGGTTGGGCCCCCCTCTTACTCGAGGCTGCGGTTTACCATCCCACAGCAGGCCTCAATCTTGTCCTCCGCTCTCCCCGGTCGCTCAGGGGAGAGCGCTCGTCCTCCTCCCGAACCAGCGACTCTCCCGTGCCGCCGATCCCCTGCGCCTCGTCCAGCGATGATTGGGGAGCCTTCGGTGCGCCCCCGGCGCCGCCACCCTCGCCACTCGGCCCGCCGCCCAGCGGAGCTTGTCTCGTAGGCGGCCATCACTGATCATGGCCAGACTACGCCCCTCTGGCCCCCAGTCTTAATTTGAATTACCACCAGCATCCCTCATTTAAACCTTAAATCCTTAACATACTTACCAGTGATCAGGAGCAGGAGGAGGGAATGCTATATTGTACCCGCACCCTGTTTGAAGCCAGATTGGACATCAGAGAAAAAATCTTTCACTTCAGCCAAGTCCCACAATTTTCGGAGAATCACCCTTCCTATGATCTTGACAGAGGAATCCAAAAGAGAATTTGGGTGTTGTTAGAAATGGGGTCTTTGGTTGGCAGTCAGGTTACTCCCTGTCCAAGCAAGGACCCTCACTCTAGTCAGGTTAAGTCACACACATTCTAAATTATCCTGTGCCCACCCTCTGGTAACTTGGCAATGAGCAGTAAGGCTTAACTTAGAAGGCAATGTATAAAGTATTTGTGCAATAAATCATACAATAACACCATATAGCACCACAAAAAATACACCACACAGTGTTCAGAAAAATGTATAATATTTATCAGGATATTTGCAGGTCAAAACGATCAAAGATGCAATAGGAAAATGTAAAGATATCACTGAAAAGGGATATAAAGGGGGTGATTCCAACATTGGCGGACGGCGGAGGCCGCCCGCCAATGTTCCCCCGACAAAATACCGCTCCGCGGTCACAAGACCGCTGAGGGTATTTTAAGATTTGCCCTGGGCTGGCGGGCGGCCGCCAAAAGGCCGCCCGCCAGCCCAGGGCAAATCTACCTTCCCACGAGGACGCCGGCTCCGAATGGAGCCGGCGTAGTGGGAAGGTGCGACGGGTGCAGTTGCACCCGTCGCGTATTTCAGTGTCTGCTTTGCAGATACTGAAATACTTTGTGGGGCCCTCTTACGGGGGCCCCTGCAGTGCCCATGCCATTGGCATGGGCACTGCAGGGGCCCCCAGGGGCCCCACGGCACCCCCTACCGCCATCCTGTTCCTGGCGGGAGACCCGCCAGGAACAGGATGGCGGTAGGGGGTGTCAAAATCCCCATGGCAGCGGAGCGCGCCCTGCCGCCATGGAGGATTCTCCCGAGCAGCGGAAAGTCGGCGGGAGACCGCCGACTTTCCGTTTCTGACCGCGGCTGAACTGCCGCGGTCAGAATGCTCGACGGAGCACCGCCAGCCTGTTGGCGGTGCTCCCGTGGTCGGTGACCGCCAGGGGTCAGAATGACCCTCAAAGTGTCTTAAGTCTTTTAAAAGCAAACAAAGGTGGTCATTCTGACCCGCAGAAGGCAATTCTCGGTGGTAAAAGGCGCCTACCGCCGGTCAGAAATCCTCCATAATCCCGCCGCGGTCGCGGAAACCCGCCACGGTCATTCTGACCCGCAGAAGGCAAACCTCCGAAAATCCGACCGCCACAACAGACCGCCAGACCAGCGGTCGGCGGAAAGGTGGAGGTGACCAAACCTCCACCGCCACGCCAACAGAAATACGCCCATCCCATTACGACCCACGAATCCACGCGGCGGTCATTCAAACGCGGTATTCCATTGGCGGGACACACCGGCGCGGTCAGAATACCCACCAACGAACAAAACTCACCCACATTGGACGATTTGAATCCCACACACCTGATACACATACACACACCACTCCCACACACACAATACAATATAAAACACCCACCCACATCACCCACAAACCCCTACGCTTACAAAATCGTAAAGAAGGCAAGAGAGAGACACCAGGATCCAAAACATAACAGCCACAGCCACTCAACACCATCACCCACACACTATCCACACACAAAACAACACACACCACCACACTCAACTCACTTAAATACACATACTCCACCCCACACATCATACACACCACCCCATGGCACCCCAAAGACAACCCCGCTTCACAGACGAAGAACTCAGGGTTATGGTGGAGGAAATCGTTCGTGTAGAGCCCCAGCTGTTCGGCACACAGGTCCAATACACCAGCATTGCCCGGAGGACGGAGCTATGGCAGAGGATTGTCGACAGGGTGAACGCAGTGGGACAGCACCCCAGAAATCGGGAAGACATCAGGAAGCGATGGAACGACCTACGGGGGAAGGAGCGTTCCATGGTATCCAGGCACAACATCGCCGTGCAGAAGACTGGCGGAGGACCCCCACCTCAACCCCCACAATTCACATCATGGGAGGAGGAAGTCTTGAACATCCTGCATCCTGACGGCCTCGCAGGAGTCGGCGGAGGAATGGATACTGGTAAGTTGAAGCTTCAATACTGCTTCCCCCCCACCTGCATGCCAAATCAGACCCCAACCCTCACCCCCATCCTCGAACCCCACCCTCACCCCCACCCCCATCCTCACCCCCACCCTCACCCCCACCACCATCCTCACCCCCACCACCATCCTCACCCCCACCCCCAGCACACCTATTCCCCGCCAATGTCTCACCATCACAACCCACACATCCCAAAACCTAGGCCTGCATGCGTCCACTAAGCATGGACACCCATCACCAAAGCATGCCCAATGCATATACACATCCCCCCCACAAGCCACCCTCACCAAAGCCCCCACACACGAATGCCAGCACTTGGGGACACGGGAACCCACAGATACACCCATATGCCACACATTGAAACTATAACCATACCTCTATACCTCTGCAGGACCCGACCGTCAACACACCGCGGCGGAGGGGCCAGAATTATCCACACCCCCCACCCAAGAGGCCGTCAGCGATGACAGCAGCTCTGTCGATCTGGACACCGATGACCAGCCCGGACCATCGGGGACCTCTGGACAGTCGGTTCCCCTCACACAGGCACAGGCCACTATAGACCCTAACCCCTCTGGGAACACCAGCACAGCTCCCACCCAGCGGGCCCATGCCTCTGTCTCCAGGGCGCGTCAATCTGCGGTGTGTCTACCACTACAGGGCACCCAGGATAACCCACCACCCCAACAACAACAGGGACCTGGGGGCAGTGGTAGTGGGCACACCGGCCAGGGGGCAGAGGCCCAGGGAAACAGGCCAACTCGGCGGGCAGCTGTGCGACAGGGGGGGGAGGAGAGGCCCAGGGAACCCACTCTCCACGAGGTCCTCACCACCATCATGGGAGCATACAACCGCTCCCAGGAGACGATGGCGACGGTACTGGCCCGGTTCCAGGAGATCCAGGTGCTGCAGGAGGAACACTATCGGGGGTACAGGGAGGACATCCGAGCCATCAACACCACCCTGGTTACCATGGTAGGGCTGCTGCAGGACCTCGTAAACAGCAGGGCGGACACTGAACAACACCCAAGGGCCCCTGCCACTAGCCGGGACCAAGAACAGCCATCCACCTCCGCCGGCGCTAGTGGACAGGAGGCCCCCGCACAGCAGCAGCCCACCAGACCCCCACCTCCTGCAGGAGAAGAACCACCCCGCAAGAGGGCCCTGAGATCTCGCAAGACAGAGTAGTATGTCAAGACCCCCGCCAGCAATGGATACCACCTGATGTCATCCCACTGTCCCACATTGTCACCCTGTCCATCCTCGAACTGCCCATGCTCCATCTCTCCACAGGCCTCTGGACAATGCACCTGTGTGACTGTTACTCTGGACTCTGCCATGGACATTCCTTCACCATAGCCCCCACCCACTTGAAACCACCCATCCCATTTTGAGCACTTCAATAAACACCTATTTTGCACCAAAATATCAGGAGTCTGGCTGTGATTTCAATAGATTGTAATTGACATGACAGTGCAAATATGTCCTTGTACATGGTGAAGTCAACAAACAGCTGCCACAAAGCTGTAGTCCATGGGGAAACGAAGCACAGGACTCGTAGTGGGGACCCCAGATCTGAAATAGGGAGGGAAAAGCCAAAACTCAGTCATCATACACTGGGGCAAATAGACAGGCAGCAGAGATGCTGCAGAGTAGTTAACTTTTACTAAATTATCTTTGAAATGTTACCTGTGTCCTATTGGAAGTACTGTTCAATGATTCTGTCCCTGTTGTCTGTTTCAGCCCCGTCGTCTTCCTCCTCGTCACTCTCCTCAGGTTCCACCGCTGCCACAACACCACCGTCTCGACCATCCTCCTGCAGGAAAGGCACCTGGCGGCGCAAAGCCAGGTTGTGAAGCATGCAGCAGGCCACGATGATGTGACACACCTTCTTAGGTGAGTACATTAGGGATCCCCCGGTCATATGCAGGCAGCGAAACCTGGCCTTTAGGAGGCCAAAGGTGCGTTCGATCACCCTCCTAGTACGCCCATGGGCCTCATTGTACCGTTCCTCTGCCCTGGTCCGGGGATTCCTTACTGGGGTCAGTAGCCACGACAGGTTGGGGTACCCAGAGTCCCCCACTAGCCATACACGGTGTCTCTGTAGCTGTTCCATCACGTAAGGGATGCTGCTATTCCGCATGATGTAGGCGTCATGCACTGACCCTGGGAATTTGGCATTTACATGCGAGATGTACTGGTCAGCCAAACACACCACCTGGATGTTCATTGAATGGTAACTTTTTCTGTTCCTGTACACCTGCTCCCTGTCTCTTGGGGGAACCAAAGCCACATGGGTCCCATCAATGGCACCAATTACGTTGGGAATATGTCCAAGGGCGTAGAAATCACCCTTCACTGTAGCCAGTTCGCCCACCTCAGGGAAAATGATGTAGTTCCTCACGGATTTCATCAGGGCAGACAACACTCTGGATAACACCTTTGAAAACATGGGCTGAGACATCCCAGAAGCAATTCCCACTGTTGTCTGAAATGACCCACTTGCCAAGAAATGGAGTACTGACATGACCTGCACCAGAGGGGGAATCCCTGTGGGTTGGCGGATGGGGGACATCAGGTCGGGCTCCAGCCGGGCACACAGTTCATGGATAGTGGCACGGTTAAGACGGTAGGTCAGGATAATGTGGCGTTCTTCCATTGTCGACAGGTCCACCAGCGGTCGGTACACGGGAGGATTCATCCGTCTCCTCGCCCAACCCAGCGGACGGTGCCTAGGAAGGACAACATGGAGCACACAGTCAGGCAACCCACAGGTACGTACTCACAGCTAGCACAGTATACGATTCTCTATGCAGTGAATGGCGTGTATGAGTGGCTATGCAAGGCCTAGGCCTGTGTGACGCAGTTGAAATTGAGCCATGTGGGCCCTGGAAATGGCGGCTGCCTGACCTGTGAAGTGTGACAATGGGATGTGAGGTCAATGCGCTGGCGTGGCACATCGCGGCGGGCGGCGGGCCAAGACCGCGGCGCGAAGCCGCATTGGTTAACATTGAAGCCTATGGGTTTCAGGAGCCAATGGCGAAGGGCGCCGGCGGTGGCGGGACGCACCGCCGCGGTACGCACCGCCGCGGACGTGACCGCCATTTTCTATCTACTTATCCACTTGCGACTTGAACTTTCACAGGAGAGGACCTATACTGCAAGTGTTGCTGTGACCTCGGTCTGGAAGGGACAATGGCTGCTGCGACTGGGGAAAGGGCCCCTGCCTTCACTGGCGAGGAGTTGGAGAAACTTGTGGATGGGGTCCTCCCCCAGTATGCGCTACTCTACGGTCCTCCAGACCAACAAGTGAGTGTAATTCTATCTGGATTTGGGGCCACTGGCTGGCTTGGGGGCCTGGCGGGGATGGGGTGCATGTTGGGCCTGGCGGGGGCCTGGCGGGGATGGGGTGCAAGTTGGGCATGGCGGGGGGCCTGGCGGGGATGGGGGGCATGTTGGGGCTGGCGGGGGGCCTGGCGGGGATGGGGGGCATGTTGGGCATGGCGGGGGGCCTGGCGGGGGGCCTGGCGGGGATGGGGGGCATGTTGGGCATGGCGGGGGGCCTGGCGGGGGCCTGGCGGGGATGGGGGGCATGTTGGGCATGGCGGGGGGCCTGGCGGGGGGCCTGGCGGGGATGGGGGGCATGTTGGGCATGGCGGGGGGCCTGGCGGGGATGGGGGGCATGTTGGGCATGGCGGGGGGCCTGGCGGGGGGCCTGGCGGGGATGGGGGGCATGTTGGGCATGGCGGGGGGCCTGGCGGGGGCCTGGCGGGGATGGGGTGCAAGTTGGGCATGGCGGGGGGCCTGGCGGGGATGGGGGGCATGTTGGGGCTGGCGGGGGGCCTGGCGGGGATGGGGGGCATGTTGGGCATGGCGGGGGGCCTGGCGGGGGGCCTGGCGGGGATGGGGGGCATGTTGGGCATGGCGGGGGGCCTGGCGGGGGGCCTGGCGGGGATGGGGTGCATGTTGGGCCTGGCGGGGGGCCTGGCGGGGATGGGGGGCATGTTGGGCATGGCGGGGGCCTGGCGGGGGCCTGGCGGGGATGGGGGGCATGTTGGGCATGGCGGGGGGCCTGGCGGGGGGCCTGGCGGGGATGGGGGGCATGTTGGGCCTGGCGGGGGGCCTGGCGGGGATGGGGTGCATGTTGGGCCTGGCGGGGGGCCTGGCGGGGATGGGGGGCGTTGGGCCACTGGAAAGGAAAATGCTGAGTAACTTGAACGTGGTATTTCTCCCTCCCTGTACGTGTCACATAGGTCCGCGCCCATGAGAAGATTGGGATTTGGCGTGCCATCGCCAAGGAAGTCCGGGGCCTGGGGGTCCACCATCGACGGGGCACCCACTGCCGCAAGAGGTGGGAGGACATCCGCCGCGGGACAAAGAAGACCGCCGAGTCTCTGCTGGGGATGGCCTCCCAACGTAGGCGGGGTGCCTGCCGTCAACTGAGCCCCCTGATGTTCCGGATCCTGGCGGTGGCCTACCCTGATTTGGATGGGCGCGTGAGGGCAGCACAGCAGACACAAGGGGGTGAGTACAAGCATCATCTACTCTGTTGTCGTGCAGTGGAGGTGTCTGGGTGGGGGAGGAGGGCTGTGGGTCCCCCTAGGCCAGGGCGATATCTGTAGGCTGGGCACCCCCGTAAGCCCCTGTGTCCCCAGCCACCACCCTCAGTAGTGTGTCAGTACAGCCATCCCTGGGCCGTGTCATCCATGGGTGCAGTTGACAACTCTAGGCGTGTAGGGCATGTTCCACGGAATGCGTAGCGGACCACAAGTGCGCAACTTAGTGCAGGGGGCATCTGTGTCTGTCATGTCCGCTAACTGTACCGGAGATCCATGTACTCAATATCCCTTTATTTCTCTCTCCCCCCCCCTTTTTGTTTGTCTTTCTGTGCTTGTGTGCATCAGCATCATCAGGCGGAGGAGAAGTGGCATCGGGGCAGGAGGGAGCTGCATCTCACATGGCCCAGGAGGGCCATGCCACAGAGTCAGACTGGACCAGTGAGACGGAGGGCGAGGGGAGCTCCACGACGGGGACGACTGGAGCCTGCAGCGACACGGACACGTCCTCGGAAGGGGGCTCCCTTGCGGGGGTGGCACCATCCGTGCCCCCCGCCATTACAGGTACAGCCGCCACCCAGCGCACCATCTCCGCCCTCCCAGCAGCCCCTCCGCGTTCGCCCCGTGCCCGCTCTGCCAGGAAGCCGGGCATCTCCTTCGCCCCAGGCACCTCAGGCCCTGCCCCTGTTACCCCCGCTGCCCTCAGTGAGGAGGTCATTGACCTCCTCCGAACGCTCATTGTTGGGCAGACTACCCTTTTGAATGCCATCCAGGGGGTGGAGAGGGAGGTTCATCGCAGCAATGCGTACCTGGAGGGCATTCATTCGGGTCAGGCTGCCCATCAGCGATCGTTCCAGGCTCTGGCCTCAGCACTGACGGCAGCCATTGTCCCTGTCTCCTGCCTGCCTCTACTAACTCCCTCCTCCCAGTCTCCTGTTCCTCTGCCTGTCCCACCCACACCATCAGACCAGCCTGCACACACCTCAACACCCAAGAGAAGCTCATCCAAACATAAGCACCACAGATCACCCAGACATTCACACACGCAACATTCCGATGCAGACATGCCAACAGTCACTACCACCTCTGTGACCCCCACCTCCTCGTCTCCCTCCTCCCTCCCTGTGACGTCTACACTCACACCTCCATACACCTCACCATCAGCCAGTGTTTCCATCACCAGCACACCCTCCACTCCAGTCCGCACACGTGCAGTCACCACCCCCACTGCCATTTACACGTCCCCTGTGTCCTCTCCCACTGTGTCTGTCACCCCCTCTTCCACACCACACAAACGCAGCCACCCACCCACCCAACAGCCATCCACCTCACGACAGCCTATCCCTCCTGCACCTGCACCCAAAGACAGCAAACGTGACTCACCTACAACCACATCCTCTCCCTCCACTCCCATTCCCACTGTACCTACCACTCTCCATTGTCCCAAGAAGCTCTTCCTCGCCACTACTAACTTCTTTCCTGACCCTGAGCCCCCCCCTCCTTCTCGTCGGGGTAAGAAGAGCACCTCAGCCACCACCAGCCCTGCAGCCCCCTTGACAAGGGTGCAGGGGTATTGGAGCCCGCCAGCCCGCATGTCTGGATCTTCACCCAGCAGCAAGGGGACAGCCAGCCCACCCCCTGGGAAGAGGAGCAGAAGGCGGAAGGGGCGCCGCAGGAGCCCGCCTTCTACATCCCCCCCGGACACCACCCAGAGACAGTCACCAGCCACAGCTCCAAAGGGAGGCAAGGGCCACAGGCCGACGACTAAGGAGGGCAAGGGCAGCAAGTTGGAGAGGTCAGGCAGCAGGCCTGCTGCCCAGGAGGAGCCCACAACCCCCATAGCCGCTGCCCCGGGAGAGCCCACCACCCCCATAGCCGCTGCCCAGGGAGGACCCAGCCCAGCTGGCCAGGAGGGCCCCACCACCCACAGCCCAGGTGGGCAGTGAAGGAGCACCATCCCCGCTGCCCAGGAGGGCACCACCATGCAATTAGCAGTTGGCCATAGACCGTCCGCCGTCTCAAGAACCGCTGACCTGGGCCCTTCAAGGCAAGAACCGCTGAACTGGGCCCTTCAAGGCAAGAACCGCTGAACTGGGCCCCGCCGTCTCAAGAACCGCTGACCTGGGCCCTTCAAGGCAAGAACCGCTGAACTGGGCCCCGCCGTCTCAAGAACCGCTGACCTGGGCCCTTCAAGGCAAGAACCGCTGACCTGGGCCCTTCAAGGCAAGAACCGCTGAACTGGGCCCTTCAAGGCAAGAACCGCTGAACTGGGCCCCGCCGTCTCAAGAACCGCTGAACTGGGCCCTTCAAGGCAAGAACCGCTGAACTGGGCCCCGCCGTCTCAAGAACCGCTGACCTGGGCCCTTCAAGGCAAGAACCGCTGAACTGGGCCCTTCAAGGCAAGAACCGCTGAACTGGGCCCCGCCGTCTCAGGAACCGCTGAACTGGGCCCTTCAAGGCAAGAACCGCTGAACTGGGCCCCGCCGTCTCAAGAACCGCTGAACTGGGCCCTTCAAGGCAAGAACCGCTGAACTGGGCCCCGCCGTCTCAAGAACCGCTGACCTGGGCCCTTCAAGGCAAGAACCGCTGAACTGGGCCTCGCCGTCTCAAGAACCGCTGAACTGGGCCCTTCAAGGCAAGAACCGCTGAACTGGGCCCCGCCGTCTCAAGAACCGCTGACCTGGGCCCTTCAAGGCAAGAACCGCTGACCTGGGCCCTTCAAGGCAAGAACCGCTGAACTGGGCCCTTCAAGGCAAGAACCGCTGAACTGGGCCCCGCCGTCTCAAGAACCGCTGAACTGGGCCCTTCAAGGCAAGAACCGCTGAACTGGGCCCGCCGTCTCAAGAACCGCTGAACTGGGCCCTTCAAGGCAAGAACCGCTGAACTGGGCCCCGCCGTCTCAAGAACCGCTGACCTGGGCCCTTCAAGGCAAGAACCGCTGAACTGGGCCCTTCAAGGCAAGAACCGCTGAACTGGGCCCCGCCGTCTCAAGAACCGCTGGACTGGGCCCTTCAAGGCAAGAACCGCTGGCCCTTTGGCAGACGTGGCAGGGCAGGATCTATCTTGCGCAGGGCTGCAGGATGTCCTCTGGCCAACTTGCCTCCTCCAGTGGCAGTGGGGTCTGTTATGGACTGTTTGGACTGTGGCTTTGCTCTCCCCAGGATGGCCAAGTGGGCAGGCCACCCACTGTATGGACTGTATGGACTGTGGCTTTGCTCTCCCCAGGATGGCCCAGTGGGCAGGCCACCCACTGTATGGACTGTATGGACTGTGGCTTTGCTCTCCCCAGGATGGCCCAGTGGGCAGGCCACCCACTGTAATGTATGGACTGTTTGGACTGTGGCTTTGCTCTCCCCAGGATGGCCCAGTGGGCAGGCCACCCACTGTATGGACTGTATGGACTGTGGCTTTGCTCTCCCCAGGATGGCCCAGTGGGCAGGCCACCCACTGTATGGACTGTTTGGACTGTGGCTTTGCTCTCCCCAGGATGGCCCAGTGGGCAGGCCACCCACTGTATGGACTGTTTGGACTGTGGCTTTGCTCTCCCCAGGATGGCCCAGTGGGCAGGCCACCCACTGTATGGACTGTATGGACTGTGGCTTTGCTCTCCCCAGGATGGCCCAGTGGGCAGGCCACCCACTGTATGGACTGTTTGGACTGTGGCTTTGCTCTCCCCAGGATGGCCCAGTGGGCAGGCCACCCACTGTATGGACTGTATGGACTGTGGCTTTGCTCTCCCCAGGATGGCCCAGTGGGCAGGCCACCCACTGTATGGACTGTATGGACTGTGGCTTTGCTCTCCCCAGGATGGCCCAGTGGGCAGGCCACCCACTGTATGGACTGTTTGGACTGTGGCTTTGCTCTCCCCAGGATGGCCCAGTGGGCAGGCCACCCACTGTATGGACTGTATGGACTGTGGCTTTGCTCTCCTCAGGATGGCCCAGTGGGCAGGCCACCCACTGTATGGACTGTTTGGACTGTGGCTTTGCTCTCCACAGGATGGCCCAGTGGGCAGGCCACCCACTGTATGGACTGTATGGACTGTGGCTTTGCTCTCCCCAGGATGGCCCAGTGGTCATGGAGTCCCCTCGTGGATCTGGCGTCGTGTACTCAAGTGGCTGAGGTGCCCCCCCTTCCCTTCCCCCTGAGGTGCCTGTCCTATTTTCTTTCTGATGCCCCTGCAGTGTTCTCTCCGTGGAGTTCTTGTCGTGGGACTGGGCCTTGCCCCTTTGCACAGGACCCCTGTGATCCACGGACAGTGGTTGGACTACATTTAGTAGCTGTATATATTTTGTACATAGTTTATTTCAATATATCTGCCCGTTTCTGATCTCTTCTTTTGGTCTTTGCATTATTTCGGAGGGGGGTGGTTTGTGGGTTGTGACAGTGATCTGTGGGAATGCATTGATGTGTGTGTTGTAGTGGGTGTGGGTGGGTGGGTGTGTGCCGGTAATCTTTTCCCTCCCCTGTGTCGTAGGTGCAGTACTCACCGATGTCTTCCGCGCCGCCGGGCGTGCTCCTGGTATATGAGGAGGAATAGGAGTGCGGGGATGACCTGCAACTCTGGCTCCATACTGCCGGAATCTCCCGTGGAGTGCGTAGAGGTGAGCGTTTTCCCGTTCGTAGTCTGTTTCCGCCGTGTTCTTATCGGCGGTGCTCCCGCCCCGGAAAAGGTGGCAGATTGGTGGGTCGTAATAGGGTGGGCGGTACTTTGTCTGCCGCCGGGCTGTTGGCGGGAACCGCCGCGCTGTTTGTTTGTACCGCTGTGGCGGTCGGAGTGTTAAGTTGGCGGGCTGTGTTGGCGGTTCCCGCCAGGGTCAGAATGCCATTTTTAATACCGCCGGTCTGTTCGCGGTCCGACCGCCGCCTCTCCGCCGACCGCCAGGGTCAGAATGAGGGCCAAAGTCTCTTTCAAGTACAAAGTACCTGGTTCGAATGAAAAAACTCTGCAAAGGGCCGCAGAGGAGGAGAGGCGTGGAAAAAAGGGGTGTGCGTCGATTTCTCGGGCCGCACACGGTCGATGCGTCGTTTAGCTTCCACGCAGGGATGGCTGGGTGTCGATTTCCGGCGCTCGGTAGTGGATCCTCTTCGGGTTGCGGGGTTTTCAGACGCCCCGGGGTCTGTGTGTGGAATCCTGGGCTTGTTGACAAGCTCTGCGTCATTCCGGTGGGCGGCGCTGGGAAATTTCTCTCTCACGCCAGGTGCTGCGTCAATTTCCCCTCTGGAAGCCGAGCGGCGTCATCCTAGGTCGGCTGTGCGTCGAACTGGTGGGCCGTGAGTCGAAGTTCCGGTTGCAGGGCAGGCGGCACATCGATCTTTTCCTTGCGAGGTTGAACAGCGTTGTCCCGGTTCGGCGTGCAGTGAATTTTTCACCGCAGAACAGGCTGTGCGTCGTTTTTAGCAAGCTGTGCGTCTAATTTTCGCTGCACAAGGAGTCCAGTTACAAGACAGAAGTCATTTTGGTCCTGAGACTTCAGGGAACAGGAGGCAAGCTCTATCCAAGTCCTTGGAGAGCTCTTCTTCACCACAGCCAGGGGACAGCAAGGCAGCAGGGCAACAGCAAGGCAGCAGTCCTTCACAGAAAGCAGTCAGGTGAGTCCTTTGAGCAGCCAGGCATTTCGTCTTGGCAGGATGCAGGTTCTGGTTACAAGTTTCTTCTCCAGGAAGTGTCTGAGGTGGTAGGGCAGAGGCCCTATTTTATACCCAAATGTGCCTTTGAAGTGGGGGAGACTTCAATGAGTGGCATAGAAATGCACCAGGTCCCCTTTCAGTTCAATCCTGTCTGCCAGGGTCCCAGTAGGGTGTGTGGCAGTCCTTTGTGTGAGAGCAGGCCCTCCACCCTCCCAGCCCAGGAAGACCCATTAAAAATGCAGATGTATGCAAGTGAGGCTGAGTACCCTGTGTTTGGGGTGTGTCTGAGTGAATGCACAAGGAGCTGTCAACTAAAGCCATCCAGACCTGGATTGTAAGGCACAGAAAGATTTAAGTGCAGAGAAATGCTCACTTTCTAAAAGTGGCATTTCTAAAATAGTAACATTAAATCCAACTTCACCAGTCAGCAGGATTTTGTATTACCATTCTGGCCATACTAAATTTGACCTTCCTACTCCTTTCAGTTCAGCAGCTACCACTTCAATAATGTATGAGGGCATCCCCAATGTTAGTCTATGAAGGGAACAGGCCTCACAGTAGTGTAAAAACTAATTTAGGAGTTTTACACTACCAGGACATGTACACTACACAGGTACATGTCCTGCCTTTTACCTACACAGCACCCTGCTCTAGGGGTTACCTAGGGCACACCTTAAGGGTGACTTATATGTAGTAAAAGGGGAGTTTTAGGCTTGGCAAGTACTTTTAAATGCCAAGTCGAAGTGGCAGTGAAACTGCACACACAGGCCTTGCAATGGCAAGCCTGAGACAAGGTTAAGGGGCTACTTAAGTGGGTGGCACAACCAGGGCTGCAGGCCCACTAGTAGCATTTAATCTACAGGCCCTGGGCACATACAGTGCACATTACTAGGGACTTATAAGTAAATTAAATAGTCCAATTGGGTATGATCCAATGTTACCATGTTTAAAGGGAGAGAGCATATGCACTTTAGCACTGGTTAGAAGTGGTAAAGTGCGCAGAGTCTAAAAACCAGCAAAAAACAGTGTCCAAAAAGTGGAGCGAGGCAGGCAAAAAGTTAGGGGTGACCACCCTAAGGCTGTCAGGTCTAACATGTGTCCCCCCCCAGCTGAAAGTGGGGAGAGCTACCCAACCTCCTGGGAGCTCTCCCCGTTAAGGCAGAAGAGTCTGGAGAGACTATCAGCGTTGGCGTGGTCAATCCCCGGGCGATGCTCCACCTTAAAGTCCATCCCCTGTAGGGAAATGGACCACCTCAAGAGTTTTGGATTTTCACCCCTCATCTGCATGAGCCATCTGAGGGGCCTGTGGTCTGTCCGAACCCGAAAGTGAATCCCAAACAGGTAGGGTCCTAACTTCTTCAGGGCCCAGACCACAACAAATGCTTCTCTCTCAATAGCACTCCACCTCTGTTCTCATGGTAATAGCCTTCTGCTGATAAAGGTTACTGGTTGGTCTGAGCCCTCCTCATTTAGCTGTGCTTGAACAGCCCCTATGCCATGCTCTGAAGCGTCTGTCTGCACAATAAATTCCTGGGAGTAGTCAGGGGCCTTGAGCACGGGGGCCGTGCACATGGCTTCCTTCAGAGAATCAAAGGCTTTCTGACAAGCCTCTGTCCAATTCACCAACCTAGGTTGTTTCTTGAAAGTGAGTTCTGTCAAGGGTGACACAATGGTACCATAGCCCTTGAAGAATCTGCGGTAGTATCCAGTGAGGCCTAAAAAGGCTCTCACCTCAGTCTGTGTTCTAGGTGGTTGCCAGGCCTTGATAGTTTCAATCTTGGTCTGGAGTGGCTGCACCTTGCCACCACCTCCTAGGTGTCCTAAGTATACCAAAGAACCCTGCCCAGTCTGGCACTTACTAGTCTTGATGGTCAGGCCTGCCTGTTGAAGAGCCTGAAGCACCTCCTTGAGGTGGAGCAGGTGTTCCTCCCAGCTGGAACTGTAGACAGCTATGTCGTCCAGGTAGGCTGCACAGTAGGTATCCTTGCCAGCTAGGACCCTGTTAACCAACCGTTGGAAGGTAGCGGGGGAATTTATCAACCCAAATGGCATCACCCGAAACTGGTAATGGCCATCAGGTGTGGAAAATGCTGATCTCTCTTTAGCCCCTTCAGTCAGGGCGATCTGCCAGTACCCTGAAGTAAGATCAAACGTACTCAGGAACTTGGCGGCGCCTAGTCTGTCAACGAGCTCATAAGCTCGGGGGATGGGGCGAGCATCAGTCCGTGTGACTGAGTTGAGACCCCGGTAGTCCACACAGAACCTGAGTTCTGGCTTCGCACCGGGGCAGTAGCTTTAGGAACCAACACCACAGGGCTGGCCCAGGGACTACTGGATTTCTCAATAACCCCTAAAGTCAACATCTTGGAGACCTCCTCCTTGACGCTGGCCTTCACCTTATCTGATAACCTGTAAATTTTGTTCTTCACAAGGGGACTGTCACCAGTGTCAATGTCATGAACACATAGGTGGGTCAGCCCAGGAGTAAGGGAGAACAGGGAGGAGAACTGCTCTAACAGCTCCTAGCAGTCTCCTCTCTGGTTTAGAGTCAGGGAGTCAGAGAGAATGACACATTCCACTGACCCATCACCTCCTTTAGCAGAGAGGAGGTCGGTGAGAGGTTCATTCTCCTCTTCCATGCCCTCATCTGTGACCAGGAGCATACTGACCTCAGACCTCTCAAAGTGAGGTTTAAGCCGTTTGTGATGGAGGACCCTTAGGGGGTGCCTAGGGGTCTTGAGGTCCACTAGGTAAGTGGCCTCCCCTTTACACTCCTTGATCTCAAAGGGGCCAGTCCAGCGATCCTGGAGAGCCCTGGGCTCTACTGGCTCCATCACCGAAACTTTGTCTCCAGGTGAGAACTCAACCAGAGTGGTCTTCCGGTCATACCACTCCTTCATCACCTCTTGACTGGCCTCGAGGTTACTCTTGGCCTGCTTCCAGAAGCATTGGGTTTGGTTACGGAGGGCCAGCATGTAGCTGACCACATCCTGGGAGGTGTCTTGGGAGCTTTCTCCCAGCCCTATTTTACAATGCTTAGAGGTCCTCTGACAGGGTGACCATAGAGAAGCTCAAAGGGGCTGAACCCCACCCCTTTCTGGGGCACCTCTCTGTAAGCAAACAACAGGCATGGTAAAAGGACGTCCCACTTACGCTTCATGACTTCAGTCAGGCCACTAATCATGCCCTTCAGGGTCTTGTTGAATCTCTCAACAAGCCCATTGGATTGAGGATGATAAGGGGTGATAAACCGGTAGGTCACTCCACACTCATCCCACATGGACTTCATGTACTCAGACATGAAGTTTGTGCCCCTGTCAGACGCAACCTCCTTAGGGAATCCCACACGGGTAAATATTCCCAACAGGGCTCTGGTCACCACCGGTGCAGTCACTGTTCTCAGAGGGATGGCCTCTGGATAGCGGGTGGCATGGTCCACCAAAACCAGGATGAACCTGTTGCCCAAGGCAGTTTTGGGGTCCAAGGGACCAACAATGTCGATGCCGACCCTTTCAAAGGGGGTGCCAACGACCGGGAGTGGGAGCAGGGGAGCATTAAGCTGTTTCCCTGTCTTCCCACTAGCCTGGCAGGTGGGGCAAGCTCTGCAGAAATTATCTGAGGCTATCCTCATTCTGGGGCAATGGAAGTGGGTGACAAGCCTGTTAAAGGTCTTGTCTTGGCCCAGGTGTCCTGCCAGGGTGATGTCTTGAGCCAGACCCAGTAGTAAGGCCCGGTAACACTTGGAGACCACCAGCACACATGCTGCCCCAGGACCTGGAACCTTAGGCTCACTGTAAAGGAGATCATTCTCCCAGTGAATATGGTGAGTGCCAGAGGCGTCACCTGCTGCTTAGGCTGTGGCCTGTTGCCTCATACACTCAAGGGCTGGGCATTCCTTCTGCACCTTGCAGAATTCTGTCCTGGTTGGCCCACCCTCTACTTGCCAGCCAGCAAGTTCAGGTAGGTTACCCAGGTCAGCTATGTTCTCCCCAGTTGGCTCAGGGGCCTCTTCCTCCTCAGGGGCCCCATCCACCACCGTGGGAACATTTGAGGCGGGTTTTTCCATGTCTCTTGCCCTTCCTCTTGGCAGCTGTCTGGGCCATTGTTCCAGGCTCCAGACGCCCATGACTCCCTTCCCGGGCAGCCCTGGACTGTGTGGTCATGCAGACCCACTCAGGCAAACCTAACATCTCCAGGTGGGATCTGAGCTCTACCTCTTTCCAGGCAGTATGCTCAAGATCATTGCCTAGCAGACAATCTACAGGCATGGCAGGACTTACAGCTACTTTCAAAGTACCAGAGAACCCCCCCCTCACTCAAAGGGAACCAGAGCTACCAGTAGGTGAATCTCACGATTGTCAGTGACTATGACCTGGTGGAATGTATTTGGGACTATCTGCTCTGATGACACCAGCTGACTCTTGACAGTAGTCATACTGGCTCCTGTGTCACGCAGAGCCTCCACCCTTTGCCCATCAATGGTGACCCACCTCCTAAACTTTGAAGTATTTTCTGGCATGTGGGCTTTAGGCACCATCTCTCTTTCTCCCAGGGACACTAGGGAAACCTCTGCCTGCTCCCCAAAGCTAACTGGGACTGTCTCCCCACCGAGCGCCACACTAGCCAACCCAGGTGTCTGTCCAGTGGTGGACTGTGCCCTCTTGAGGCACTGGGAGTCGCCCTTAGAGTGTCCAAACTGGTAGCACTCTAAACATTTGGGGATGAACTTCCCTAATGCTTTATCAAAATACCCTGGCTTCTTTGCAAACCTAGGAGAGGAATGGTGACCATCCCACCTTGGGAATTCTTTTGGGAGCCTTTTGAGAACTCCTTATCTTTAAGTTTTTCTCCCCCCTCTTTCTTCTGTTGGGAATCCTGACCACCTTTGTGGGAATCCCCCCCCAGATACCTTTTTGGACACTCTGGTGCTAACCCAGAGGTCCGCCTCCTCAGCAAGCTTCCTGGGGTCAGTCAGCTTACTATCTACCAAGTGCTGGCGCAACTCTGTAAAAGAAATACTGAGGGGCATATTTATACTCTGTTTGCACCGAATTATTGTAATTTTTTTCTACTCTAATTCGGTGCAAAACGAACTCCATATTTATACTTTGGTGCTAGACCCCTCTAGCGCCAAATTTATGGAGTTAAAGTCATTTTTTTAAAGTGGAGACCTACCTTGCCTTAATGAGATGCAAGGTAGGCGTTCCCGTGCAAAGAATTACTCTATGGCCTTAACGCCATATTTAGGGGCATATTTATACTCTGTGGCATATTTATACTCTGCACCGAATTAGCGTCATTTTTTTTACTCTAATTCGGTGCAAATCTAACTCCATATTTATCCTTTGGTGCTAGACCTGTCTTGCACCAAGGCCCTGATTTATACTTTTTTTGCGCCACATTAACGTCATTTTTTGACGCAAAAGTTGCGCAAACGTACAAAATATTGTCCCTTATTTATACTTTTTGCTACAAAACTGCACTAACTCAGTTTTGCACCAAAAAGTTTAGCACCGGCTTGCACCATTTCTGTGCACGAGCCGGGCACCATATTTATGGAATGGTGCAAGCCGGTGCAAAGGGTAAGCTAGAGTAAAAAAAAATGACTTTAGTCGGGGGGCTGGCAGTATAGAAGAAGAGGGTTTAGCACCAAAAAATGACTTTAGGCAGGTTAGAGTAAAAAAAAAAATGACTCTAACCAGATTAGCGTCTTTTATGGTGCTAAACCTACCATGCCACATGACTCCTGCCTTACAGAAGGCAGGAGTCATGCCCACCACCCCAATGGCCAGCACAGAGGACAGCGGTCCCCTGGGCATTACCATTGCACCCTGTGTCATGTATGGGGGCCCATTTCAGGGCCCCCTATGGCACTTTCAAAAATAAAATGCAATCTTACCTGAACTTACCTGGGATGGGGTCCTCCCTCCTCTGCAGTCCCTCTGGTGTGGGTGGGGGTGTCCCTGGGGAGGGCACCTGTGGGCTTATTCCATGGTGTTCCACCATGGAAATAGGCCCACAGGTCCCCTAACGCCTGCCCTGACCCAGGCTTTAAAAAATGGGGCAAAGCAAGCTTTGCCCCATTTTTTGACCCCTCCTCCCTCCCTTGCACCATTTTTGCATGGGAGTATATATATGGCGTTCAGGCCATAGAGTAATTTTTTGCACACGAACGCCTACCTTGCATCTCATTAAGGCAAGGGAGGTTTCCACTTCCAAAAAATGACTTTAACTCCATAAATTTGGCGCTAGATGGGTCTAGCACCAAAGTATAAATATGGAGTTAGTTTTGCACTGAATTAGAATAAAAAAACAATGACGCTAATTCAGTGCAAACAGAGTATAAATATGCCCTATAAGATCAAAAAATTATGCTAATCTGGTTAGAGTCATTTATTTTGACTCAAACCTGCCTAACGTTATTTTTGTAAAAGTTAGACTACCCTTTGCACCGGCTTGCACCATTCCATGAATATGGTGCCCAGCTGGTGCTAAAAAATGGTGTAAGTCGGTGCAAAACGTTTTGGTGCAAAACTGCGTTAGTGCAGTTTTGCACCAAAAAGTATAAATAAGGCCCTGAGTATATGCTCTCTCAGAATCAAGTCATATAACCCTTTGTAATCATCTACTTTGCTGCCCCGCACCCATCCATTCAGTGCCTTACTGGAAAAGTCAAAGAAATCTACCCATGTTTTTGTGGACTGTTTGGTGCTGGCCCTGAACCTCGGACGGTATCCCTCAGGGGTCAGCACAAACTTGGCAAGTAAAATGGCTTTCTGAAGTGGGTATGTGTTTTGATCCTTTGGATCCAGTGTGAGAAGTGTGTCCCTCCCCAGTGCTGGCATATAACTCCACATAGCTATACCCCATTGCCCTTCAGGAACCTCATGAGTCCTTAGTGCAACTTCATAAGCAGCTAGCCACTTATCTATGTCATCTCCCACCACAAAACTGGGCACCACATTTTTGGGTATACGAACCTTCTTTTCTCCAGCAGGTCCTGTCTGTATGCTGCCACCATTACTGCTGGACTCAGACTGTCTTGCCTTGATCTCCAGCTCCTTGAGACTCAGTTTATGAGCCAACAATAGTTTCTTTTCAGCCAAGGCTCTCTCAGCTGCAGCTTCAGCTCTTTCAGCTTCATTCTGTTTGGCTGCTCTTTCAGCCTCAGCTTGCTTGGCTTCTCTCTTTGCCCTCCTTTCCTCCTGTTGAGCCTCAATTTTTAGCCTTGACATTTGCAACTGAAACTCTCTCTCCTTTCTCCTTTCCTCTGCGGTCAGGCTTTGATCAGAGACACTGCTCCCTGGTTTCGCAGGGGGCACAGTTGCAGTGGTATCATCCACTGGTGGCAAAAATCCTCTGGGGAGCCATCTTCTGGCTCCTCCTCCTCAGCACCCTCCTCTGAATGGGCTTCTGCCCAGGCCCTTAGCGCCTTTTGAAATTCCTCCTTTCTGGAGGCACCTTGGGTGGGTACACCCATATCCCTGCAGAATCCTTTCAGCTGTTTGACAGTGTATGTTTCCAACAGGGCTAGGTCAAAATCTCCTATTTGAGACCCAGCCTGAGACATGTTGAGTGAGGATTTTGGTAACAAAATTGACAGGAAAAGCGAAATTGCAGAAAGAATATAAAAATCAAGTTGACCTTCAACTGTGGGTAGGTAGTGAAATACTTAGCTACTGTATGTCACTGCACAAATACAAGTCCTATCCTCACCGCTGATCACCAATGTTAGATATGGGGTCTTTGGATGGCAGTCAGGTTACCCCCTGTCCAAGCAAGGACCCTCACTCTAGTCAGGGTAAGTCACACACAATCCAAATTATCCTGTGCCCACCCTCTGGTAACTTGACACTGAGCAGTAAGGCGTAACTTACAAGGCAATGTATAAAGTATTTGTGCAATAAATCATACAATAACACTATATAGCACCACAAAAAATACACCACACAGTGTTTAGAAAAATATATAATATTTATCTGGATATTTGCAGGTCAAAACGATCAAAGATGCAATAAGAAAATGTAAAGATATCACTGAAAAGGGATATAAAGGCCCTCATTCTGACCCTGGCGGTCTTTGACCGCCAGGGCGGAGGACCGCGGGAGCACCGCCGACAAGCCGGCGGTGCTTCAATGGGGATTCCGACCGCGGCGGTAAAGCCGCGGTCGGACCGGCACCACTGGCGGGGTCCCGCCAGTGTACCGCGGCCCCATTGAATCCTCCGCGGCGGCGCAGCTTGCTGCACCGCCGCGGGGATTCTGACCCCCCCTACCGCCATCCAGATCCCGGCGGTCGGACCGCCGAGATCCGGATGGCGGTAGGGGGGGTCGCGGGGCCCCTGGGGGCCCCTGCAGTGCCCATGCCACTGGCATGGGCATTGCAGGGGCCCCCGTAAGAGGGCCCCTACATGTATTTCACTGTCTGCTGCGCAGACAGTGAAATACGCGACGGGTGCAACTGCACCCGTCGCACAGCTTCCACTCCGCCGGCTCGATTCCGAGCCGGCTTCATCGTGGAAGCCTCTTTCCCGCTGGGCTGGCTGGCGGTCTGAACGAGACCGCCCGCCAGCCCAGCGGGAAAGTCAGAATTACCGCCGCGGTCTTTCGACCGCGGAACGGTAACCTGACGGCGGGACTCTGGCGGGCGGCCTCCGCCGCCCGCCAAGGTCAGAATGAGGGCCAAAGTGTCTTAAGTCTTTTAAAAGCAAACAAAGGGCCTGATTCTGCTCCGCGGTCGAAAGACCGCGGAGGCCATTCAGGCTTTCCCGCTGGGCTGGCAGGCGACCGCCAGAAGGCCGCCCGCCAGCCCAGCGGGAAACCCCTCCCCACGAGGAAGCCGGCTCCGAATGGAGCCGGCAGAGTGGGTATGTGCGACGGGTGCAGTTTGCACCCGTCGCGTATTTCAGTGTCTGCATTGCAGACACTGAAATACACAGTGGGGCCCTCTTACGGGGGCCCCTGCAGTGCCCATGCCATTGGCATGGGTACTGCAGGGGCCCCCAGGGGCCCAGCGGCACCCCCTACCTCCATCCTGTTCCTGGCGGGAGACCCGCCAGGAACAGGATGGCGGTAGGGGGTGTCAGAATCCCCATGGCGGAGGAGCGCGCTTCGCCGCCATGGAGGATTCTCCCGAGCAGCGGAAAGTCGGCGGGAGACCGCCGACTTTCCGTTTCTGACCGCGGCTGAACCGCCGCGGTCAGAATGCTCGACGGAGCACCGCCAGCCTGTTGGCGGTGCTCCCGTGGTCGGTGACCCTGGCGGTCACCGACCGCCAGGGTCAGAATGACCCCCAAAGTCTCTTTGAAGCACAAAGTACCTGGTTCAAGTGAAAAAATCCCCGCAAAGTGTTGCAGAGGAGGAGAGGCGTGGAAACAAAGGGGTGTACGTCGATTTCTCGGGTCGCACACGGTCGATGCGTCGTTTAGCTTCCACGCAGGGATGGCTGGGTTTCGATTTCCTGCGCTCGGTCGTGGATCCTCTTCGGGTTGCGGGGCTTTCAGACGCCCCGGGTTCTGTGCGTGGAATCCTGGGCTTGTTGACAAGCTCTGCGCCATTCCAGTGGGCAGCACGGGGACATTTCTCCCTCACGGCAGGCGCTGTGTCGATTTCCCCTCTGGAAGTCGGGCATCGTCATCCCAGGTCGGCTGTGCGTCGATTTGGTGGGCTGTGCGTCGAAGTTCCGGTCGCACCGCAGGCACCGCGTCGATCTTTTCCTTGCGAGGTCGAGCGTCATCGTCCCGGTTCGGCGTGCAGTGAATTTTTCATCACAGAACAGGCTGTGCGTAGTTTTTAGCAAGCTGTGCGTCGAATTTCCGCTGCACAAGGAGTCCAGTTGCAGGAGAAAAGTCTTTTTGGTCCTGAGACTTCAGGGAACAGGAGGCAAGCTCTATCCAAGTCCTTGGAGAGCACTTCTTCACCACAGCCAGGGGACAGCAAGGCAGCAAGGCAACAGCAAGGCAGCAGTCCTTCACAGAAAGCAGTCAGGTGAGTCCTTTGAGCAGCCAGGCAGTTCGTCTTGGCAGGATGCAGGTTCTGGTTACAAGTTTCTTCTCCAGGAAGTGTCTGAGGTGGTAGGGCAGAGGCCCTGTATTATACCCAAATGTGCCTTTGAAGTGGGGGAGACTTCAAAGAGTGGCTTAGAAGTGCACCAGGTCCCCTTTCAGTTCAATCCCGTCTGCCAGGGTCCCAGTAGGGTGTGTGGCAGTCCTTTGTGTGAGAGCAGGCCCTCCACCCTCCCAGCCCAGGAAGACCCATTCAAAATGCAGATGTATGCAAGTGAGGCTGAGTACCTTGTGTTTGGGGTGTGTCTGAGTGAATGCACAAGGAGCTGTCAACTAAACCCAGCCAGACGTGGATTGTAAGGCACAGAAAGATTTAAGTGCAGAGAAATGCTCACTTTCTAAAAGTGGCATTTCTAAAATAGTAACATTAAATCCAACTTCACCAGTCAGCAGGATTTTGTATTACCATTCTGGCCATACTAAATTTGACCTTCCTACTCCTTTCAGTTCAGCAGCTACCACTTCAATAATGTATGAGGGCATCCCCAATGTTAGTCTATGAAGGGAACAGGCCTCACAGTAGTATAAAAACTAATTTAGGAGTTTTACACTACCAGGACATGTACACTACACAGGTACATGTCCTTCCTTTTACCTACACAGCACCCTGCTCTAGGGGTTACCTAGGGCACACCTTAAGGGTGACTTATATGTAGTAAAAGGGGAGTTTTAGGCTTGGCAAGTACTTTTAAATGCCAAGTCGAAGTGGCAGTGAAACTGCACACACAGGCCTTGCAATGGCAAGCCTGAGACAAGGTTAAGGGGCTACTTAAGTGGGTGGCACAACCAGGGCTGCAGGCCCACTAGTAGCATTTAATCTACAGGCCCTGGGCACATACAGTGCACATTATTAGGGACTTATAAGTAAATTAAATAGTCCAATTGGGTATGATCCAATGTTACCATGTTTAAAGGGAGAGAGCATATGCACTTTAGCACTGGTTAGCAGTGGTAAAGTGCGCAGAGTCTAAAAACCAGCAAAAAACAGTGTCCAAAAAGTGGAGCGAGGCAGGCAAAAAGTTAGGGGTGACCACCCTAAGGCTGTCAGGTCTAACATGTGTCCCCCCCCAGCTGAAAGTGGGGAGAGCTACCCAACCTCCTGGGAGCTCTCCCCGTTAAGGCAGAAGAGTCTGGAGAGACTATCAGCGTTGGCGTGGTCAATCCCCGGGCGATGCTCCACCTTAAAGTCCATCCCCTGTAGGGAAATGGACCACCTCAAGAGTTTTGGATTTTCACCCCTCATCTGCATGAGCCATCTGACGGGCCTGTGGTCTGTCCGAACCCGAAAGTGAATCCCAAACAGGTAGGGTCCTAACTTCTTCAGGGCCCAGACCACAACAAATGCTTCTCTCTCAATAGCACTCCACCTCTGTTCTCATGGTAATAGCCTTCTGCTGATAAAGGTTACTGGTTGGTCTGAGCCCTCCTCATTTAGCTGTGCTAGAACAGCCCCTATGCCATGCTCTGAAGCGTCTGTCTGCACAATAAATTCCTGGGAGTAGTCAGGGGCCTTGAGCACGGGGGCCGTGCACATGGCTTCCTTCAGAGAATCAAAGGCTTTCTGACAAGCCTCTGTCCAATTCACCAACCTAGGTTGTTTTTTGAAAGTGAGTTCTGTCAAGGGTGACACAATGGTACCATAGCCCTTGAAGAATCTGCGGTAGTATCCAGTGAGGCCTAAAAAGGCTCTCACCTCAGTCTGTGTTCTAGGTGGTTGCCAGGCCTTGATAGTTTCAATCTTGGTCTGGAGTGGCTGCACCTTGCCACCACCTCCTAGGTGTCCTAAGTATACCACGGAACCCTGCCCAGTCTGGCACTTACTAGTCTTGATGGTCAGGCCTGCCTGTTGAAGAGCCTGAAGCACCTCCTTGAGGTGGAGCAGGTGTTCCTCCCAGCTGGAACTGTAGACAGCTATGTCGTCCAGGTAGGCTGCACAGTAGGTATCCTTGCCAGCTAGGACCCTGTTAACCAACCGTTGGAAGGTAGCTGGGGAATTTATCAACCCAAATGGCATCACCCGACACTGGTAATGGCCATCAGGTGTGGAAAATGCTGATCTCTCTTTAGCCCCTTCAGTCAGGGCGATCTGCCAGTACCCTGAAGTAAGATCAAACGTACTCAGGAACTTGGTGGCGCCTAGTCTGTCAACGAGCTCATAAGCTCGGGCATGGGGCGAGCATCAGTCCGTGTGACTGAGTTGAGACCCCGGTAGTCCACACAGAACCTGAGTTCTGGCTTCGCACCGGGGGCAGTAGCTTTAGGAACCAACACCACAGGGCTGGCCCAGGGACTACTGGATTTCTCAATAACCCCTAAAGTCAACATCTTGGAGACCTCCTCCTTGACGCTGGCCTTCACCTTATCTGATAACCTGTAAATTTTGTTCTTCACAAGGGGACTGTCACCAGTGTCAATGTCATGAACACATAGGTGGGTCAGCCCAGGAGTAAAGGAGAACAGGGAGGAGAACTACTCTAACAGCTCCTAGCAGTCTCCTCTCTGGTTTAGAGTCAGGGAGTCAGAGAGAATGACACAATCCACTGACCCATCACCTTCTTTAGCAGAGAGGAGGTCGGGGAGAGGTTCATTCTCCTCTTCCATGCCCTCATCTGTGACCAGGAGCATACTGACCTCAGACCTCTCAAAGTGAGGTTTAAGCCGTTTGTGATGGAGGACCCTTAAGGGGTGCCTAGGGGTCTTGAGGTCCACTAGGTAAGTGGCCTCCCCTTTACACTCCTTGATCTCAAAGGGGCCAGTCCAGCGATCCTGGAGAGCCCTGGGCTCTACTGGCTCCATCACCGAAACTTTGTCTCCAGGTGAGAACTCAACCAGAGTGGTCTTCCGGTCATACCACTCCTTCATCACCTCTTGACTGGCCTCGAGGTTACTCTTGGCCTGCTTCCAGAAGCGTTGGTTTTGGTTACGGAGGGCCAGCATGTAGCTGACCACATCCTGGGAGGTGTCTTGGGATCTTTCTCCCAGCCCTATTTAACAATGCTTAGAGGTCCCCTGACAGGGTGACCATAGAGAAGCTCAAAGGGGCTGAACCCCACCCCGTTCTGGGGCACCTCTCTGTAAGCAAACAACAGGCATGGTAAAAGGACGTCCCACTTACGCCTCATGGCTTCAGTCAGGCCACTAATCATGCCCTTCAGGGTCTTGTTGAATCTCTCAACAAGCCCATTGGATTGAGGATGATAAGGGGTGATAAACCGGTAGGTCACTCCACACTCATCCCACATGGACTTCATGTACTCAGACATGAAGTTTGTGCCCCTGTCAGACGCAACCTCCTTAGGGAATCCCACACGGGTAAATATTCCCAACAGGGCTCTGGTCACCACCGGTGCAGTCACTGTTCTCAGAGGGATGGCCTCTGGATAGCGGGTGGCATGGTCCACCAAAACCAGGATGAACCTGTTGCCCAAGGCAGTTTTGGGGTCCAAGGGACCAACAATGTCGATGCCCACCCTTTCAAAGGGGGTGCCAACGACCGGGAGTGGGAGCAGGGGAGCATTAAGCTGTTTCCCTGTCTTCCCACTAGCCTGGCAGGTGGGGCAAGCTCTGCAGAACTTATCTGAGGCTATCCTCATTCTGGGGCAATGGAAGTGGGTGACAAGCCTGTTAAAGGTCTTGTCTTGGCCCAGGTGTCCTGCCAGGGGGATGTCTTGAGCCAGACCCAGTAGTAAGGCCCGGTAACACTTGGGGACCACCAGCACACATGCTGCCCCAGGACCTGGAACCTTAGGCTCACTGTAAAGGAGATCATTCTCCCAGTGAATATGGTGAGTGCCAGAGGCGTCACCTGCTGCTTAGGCTTTGGCCTGTTGCCTCATACCCTCAAGGGTTGGGCATTCCTTCTGCACCTTGCAGAATTCTGTCCTGGTTGGCCCACCCTCTACTTGCCAGCCAGCAAGTTCAGGTAGGTTACCCAGGTCAGCTATGTTCTCCCCAGTTGGCTCAGGGGCCTCTTCCTCCTCAGGGGCCCCATCCACCACCGTGGGAACATTTGAGGCGGGTTTTTCCATGCCTCTTGCCCTTCCTCTTGGCAGCTGTCTGGGCCATTGTTCCAGGCTCCAGACGCCCTTGACTCCCTTCCCGGGCAGCCCTGGACTGTGTGGTCATGCAGACCCACTCAGGCAAACGTAACATCTCCAGGTGGGATCTGAGCTCTACCTCTTTCCAGGCAGTATGCTCAAGATCATTGCCTAGCAGACAATCTACAGGCATGGCAGGACTTACAGCTACTTTCAAAGTACCAGAGAACCCCCCCCCCACTCAAAGGGAACCAGAGCTACCGGTAGGTGAATCTCACGATTGTCAGTGACTATGACCTGGTGGAATGTATTTGGGACTATCTGCTCTGATGACACCAGCTGACTCTTGACAGTAGTCATACTGGCTCCTGTGTCACGCAGAGCCTCCACCCTTTGCCCATCAATGGTGACCCACCTCCTATACTTTGAAGTATTTTCTGGCATGTGGGCTTTAGGCACCATCTCTCTTTCTCCCAGGGACACCAAGGAAACCTATGCCTGCTCCCCTAAGCTAACTGGGACTGTCTCCCCACTGAGCGCTACACTAGCCAACCCAGGTGTCTGTCCAGTGGTGGACTGTGCCCTCTTGAGGCACTGGGAGTCGCCCTTAGAGTGTCCAAACTGGTAGCACTCTAAACATTTGGGGATGAACTTCCCTAATGCTTTATCAAAATACCCTGGCTTCTTGGCAAACCTAGGAGAGGAATGGTGACCATCCCCCCTTGGGAATTCTTTTGGGAGCCTTTTGAGAACTTCTTATCTTTAAGTTTTTCTCCCCCCTCTTTCTTCTGTTGGGAATCCTGACCACCTTTGTGGGAATCCCCCCCAGATACCTTTTTGGACACTCTGGTGCTAACCCAGAGGTCCACCTCCTCAGTAAGCTTCCTGGGGTCAGTCAGCTTACTATCTACCAAGTGCTGGCGCAACTCTGTAAAAGAAATACTGAGGGGCATACTTATACTCTGTTTGCACCGAATTAGTGTAATTTTTTTCTACTCTAATTCGGTGCAAAACTAACTCCATATTTATACTTTGGTGCTAGACCCCTCTAGCGCCAAATTTATGGAGTTAAAGTCATTTTTTTAAAGTGGAGACCTACCTTGCCTTAATGAGATGCAAGGTAGGCGTTCCCGTGCAAAAAATGACTCTATGGCCTTAACGCCATATTTAGGGGCATATTTATACTCTGTGGCATATTTATACTCTGCACCGAATTAGCGTAATTTTTTTACTCTAATTCGGTGCAAATCTAACTCCATATTTATCCTTTGGTGCTAGACCTGTCTTGCACCAAGGCCCTGATTTATACTTTTTTTGCGCCACATTAATGTCATTTTTTGACTTAAAAGTTGCGCAAACGTACACAATATTGGCCCTTATTTATACTTTTTGCTACAAAACTGCACTAACTCAGTTTTGCACCAAAAAGTTTAGCACCGGCTTGCACCATTTCTGTGCACGAGCCGGGTGTTAGAAATGGGGTCTTTGGTTGACAGTCAGGTTACCCCCTGTTCAAGCAAGGACCCTCACTCTAGTTAGGATAAAAGAGAATCACCCTCAGCTAACCCCTGCTTACCCCCTTGGTAGCTTGGCAGAGCAGTAGGCTTAACCTCAGAGTGCTGGGCGTAAAGTATTTGTACCAACACACACAGTAACTTAATGAAAACACTACAAAATGACACAACACCAGTTTAGAAAAATAGGAAATATTTATCTAGACAAAACAAGACCAAAACGACAAAAATCCAACATACACAAGTCAAGTTATGATTTTTAAAAGGTTTAAAATAAAAAGAGTCTTTAGGTAGTTGTAACAACACACTAGCGCTGCTAGCGTGTAAATGTACCTGGTTTGCGTCAAAAATAACCCCGCACGGGCTGTGCGCGTCGAAAATAACCCTGCACGGTTATATGCGTCGAAAACAACTCGGCACGGCGATGCGCGTCGAAACAGCCAGCCACGCGACGGTCCGAAAGTCCCGCGGCGCAGGTTGCGATCTCTCAGCCTTCGTCAGCGATGCTGCGCGTCGTTTCTCCTGCTCCGGGCGTCGATTCTTCGGTCGCGTTTCCTGCGGCGTCGTTTCTCAGCTGTGGAGCCGGCGTCGCGTCGTTTTCTCAGCCGCGATCGGATTCGCGTCGATCTTTTCTCCGCACGGCGCTCGGTGCGTGTATTTTTGTCCTTAGGCTGCCAGCCTCTCCTTTCAGGGTCCCAGGAACTGGAAGGGCACCACAGAGCAGAGTAGGGGTCTCTCCAGAGACTCCAGGTGCTGGCAGGAAGAAGTATTTGCTATCCCTGAGACTTCAATAACAGGAGGCAAGCTCTACATCAAGCCCTTGGAGATTTCTTCTTCAAGATGGAAGGCACACAAAGTCCAGTCTTTGCCCTCTTACTCTGGCAGAAGCAGCACTGCAGGAAAGCTCCACAAAGCACAGTCACAGGCAGGGCAGCACTTGTTCCTCAGCGATCAGCTCTTCTCCAGGCAGAGGTTCCCCTTGATTCCAGAAGTGTTTCTAAAGTTTGTAAGTTTGGATGCCCTTCTTATACCCATTTTAGTCTTTGAAGTCACCTTCCTTCAAAGGGGACTCACACCTTCTTGTGAAATCCTGCCTTGCCCAGGCAAGGCCTCAGACACACACCAGGGGGCTGGAGACAGCATTGTCAGAGGCAGGCACAGTCCTTTCAGATGAGAGTGACCACTCCACCCCTCCCTCCTAGCAGAGATGGCTAATCAGGAAATGCAGATCACACCCCAGCTCCCTTTGTGTCACTGTCTGGTGTGAGGTGAAAAACAACCCAACTGTCAACTGACCCAGACAGGGAATCCACAAACAAGGCAGAGTCACAGAATGGTTTAAGCAAGAAAATGCTCACTTTCTAAAAGTGGCATTTCCAAACTCACAATCTCAAAATCAACTTTACTAAAAGATGCATTTTTAAATTGTGAGTTCAGGGATCCCAAACTCCACCTGTCCATCTCTTCTCTAGGGGAATCTACACTTTAATCATATTTAAAGGTAGCCCCCATATTATCCTATGAGAGAGACAGACCTTGCAACAGTGAAAACGAAATTGGCAGTATTTCACTGTCAGGACATATAAACCACATTACTATATGTCCTACCTTATCCATACACTGCACCCTGCCCTTGGGGCTACCTAGGGCCTACCTTAGGGGTGCCTTACATGTAAGAAAAGGGAAGGTTTAGGCCTGGCAAGTGGGTACACTTGCCAAGTCGAATTTACAGTGTAAGAATACACACACAGACACTGCAGTGGCAGGTCTGAGACATGATTACAGAGCTACTTATGTGGGTGGCACAACCAGTGCTGCAGGCCCACTAGTAGCATTTGATTTACAGGCCCTGGCACCTCTAGTGCACCTTACTAGGGACTTACTAGTAAATCAAATATGCCAATCATGGATAAACCACTTACATACAATTTAAACAGGAGAGTATATGCACTTTAGCACTGGTTAGCAGTGGTAAAGTGCTCAGAGTTGAAAAGCCAACAGCAACATGTCAGAAAGATATAGGAGGCAGGAGGCAAAAAAGTCTGGGGATGACCCTGCATAAGCAAAAGTCCAACACGACCCCCTACCAGCCTAAAGCCAGGGGAGAACAATCAATACCTTGATGTACTTCCCTGATTGGGGCGATAGAACAGGGACCCAGGCCCACAACAGCAGGGGCATGTTCCAGTTCTACGCCTTCCTGACTCCAGTTGGATCCCTCTGTCCATACTCTCAGGGCCCACTAAGCTAACCCATGGGGAACCCTTCTCCACATCTACAGACACCATCTGTGCAACACCTAACTTTACTTTGCTCACAGATGTATTGCAATGGGCAGATAGTACCACCAGGGCCAACACAGTGGTGTTGCCCACTCCACCCCCGGGGTGTGACTCTCGTCCTCCCCCCCCCAGGGGCAACTCTGTCCACCAGGACAGCAAGCCACAGTGGCCCCAGACAACTGTCAGGGATGAGAGCCCGACCTCAGGCCTCTCTAACCACTGTGACTGTGGAGAGTGGGGGGTGGTAGCCCCAGGTGCCTGGCACCCTTTGACCACTCTCTCTTCCACCAGGTCAGGGATGACAACCTGACCCTGGTCCTCCCCTCTGGGGCTCTGTACCCTCCCTGCAGAAGCGGCACCCCCAGAGTCAAAAACTGTCAGGGTGCTTGTAGAAGCAGTCCTGCACAATTCTTCCATCAGTGCAGGGATGTTAACCTGCAACTGATTCTCCAACCTGGGGTCTGTACCCTCAGGTTGGACCAGGGCCAGGGGTGAGGCTTCCCTCCCCCTGCCCTCTCTTCTGGGGTCCTGAACCACCCAACTAGGAGTGACCCCCCCAGAAGACAACATGGTAGGGGCACTGTTAGCAGTAGCCCCTTCCTCCAGGTCAGGGGGGACACCCTTAACCTGGCCTCCCAATCCAGGGTCTGTACCCACAGACTGGATCACTGCCTGGCAAACCAGGACTTCCTGGGGGGCATACCTACCCCCTACCAGGTCAGAGTTTACCCTCTGAACCTGGTCATCCAACCCAGGGTCACCACCCTGCGGTTGAACCACTGCCTGGCACACCAGGACTTCCTTGGGAGCACACTTACCCCCCATCAGGTCAGAGTTTACCCCCTGAACCTGATCATTCAACCCAGAGTCACCACCCTGCGGTTGAACCATTGCCTGGCACACCAGGACTTCCAGGGGGGCACACTTACCCCCCTCAAGGGACACACTGTCCCGAAGGGCCACACAAGAGTCTGGCTGGCGCAGGTCTCCTGACCTCTGCCCATCTGACAGAGTCTGGATTCCCCCCAACCCAGAAATGGTCTCACCAAGGTCATTCATGGGGGGCTCTGCTCTCAGAGCTGACCCCTGACCCTCCAGGTTCTCCACTGGGGTCCGCCACCCCCTCTCAACCCTCTGTCTGGACTTCTGCACCCCCTCACTAGGAGTGGTACTGCCAGACACCAGAACTGGTGGGACGCTGGCTACAGCGGCCCCCCCAAGTTCTCCTGACACTGTGGGGTCTCCTTCAACAGATGGCCCTATGGTACAGGCTAGGCTCCCCTCCTGGTGTTCCCGCAGGGAACCCTCCAGGACCTGGGACCGGATCTCGGGCACCTTGGGCCTCAACCCATCCCCATTCCCTCTCCTCTGAGACTGGACATGGGGTCCCTCACCCATCCCACTACACTGGGACCTACCTGGGACACTACAATCCTTCCCTACCTCACCTGGTTGGGAACTACCTAGACCACTCCTCTCAGGAGCACCCCCAAATGCCTCTTCAGACTCTCTGGTACTCACCCAGAAGTCTGCCTCCATTGTAAGCTCCCTGGGGTCAGAGAACTCACACTCCACCTGGTGTTGGCATAGCTCTGGAAAATAAGGACTAGACATATGCTCTCCAGCAATTACATCACTCAGCCCCTCACATGAATTAACCAAAGTACCCTTCACCCAACCATCCAGTGACTCTGCTTTGAAAAAGCACCCCACATCACCCTCCTGAGACTGGTGAGACAGTACCTGACTGTCCCTGACACTCAACCCACACTCTTCTGGGATGTTTTCACACTCCATAACCAGGACTTCTACCTGGGGGGAACCCCTCTCCCTGTCACTCTCACTTAGAGTCAGTAGAGTGTCCCTCCCACCAGTAGGAATATGACTCCCCATGCCAGTTCCCCAATCCACCTCAGGGACCCTGTGCATCACTGGAGCTACCTCATACCCCTGAACCTCCTGGCGTGTGTTAACTCCCTCCTTCAAGTAGGGCACCACCTCTCTGGGCAGGTGCACTTCTGCAGCATCACTGGATATACAATTGTTGCTGCCACCATTCCAGCTGGACTCAGCCCTCATGACTTCCAGCTCTTTCAATTTAAGCTCGTAAGCATAAATCATTTTTTTAATCTCTAAGTTCCTCCTCCTTACTTCCAACTCTTCCCACTTGTCATACTCCCTTTGCATCCTCAACTTTTCTGCCTCCAACCGGCGAACCCTTTCTGCCTGTCTGTCCTGTAACTCTTCAGGAGTCAGACCCTTGGGTGACACCCTGCCATCCCTCCTGGGGACCCTCCCCCCAGGCGTAACAGGTACCTCCACTACACCACTGTGTATCCTCTGCACTTCCCCACCCACATTCTCCTCCTCTGTGTGCCCTCCAGCCTTCTTGATTGTCACCCCGGCCCTCTGTGCCTGTTGCAGCTCCCCCTCCCTGGTGGAGCTCTCAGTGGGACAGTCAAGATCTTTAAGGAACTGTTTCAATTGAGCAACTGAGTACTCCTTCAGTTTCTCCATTTCAAACACAGCTCCAGCTGTTGCATCTCCAGATTGAGACATGATGGTCACAAGTGCAAAGTTCCAAAGGCAGAAAATAAGTTCCCAATGAAGTAAAAAGAATCAGTCAAGGGATCAGCAAAATCATGGAAGTAGAATAAAAAGAGTCCTTAAGAGAAAAATCAAAAGATCACCAAACAAGTAGTATGTGGTCACGTAGTGGTCTGAGATCAAAACAGTAGTGTACACTTAATTACTGTATGTCAAGTACAAATACAAGTCCAATCCCACCGCTGCCACCAATGTTAGAAATGGGGTCTTTGGTTGACAGTCAGGTTACCCCCTGTTCAAGCAAGGACCCTCACTCTAGTTAGGATAAAAGAGAATCACCCTCAGCTAACCCCTGCTTACCCCCTTGGTAGCTTGGCAGAGCAGTAGGCTTAACCTCAGAGTGCTGGGCGTAAAGTATTTGTACCAACACACACAGTAACTTAATGAAAACACTACAAAATGACACAACACCAGTTTAGAAAAATAGGAAATATTTATCTAGACAAAACAAGACCAAAACGACAAAAATCCAACATACACAAGTCAAGTTATGATTTTTAAAAGGTTTAAAATAAAAAGAGTCTTTAGGTAGTTGTAACAACACACTAGCGCTGCTAGCGTGTAAATGTACCTGGTTTGCGTCAAAAATAACCCCGCACGGGCTGTGCGCGTCGAAAATAACCCTGCACGGTTATATGCGTCGAAAACAACTCGGCACGGCGATGCGCGTCGAAACAGCCAGCCACGCGACGGTCCGAAAGTCCCGCGGCGCAGGTTGCGATCTCTCAGCCTTCGTCAGCGATGCTGCGCGTCGTTTCTCCTGCTCCGGGCGTCGATTCTTCGGTCGCGTTTCCTGCGGCGTCGTTTCTCAGCTGTGGAGCCGGCGTCGCGTCGTTTTCTCAGCCGCGATCGGATTCGCGTCGATCTTTTCTCCGCACGGCGCTCGGTGCGTGTATTTTTGTCCTTAGGCTGCCAGCCTCTCCTTTCAGGGTCCCAGGAACTGGAAGGGCACCACAGAGCAGAGTAGGGGTCTCTCCAGAGACTCCAGGTGCTGGCAGGAAGAAGTCTTTGCTATCCCTGAGACTTCAATAACAGGAGGCAAGCTCTACATCAAGCCCTTGGAGATTTCTTCTTCAAGATGGAAGGCACACAAAGTCCAGTCTTTGCCCTCTTACTCTGGCAGAAGCAGCACTGCAGGAAAGCTCCACAAAGCACAGTCACAGGCAGGGCAGCACTTGTTCCTCAGCGATCAGCTCTTCTCCAGGCAGAGGTTCCCCTTGATTCCAGAAGTGTTTCTAAAGTTTGTAAGTTTGGATGCCCTTCTTATACCCATTTTAGTCTTTGAAGTCACCTTCCTTCAAAGGGGACTCACACCTTCTTGTGAAATCCTGCCTTGCCCAGGCAAGGCCTCAGACACACACCAGGGGGCTGGAGACAGCATTGTCAGAGGCAGGCACAGTCCTTTCAGATGAGAGTGACCACTCCACCCCTCCCTCCTAGCAGAGATGGCTAATCAGGAAATGCAGATCACACCCCAGCTCCCTTTGTGTCACTGTCTGGTGTGAGGTGAAAAACAACCCAACTGTCAACTGACCCAGACAGGGAATCCACAAACAAGGCAGAGTCACAGAATGGTTTAAGCAAGAAAATGCTCACTTTCTAAAAGTGGCATTTCCAAACTCACAATCTCAAAATCAACTTTACTAAAAGATGCATTTTTAAATTGTGAGTTCAGGGATCCCAAACTCCACCTGTCCATCTCTTCTCTAGGGGAATCTACACTTTAATCATATTTAAAGGTAGCCCCCATATTATCCTATGAGAGAGACAGACCTTGCAACAGTGAAAACGAAATTGGCAGTATTTCACTGTCAGGACATATAAACCACATTACTATATGTCCTACCTTATCCATACACTGCACCCTGCCCTTGGGGCTACCTAGGGCCTACCTTAGGGGTGCCTTACATGTAAGAAAAGGGAAGGTTTAGGCCTGGCAAGTGGGTACACTTGCCAAGTCGAATTTACAGTGTAAGAATACACACACAGACACTGCAGTGGCAGGTCTGAGACATGATTACAGAGCTACTTATGTGGGTGGCACAACCAGTGCTGCAGGCCCACTAGTAGCATTTGATTTACAGGCCCTGGCACCTCTAGTGCACCTTACTAGGGACTTACTAGTAAATCAAATATGCCAATCATGGATAAACCACTTACATACAATTTAAACAGGAGAGTATATGCACTTTAGCACTGGTTAGCAGTGGTAAAGTGCTCAGAGTTGAAAAGCCAACAGCAACATGTCAGAAAGATATAGGAGGCAGGAGGCAAAAAAGTCTGGGGATGACCCTGCATAAGCAAAAGTCCAACACCGGGCACCATATTTATGGAATGGTGCAAGCCGGTGCAAAGGGTAAGCTAGAGTAAAAAAAAATGACTTTAGTTGGGTGGGGCTGGCAGTATAGAAGGAGAGGGTTTAGCACCAAAAAACTACTTTAGGCATGTTAGAGTAAAAAAAAAAATGACTCTAACCAGATTAGCGTCTTTTATGGTGCTAAACCTACCATGCCACATGACTCATGCCTTAGAAAAGGCAGGAGTCATGCCCACCACCCCAATGGCCAGCACAGTGGACAGCGGTCCCCTGGGCATTACCATTGCACCCTGTGTCATGTATGGGGGCCCATTTCAGGGCCCCCTATGGCACTTTCAAAAATAAAATGCAATCTTACCTGAACTTACCTGGGATGGGGTCCTCCATCCTCCGCAGTCCCTCTGGTGTGGGTGGGGGTGTCCCTGGGGAGGGCACCTGTGGGCTTATTCCATGGTGTTCCACCATGGAAATAGGCCCACAGGTCCCCTAACGCCTGCCCTGACCCAGGCTTCAAAAAATGGGGGAAAGCAAGCTTTGCCCCATTTTTTGACCCCTCCTCCCTCGCACCATTTTTGTATGGGAGTATAAATATGGCGTTCAGGCCATAGAGTAATTTTTTGCACACAAACGCCTACCTTGCATCTCATTAAGGCAAGGGAGGTTTCCACTTCCAAAAAATGACTTTAACTCCATAAATTTGGCGCTAGATGGGTCTAGCACAAAAGTATAAATATGGAGTTAGTTTTGCACTGAATTAGAATAAAAAAACAATGACGCTAATTCAGTGCAAACAGAGTATAAATATGCCCTATAAGGTCAAAAAATGATGCTAATCTGGTTAGAGTCATTTATTTTGACTCAAACCTGCCTAACGTCATTTTTGTAAAAGTTAGACTACCCTTTGCACCGGCTTGCACCATTCCATAAATATGGTGCCCAGCTGGTGCTAAAAAATGGTGTAAGTCGGTGCAAAACGTTTTGGTGCAAAACTGCGTTAGTGCAGTTTTGCACCAAAAAGTATAAATAAGGCCCTGAGTATATGCTCTCTCAGAATCAAGTCATATAACCCTTTGTAATCATCTACTTTGCTGCCCCGCACCCATCCATTCAGTGCCTTACTGGAAAAGTCAAAGAAATCTACCCATGTTTGTGTGGACTGTTTGGTGCTGGCCCTGAACTTCGGACGGTATCCCTCAGGGGTCAGCACAAACTTGGCAAGTAAAATGGCTTTCTGAAGTGGGTATGTGTTTTGATCCTTTGGATCCAGTGTGAGAAGTGTGTCCCTCCCCAGTGCTGGCATATAACTCCACATAGCTGTACCCCATTGCCCTTCAGGAACCTCATGAGTCCTTAGTGCAACTTCATAAGCAGCTAGCCACTTATCTATGTCATCTCCCACCACAAAACTGGGCACCACATTTTTGGGAATACGAACCTTCTTTTCTCCAGCAGGTCCTGTCTGTATGCTGCCACCATTACTGCTGGACTCAGACTGTCTTGCCTTGATCTCCAGCTCCTTGAGACTCAGTTTATGAGCCAACAATAGTTTCTTTTCAGCCAAGGCTCTCTCAGCTGCAGCTTCAGCTCTTTCAGCTTCATTCTGTTTGGCTGCTCTTTCAGCCTCAGCTTGCTTGGCTTCTCTCTTTGCCCTCCTTTCCTCCTGTTGAGCCTCAATTTTTAGCCTTGACATTTGCAACTGAAACTCTCTCTCCTTTCTCCTTTCCTCTGCGGTCAGGCTTTGATCAGAGACACTGCTCCCTGGTTTCGCAGGGGGCACAGTTGCAGTGGTATCATCCACTGGTGGCAAAAATCCTCTGGGGAGCCATCTTCTGGCTCCTCCTCCTCAGCACCCTCCTCTGAATGGGATTCTGCCCAGGCCCCTTAGCGCCTTTTGAAATTCCTGCTTTCTGGAGGCACCTTGGGTGGGTACACCCATATGCCTGCAGAATCCTTTCAGCTGTTTGACAGTGTATGTTTCCAACAGGGCTAGGTCAAAATCTCCTGTTTGAGACCCAGCCTGAGACATGTTGAGTGAGGATTTTGGTAACAAAATTGACAGGAAAAGCGAAATTGCAGAAAGAATATAAAAATCAAGTTGACCTTCAACTGTGGGTAGGTAGTGAAATACTTAGCTACTGTATGTCACTGCACAAATACAAGTCCTATCCTCACCGCTGATCACCAATGTTAGATATGGGGTTTTTGGTTGGCAGTCAGGTTACCCCCTGTCCAAGCAAGGACCCTCACTCTAGTCAGGGTAAGTCACACACAATCCAAATTATCCTGTGCCCACCATCTGGTAACTTGACACTGAGCAGTAAGGCTTAACTTACAAGGCAATGTATAAAGTATTTGTGCAATAAATCATACAATAACACTATATAGCACCACAAAAAATACACCACACAGTGTTTAGAAAAATATATAATATTTATCTGGATATTTGCAGGTCAAAATGATCAAAGATGCAATAAGAAAATGTAAAGATATCACTGAAAAGGGATATAAAGTGTCTTAAGTCTTTTAAAAGCAAACAAAGGGGGTCATTCTGACCCTGGCGGTCAGTGTTAAAGCGGCGGCCAACCCGCCAACAGGCTGGCGGTCCAAAAAATGGAATTCTGACCCTGGCGGGAACCGCCAACACAGGCCGCCGCTTTAACGCTCCGACCGCCACGGCGGCACAAACAAACAGCGCAGCGGTCACTGCCAACAGGCAGGCGGCAGACAATGTACCGCCCACACTATCACAACTCACCAATCCGCCACCTTTTCCGGGGCGGGAGCCCCGCTGATAAAAACACGGCGGAAACAGACTACGAACGGGAAAACGCTCACCTATACACACTCCACGAGGAAGGAGGACAGCATGGAACCCGAATTAAACATCCTACCAGCTATTGTCTACCTGCTCATCTACCACGAGTACGAACGCCGGCGCAGACGACAACGGTGAGTACTGCACCTACGACACAGGGGAGGGGGGAGGAGGAAAGGTTACGGGCACACACATATGCGACACCCCCCCCAACTATCTACACACCAATGCAGAGCAACAAGTCACAGTGACACCCCCCAAACCTCCCAGAAAAATGCAAAGACATAATAAAATTGAGATTTATAATTTATGTATAAAATAGGTTCATTGAAGTCATGGTAAATTAGCAATATGAAATATAAAAAATAAAGAATGAACAATGCGAAATCTATAAACATAGGCAATAAGTCCTGCACAGTCACTTAAATTTCCACTGTCCGTGGGCCAAAGTGTATCAACACATGGGCAAAGCCCACACAGGAGACCTGAGTCCGTTGGAGAGAACACTGCTGGGGCATCAGATGACAAAACTACAGGCACCTCAGGGGGAAGGGAAGGGGGGGCACCTCAGCCACATGAGTCCACGACACCAGATCCACGAAGGGTCCACCATGCCCACTGTGCCATCCTGGGGAGTGCAAAGCCACAGTCTCACAAGTCTCTACAGTGGGTGGTCTGCCCACTGTGCCATCCTGGGGAGTGCAGAGACATAGGCCATCAGGTGGATTACAGACTCCACAGGTAATGGAGGAGGCAGGGTGCCCCGAGTGCAGCGTCAACACTAGCTCGACACAGAACCGGCACTGTCAATGGGCCAGCGGTGCTTGACATGAAGGGCCCAGCGGAGCGGTGCTTGACAGGAAGGGCCCAGCGGAGCGGTGCTTGACAGGAAGGGCCCAGCGGAGCGGTGCTTGACAGGAAGGGCCCACCCGAGCGGTGCTTGAGACGGCGGGGCCCAGCGGAGCGGTGCTTGACAGGAAGGGCCCAGCGGAGCGGTGCTTGAGAAGGCGGGGCCCAGCGGAGCGGTGCTTGACAGGAAGGGCCCAGCGGAGCGGTGCTTGAGAAGGCGGGGCCCAGCGGAGCGGTGCTTGAGATGAAGGGCCCAGCGGAGCGGTGCTTGAGAAGGCGGGGCCCAGCGGAGCGGTGCTTGACAGGAAGGGCCCAGCGGAGCGGTGCTTGAGATGAAGGGCCCAGCGGAGCGGTGCTTGAGAAGGCGGGGCCCAGCGGAGCGGTGCTTGACAGGAAGGGCCCAGCGGAGCGGTGCTTGACAGGAAGGGCCCAGCGGAGCGGTGCTTGACAGGAAGGGCCAAGCGGAACGGTGCTTGAGACGGCGGGGCCCAGCGGAGCGGTGCTTGACAGGAAGGGCCCAGCGGAGCGGTGCTTGAGAAGGCGGGGCCCAGCAGAGCGGTGCTTGACAGGAAGGGCCCAGCGGAGCGGTGCTTGACAGGAAGGGCCCAGCGGAGCGGTGCTTGAGAAGGCGGGGCCCAGCGGAGCGGTGCTTGAGATGAAGGGCCCAGCGGAGCGGTGCTTGAGAAGGCGGGGCCCAGCGGAGCGGTGCTTGACAGGAAGGGCCCAGCGGAGCGGTGCTTGAGAAGGCGGGGCCCAGCGGAGTGGTGCTTGACAGGAAGGGCCCAGCGGAGCGGTGCTTGAGAAGGCGGGGCCCAGCGGAGCTGTGCTTGAGATGAAGGGCCCAGCGGAGCGGTGCTTGAGAAGGCGGGGCCCAGCGGAGCGGTGCTTGACAGGAAGGGCCCAGCGGAGCGGTGCTTGACAGGAAGGGCCCAGCGGAGCGGTGCTTGAGGCGGCAGGGCCCAGCGGAGCGGTGCTTGACAGGAAGGGCCCAGCGGAGCGGTGCTTGGCAGGAAGGGCCCAGCGGAGCGGTGCTTGAGAAGGCGGGGCCCAGCGGAGCGGTGCTTGACAGGAAGGGCCCAGCGGAGCGGTGCTTGAGAAGGCGGGGCCCAGCGGAGCGGTGCTTGACAGGAAGGGCCCAGCGGAGCGGTGCTTGAGAAGGCGGGGCCCAGCGGAGCGGTGCTTGAGATGAAGGGCCCAGCGGAGCGGTGCTTGAGAAGGCGGGGCCCAGCGGAGCGGTGCTTGAGATGAAGGGCCCAGCGGAGCAGTGCTTGAGAAGGTGGGGCCCAGCGGAGCGGTGCTTGACAGGAAGGGCCCAGCGGAGCGGTGCTTGACAGGAAGGGCCCAGCGGAGCGGTGCTTGAGAAGGCGGGGCCCAGCGGAGCGGTGCTTGAGAAGGCGGGGCCCAGCGGAGTGGTGCTTGACAGGAAGGGCCCAGCGGAGCGGTGCTTGAGAAGGCGGGGCCCAGCGGAGCAGTGCTTGACAGGAAGGGCCCAGCGGAGCGGTGCTTGAGACAGCGGGGCCCAGCGGAGCGGTGCTCTTCACGGCAGGGCCCTCTTCAGCGGTGCTCTTCACGGCGGGGCCCTCTTCAGCGGTGCCTGTCTTGGCGGGGCCCTCTTCAGCGGTGCTCCTCACGGCGGGGCCCTCTTCAGCGGTGCCTGTCTTGGCGGGGCCCTCTTCAGCGGTGCTTCTCCTGTCTTTCAAGGGAGCCAGACCTGGCCAGGACTCCCTGCTTAGTCGCCCTCCGACCGTGCAGTTGCTGGACCCTTCTGTGACGGAGTCCTGGGCCCCGTGGGTGTCCTCACTCACACCCGGGATGGGGCTTGTGGGGCCCTCCTAGTCCGCGCCCCTGCTGGCTGACTTCTCCGCACTGCTGCCCTTGCCCTCCTTCGATGAGGCTCTCTGGCCCTTGCCTCCCCTGGATGTTGTGGCAGGTGACGGCCCAGGACTTTGCTCCTTGGGGGCAGCCGTGTCAGTCCTCTCGCGGCGGCCCTTGATTTTACGGGTCCTCTTTCCAGGGGGGGGGGGGCTGGCTGTCCCCTTGCTGCTGGCCGATGTATCAGTGCTGGGAAAGGGTGGACTCCAAAACCTGTGCACAATGGTGACACTTGAAGCAGGGCTGGTGGTGGCTGAGGTGCTCTTGGGACTCTTAGCAGATGGAGGGGGTGGGTCAGGTGAGGCAAAGAGGTTATGTTTGGAGAGGTAAAGTTTTTTAGGACCAATGTAAAGGGTAGTTGTAGTGGGTATGGGAGTGGAGGAAGAGGATGTGGTTGTAGGAGAGTCAGGTGTGCTGTCTTTGGGTGCAGGTGCTTGTGACGTAGGCTGTGGTGAGGTGGTTGGCTGTTGGGTGGGTGGCTGCCTGCGTTTGTGTGTCTTGGAAGAGGGGGTGACAGACACAGTGGGAGAGGACACAGGGGACGTGTAAATGGCAGTGGGGGTGGTGACTGCATGTGTGCGGACTGTACTGGAGGGTGTGCTGGTGATGGAAGGACTGGCTGATGGTGGTGTGCATGCAGGTGTGAGTGGAGACGTCACAGGGAGGGAGGAGGCAGACGAGGAGGAGGGGGACACAGAGGTGGTAGTGACTGTTGGCATGTCTGCATCTGGGTGTTGCTTGGGTGAATGCTTGTGTGATCTGTGGTGCTTATGTCTGGATGAGCTGCCCTTGGGTGTTGAGGTGTGTGCAGGCTGGTCTGATGGTGTGGAAGGGATTGGCTGAGGAACAGGAGACAGAGACAGGGTGGAGGCAGTTAGAAGAGGGAGGCTGGAAACAGGGACAATGGCTGTCGTCAGTGCTGAGGCCAGAGCATTGAACGATCGTTGATGGGCAGCCTGACCCGAATGAATGCCCTCCAGGTATGCATTGCTCCGATGCACCTCCCTCTCTACCCCCTGGATGGCATTCAAAAGGGTAGACTGCCCAACAATGATGGTCTGTAGGAGGTCAATGACCTCCTCACTGAGGGCAGCAGGGGTAACAGGGGCAGGGCCTGAGGTGCCTGGGGCGAAGGAGATGCCCGCCTTCTTGGGCGAGCGGGCACGGAGCAAAGGCTGAGGGGCTGCTGGGAGGGCGGAGCTGGTGCGCTGGGTGGCGGCTGTACCTGTTGAGGCGGGGGGCACGGATGTTGCCGCCACCGCTAGGGAGCTCCCTTCCGAGGACGTGTCGGTGTCGCTGGTGTCACCACGGGTCCCCGTTGTGGTGCTCCCCTCGCCCTCCGTATCACTGGTGACCTCGGTGTCTGTACCATGGCCCACCGGGGCCTTGTGAGTTGCAGCTCCCTCGTGCTCCGATGCCAATTCTCCTCCGCCTGATGATGCTAATGCACACATGCACAAGAAGATAAAGAAAAAGGGTGGGGGGAGAAATAAAAACAGGTTGAGTGCATGCATTGTCAACACCGTTGGTGAGAGTACAGACACAGGAGCCTCATGCACTACGCCGCGCAATCGGGGTACACTACTCAGTACTTGTGACTAGGCCAACAGGTCTATGGACAACAAATGCGCACATGGGTGATGCTGGACCATGGATTGCTGTACTTGGCACCCTACAGAGGTGGGGTGCGGGGGCACAGGCCCATGCCTAAAGGAGGGGACTACACTACAGAAAGCGCCCTGGCCTAATGTCACCCACAGACCTCCTCCCCCACCCAGACGCCTCCACTGCGTGTAAAAATAGCAGAATGTGCTGGTACTCACCCCCTTGTGTCTGCTGTGATGTCCTCACGCGCCTTCCAAATCGGGGTAGGCCACCGCCAGGATCCGGGACATCAGGGGGGTCAAAGTACGACTGGCACCCCTCCTATGTTGGGAGGCCATCCCCAGCAGTGACTCGGCAGTCTTCCTGGTCCCGCGGCGGATGTCCTCCCACCTCTTTCGGCAGTGGGTGCCCCGTCTGTTGTGGACCCCCAGGGCCCGGACTTCCTTGACGATGGCACGCCAAATGTCGACTTTCTGATGGGCGCTGACCTATTTGACATGTACAGGGTGGGAAAGGAATTTTCATCAATTTTCTGCATGTTAGATGTGATTGCCCCCCCCTCCCCAACCCTGCCATGTGGCACATGCTCTCATCTGTCGTGCCTTGCACTCCTCATTCGCTCCCCACCCCACCATCTTACATCCACCATACACAACCCAGGCATAGCCCATTCAACGTGCACCCAGTGTACTTACCTGTTGGTCTGGAGGACCGTAGAGTAGCGCATACTGGGGCAGGACCCCATCCACAAGTTTCTCCAACTCTTCTGAAGTGAAGGCTGGGGCCCTTTCCCCAGTCGCAGCAGCCATTGTCTCTTCCAGACCGAGGTCACAGCAGCACTTGCAGTATAGGTCCTCTCCTGTGGATGGTCAGGTCTCGAGTGGTTAAGCAGAGAGAAAATGGCGGTCACGCCCGCGGCGGTGCGTACCGCCGCGGTGCGTACCGCGACCGCCAGCGCACATCGTCATTGGCTCCTGAGACCGATAGGGTTCAATGTTAACCAACGCGCCTTCGCACTGCGGGCTTCGACCGCCTACCGCCACGGTGTGCCACGCCAGCGCGTTGACCTCATATCCCACTGTCACACCTCTCAGGTCAGGCAGCCGCCATTACAAGGGCCCACATGGCTTAATTTCTAGTGCGTCACACAGGCCTAGGCCTTGCATTGCCACTCATACAAGCCTTTCAATGCATAGCGATTCGTGTACTGTGCAAGCTGGGTGAACGTACCTGTGGGTTGCTTGACTTTGTGCTCCATGTTGTCCTTCCTAGGCACCGTCCGCTGGGACTTGCGAGGAGAAGGATGAATCCTCCCGTGTACCGACCGCTGGTGGACCTGTCGACAATGGAAGAACGACATATTATACTTCGATACCGACTTGACCGAGCCACTATACATGAACTGTGTGCCCAGCTGGAGCCTGACCTGAGGTCCCCCATCCGCCAACCCACAGGGATTCCCCCTCTGGTGCAGGTTCTGTCAGTACTCCATTTTTTGGCAAGTGGGTCTTTTCAGACAACAGTGGCCATGTCATCAGGGATGTCTCAGCCTATGTTTTCTAAGGTTTTGTCCAGAGTGTTGTCTGCCCTGATGAAATACATGCGGAGATACATTGTTTTCCCTGAGGAGGGTGATTTGGCCACTGTGAAGGGTGATTTCTATGCCCTTGGACATATCCCCAACATCATTGGTGCCATTGATGGGACCCATGTGGCTTTAGTACCCCCAAAAGACGATGAGCAGGTGTACAGAAATCGAAAAAGTTACCATTTGATGAATGTCCAGGTGGTCTGTTTGGCTGACCAGTACATCTCCCATGTAAATGCCAAGTTCCCTGGATCAGTGCATGACGCGTATGTCATGCGAAATAGCAGCATCCCTTATGTGATGGAACAGCTACAGAGACACCGTGTGTGGCTAATAGGTGACTCTGGTTACCCCAACCTGCCTTGGCTATTGACCCCAGTGAGGAATCCCCGGACCAGGGCAGAGGACCGCTACAATGAGGCACATGGGCGAACTAGGAGGATTATAGAACGGACCTTCGGGGTCCTGAAGGCCAGGTTTAGGTGCCTGCATATGACAGGTGGATCCCTAATGTACTCACCAAAGAAGGTGTGTCATATCATCGTGGCCTGCTGTATGCTTCACAATCTTGCATTGCGACGCCAGGTGCCTTTCCTGCAGGAGGATGGTCCAGATGGTGGTGTTGTAGCAGCTGTGGAGCCTGTGGAGAGTGAAGAGGAGGAAGACGAAGAGGACGACACAGACAACAGGGACAGAGTGATACTGCAGTATTTTCAGTAGCACACAGGTAAGAATCACCCACGCCTTTTTACATTTACTTCTGCCCTCCTGCATCTCTACTTTCTGTGTTTCTCCCCAGTTCCTTTTAACTGATTTTTGACTTTCCCTTCCCTTTTCAGAGCTGTATGACCCACAGCGTGACTGCTGCTTTGTTTGCCCATGGACTAATGCTTATAGACATTGGTATGTTGTAATCACATTGTGACTGAACATTATTGCACCGTTATGTGTAATACATTTGTAAAGAATACAAGCAGACTCCTGATTTTTGAAGTGCAATTGGTGATTTATTTTAAGTGCTGCATATGGGTTCATGATAGTAAAACGGTGATGGGTCGGTGTGGAGTAATGTCCATGGCAGAGTCCAGTTCTCAGTCGCACAGGAGCATTGTCCATATGCCTGTGGAAGGATGGAGCAGGGGCAGTTCAAGGTTGGACAGGGTGACAATGTGGGACAGTGGGATGACATCAGGGGGTATTGTTTGCTGGCGGGGGTCTTGGCATCCTACTCTGTCTTCTTGTGAGATCTCAGGTTCCGCTTGCGGGGTGGTTGATCTTCAGCAGGAGGTGGGGTTCTGGTGGCCTGTCGTTGTGTGGGGGCCTCCTGTCCACTAGCGCCGGTGGAGGTGGTAGGCTGTTCGTGGTCCGGGCTAGTGACAGGGGCCCTTTGGGGTGCCACATGGTCCCGCAATGTGGTGACTATCTGGTTGAGGGCCAGGACGATGGTCCCCATTGCGGTACCTATGTTCCTGAGTTCGTCTCTGAACCCCATGTACCGTTCCTCCTGCTGTGCCTGGATCTCCTGGAACCTGGCCAGTACTGTCGCCATCGTCTCCTGGGAGTGGTGGTATGCTCCCATGATGGTGGTGAGGGCCTCTTGGAGAGTCGGTTCCCTGGGCCGGTCCACCCCCTCTCGCACTGCAGCCCTCCCAGTTCACCTGTTTCCCCGGGCCTCTGTCCCCTGGACGGTGTGCCCACTACCACTGCCCCCAGGTCCCTGTTGTTGTTGGGGTGGTGGGTCAGCCTGGGTGCCCTGTAGTGGCAGACACACCGCTGATTGAGGCGTCCTGGAGACAGAGGCATGGGCCCGCTGGGTGGGAGCTATGCTGGTATTCCCAGAGGGGGTTGGGTCTGCTGTGGCCTGTGTCTGTGTGTGGGGAACCGACTGTCCAGAGGTCCCCGATGGTCCGGGCTGGTCATCAGGTTCTAGGTCGACAGAGCTGCTGTCATCACTGGGGGCCTGTTCTGGGGGTGGGATGGACAAATCTGGACCCTCCTGGCCGGTGTGTTGGCGTTCGGGCCCTGCAGGGGTACAAGAGTATGGTTATTGCTTCTGTGTGTGCCATGGCGTGCGATTTGTGGGTGCCCTTGTCCCCCAGTGCTGGCATTCCCTTGTGGGAGGAGTTGTGAGGGTGGTTTGTGGGGGGGGATGGGTATGTGCAGTGGTCATGCTTAGCTGATGGGTGTCCATGGTTTGTGTTGGCATTCAGGGATTGGTGTTGGGTTGGGTGGGTTGTGCTGGTGAGACATTGGCAGGGAGGATGTGTGCTGGGGGGTTGGGGGTGAGGGTGGGGGTGTGGGTTGGCATGCTGGTGGTTGGGGGGGTAAGGTAGTTGAGATTAGACTTACCAGAGTCCATTCCTCCGCCTACTCCAGCGAGGCCCGCAGGATGCAGGATGTTCAAGACCTCTTGCTCCCATGCTGTGAATTCGGGTGGAGTGGGTGGGGGTCCGCCGCCAGTCTTCTGCACAGCGATGTTGTGTCTTGACACCATCGACCGCACCTTCCCCCGTAGGTCGTTCCAGCACTTTCGGATGTCTTCCCGGTTTCTGGGATGCTGTCCCACAGCGTTGACCCTGTCGACGATCCTCTGCCATAGCTCCGCCTTCCTGGCTATTGTGGTGTGCTGCACCTGTGTGCCGAATAGCTGGGGCTCTACCCTAATTATTTCCTCCACCATGACCCTGAGTTCTTAGTCCGAGAACCTGGGGTGTCTTTGGGGTGCCATGGGGTGGTGTGGGGTGGTGTTTGTGGTGATGAGTGTGGTGTGTGTGGTGGTGTGTGGTGTTTTGTGCATGGATGTAGTGTGGGTGATGATGTTGTGTTCCTGTGTGTGTTGGGGTTTTCGATAGCTGTGCTCTCTCTCTCTCTCTCTCTCTCGCCTTCTCTCCGAATTTCTAGTAGTGGGGGTTTGTGGGTGATGTGGGTGTGTGTTTTATAGTTGATTGGATGTGTGGGAGTGGTGTTTGTATGTGTATCAGGTGTGTGTATTTCAAATTGTCCAATGTGGCTGTGTTTTGGAGCTGGGTGTGTATTTTGACCGCGGCGGTGTGTACCGCCAATGGAATACCGCGGTTGTAAGACCACCGCGTGGATTCGTGGGTCGTAATGGCATGGGCGTGTTTGTGTTGGCATGACGGTGGAGGTTTGGTCATCTCCAGTTTATCGCTGACCGCTGATGAGGCGGCCTTCCGTGGATGTCGGGTTTTTGGCGGCTTGGCAGTTGTGGGTCAGAATGACCGTGGCGTTTTACCGCGGCCGCGGCGGTAGAATGCCTGTCTTCTGACCGGCGGTAAGAGCCTTTTACCGCCGAGGTCAGAATGACCCCCAAAGTCTCTTTAAAGCACAAAGTACCTGGTTCAAGTGAAAAAATCCCCGCAAAGTGTCGCAGAGGAGGAGAGCCGTGGAAACAAAGGGGTGTACGTCGATTTCTCGGGTCGCACACGGTCGATGCGTCGTTTAGCTTCCACGCAGGGATGGCTGGGTTTCGATTTCCTGCGCTCGGTCGTGGATCCTCTTCGGGTTGCGGGGCTTTCAGACGCCCCGGGTTCTGTGTGTGGAATCCTGGGCTTGTTGACAAGCTCTGCGCCATTCCAGTGGGCAGCACGGGGACATTTCTCCCTCACGGCAGGCGCTGTGTCGATTTCCCCTCTGGAAGTCGGGCGTCGTCATCCCAGGTCGGCTGTGCGTCGATCTGGTGGGCTGTGCGTCGAAGTTCCGGTCATACCGCAGGCAGCGCGTCGATCTTTTCCTTGCGAGGTCGAGCGTCGTCGTCCCGGTTCGGCGTGCCGTGAATTTTTCACCACGGAACAGGCTGTGCATCGTTTTTAGCAAGCTGTGCGTCGAATTTCCGCTGCACAAGGAGTCCAGTTGCAGGAGAAAAGTCTTTTTGGTCCTGAGACTTCAGGGAACAGGAGGCAAGCTCTATCCAAGTCCTTGGAGAGCACTTCTTCACCACAGCCAGGGGACAGCAAGGCAGCAAGGCAACAGCAAGGCAGCAGTCCTTCACAGAAAGCAGTCAGGTGAGTCCTTTGAGCAGCCAGGCAGTTCGTCTTGGCAGGATGCAGGTTCTGGTTACAAGTTTCTTCTCCAGGAAGTGTCTGAGGTGGTAGGGCAGAGGCCCTGTATTATACCCAAATGTGCCTTTGAAGTGGGGGAGACTTCAAAGAGTGGCTTAGAAGTGCACCAGGTCCCCTTTCAGTTCAATCCCGTCTGCCTGGGTCCCAGTAGGGTGTGTGGCAGTCCTTTGTGTGAGAGCAGGCCCTCCACCCTCCCAGCCCAGGAAGACCCATTCAAAATGCAGATGTATGCAAGTGAGGCTGAGTACCCTGTGTTTGGGGTGTGTCTGAGTGAATGCACAAGGAGCTGTCAACTAAACCCAGCCAGACGTGGATTGTAAGGCACAGAAAGATTTAAGTGCAGAGAAATGCTTACTTTTTAAAAGTGGCATTTCTAAAATAGTAACATTAAATCCAACTTCACCAGTCAGCAGGATTTTGTATTACCATTCTGGCCATACTAAATATAACCTTCCTACTCCTTTCAGATCAGCAGCTATCACTTCAATAATGGATGAGGGCAGCCCCAATGTTAGCCTATGAAGGGAGCAGGTCTCACAGTAGTGTAAAAACTAATTTAGGAGTTTTACACTACCAGGACATGTAAACTACACAGGTACATGTCCTGCCTTTTACCCACACAGCACCCTGCTCTAGGGGTTACCTAGGGCACACCTTAGGGGTGACTTATATGTAGTATAAGGAGAGTTTTAGGCTTGGCAAGTACTTTTAAATGCCAAGTCGAAGTGGCAGTGAAACTGCACACACAGGCCTTGCAATGGCAGGCCTGAGACAAGGTTAAGGGGCTACTTAAGTGGGTGGCACAACTATTGCTGGCAGGCCGACTAGTAGCAGTGGTTAGCAGTGGTAAAGTGCGCAGAGTCTAAAAACCAGCAAAAAACTGTGTCCAAAAATAGGAGGGAGGCAGGCAAAAAGTTAGGGGTGACCACCCTATGGCTGTCATGTGTTAACATGTTGGATCACCTCGGTCACCCGTCTTAAAGATAGAGACTATCGTTGAATTTCTCCAAGAGCAGGTTATTTTTGCCATAAGGGCAGCTCAGAACAAATTTGTTAATAAGGGGCCCAGAGAGCTGGGATTTGCCTAAAAACATTCGGGGGTCCCACTAGGACTGAGAGGTTTGCCAGGTGTACTCTTCATAATTGCCACAGATATGTCATTAACAGTGATTGACATAAGACAAAAATTGCTACCAATAGGAGTCAATGTAGTCAGGTTCTTTTTTTATTTCTGTTTCTTGTCCCTTTTTCTCCTCTCTTGTATTTTCTTGTGGGTTCAAAAGTTCAATATTTATTTGATAATGGCAGGTAGGAGAAATCCCTGTTTTACAGAGGGAGAATTGTCAGTCATGGTGCCCAAGTCCAAAATAGACCCGTAACTTAGAAAAGGAAAATGTGGGCCAGAATAATTGACAGAGTGAATGCTGTAGCAAATAAACTGCACTCACAGGAGGAAATTAGGAAGAGGTAGGTTGACCTACATGGGGGAGTGCATTCCCTGGCTTCCATGCATCACCTGGAGGCCCGGAGGACAGGTGGTGGTTCTCCCAGCCCCCCTTACAACTTTTCCCTCATTGGGGAAGGTCTTGCAGATCATACATCCTGAAGGTTTGACAGGAAACCCTGGTGGAGTGGAGACTGGTAAGTTAGGGACCCCGTTACAACTTTGGCAGTCCTAAAAGGAGACCGCCAAAGCCATGGTGAGGATGCCACTGTCATATGTCAGGCTGACCGACAGGAACACTGCTACAATATTGGCCTTGGCTCCTTTAAGGAGTCGAGGCCAATATCATAGCACTTGAGCACCCTCGGAATGTGCACTGTCTGACACTGCACATTCCAATGGTGCTGGGGCCCCGTATAGTCCCCAGCACTGGCTTTTCACCAGGCTTTTCATAGCAGGGTCCCCACCATGAAAAGGCTTGTGGAAACCAGGGTTGTAATCAGCCAGGTGGACCTGAGTTCATCACCGCCCCGGCTGGTTACAACTCCAACTGCCGTCACCCTGTCTGGAACAATGTTTCTGGTGGGAACAGTGGTCTCCTGGTGGGTCCAGATGCCAGCGTTATAATGTGGCAGTTGGGCCACCACAGTTGCAGCGATCCGACCTTCACCCCAAGGCTGGCAGTCCTTGGACCACCAGCCTCGTAATCAGGCCCCTCGACTTTTGAATGTGTCACCAAACATAAATGTCATTTTTGCTTTTAATTTAATTGTTGCTAAAGTGTGTTGCACCTAGGTTAAAAGTATAAACCTGAATTTAAAATTAGCAAACTCATTTTTATCTTCTAATTTGTAGCATTATTGTTGTATCTATGGTTTACTACTGGTCAATATAGGTTGTCAATATGTGTGTTTTTCTTCATGGATTGTTTTTTTTTTTGCCTTATTATTTGTGTGAATGTATTTTGTTTCTAGTTAAGGTAACAGGTTCCAATCACCATTGAATTTCACGTGAAGTTATGCTGCTTGTAAGTGTTTTTTTAACCTAATAACTCATTTCACTTATGTTGTTTATATTGTAAATGTCTGTTCATCTTCACTGCATATATGTTATTAGTTATGTTCAAATTACAATTCTGCACGTGTTGTTAATGTTTAATTGAAATGACTACAACTACCATAATGGCTTGTTTTTTTATTTTGCTAATCACTTTGCAATGCGATGTGGGTCATTCTCTCTTTTCTTCCATATGTGCACACAGGTTAAAGTGTTATGTATTTATCAATCTCCATTTTATGCTATATATTAAAATGTCATTATTTTGTATCATTTTCTATGTTGTTGATTTCTTGTTATTTCATTGAATTGATGCAATTTATTTCCCAAATCAAAGTACGTTGATTTGAGATATATGTTGTATGCTGAATATATGTTGTATCGATAATGAATGTACTTTGCTATTTTTATATGATGACTAATGCTCTTTACTTGCTTTGTGAAGTTCTCAAATATGTAATTAAACTGGTTGTGTAAATTATCATAAACCACCGAAAGGTCTGATCATTCTATGAATGATCTTTTTCTTTTTAGGTTGCTTCATTTGGAGCATCACACTCATGTGATGTATAATCCAGACTTTCTCAATTTGGATGTTTTGTAATTCATATTAAGTCCAACACCCAGAGTACATGGACAAACATCTGCCAAAGAGGATACTTCCACTCCAGATCAGGAAAAAGCCTTCATTGAGGACTCAACTCCTGCAAGTCCAGGTGATGATGAGCTGCCTGGTGCATCTGGTTTGCCTGGGCAGACAGCACCAATGAGTCTCACTCTGCCCACACCTACACCACCCACCCCACCTGTTACGACATCTCAGCCTTGGGATATCTCAACTCCCGGCTTCCAAAGGAACATCACCCCAATCACGTACCCCACAGTCCTGGCTTGCTGTTGATCCACCACCACCTCCAGTTCAGTCAGGGCCCAATTGGATGGGGCACTCCATGTCAAGGACACAGGGTTGTGGGGTTTGGGTTCATGGGAGGGAATCTGTGTGTCAGCAAAGTGAGGCCACTGGGTTCACTGTCAGCCAGGCCACCATCAACCAAATCTTGGGATCTCTCCATCAGTCCCAAAACATGGTGGGCTAGGTCCTTACAGAGATCAAGCTGTTGATGTGTCTCATCATTGAAAAAAGAACTTCTTGTAGCACACCACTAAAAGTTGGTTGTGACATTCTGCCAGACACTGCAACGGTGTATTGGAATGATCCTGTGGCCACAAAAATGTAGTACTACCTTGATTTTGACTGTTGGTGTTGCTGATGTGGGATTCCTATTGTGTGGCAGAAGGTCTGGCTCTAGCTGAGGATATAAATCAATGACAGTTTGCCTATTCAATCTTTCTTTTTTGATAATATCTCATTCTTCCATGGTGGCAAGGTCTGGAAATGGTGCTAACACTGTTGGATGTTGTCGTCTACTACCCCTGGGTTCATATGGCTATCTTTTGTATTTATTTGCAAACATTTTATGATATTTAACACAATTTTCATGTATTAGTTAAAATCTATTTGGTTTCTTAATATATCTGTGCACAACATTTATTAGTGATTGTTAAATTTAAAATACAATTTTTCACATGTCTATTATTTTTTCTAGAAATGGGTAAATTATACATTTTAAATACATTATGTACTCATTCTATTTTTTGTATTTTTTCAATACAAATTCTGTCAATGGAAGCATAAACAAAACTACACAACAATTGCATTTAACCAGGGTAATGCACTACATCATACTGTTTTTTGTTTTACAAAATGAGTAACGTTACCATTTTGCGTATGTAAACAAACTAGCAATCATTTTGAGTGGTGGTGACACACTTAACATTCACAAATAATCTATTTCACAGTCTAAAATGGCGGGCACCTAGCCTCAGCATTATGACGTTTGCAATCTAATGGCCGTCAGCAGAAGTTGATTGGATAATGGGTATAAGACTCCATGACGGTCACAGCCATAGCTAATGTGTGTGACAGCAATATATGAAAGCCAATGGATGTGTCTGTCTCCGTTGACAAGTGACATGTAGATGTACGTGGCATTTGTAAAAAAGCTCACTTGCCACCTAGTGCTGCAGCCAACAACACTTCCTCAAATGCTGCTGCTGTTTCTGACCTCTGGGAGCCATGATACTAGGGAAAGTAGGTGACAGGGCCTCTAACTTCTCACCAGAGGAGCTGGAGTTGCTGGCTATAGAGGCCCTGTCCTTGTACTGCCTGCCATATGGCTCACCAGAGGAAAGGTGCAAGTTTAAAATGAAATTGCAATTCTGATTAACTTGTTTTTTTAATTTAAACACGGGCTCGAACATCTCTTTTAGTTCCTGAGTGAAGTGTAGTGATTGAAGTGACGTTACAGATCTTTTCAAGTTAATTGGATACGTTTAGGTGTGTATTTTGAAACACATTATAATTAGACAAATTAGACAACACCACAACATTAGGATGTGTTGTGTGTTTGACACCCTAAATATATATATATGTAAGTTAACATTATGCAAATTTTCTAGATTTCACATACAATTATATATATATATATAGATATATAATGATATAATGTAATATGAAATTTTAATGTTATAGGTTTAACATGAAATTATTATATATAAATATATATACATATATAAATATATTTCATTTGAAACCTAGAAATTCACATTATGTTAATTCACAAAATATTGTATATTTTCAATACAAATTAAATTCTGTATATATATTTTTTGGGACATCAAAAAATTTATGATTTTGCTGTATGTATTATTCCACAGATCACTCAGCCTAGGTTGGGTGTCTCCAGCCAGTAGATTTTAAGCTCCCAGTAGCTCCCAGACACCTTTAGAGTAACTCACAGCCTTGAGTTCAATTTTACAAAGGCGCAGGGTCAAATTTACCGTTTCAAGTACAGGGAAGGTGTGTTCATTTCATATTATTATCATTAGGCTACAAGTAGCAGGGCCTGATAATGAGAGGGGCTCAGTCAGATTTAGGTCCCAGGTTGGGTCACAGATGTGACCAACTGAAGCCCTAAGGAATTTAACTCTTGAATAAAAGTCCTTGTCAACTCACTATTGAAGTTTTGAACCAAATGATGTTTTTGAATGTTTTTAAATGGGAGAAAATGAAAACGTACCTTGATGATCAAGTTAACTCTTCATTTTAATTTTCTCCCATTTCAAGGTGTTTCATTTACAATCAGTAGGCCCCTTACTCCAGTGGACAGTAGTCACTGTGCCATAAGTAGAAGGAAAAAGTACAGCCATTTTGTAACATGAGAGAAATTTAAGGTGCATATAACTGTTTCATATTACAGTGGCAGCTAGTGATGTTTGAAAGTGGTGGGGCATAAAAGTTGGGTATGACTTTTATGTAGCGGGTGAAGCGAGCAAGCTTAATGGACAAAAATGGGATCCAAGGTGAGCCCTCTACCGATGAACAAATTGAAAAAAGATTGACAAGTGGGGAATTTTAAAGCAAATTAATTTAGTATAAAGCAGTGGGAAGTATAGTCTTAAAATACTTAGGGCCATATTTATACTCCGTTTGCGCCGGATTTGCGTAGTTTTTTTTTACGCAAATTAGACGCAAAACGAACTCCATATTTATACTCTGGCGTTAGACGTGTCTAGCGCCAAAGTTCATGGAGTTTGCGTCATTTTTTAGCGTGGACACCTACTTTGCATTAATGATATGCAAGGTAGGCGTTCCCGTCTAAAAAATGACTCCAAGGCATGTGCGCCGTATTTACACTCCCGGGCAAAAATGACGCCCGGGAGTGGGCGGGTCAAAAAAAATGACGTCCAGCCGCTTTTGCGTCATTTTTTAGTGCCTGGTCAGGGCAGGCGTTAATGGAGCTGTGGGCTCGGAAGGAGCCCAGAGGTGCCCTCCCATGCCCCCAGGGACACCCCCTGTCACCCTTGCCCACCCCAGGAGGACGCCCAAGGATGGAGGGACCCATCCCAGGGAACTTAAGGTAAGTTCAGGTAAGTATTATTATTTTTTTTTTTTGTGGCATAGGGGGGCCTGATTTGTGCCCCCCTACATGCCACTATGCCCAATGACCATGCTCAGGGGACATAAGTTCCCTGGGCATGGCCATTGGGCAAGGGGGCATAACTCCTGTCTTTGCTAAGACAGGAGTCATTTCAATGGGGGTTGGGAGTAAAAAAAAATGGCGCAAATCGGGTTGAGGCGAAAATTTAGCCTCAGCCTGACTTGCCCCATTTTTTGACGCCTAAGCTCCATATTCCCCTACGCCGGCGCTGCCTGGTGTAAGTCATTTTTTTTTACGCACACCAGGCAGCTCCGCCGGCTAACGCCGGCTAACGTCATTGAATAAATACGGCGCCCGCATGGCGCTTCAGAATGGCGTTAGCCGGCGTTAGATTTTTTGACGCACAACTGCGTTGGCGCAGTTGTGCGTCGAAAAGTATAAATATGGCCCTAAACACATAAAACTGCCCTATATCTTACTGCGTTAATATATTCAACAGTTACTTTAATGTGCAAATTGTACAGTGCGGCAACTTCAGACCCTTTAAAGTGTGTGCTTGGCCAGTGTCTTGCACTGCATGCAGCATCAACTTTGGAAGAAAATACTCTAACCAGGCATCAGGAAGCACCCACAACTGCTGGCTGCAATCAATCATACAGAAATATGTGCAGACAGATCTTTAAGTGGAGTGAAAAAAGTGGGGGCTTTCTAAAAGGTAACATGTAAAGTACTGTGATTGCCATAGTGTGCCAGTCACCCTGTATTTAGTTTTTCTCTGAGATGTTATTCCATCCAGAAATATAACACAACAACTGACATACACCTAAAATCTGTCATTACTGTTGGCTTTGGGAATGGGTGTTAGCTGCTTATGATAAATGAGTAGCAACAATGATTAGATATAAATAATTAACACTGGAAATGTTTCAATTCTGAAATTGTGAGGCTGTGAATTAAATATTATTGAGGCCTATGGAAGGAGTATGGCATTCAGTTATGTGTGCTTTACTTTAGATATGTATGACCTTTTTTTCTTCACATCTCATCCATTTGCACATTTTCAGCCTCTTCTCTTCCCTCTCCAGCACCCTCTTTTCCCTCTCCCCTGAATGCACTCCCTCACATCTCCCTCACTTCACCACTCCAAAAGTATACTGCACTCATTCACATTAGCACTATATTTCATTTTGCTTTTGCCTTCTAAATATTTTGACCTCTACACACCCCTTCACACACATTTACAATGAATTTAATTTGCAACTGGAATACATGACCATTGTTCTGTGTGCTCTGCAGGGAGACCAACCCACTGGCAGGTACTTTGCTTTGCCTTCAGCCTTAGCACCAGTGCTCTCAATCATAGCCCCTCATAAACACCTGACATGAGTCAAAGTATACACTCTGCAAGAGTAATAGAATGCACAGAAACACAGCATGATGAAACAGCTAACTCCCTTGGGGAAAGCAACATTAAGTAAAAAGTGAAATAAAAGGAACTAATGCCTGACACACATTACACATATTTTAACATTCATTGATTGCATATGAATCCATTTGTGGCATTAATGTTACAAGAATGAAGATAGGGCCAGTTTTACCACCAAACAGCAGATAACTGATAATGGAAAAACATGTTAATAAGCAATTAACAGGCTTCCTAGGCGAGCACAAGCTTCTCCATCCTTCAGAAATGGGATTTAGACAACAACATAGTACAGAATCAGCACTGTTATCAGTTGTGGAAGATACTCGGAAATTATTGGATTCAGGTGGACTTGCAGCCATCATTTTACTTGATCTCGGTGCTGCTTTCGACACAGTGGATCATGAGATATTACTTCAAAGACATTTTCCTGTAGGAATTGAAGGCACAACGTTGAGATGGTTCTCCTCTTTCCTAGAAGATAGAACCTTCCAAGTTCTGGATCGGACGTACCTTTCTAATATGTTCCCCCTCACTTGCGGGGTCCCTCAGGGCTCCTTGTTAAGTCCTACTCTCTTTAATATTCACATGCTTCCTCTAGCTAAAATTGTTGATCCCCATGGTCTTTCCTTGGTGTCATATGCAGATGATACCCAGCTGGTGGTATCCCTCTCTAATACCAGTAATACTTCTCAATCCAATCTATCTGCATGCCTTGCGGACATCTCCAGATGGATGACTATCTCTAAGCTTAAATTGAACAATGAGAAATCTGAAGTTATGATAGTTGGAAACCCTGCCCTTCTCAAGTCTCCTTTGGCTTTGGGAGATCTTAAAAATGTTCCCTCACCTAAGGAAAATAGGAAAAGCCTAGGTTTCTGGCTGGATTTACATCTTCGGATGGACTGCCAATCTGAAAGTCTGGCCGCATTCTGTTTTGGTGATTGAGATCCCTGAGGAAAATTCTTGACATCCTTCCTATTATTGCCAGAAGACTCATCATTCAAGCTTTGATCTTGTCTCGCCTAGACTATGGCAATTCCTTAGGTCTCCAAACTATGTAATAAAGAGACTGCTGGTTGTGCAGAATACCGCTGCATGCCTGCTTATGAACACACCCAGACATTTGTCGGCCAAACCAGCATTGGCTTCTCTTCATTGGCTCCCAATTAAGCAATGGATCAATTTCAAGGCTATCTGTATGACACACAAAGCTCTTCAAAATAAAGGTCCCATGTTTCTTAGGAAGATTATCACGCCCTACGTCCCTCAGAGGGCACTTAGGTCTTCATCTGCCTCTCTGATGACCATACCTCGCTTTAAGAAGGTAACTTGGGGAGCCAGTCCTTTCTTAGTTAAAACTGCATATCTTTGGAATTCGCTTCCTCTGGATCTCCGGCAGGAACAATCAGAATTTGCATTCCGGAAGAAGCTGAAAATATTCCTGTTCACAGTATAGATCTTGCTTAAGTCTAATTTTCCCTCCCTAGCTCTGGGAAGCCTTCGGGTAGCCATGCGCTCTCTAAATCCATTAGCTAAACTAAACTAAACTGCCTTTACTGTAAATACATATTTCTCCCCTTGCACTTGACTTGGATATTTGGATCAATTTGCAAGGGAACAAGAACCCTGCTCATCTTTTGGAACAGATTTACAAGGAACAAATACAGCAGCTCCACTTCTAAAGGAGCCTGCGATGTGCAGCGAGGGCCAGGGATTCTCAGTACAATAAAAATAACACAAGATTAGCATTATAACTCTTACCGTTACTGAGGAAAAGAAACAAAATCACACGTGCTTGCATCCACTCCTACAGTGTGACGAGTAGGGAAAGGATGGGATCTATGCCTGTTAATGAAAGATGGATGCCCTCATGCAGGAATGAAGACTCCTCCGCCCACAATCATGATGGTGAAAGCATCACTGGCCCATAAGGGATTCTGCCATAGACCACAATAGAAATGAAGGGGTTTAGAGCAGTGAGCTGTGTGTCATGAGTCACAGTGCAGAAAGTTGATTTACTGCCTGGCCTCCGTCTTGTGCTTCAAAGCAAAGCAGGGCAGACTTAAATGCATCAATTTGTTTAGAGATACAATCATATCCCTAAACAAATCAATCTAGTTCATATTTTTTTACATGAATGTGTAGGAATTTCAGAGGGGTGTAGGCCCCCAGCCCTAAACGAGAAACCACTCCTGTCATTTTACACATTTTTCAACAGAATATTTTTCTGCACTTTAAATTTCACCCATTGGAAAAAAATGATTGTATGTTTCTGTTAGACTTGTAACGGTGCTACATATAACAGAAGGTATGTCCTGTGCTGCAAGTACATATGAGACAGACTCTTAGTCCCCCAGACAGATATTTCACATTTATACGCACACATGTTCCTATGTCACCAAAGATTGCACTCTCACCCCTTTCATAGTGCCCTTAGGCATAGTATATGATTCAAACAATGGTATCTGGTTCTATAGACATTAGGCTTAAATTCAATGAAGCTGCTCATGGGGGTGTCTGATAACAATGAGCAAGCTGTTTAGCCTTCAGTAGCTCATGATGATTTTTATTAATCAGAAGTAGCTCTCACTACTTAAAATGTGACTTCTGGCCTAGGTGATTTCACTGGCCTGGATTAGCAAAATAAGGACATGATAAGAGTACTCAACAGGTCACTACAAATTAGGGGGCAGATTTATAGAAAGTGGTGCTGCACCCAGTGCAGTGGCACTTTCCTTGCGCCCCTTAGTACCCCCCTACCAGGGTAGGGGGCAATCGTATCATTTTATGTGACGCTACTAATGTACTCTGCACGAGTAGTGCCAACATGTTGGCGTTACTCCATCATTGTACATAGGGGCCCATTCTGAATAATGGTATGCCCCCTTTTAAGGCTTGCTTTGAGCAGGCGTTAGAAGTGCCAAAAAATGGTGTGAGGAAATCTCATAGATTTCCTTGCAACATTTTTTTAAGACCCCCCCCAACGAGGGAACACACCCTTTGCATACACTATGCCTGACGCAGGCATAATATGGCGCAAGGGTTTACAAAGTGACACAATGCAAGGATTTAACCACTTTGTAAATATAGTGCGTTGGAAATGCCACCTTAATGTTACATTTGCATTGCAATAAATGCTGCAAATGTGGTGCTAGGTGCTTATAAATATGCCCCTTTATGTTTTATGTAGGAAAAAGTACAAAACAAATATGCAGTTCCAAGTTTAACAAAGTGCTTTCAGATTGTTTTTCTCAAAACTGTGTTACATCAAAACAAACAAAAACTCACATCTTTTACTTTTTTTCCTTTCATTTTTTGTATCCATAGAGGTCAAGGCCCATCAGAAGAAACCCATCTGGAAAACCATTGTGAAGAAGGTGCGGACCCTGAGGGTCTACAAGCAACGTAGCATCCACTGCTGGAAGGAATGGGAGGACCTGCAATGCTGGATGAAAAAGTCAGCTGAAGTCCAGCTCGGCCAGTCCTCTCAACAAGGGAAGTGTGTGTGAAGCATCCTCACCCACTAATGGCCCGCATACTTGGGGTGGCCAATTGAAAGCTTGATGGGCAATTAAGAGCCCAAAGGCAGCATTAATGGGATACGTTATTTTTTAGTTCTCTTATTAAATAACTATTTTTTGATACAGCAACAAATTATGGCATCATCATAAAGGTTGAAACCATGTCCAGCACACAAGAAGAGTCCTTGAAGGTGTAAGTTTTGCAAAAGGTGCATGATGATGTGTTTTGTAAAAATGTTTGTTGAACATGATACTACTATATTTCTTATCACTGCCAAAGGACTGTTTTCAGCAGACACAAGCCTGCCTAAGATAAAAAGGTACATTAGTTTGTTTGAAGTTACAGGGACAGTTGTACTAAACAGGCCGCAATTTATGACTGTGTCACGCATGATGCTCTGTCATAATTGTGAAGGAGGTTATGTTGGCCTTATTAAAGTGACATAGTATAAAATGCACTTATGAGACAGTGGATGTTCCAACCTTTGGTCAGTCAATGTTATAGACAAACAATAGTGAGCCTGTGAGCCAAAATGACTAGACACATGAGAAGAAAAGGCAAGATTTTTTTTTAGTAAAAACATAGTACATATATATTTTTACTAAAACATTCCATTCAATTTATGTTAAAGGTGACAGATTAGCATGATGTCTTACTCATTCACATATGTGCATTTAAACCAGTCTGTTTTTGTGAAAAATGAATTTGATTTGCATACATTTAAAAACTAAACAGGAATGTGTACACATTGGTGACATACATGCAAAACAATACCCAACAAAACCAAATGAACACCTTCATGAAACTAAAAACACCTGCTAACCCACACACATCCAACATCTAACAGAAATACATGCAGCTGCAAAACCTAAAGACAAACGCATGACAGCTACACCAACCACATCAGCAGGACACTCATCCAAACAAGCACACTTACACAAAAGCACACCCACAACACCAACCAAACCCAAATGTACACACTTGCCCAAACACCAAACACCTGCCAAAAAACACCCACCCAAATATACACAACATGCATTAGATTCACATGCAACTCCGACACAGACAGGCATATATACATCATCCACTATAGCTTCCTCTCCCTCCCAAACCCAATCCTCTCCCACCCCTCCTACCTGTACTCCTCCACCTGTATTAATGTCCTTCCTGTCCCTAAACCCCTATGAAACCAAACCACACCCATCCCAAGAAGGATCCTTGAGGTGCCTTCTCTGTGCCCACTAGAGGCCCCTTTCTGAGGATTTTACCACTTGGCAGTCTATTTAGTAGGAATGTTCTGGGCAACAAACCCACAGGCTGATGCTGTATATCACAGTTGTCCTCCATTTACTTTTTTGTTTTAATGCAACAATTGAGAGAAGTACTTCACTGATAATACAGTTATTTTATTTTCACAAAGTTTGTCCTTGTGTTGTGACATAGCCTGATTAGGATTGCGATCCCTACTTGGACAAAGTGCATACCACTACCATCTAGAGACCCAATTTCTAACAGGTTGTTATTGTTGACTGATTTGCTGTGTTACTTTTATTAGAAAGAGTTATGGTAACCGTAGGATTGCTGCTCAGCAGTTTGTTCATTTTCTTTTTGAATCTTCCCCTTAATATGGACTTGAGATTGACTCTGCATCTGCGGTACAGGAGGAGGTCCAAGACTCTGACAGTGAATTTTCTATCCAAGACTAATCATCTAATGATGAAGCCACTCTCGGTGCAGAGGACATGCCTCCTTTACTGGAGCACACTGGGATGCCGATAGTACAGCAAGAGGCATCTGGATTGCAGCCTAGGACCGAGAGGTTTCCTGTTGGAATTGCTGAACCCTGGGTTGCCCCAAACATGGTGCAGCCTGTTTTGCCTGCCTTTAGTGGTTTTGCAGGGTGTAGAGTAAATACTGAATATTTTTTAATCAATAACTTTCTTTCAGTTGTTTATGGACAATGTATTTTTGGATGTGATTTTTGACCAGACTAATGTGTATGCTGAACAGTATTTGCAGGACTACAGTGCCAAACTTAAGCCCCACTCTAAAGCTAGCCTGTAGACTCCCACAAATCTGAGGAAGTTCTTGGGTATAACTTTTTTGATGGGCTTGATAAAGAAGATGCCTCTGTCTTAATATTGGCCTACTAGTCCCTTGATGGCAACTGCTAATTTTCCTGCAACCATGAGTTGCGATCGATATTTGCTTCTGCTTCAGATGCTGCATTTTGTTAATAGTATTTCAGCATTGCATGAGAATCACCCTGGCTGTCTCTTCAAGATTCGGCTGTCCTTGATCATTTTGTCGATTACTTTTGAAGATCTATTTTACAAGAACAGAAATTGCTGTGGATGAGTCTTTGGTACTTTTGTTTAGTTTTTAGGCAGTACATTCCTAGCAAACTGGCATGTTATGGAATTAAGATGTGTATGCTGAAAGTAGTTCTGGATATGTCTGTATTTTCAGGGTATACACTGGTAGGGATTGTTCTATTGACCCTCCTAGTTGTCTGGCTAATTATAGAGTCAGTGAGGAAATTGCATGGTTACTTAGTAGAGAACTTTTTAACAAAGCTTACCACTTATATGTAGATAATTTGTACATCAGTGTGCACTTGTTTAAGGAATTGTTCAAAGTGGACACTGTTGCTTGTGGTACAATCTACCCTAACCATAAAGGTTCAAGAGCGTGTATGTAAAATGCTTCAGAAGGGACAGTGTAATGGCTTGCGTAGTGATGAATTTCTAGCTGTGAATTTTTCAGACAGGAGAGTTTCCACAGGCTGACAACCATTCATGATGAAAGTACTTCACCTGTGACTGTTTGGGGTCAGGTTGCTGAAATGCACAAACCTGCTTGCATTTTAGAATATAGTAAGCACATGGGTAGTGTAGATAGAGTTGATCAGAGGTCGGAGCCTCATGCTGCTGTTTGTAAGTCAGACACTGGGTGTAAGAAGTTGGCTGTCCGTTTGTTTAATCTATTAACCTTCACTGCTTTTTTGTATCGAAGGATTGTTCTCCATATTCAAAGATGAATTTTGTTCAGTTTCAGCAGCCTTGATAGGCAGCCGTGTTGTGGTGGAGCTGGCAAGTATTTCTAGATTTGGAACAGTGGGGGATGTGGCTAGATTGCAAGTGAGCCACTTTCCTGATAACATTACTCTCACACCCAAATAATCTTTAGGAGATGTAGAGTCTTTGTCCAAAGAGGCATGTGGAAGGAGACTTCTATCTACTGCACCAAGTGTCCGTCTAATCCTGGGCTATGTGCACCAGCATGTTTTAAATTATACCACATGCAACTGAAGCATTGGAAGCAACTGTGAACAAAAGAGTGAACTGACTGGTTTGTACCTTTTTATGTATTTTTGTTCAGTATCACAGTTGATAATAGTTTGATGTATTTATTTAGACCTGTGTTTGTAGCCATAGTTGACTTTCCATCTCCTTCAAATTGGTTTGTGTTTGATTTTTATTTTAAAAATGTGATGGCGGTGTATGAAGACTGGCGCCTGCTTGCAGTGTGTGGACTGGAGCTTGGCTGGCAGAGTACGTGGATGGTGCTTGGCTGACAGTGTGGGCTGGCAGTGTGTGTGGTTGGGGCTTGGCTGGTGGTGGGGGCTGGTGGTGTGCATGAAATGATACTTGACTGGTGGTGTGCATGGACTAATGCTTGCCTGGAGGTGTGAGTTGGCTGGTACTTGGGTGGGGGTTTGCGTGGATTGGCGCTTGGCTGGTGGTGTGTGCGAGCTGGCATTTGGCTGACGGTATGTCAGTAGTAACTTAAGGCTGGTCACTACACTTACATTGCCAGCCAAATGCCAGTTCACACACCCCATCAGTTGCCAGCCAGTGTGATTGCTGTGTCAGTCCTGTAGATGTATGAGAGCGATGGGCTCTTGAATGGCACTGTCTGTTGATGTGAGTGTCGTAATGTGCTGAGTCTGCAGCTGGTGGTGTGAGTAGTTTTGTGTGTGTCACACATAAAAGTTGCATGACTGGCCTATAAAGTGGTGGTGCCTGGTTGTGGCTTTACAACTCACGAGTTGTGAGTCACTGTTTCAATTTTTGGAACTTTCAGTTACGAACAGTGTGTTTCATTTTTGTGAAATATCTTGCCAATAAAATGTACATTTTTTACCTTTCATTCACTCTCATGCCAAATCCAACCAGTATGTGTGTGTACTTGAGGAATAGATGGTTGTGCAATAATATTTGTCTTTTCTGTTGCCAGGGTGTATACTGTCTCTAGGGAAAATCTATAATCTCTAGATATTTCATAAACTAGACACCAGGGGGACCCCAGAGCGGTTCACATGGATCCCTTAAAGTGCCTCAAACTTCCTGCAACCCAGAGTTCACACATATCTCCTGATAAAAATGGCACCTCTGTGTGGGTGGGTGTAGTGCCCGTGGAAGTGAGGGGTACAAGACGCACTCTAGCAACATTAACAAAAGGAGTAGCTGCAGTTTTGGGGGCCTGGGTTTGGTGGCCACTGAGACAAATCTACCAAATCCAGGCATTTCTGAAAACTAGACTCCCATGGAAAAACAGGGTGGTGTGCTTCTCATGGATGCCATCAAGTTTTCATACACACAGTGCCCTCAAAACCTCAAATTGTGACTAAAATCAGATGTGACATTTTCCTTGCATTTCCGTGCTATATTCTTCCAGAATCAGAAGGAATCCAGAAAATTCCTACCAACCAGCGTTTCCCCACTTTGTCCCAATAAAATTCTTCCTGACTTGTGTGGCTGAGCCTGGTGCCCTCGACAGAAACTGATCAAACAAACATCAATGGGAGTTCTCACAAAGGGACACTCATTGACCTTAGTTTGATTTGTGCTGTTGCACGCACTAGACCGAGCCACACAAGTGAGATACTATTTTTATCAGAAGAGTTAGGGGAATGTTGGGTGGAAGTTTATAGCTTCCCACAAATTCCAGAGCTTTCATCACAGAAGTATGAGGAAAATGACTTATTTTAGTCAAAATCAAAGTTTGCAAGGGATTCTAGGTAACACAACCTGTGAGAGGCACTCAAGAAACCCCCTCCTGGATTTCCCTAGGTGTCTAGTTTTCAAATATGTACAGGTTTGCTAATGGTGGAGCAAGGGCCCAAAATCCAAAGCTAGGCACACTGCAAAAAAATGGTTAGTTTTAAATGGGAATATTTGATGTGTCCACATTGTGTTTGGGTCATTTCTTGTCATGGACACTAAGCCTGACCACACAAGTGTGGCACATTTTTATCAGAGGACTTGGGGGAATGCTGGGTGGAATGAAGTGTGTGGCTCCCCTCAGATTCCAGAACTTTCCATCACAGAAATATGAGAAAAATGTGTTTTTTAAGTCGATGTTTGAAGTTTGCAAGGGTTTCTGGGTAATACAAGCTGGAGAGAGGCACAAGTCAGGTGTCCAGTTTTCAAAAATGTATAGGTTGGTTAGGTTTCCCTAGGTGCTGGCTGAGCAAGGGTTCAAAATCCTAGGGACACAAGCTAGGGACATTGCAAAAAAGGGTCAGTTTTCAGTGGAAAAATGTGATGTGTCTATGTTGAGTTTTGGGCCGTTTAATGCCTCTGGTACTAGGCCTACCCACACAAGTGAGGTACCATTACTAATTGTATTTCTCTGCATGTTTGACTTCCAAATGTAACACTGTGAAAGAAAGAATTAATTTTGAGAAATACCCTCTAATTCAAATGATAATTCAGAGATGTGCAAAAAATCAATACTTCTAAACTCCATATCTTGTACATATTTCGGAAATACATAGGCTTCCTTGCTACCTAGTCTCACTCTTTCCATTTTACTATGTATTGCTGTATACCCTGTACACAATTAAAAACCTTTGCAAGGTACAGCTCAGTTATTGGCTCTGAGTATCTTGAGTTCTTGAAAAACCCATAACCCTACAATTTGAAGGGTCTACTAGATGTAATGGTCTATTACTTTTGTACATCGGCCATTGTTCAATATTTTTTATTTCAACACTTTGCGAAATCCTTGCATGACCTACACAAATGACCCCCTGCTCAATTAAGAATTTGTCTAGTTTTCAGATATGCACAGCTGTCCAGGATCCACTATGGGTTTCACACTCGTCTCTGCCACAAACTGAAGGAGATTGAAAACACAGAAAAATAGGAAACCTGGGCTATATCACCCAGTAAAATGCCAAAACTGTGGTAGAAAATGAGTTTTTCTGAATCGAGTCTGCCTGTTCTTGATAGCTGGGAAAATGGTGATTTTAGCTCCAGGAACCTTTCGTTGATGGCATTTCTAAGAAAGAAAGCAAACACTTTCTTCTACTTTTACATTTTGTCCAAAAAAAACAGCATTTAGCTATATTTTGGCTAAATTCACGGTCCCTACCAAGTGAATCAACAAACCCTAGGTACATTTAGCATCCCTAAGATGAAAATCAAGCATGGATAGCTTATGTGGACAAAACTTTATGGATGCCTAAATGCGAATTACCCAAATAGCCAAATGGGGGTGGGGTAGGGGCTAGTAGCAAAAGAGTTAAATACCATTGTGAGTATTTGGTAAAAATAATTCACAGGCACATATACACACTAGACATGTGAGTATTTGAGTAGACACACAGGCGCTCACACTCTCTCCCACACATACCTGCTTTTTTAAGTAAACAGTAAGCTGCCTTCTGTTTAGATTTTTCTCTTTAAGTCATGTTAGTTGAAAACTGTGAAATATAGCTTATATTTTGTTAAGTTTTCCGAATAAGTTTTAAAGCGACTCGGACGAGCTACTAATTAAACTGTCATATATCTTTGATAAAGTGTTCATTTTCCTTTATATCAATATCCGGCTGTAGGCTCCATTTTCATTCCCTCGTAATATTTCAACCTTTTAGCATTCTAAGTCATTAATTTCCTGTTTCACAGCAAACTAATTTTTTATTTCCTTGTTTTATGTATGAGATACTGCTTTAATATAATTTTCTATTAATCTTCATTGTTGCATTTTTTATGATTGCTGCTGAGTGATTACCTTAGATGTCTCTCCTCCTTTGCCCTGTCAGAGAAAGTTTTCCCTGATTAAATACTGTGAAGTGCAGGGGGCTCCGATTGAGAAAGATTCAGTTCTCTTCTGCATTGGTTTAGAAACACGATCGAACAGCACACTGGTAAACAGACACACCCACACATGCACTCTTGAGATAACATACGTACAAAGCACCTATGCAGCGTCAATTAGTTTATTTACAAAGAGGAGCACAACCAGTGCAAATAGAAACAAACGAAGGTTGCTTGAAAACCAACGACTTGAAAGAAAGTACGAAACATAGCATTTTTGTAACTATGGAGGCATTTCCAAATTAAATGGAATTTTCTTCTAGCTCGGCAAATTGTGGTTCTCCATTTTCTAAATTATAATTGCTATATGATGGCTCCGCCACACATAACAATACCAGAGGCAGCTGCTGACATTTGAAAGTAGTGGGGGCGACTATTTTGACACACTTACAGTAGGAAAAAACTTGCATTTGAGATGTAGCTTTTGAAATACCTTCTGTGGACGAAGAATGCCCTGCTTCAATTTTATAAAGCTTCAGAACTCATTACTTTAATTCATTTCAGTTATTTTGGAATAATATGTGTGCAGTTTTAAATGTTGTAATGCGTTTTTAGTAATGTGTTTCTTTTGACATGTTTTAGGACTTTTATGTTTACCTGTGACCAATTTATGTGTTTTGTATAATGTTTCATATTTGTTTAGGATTAAGTTTTTTTTATTTATTTTTTTAACATATATAAAAAAAAAAAATTATTGAAGGTAATAGGTATGTATTTTTAATGTTGCGATATTGTTTTGAGCATTTGCTCTAGAGATTTTAAACTTGCTTTTTGGGTAGTAGAGTTTATCTGGTATACATTGTCATCGAATGCAGAGGCATGCTGTTTTATTTAAAAAGATAATTAAAAGAAGCTGAAGTCCCTGTGTGCAAGGAAAAAACATGTACTGGGTATGTTATACTCTGCCAGTATTAATTAGTGTTTTTGGTTATATTGGGGTGTATGCTTTTGATTCTAAGTAGTCTTGACCTTGATTGTTTTCAGATTAGTAAATTTTGTAATCGTTCAAGTTGTGTACAAATTTAGAGCCTCATTAAGGCCCATATTTATACTTTTTTAGTGCCGCATTTGCGCCGCTTTTTGATGCAAAAACGGCACAAACTTACAAAATACAATTGTATTTTGCAAGTCTGCGCCGCTTTTGCATGAAAAAATGACGCAAATGTGCAATACTAAAAAAGCATGAATATGGGCCTAAGAGTCCCGCTGTGGGACCGCCAAAATTGTGGAAAGAATGCCATGGCGGTGGCATCCTCCCTGCCCTTTTACAATGTTCCTTCTGGTCTGACAGTGGGGAACATTGCAATAGAGTGTTCCCGCCGGACTGACTGGCAGGAACAGTGCTATGAGATGGCACTCAGCTACCTTCAAGGAGCTGAGTGCTATCTCTTAACACAGGGGGGGCAACCAGCACCCTCAGAATGTGCACTGTCTGCAAAGCAGATAGTGCACATTTCGTTGGTGCTAAGCAGGGGGCTCTGGCAGTGCAGGGGCCCCTCTGCGGCCCCCAGCATGCCCTCACCGCCAGTCTTTCCATGCCATCAGACTGCCATGTAAAGGCTGGCGGTGAGGGGGTTTGTCTTCAGCCAGGCAGCGCTGAGTTCAGAATGAAGCCCTCAGTCTATTTGGAGACTTTAGCACAGAGTTTGGTCTAAGGGTTGTTTTTGTCTAAAGTCTTGACAAATATGTACTTTCTTTAGATTACAATAAATTGGTAAAGAATGAGGAATTGTCTCCCTGTCCATGGCTAAAGATCTGCCAACCCTCTGTGGCATTGTTTTGCTTTTTGGTTTCTTTGTGTTTTTGTAGACTTTTTACCAATGTGTAACACGGGATGGTGGTTGCTCCTTAAAAAGGACACACATCCCATCTAGGAGTTCTGAAAATAGTCTAAGAAGGAGATACATTTATCTTCACAGGTTTTGTAAAAGGATGAGTCTATTACAAGGTTATTATGCATAATAGCAAAAGCTGATGATATTCCTTTTTTAATACACAATTAAATTTGTTAATGGAACATTCCACATTTAGTGCAGGTTTTTGTAAGTGCCACCAAATGGCTTGATAAAATTCAAGTAAAAATCCTTGACTTTGACTTGGGTTTTGATTGTGGTGTTTATCATTTCATACGCATATTAATTTTTTGAGTGATTAATTCTTGGAGGGTCTACCCTTGCCGAGTGGATGCAAGGCCATAGACTAAAGCAATATTGTTGTTGAGATTCAGTTAGCTTACATTTAGTTAAACATGGGGGGTGGACGGGTATCATTTGAATATCCTGTCTATTAGCCATGGTGTTTCTTAGGTCATTGGCAGTACTGGAAATTATTATTCTTTTGTTGATGTTATTTTTGTCCTAGAATATGAACTCTCCTTTAATTAATATAAGTGTAAGGAGAGGGATCCATATTTCTTCTTTTTTAATTCTGTTAATTATTTTAGTGTTTTATTTAGTTGAGATTTGGTCAGCTAATTGTACAGGCATTTGGGAGAGAGGCAATTAGAAGTCATAGCTTTTAGGTCATGTACTATGTCTTTCATTTCTATTTCAGTCATTGAATTCAGATGATTGTGGTTTCTGATATTTTCAATGCCTCGATTAATGGTTGTAGCTTGCCCATAGCAACAATTGGAACAGAATATTGTACATTTCAAATGTGATGTTCCTTTCATTATGTTTTCTTTAGAGTATGCTTATCCTATAAATCAGTACTGGTTCCCCTAATGTGAGGTTATGTAGGTTAGTTCAGTTGCTATTTTATGGTTTTATAGTTAGGAAAAATTTGATGCTTTACTTATTATTTTTTTACTTGAGTCGTTCAACTATTTATTCTCTTATCAAGGTTTTATAAAATGTTTTTCGAGTATTTTTAATCACAAAGCTTTCCAGTGGATATTCCTGTATTTGGAATTTACAGGACATTTTATTTTACAATTGTAATTCAAATTTCTTTCAGAAGTTTGTTAGGAGTTGTCAGGCTAAATATGTTTCTTATTGTTAAATCAGTGTGCACTTATTTCAGTCTCAACTCTAGTAGCTTCTTTTATATACAATTCTCCTCGCTATTCAGACAGATTGTTTATGGTGTGTTCTATTCATATCCCTTAATTGTTAATTAAGGTTTTATATTTGGTAACGTTGCACTTTTCTTTCTCATTGGCATAGCAGTCACTTTTGATGATCTCCCTGGGTTTAATTTGATAGATGTCATTTTTTTATCAATATATGTTTTACAATTTTGTTTTTCAATATTTGGTATTGAAAATATTTTTTGGGGGTAATAGATTTGTTCATATGTCCATATATATTTAGTTTATAAAATATGTTTTGTTGATCATTTATTGTCACTATCTATCCTTTTGATATATTACTTAATTCCCTTGAGTTGTTTGGAAAACAATATTTTTGATTATTACATTTTAGTGATTGATGTTGACAATATTTTTAGCTAATATTTTTGTTGTCAAATAATATGGTGTTTTACATGTATGGAAAGTCTATATTGTTTCTGTTCATATTTACTCAGTGCTATTTGTTGCATTGTGCTATTCTTGTTGTCAATTTAGTGACATACAACTGAGTGGTCTAAGGCTGACTCAAGGAGGTGGACCTGAAACTTGGAATTGAACATTGTGCACAGATTAAACTCAACCTGGGCGGCTTGAATGTGCTCTGTGGCTGAGATCCTAGGGACATTACTATCAAGCTTGTGTCAACTTTGAACAGTAGAGCACCAGGGCTGTGTAGGAGGGCAGACATAGACACCTACTAGAGTGGCAGCAGTTTGCCTTGGAGAAGGAGAGCATCCTGTCTATAGAGAATGGAGCTCTCCCTCAAGCAATGCTAATGAGCACCAACCTGAGTCTGAATACATCTAAGCACAGGGAGCACCATATGAAACTTGAATCTGGCCAAAATCCTGTTGTATCTCTCAAGTGACCATCTTGATGTTAAGGATTGAACCAGGCTATATGGTTCTTTGTGCCTCTGGTCCTCTTCTAAGGAACCATGTATATTGTAATGAAGTGCATGTTTCATTTCTTACTAAGTTAAGTGTAAATTCAGTGTCAAAGGCAGTGGGCATTTCTTTGTTGATTGTAAGTGTGAGAAAGTGCCTCTTTTGACATGGTTAGCCTCCCACTTTTTGCATGGAACATGATGTGGTTTTGAACTGTAAGTGCTCTGGGCCCCATGCTAAACAGGTCCCAGGGCCAGATCTCTTGGCCCAAAATGTACTGTTATTGGTGCTTCAGCCACTGTTGTAAGTCCCTAGTAAATGGTATTCCTGGTGCCTACTGCATGGGTACTCAAGAGGGCCCCCCAGAGCTGCCGCACCAATTGTGCCACTCTGAGAAGCCCCACACCAGCCTCATGCAAAACTGCCATTGCAAGTGCATGACAAGATGCACCCAAAGTTGCAAACTCGACATGGCACGCACCATGGGTGCCATGTACACTAACTCTACAGTATCACTAAGTCTCCCCTCTGGCAGTTCTTACATCCATAAGGTAGGGTGCACTATAATGCATGTGAAGGCATATGTGCATGAGCAGGTATGCCCCTACTGTGTCTTTAGCTCTTCTTAGAGATAGAACTTTACAGGGACAACACAGAAAATGCATGTGCTGCACATTGGTCACTATGGGGAATATTTATACTCCGTCTGCACTGAATGTGCACCCAAAATTTTGACGCACATTCAGCGCAAACCTTGCCCTGTATTTAAACTTTGACACCCGAGCCCACGAACGACAAAATTCCGCTGTGTGCGTAATTTTTTGTATGCGGCAACCAGCCTTGCGTTAATGATATGCAAGGTAGGCATTCCCGTCCAAAAAATGACTTAAACGGCCGTGCGTCGTATTTATGCTTTTGGGCAAAAATGACACACGGCCGGGAGGTGGAGCCGGAAAATGACGCACAGCCCGATTTGCGTCAAAATTTAACGCCTGGGTCAGGGCAGGCTTTAAAATGGGGAAAACACCTCTGTATTTAATCAGAACACACAGAAGCAACAGCAGAGCAGCAGAGCAGCAAAAGGGAGACATGGAGGTGATTCTTATCCAGCGTGCACGCAGATGCAGAGCCCAGCAGCTACAACAGCAGCTACCACAACACCAGCAGGGACCCCAAAGGCAGCGCAGAAGGCAGGAGAAGATATTCCGCCCCAGAACAACCCTTCATGGCCTCAGGGAACACAACATCATCCAGAGGTACAGGTTGAACTGCCAGGCCATTCAGCAGCTGCTGTGCAACATTGAGCCACAGTTGGCAACTACCTTGCTGACACCCCGCACCATCCCAACAGAAACCAAGCTGCTTGCCATACTTCACATGCTGGCAAGTGGCTCTTTTCAAACAACTGGTGCCCTGGTTGCCGGAATATCACAGCCATCATTCTCTGCCTTTTTGCCCAAAGTAATGGATGCCATCATTGGACTCACACCCCGCCACATCTGCTTCTCTAACACATTGCAGAAGCAGCAGGAAACAAAACAGGGGTTTTACCTCATTAGTGGCTTCCCACACGTCCTTGGTGCAATCGACTGCACATATGTACGCCTTGTGCCACCTGCTGCAACTGAATACCTCTACCGCAACAGGAAGCACACACATTCCATCAATGTGCAGGCCATTGTCGATCACCAAGGATTGATCACCAACATCGTGGCAAAATATCCTGGGAGTGTCCATGACTCATTCATCTTCCGTCACAGCACCATCAATCAACACTTCCAGGATGGATGGTATGGCAATGGACTACTTGTTGGTAAGTACAGAAACCTACTTATATACACACTGCATAGCAACCCTCTAGGACACACAACACATTCACCACAACAGCAACATGTCGACAGGAACACACTGAGGTTGTGACACCGCTAGCCATGTTTCTTAGGTCACCATTGAACCTGTCACACATCTGAAATTAGTGTACAGTCTGATGTTAAGACGTCAAAGATCACAACGTTTGGAGTGGGTTGCCTAAATGTCACCTTGCAAATTGTAAGTGTCTCAATGATGTTTACATTAATCCATTCCATAAGTCTAAAGGTATGGGATGTCCAGGGTACATTGATATGAACGTGTTAACAACACTGTCAATCTTAACCTGAGTATGGAACTATCATCTCACCCCCAGTGAAGACACAGGGACACCTATATCACAAGTCACAATGCTAAGGAGGGCACACTGTACTGAAAATCCCAAAACATACTGTTGACAACCGGTTAGCAGCCAAACACTCGTTCAGCCAAGGAAACAACACAATGCAGATGGTACATCCTACAAGCCTAGGATGCGACATAATAACACAAAAGAGTCACAGACAACACAAGACAACTACTGCCATGAAAGGTGATTTCAATAAGGTTAGCTACATCAACATGATTCCATTCATTTTCTCTTGCAGCTAATCAGGGGTATGGCCCATATCCAGCCATGGATAATGACACCTATTGGCAACCCGAGTACTGCAGCAGAGCGTGCCTACAATGACGCACATAGGAGGACACGCACCATAGTCGCGAGGACCTTCGGCATCCTCAAGTCAAGGTTCCGGTGCCTCGACATCACTGGTGGTAGCCTCTTATATTCCCCGGAGATGGTCTGCAAGATCATCCTAACATGTGCTATTATGCACAACATTTGCATAAAAAGGAACATTCCCCTCCTGGAACCCGAGCCACACATGCCTGAAGAGGAGGAAGAGGAGGATGGTGGCCTGCAACATGAGGGGGAACAACAGAACACGGCCGCTGGTTTACGCAGGCAGCAACATATCGCTAACAATTTCTTTTAAATATAATCACCATCACCACTTTATTAACTAATTTAAATAAACACCTATAATAATCACCATATCATCGTCGTTTGTCTATTCATTTTTGCACACCTTCATCTCTAACTATCAGAATAAGAGTGTTGCCTCATGGAGCATTGCTGATATACCGATTAGGACACTGAAAATCCCAGAGCAAATGTGATGCGTATCATACAATGGTCACATACACACACACTGTAAATGACATATATCCTGTACATTTCACCTTTGAAGGGCAATAGCAGAGGACCACACCTATTTTACACATACATGTTGAAATCATGGTTCATCTCAGCATATGGCTCACAACTAAGACACCATCATTCAATAAGGGGAAAACAGGCCTCATACATGAGGTAGTGGATGTGCTTTTGCATCAGTAACAGGAATGTCTGACCAGACCCTTGACAGCAGTAAGTCCAACTGCATCCAATATTTGCAAGGACTATCTGTGACCAGAGTTCCATAGAAGCAGTACATAGACAGCACAAGTCCCACACATATGAGCAGCATTGCACACATGACATTCCATGTACATGTCAGCACATTTCCTAACTCCTGACACACCCATGCACCTGGTTACAACCCACCTGTCTGAAGAGGTCCCTGGAATAGTAAGACGTGTACCCTGATATTCCCTCCTCTACACACACAGCTTGTCAGTAGCAACCCAGTGTGCTACACCCTTTCCTATAGTATACCATTGTCATAGAACATCTCACTGCCTGGACGTCAGGTCAATTAATACACTGGCTTTTAGTTTCCAAGCCCTGTTAGCACCTGTAGATTGTTTCCCGTGTGAAAATGTCTGTTGGCCATTAGAATGCAAATCTCACCTACAGTATTTGTGAGAAACAGATGCAGCCCACACCTGTGATCACCTCCATGCACACCACCCATTTCAACAAGCACTGCCCCTGCTGATGCCTAGGACAGCATAGGAGTTGCCATTTTGTTAAATACAGCGTTAAGCATTGATACTAATAATTAAGCTGTGTAACACAGCCCTTGGGTTCATTTGTCACCTTCAAAAACACAGGACATACACAGTTTGACATGCCAACTGTCTAGTTCTTCCTCCAGTCTTAGTCGGACCACTGATTATGTAACTTGTCAAATTGCTGGATCCTGATTCACCCTGCATCCTGTCAGCCTGACTGGCATCAGTCTGTGCATCACCCTAAAGTATCCATGTGGCTACATATGTACCACACTTGCGTTAGCAAACCTCTCATTCATCAGAGGGTATTTGGGCATGTGCTTCTTCAATGCATACCCAAATACATTGTGTAGCATCATCTGCCTTTTAACTGTAACATATCAGTTAAATCCTCTGTGAAAACCAAAATCCATGGCCCATCCCTTGTCTGGGTCTCATTTATGCATGAACTGTGACAAATTACACGCAAAAAAATATACAGCCTCAAGATTGGACCGCACACATGAACAAGACACCTATGTGCAATTGATCACTGGAAATATGTGGACATGTGCTGCCTCGTCTGCTGGTCCACCACAGCCACTTGAGAGTTGTGGCTCAGTTATATGACCTCAACTGTGGCGTCATCATACAATTGTGGTTCACTTTTGTCTGTCTGGGCAAACAACATGGTACCCACTTCCTCAATGCATGTGTATGACTCACTGTGGGATTCACCAACAAGTGCCTAGGAAGCTGTTACCAAAAATCTAGGACATAGGATGTTGAAAATGTGGACCATTGACATGAACAAGCGTCTGCCATCTATCTGGTGCATGCTTTGTCATATGTGGTGTCTACGTTACCCTAAATCTTGGAAGTGCACATAACGGATGTTGCTACATGTATGACTAACACATGTCCTCTCTCAGTTCCACAATGACTTGCATCTAAGGTTTGGACACATGGACTTCACATTCATACAAGCATATGTGCAATAATGCATCATGTGATGCACACACACTTGGTCAGTCAGTCAGTCAGTCAGATAACTTTATTCGGCAATTGCCATAAAAGTGCGAACCAGAACACATTTATCGATCTATAAATAATATAAAACACAAATAGAACATAAAAACCATTACTAAAAACACCGCATAAGCATCCAATCTGAAACCCCTAAACATAAACAGATAAATATAATAGACATGATTAAAATCACAAAATCAGAAAAATACAAGTATTAGCTTAAAACTGTGCATACATATAAAAAAAATTAAAATAGAGTAGGCCTTTTCCTTATACTTAAAGAAGCTGTAACAAAATCTAATACATGATGACACATTAGAATATCTGGCAATCTCTGAAGATATAGTAGAGCTTCCTTATAGTGAATGGATCTAAGAGGACGTAAAATGGGTAGAATGAAAGCCCCTCTAAGAGCAGCATATAGAGGGCAAAAAAGAAGAAAATGCGAGGTACTATGAGTTGATTTGGAATCACAGGGACAAAATGGTAAATCCTTTTTCCAAAAGCATGGTTCGGGGAAGGCTACCTTAAAGTGAATTAGATTAAATCTAAAAAGTGTTAAAAGAGAAATTATTCTAAAACTTGAAAACCAAGTCAAATAGGGTTCAAGGCATGGAACAGTCACAATCCGAGAGTAGGGATCGAAAGATTTCAATTTCAGGGAACTATGAAATCTCATCACTGATATATGTTCGGAATAGGTAGACTTCAAAACAGACCTAGAGTTTGTAGTTAGCAAATAGGGTTCGTCAAACATGTACAAAAAGCCCTAGGTTCTCAAAAGAGTTTCGCAGAAACATAAGCCAGGGAATCCTATTTGAATTTACTAATTGTAGACAATCGGAAATGCAGTCTTGGACAAGTTTTGCCATAGGGTTTGACCAACATCTAATCCAGAGCAGTAGGGGAGCTATAGAAGCCCTATCCTCCAAGAAGCGCTGGCCAAGTTCTTCATGGCAGAGGATGTTTGTGATGCATTTTGGAACCAACAGTAATCTACGCAGGAATTTATTTTCAGCGCTCTGGAGAGAGGGTATTTTATTGTAGCCCCAGACACCTGCCCCGTAAAGGACTGCTGCAGCGCACTTAGGCCCATATTTATACTTTTTTAGCGCCGCATTTACGTCATTTTTTGACGCAAAATCAGCGTAAACTTACAAAATACAATTGCATTTTGTAAGTTTGAGCCGATTTTGCGTCAAAAAACGACGCAAATGCGGCGCTAAAAAAGTATAAATATGGGCATTAGAGTTGTAGAGGGTTTTCATCTGTGCAGGGGGTCTGTGGCCTAGTTTATTTGAAAAGCGAAAGATCGCTTCATTATTCCTTATCAACTGTTGGAGCTTAAAATTAATGTGTGTCTTCCAGGACAGAGAAGAACTCATATACATGCCTAGATAACAAAAATTATTGACCTTGTTTAAAATATGTCCTCCCATAATAAATTGTTTAGACTTTGTGTTGCGTGGGCCACAGGGCATAACAAAAGTCTTGGGGTAATTTACTTTCAAAATCAACAAATACATTAGTTGCCACAGCACACACATTGAGCCATAGGCATTTAGGTATTGTACATATGTGCGTCACATTGCTATCCTCTCCTGATGCCAAGCATGCCCAATTTGTGCAATACACATATGTAGGCCACTCATATGGCCATCTAGTGCGTCAGCCAACTGTCAAAATCCTGTGAAGGAAGTAGCGGGTCATGGTCCGCTGCAGTCTGATGTCACACGTGTGAACATACACCATCAACATCATAGTGGGTGCCATCAGCCTATCTCTGATGTGCCCCAAATGTAACATAACATAAAAACAGAACAAAATGCCCAAAACCAGTTCATGCACTGAAATTTTGACGTTGCTAGCGTTATGCGTCATTTTTTGTACACCAATACTGAATTTGCGTCATTTGTTTTGATGCACAGGTGTGAAAATTAGGCCGCATCCAGATAATTGTACAGACTATTTACTATTATTTGGATGCGGGCTACTTTTCACTCCTGTGCGTCGAAAATTATGACGCACAAACTGTATGCGTGAAAGAAATATGACGCATAACGCAAAAAAGGGTGGACATTTAATTCAGGAAGTAATGTAATAGGATATCCTGTTGACAGATCATGTACAGTGGGTGTACTTTCACTTTCACTTTGCAGTCTGTGATTCTTCTAGACTGTGTGGCTGTGTTGAGAGTGGTGTGCATTGATTTTATGCTTTTGTGTCCTGTGTGCTGTCTCTATTGTCAATTTGTGAAATAAATATTGTTGGTGTATACTGTCCTACTGTTTTTTGTGTACATTTGTCCAGTTTTCTAGTGTTTTTGTTGTTTGCAGGAGTCTGTTGTGGGTAGTGCTAGTTTGGGGATAGTTGGGCTCTTTTAGTGATTAAGTTTACTTTTCTTCTGTATTTGTACCCCTACTTTCCCCCTTTTCCCCTTTCTATTTCTTTAACCCCTATTCCCTTTCTCATTTGTACAATGTCTGGTAGGCCACGTCTTTGCAGGATGGGTGAAGAGGAGTTGGGGGGCTTCATATGGCTTGTGTGCCATTTCTTGCCACTGATGATCGAGGCAGGGTGATACAGGGGTATCACACTGAGGCACGCAGAATCCGGTGGGGAAAGGTGCTGCATCACCTGCAGCGAGTGTATGTCAGCCAGAGGAGTGACCACCAGCTGAAGCACCAGTGGGCTGACCTCATCACCAGGGAGCAGGATCTCTTGGACCACCTGGGAATCGTGATTGGTGGCCCTGTTGGTTAGTACTAATCATGTAAATGTGCATGATTAAATGCTCTGTAGTGACATCAGATGATTTGTACAATATCTGCCAGCTAACTTGCTGACTGTGTGTAATGTTGGGGAAACATACAGGGTAATTGATGCACTATGGGAAGGATAACAATTGCTAGCTGTCAGGTAGCACGTGCTCTGCAAACTTACATGATACTTTTCCGTTAAGTAAATTGGTGCTGCATTTGTGTCAGACAACCAAACCAAAGAGGAGCCAATCATGTCTACATAGGCCACATTTGCCAGAGAAGTAAAGATGTACTAACATTTTGGCTAACTTTGTTGACACAATAGCTAGACTGAATTTAGAATCACTACATGATGCAGAAAATGAGTGCTAGCTTAACGTCAATTGATGATCGCAAAGTGTCCCAGACATATGTCTCCTGTGAGTCTGGTGAGTGTGGAAGGAAAGCGTTCACGGAAGTTCTATGAATGTTAGGGATTATTGTGGTCCTTCATCTTTTTGGATACATGTCAGATCTGGATTTGAAAACATCGTGAACAGGTGAAAGGTGCCCTCAGCTAACATCTTAGAATGTTTTTTGGAGTTAGTTGTGCCACATTCCAAATCTTAGAATGGTTTTTTGAGTTAGTTGTGCCACATTCCAATTAGGGATGGCAGTCCAAAGGTATGCTCATGGGTTCACATCTCCATGGTTGGTGTACATCACCATAGCTGGGGCACATCAAATGAAGAAACTGTAACAACATGAGGGCTTACAAAAGTTCCTGTCCCTCTGTACATTGTACCTATGTGTAATAAATGTGTCATGGCCACATAGGCTGTTTGACTGGTTATGCAGTCCTTAAGTAACCCGGCTTTGGATGTCTCTCTTTGATGCACATGATGAGACGATTACACTCCATATTTATTTCTGGTCACTAACGACGGGCATGTTTGCCACCACATGATAGTTAGGGCCACTGCATGTGTGCAGATATGTGTGTAATTGTCACAGGAGACCCATGCTATGTACAAGTTGGCCGTGATATATCAGATGCAGTATCATCATGTCTGAATGGCTGCCATTTCCTTATTCAGCCTACACATTGTATATGTCTTTGAAATTGTTGGTCAGTGCACAGATTTTGAGCACATTTCTTCCTTCCATGCCTTACAGGTGGACCGGCACCCTACACTGTGGGAGAGGTGGCTACATTTGAGCACCCCACCACTCCAGTAAGTATTGATATGTCTGTTATGTGTTGTGTTTGCTGGTTATATGTGATGGACTCCTGTGTGTTGAACGCATAGCAAGGTGTGATACGTTGGCCAATCATTTGTCTTGTTCCATGAGTGGGATTTCAGTTTCTCAAATGTTTTGAGTTGGCCAATGTGTATCCTATTGCATTATCTAGGGATTGTAGGCCTTTCCTGTAGGCACCACAGTGAGTACTGGGGTGAGTCATGTGGATGACACTTGTATCAACAAGAGTCGCACTGGAAGTCAGCTCAGATTTAGTCAGCCTGTCAGACCCAGATTGGTACAGCAAATTGCTTTCCAACAGACTTCTGCTTCCCTATTTACCAAGGTACTTATTAAACTGTAGGTAGAACTTCCCAGCAGCATGAACTTCCACATGTAGTCGGACAAGTATGTGGAACTTGAGTGCAATGGCCGAGGTGTGCATGCTAATCATGATCATGGGTGTTCTTGCAACTCTGTGTCTGATGTAAGTCATGCCTTACTGGAAGTAGATGTTGTGTACCAAGCTCTGCATTTCCTGACATGTGTGGCGCTATGATTGGTCTAGGGTTTGCAGACTCCTAATTGTTGATAGACCTTACCTGTGGTGTGTGTGTAGAGCCAAACACGTGTGGAGTTTTCTATACATTCCTCGGTGTCCATGTTGTTTGGAATTGTTAGTTGTTTATCCACCCCCACCCTCAAACACAGGCATGGGTTTGTGAATAGGGTACCTAGGACTGATGCTACCAGTATGTTACACATACATGTGAATAAGTGACTGTTTGTTTGGAACCTAGTATACACACTCAGGTATGGCACATGGGTACTATACTGGCAAGTCCTGTTACAACTTGCAGACCATGTGGCTTTAGTTTTGCATTCCGTACACTGACATTTGCAGCCCAGGTATTGGCGGAGGATATGCAGCATGATTGTTAGCTGATAACTGCCAGAACTCAGATGGCAAGTCAATGCCAGTTGTTACCCATCTAGTAGGTTTTGGATGTGCTATGTGTGATGTGACCTTTGTAGGCTGGCCTGCCATGTACTTACTCAGGGACATTCAATGATCTGTATTGTGATATGAGCTGTTACAAGTACTGTAGATGTACTGTCTGATTGACTTCTTGTGCCATTTCACACAATGCAGTTCCTAATGTAGATTATTTGCATTTGTCTTCACAGCTGCAAACATGACTCCAGACCAGGTCCGTGAGTTCCAGCGGCAGGCCAGGAGATACCAGCACATCCTGCTGGTAGAGTCGGGGTTCTGGAGGATGGCCTGTCGATACCGCCATGAACGGGCCTCCGGGGCATGGAGGGCCTTCCCACAGGGTGGCCCTACTTTGCCCACCACAGCCACCACCAGCACAACCACCACTTCAAGTCAGGTGGCCCCAACCACAGCTGGGACTGTTGTCCCTACATCTGCCGTACTTCCAAGCCCCAGCATTGCTACAGGTGCAGGACAGCCCACTGGCCTTGGCTCCACACATGCACAGACCTCCTCCACCGGTACCCAGACTGCCCCAGCTCCATCAGTTGACCCTGCAGCATTCCACAAAATGGAACGGAAGATGGACTGTGTGTTGCGAAAGTTAAGCCATCTGAGACGGGATGTTCGCCACATTAACAGGTGTGTGAAGTCCATAAAGAGGACCCTTCGGAGGGCCAACCTCTAGATTTTATAAACGGACATGATTCCCTCCCCTCCATCCTCTTTCCTTGTTCTCATACTTAGTGGGCTTAGGGGGCTTAGTGTTATGTTAGTATAGGCTGTTAGTTTAGTTAGTGTTAGTGGGTGGGGGGTCCTGAATCTTTCTATTTTTACTTATTACGTGTGTGGATGGGTGGGTGGTGTGCTATGTTGTGGTTCTTGTGTGTTTTTAAAAATATATATATATATATTTAAAAAAATACCAAAAAATATATATTTGTTTGGGATAGTATAGTCTGTGTTTAGGTTAGTATGTGTTGTCCTCCATGTGTCCCGTCTCATAAGAGGGTGGGGGGTGGATGTTTAGAACATTTTGTTACATGTGATAAGTACGTTTAGCTTAGGTTAGTTAGGGACAGTTGTGGGTAATGAGTAGTCAGGGTAGATTAGGGTAGGTAAGACTTTTCCCTCAGTTTCCTCTTCTGTAATTAGCATTTAATAAATATATAGTTAACCCTTAACAGTATGTGTTAAATGCTACTTGATCATGGGCTTGGAATTAGTGTACATGAATGTTGTTCTATTACATTTGTGTCCTATGCTACAAACAAATTCCAACTGAGCTGTAAGATTGGCAGCTACCCCAGAGCTCCCTTGCAAAGTTTCCACCATTCGTTGCAACCACCAATCACAGTTAATATGGATCCCAATGTGTTTCTGTCGATAAGTATGTTTTCTAAGTCACAAACAGTGCTTCCAGACTTGCTATTGGGGGAACAGTTTTAGGTCTGACTGCAGTGTGATGATCAAGGACACCCTTATAAGATCAGTTCTCATAAGCACTCTTGTATTCTTGTCTTCATGACTCACATACATCATTTGTGACACAGTTCAGCATGATTACCTATTTGTATGTAAACACAGACAGCTTCATTCATGCTGTATGGTTTCTCACTTCATCAGATATGTCCCTCAGGAAGGGCAGAGTATGATGCAATCATGGGCACTGTGCAGAATTATCTGACTACATAATATCAGGACAGTTGTATTGACAAGCTACATAATTTGAGAGTAGGCACATTTCAGTTATCTACTGCACAGTTGATATGTCACATTACCCAGAGACAGATTTGTTGTGTAAGTGCTATTTATTGAAAAGTGCTGTAGTGCTATATGTACATTGTCCATGATTGTGAGTCCATTATAGTGACATCTTACATTGTGATCCTACACAAGGGGTTAAGGAAAAGCATTTGACATGCTGGGGCGATGTTTCAGACAGTGCAGAGGGACAGGATTTGCCAATGAGTAAGATAGAGACAATCACTGGGCAGGCTGGCAAGATATACAGGTAAGCAGAACAGTCATTAAGTAGAGTTGTTGTAAGACTGGCATGTTACAAAGTGCAGGACCTTGGTAATAGTTGGCCATGTGGTAGGGACAAGTGCTTCAGGGTACTTTTCTGTGTGAAAGTGATCCGTTCCATGTCTTCTTCTTCTGATGTGTGTGTTGCCTCCTCTGTCCTTGTAGGTGGTGGTTGTGAAGGGGCAACACACACCTCAGTGTTAGAAGACGTGGAGTCAGACATCGCGGTCGCTGCTACCTGTGAAGGTCTTAAGGGCAGTACTGCAGCAAGGAGGATCTCCTTGTTCTTGAGAATAGCAGCCACATCACAATGGTAGGCAGCTATTGTGTCAAAAAACGGCGCATATCCAGTTTGCGGCGTCGTAAATCAACCCACAGTCATTTACGCCGCGTTTACGTTATTTTGCTTTACGACTTGATGCTGCGGTGTGTGTCAAAATAAATGACTCCCACCTGTGGTTAGCGCCGCCATGCGTCAAAGTATAAATTTGATGCCTGCACGGCGCACCAAAATGGTGTTAGCCGGCGGTATTATTTTTGACGTAAAACTGCGCCGGTGCAGTTTTGCGTCAAAAAGTATAAATATGGCCCTATGAGTTCCCCAGCTACATGATGGCCTCTCTGAAAATTATGTTTGGTATCAAACAACTCAGAATAATAAATCCACACTGATGACAGTGCGGGATTTATTGTAAAATGTATCCAGAGGGCACCTTAGAGGTGCCCCCTGCAAAAAAAGCTAACAGCCCTAGCATGGTTGTTGACTGGTCTCAACCAGCCTGCCACTACCAGACATGATTCTGGACTCCTGGGGTGGGAGCCTTTGCTCTCAGGAGCCAGAAGACAAAGCCTTTACATGGTGGAGGTGTTACCCCTCCTTCCCCGGGCAGGCACCCTGCCCCGGCAGTCAGCTTCAAAGGCCTTGCTGCCTTTGAAATCTGACCCCTGCCTCTGCTGGTAGCAGCAGAAGGCAGCCCAATGGTTCTACCCCCACTTTAGGTGTGAAAACCAGTATGAAACTTAGCAAGAATAGGGGTAGTGGTCACTCCCTGCCTCAACTACTCTTCAGGTGTGGCAGGCAAGGTGATCACTCCATTTTATTTTCCATCATGGATGGTAGGAAAAATAACCAATCAGGGTGGGATGTGTCCTTTTCCCACAGGAAGTGGTCACTTATTGGGTGTTGCCACCCTAAGGTAGGTGGCCCATTAGCCCATACCAGTACTCCCCCTAATTCCCCCTAAATGAAGTATTCAGAGGGCATCCCCTGACTAAGATCTCAGATTTAATGGGCACAAGAAGACTAGAACAAAGAAGACCCAAGGCACAAAAACCAAAGTCCTGCTGCACAAAGAAAAAGGAACCAAACCCTGCCTTCTGCGCCAGGGATTCGGCCATCACCGCTGAGGTGTCACTTGGAAACCTGAAGGACTGTAGAACACCCCAGAGCACCTACAGCCTTCTACAAATTACCAAGAACCACCTCCCTCAGAGCGAAGGTATCAATTTCCTGCACCCTGCAGGCAAGGAACCTATGCAGTCTGTTTTACCGACCTGCTGCTGACCAACGACTCGGACCCAGAAGCCCAGCCAAAAACCATATAGCATCTCCAGAGGACCAGACCTGGCACTGTGCCAAGTTTGGTGGCACTAGGAATTTCTAAGGCTGTGATGTACCAGTACCCCCGGTACCAGACCCCCAAATTCAGACACGCAGAAATAGAGTCCAGTCTAGACTCCCAAAAGCACAGGAGCAAGCACCAGTCGAGGGATTGCAGGACACGGAGACCAACCCCCTGCTGACCTGCAATCCACCCTCAAAGCTGCCTGGCCCTGACCTCCAGGTCTCCAAGACACACAACACCTGACTGGCCTATCGGCATGGCACCCGGCCTCCCCAGCCCACACAACCAGCTGTGCTCTTGTCATCTCCAAACACTAGCAACCGACCTCCAAGGGGACACAGCAGACTTACCTTCGAGTCCCTCTATGCAGTGTTGTAGGAGGCTGGCCTGGCTTGTAGTGGGTACCAGAGGTACTTACACCTTGTGCCAGGTCCAGTTATCCCTTATTGGTGTAGAAGAGGTGTTTCTAGCAGCTTAGGCTGATAGGAGGTAGCTATGGCAAAGCAGCTTAGGCTGAACTAGGAGACATGTAAAGCTCCTACTATACCACTGGTGTCATATGCACAATATCATAAGAAAACACAATACACAGAAGTACTAAAAATAAACGTACTTTATTTTTATGACAATATGCCAAATGTATCTCAGTGAGTACCCTCAGTATGAGGATAGGATATATACACAAGATATATGTACACAAACCAAAATTATGCAGGTAATAGCAAGAAAAGTAATGCAAGCAGTGTAAAATTACAGTAGATTGCAATAGGGGCACATAGGTGTAGGGGCAACACAAACCATATACTCCAAAAGTGGAATGCAAACCACGAATGGACCCCAAACCTATGTGAGCTGGTAGAGGGTCGCTGGGACTGTAAGAAAACAGTGAGGGTTAGAAAAATAGCCCACCCCAAGACCCGGAAAGGTAGGTGTAAAGTACACCTATTACCCCCAGAGAGCACAGAAGTCGTGATAGGGGGATTCTGCAGGAAGAACACACACCAGCAATGCAACAACAGTGGATTTCCAGACCTGAGTACCTGTAAGACAAGGGGACCAAGTCCAATAGTCGCAACAGTGTAGAGAGTGGGCAGGAGCCCAGGAAATGCCAGCTGAGGGTGCAAGGAAGCTGCTACCTGTTGGAAGAAGCTTGGAGTTCTGCAAGAAAGAAGAGGACTAGGACCTTCTCCTTTTGAAGATGGATGTCTCACGTCGTGATGAAGCTTGCAGAGGTGTTCCCACACAGAAAGACTGCAAACAAGCCTTGCTAGCTGCAAGAGTTGTGGTTAGGGTTTTTGGGAGCTGCTGTGGCCCTGGAGGGACCAGGATGTCGCCACTTGGAAGAGGAGACAGAGGGGGCACCCAGCAACATAGGGAGTCCTCACAGAAGCAGGCAGCACCTGCAGAAGTACCTGAACAGGCACTTAGAAGAAAAGTGAATTGGAGTCCACCCGAAGTCACAAAAGAGAGTCCCACGATGCCGGAGGACAACTCAGAAGGTTGTGCACTTCAGGAAGGAGTGTCGGGGACCCAGGCTTGGCTGTGCACGAAGGAAATCCTGGAAAAAAGCACAGGAGCCGGAGCAGCTGCAAATCACGTGGTACCCAGCAATGCAGTCTAGCGTGGGGAGGCCAGGACTTACCTCCACCAAACTTGGATTGAAGAGTCACTGGACTGCGGGAGTCACTTGGACAGAGTTGCTGAGTTCCAGGGACCACGCTCGTTGTGCTGAGAGGGGACCCAGAGGAGCAGTGATGCAGTCTTTTGGTGCCTGCGGTTGCAGGGGGAAGATTCTGTTGACTCACAGGAGATTTCTTCAGAGCTCCCGGTGCAGAAAGGAGGCAGGCTACCCCCAGAGCATGCACCACCTGGAAACAGTTGAGAAAGCCGGCAGGATGAAGCGATACAAGGTTGCTAGTAGTCGTCTTGCTACTTTGTTGCGGTTTTGCAGGCGTCCTGAGGCGTCAGCGGTCGATCCTTTGACAGAAGGTGAAGGGGGAGATGCAGAGGAACTCTGATGAGCTCTCGCATTCGTTATTTGAAGAATTCCAAAAGCAGAGACCCTAAATAGCCAGAAAAGGAGGTTTGGCTACCTAGGAAGGAGGATTGGCTACCAAGAGAGGTAAGAGCCTATCAGAAGGAGCCTCTGATGTCACCTGCTGGCACTGGCCACTCAGAGCAGTCCAGTGTGCCACAGACACCTCTGTTTCCAAGATGGCAGAGGTTTGGGACACACTGGAGGAGCTCTGGACACCTCCCCTGGGAGGTGCAGGTCAGTGGTCACTCCCCTTTCCTTTGTCCAGTTTCGTGCCATAGCAGGGCTTGGGGATCCCTAAACCGGTGTAGACTGACTTATGCAGAGATGGGCACCATCTGTGCCCATCAAAGCATTTGCAGAGGCTGGGGGAGGCTACTCCTCCCCAGCCTTCACACCTATTTCCAAAGGGACAGGGTGTTAGATCCTCTCTCAGAGGAAATCCTTTGTTCTGCCTTCCTGGGCCAGGGCTGCCTGGACCCCAGGAGGGCAGAAACCTGTCTGAGGGGTTGGCAGCAGCTGCAGTGGAGACCCCGGAAAGGCAGTTTGGCAGTACCCAGGTTCTGTGCTAGAGACCCAGGGGATCATGGAATTGTCCCCCCAATGCCAGAATGGAATTGGGGGTGACAATTCCATGATCTTAGACATGTTACATGGCCATGTTCGGAGATACCATTGTGACGCTGTACATAGGTAGTGACCTATGTACAGTGCACGCGTGTAATGATGTCCCCGCACTCACAAAGTCTGGTGAATTTGCCCTGAACGATGTGGGGGCACCTTGGCTAGTGCCAGGGTGCCCACACACTAAGTAACTTTGCACCCAACCTTCACCAGGTGAAGGTTAGACATATAGGTGACTTATAAGTTACTTAAGTGCAGTGGTAAATGGCTGTGAAATAACGTGGACGTTGTTTCACTCAGGCTGCACTGGCAGGCCTGTGTAAGAATTGTCAGAGATTCCTATGGGTGGCAAAAGAAATGCTGCAGCCCATAGGGATCTCCTGGAACCCCAATACCCTGGGTACCTCAGTACCATATACTAGGGAATTATATGGGTGTACCAGTATGCCAATGTGAATTGGGAAATTTAGTCACTAGCCTGTTAGTGACAAATTTGGAAAGCAGAGAGAGCATAACCACTGAGGTTCTGGTTAGCAGAGCCTCAGTGAGACAGTTAGGCATCACACAGGGAACACATACAGGGCACATACTTATGAGCACTGGGGCCCTGCCTGGCAGGGTCCCAGTGACACATAGACTAAAACAAGATATATACAGTGAAATATGGGGGTAACATGCCAGGCAAGATGGTACTTTCCTACACAACCCCCCCCAAACGAAGGACAATAAGACTAGCCATGACCTGGTGAGTCTTCATTGTCTAAGTGGATATATCTGGAGAGTACATCTTCATTGGAGTGGGTACCCCAGGTCTATGTTCCACTGTATATTCCATTCCTTGTAGAGATATGGACCACTTCAACAATTTAGGGTTTTCACCTTTCATTTGTTTTAGCCAAAGTAGAGGTTTGTGGTCTGTCTGAACAATAAAATGAGTGCCAAACAGGTATGGCCTCAACTTTTTCAGTGCCCAGACCACAGCAAAGGCCTCCCTCTCAATGGCAGACCAACTCTTTTCTCTAGGTTTCCACCTTCTGCTGATAAAAGCAACTGGTTGATCCCGGCCCTCAGAATTCAGTTGTGATAAGACTGCCCCTGCCCCTAATTCAGATGCATCAGTTTGAACAATGAAGTTCTTGGAGTAACATGGGCTTTTTAGGACAGGTGTAGAGCACATGGCCTGTTTGAGCTCCTCAAAAGCTTTCTGACAGCTAGCTGTCCACAATACCTTTTTAGGCATCTTCTTACTAGTGAGATCATTAAGAGGGGCTGCTATGGAGCCATAGTTTCTAATGAATCTCCTGTGATACCCAGTGAGGCCTTAGAAGGCTCTCACCTGGGTCTGTGTTGTAGGGGGAACCCAATCCATGATTGTCTGGATTTTCCCCTGCAGTGGTGCAATCTGTTCTCCACCTACCAGGTGTCCGAGATAAACCACCTTTCCCTGCCCTATCTGGCACTTTGAGGCCTTGATAGTGAGGCCTTCCTTTTGCAGGGCCTCCAAAACTTTCCAAAGGTGGACCAGGTGCTCATCCCAGGTGGAGCTAAAGACAGCTATATCATCTAGATATGCTGCACTAAAAGCCTCCAACCCTTGCAGGACTGTGTTCACCAACCTCTGAAAAGTGTCAGTTGCATTTTTCAAACCAAAGGGCATCACTGTAAATTGGTAGTGCCCTCCTATAGTTGAAAATGCAGTTTTAGGTTTAGCATCCTCAACCAATTTGATCTGCCAATACCCTGCAGTCAAATCAAAGGTGCTTAGATACTTGGCAGATGCCAGTGTATCTATGAGCTCATCTGCCCTGGGTATAGGGTGAGCATCAGTTTTTGTTACCTGATTGAGACCTCTGTAGTCTACACAAAACCTCATCTCCCTTTTTCCATCTTTTGAGTGAGGCTTTGGTACAAGCACCACAGGTCTCGCCCATGGGCTTTCAGAAGGTTCAATGTCTCCTAGATCAAGCATTTTCTGATCCTCTTGTTTTATGCAGTCCCTGACATGGTCAGGCTGCCTATAGATTTTACTTTTGACAGGCAAGCTGTCTCCAGTATCAATTGTGTGTTCACACAAGATGTGGTGCCAAGCACAGTTGAAAAGAGTTCAGAAAACTGTCCAAGGAGATTTATGCAGTTGTCTTTCTGTTCTGCAGTCAGACAATCTGCCAAAACTACTCCCTCCACTAAAGCATCTTCTTCAGTGGAGGAGAAGAGATCAGGGAGAGGGTCACTCTCTTCTTCCTGTCCCTCATCTGTTGCCATGAGCAGGGTGAGATCAGTCCTGTCATAGTAGGGTTTTAGGCGGTTGACATGAATCACCGTAAGGGGACTCCTGGCAGTGCCCAGGTCTACCATATAGGTAACCTCACCCTTTTTCTCAACAATTAGATGGGGTCCACTCCATTTGTCTTAGAGTGCTCTTGGGGCCACAGGCTCCAATACCAACACCTTCTGTCCTGGTTGGTACTGGATCAGAACATCCTTCTGGTCATGCCATTGCTTCTGGAACTTTTGGCTGGCCTGAAGGTTTTTGCTGGCCTTTTTCATGTACTCGGCCATTCTGGATCTTAGGCCAAGTACATAGTCCACTATGTCCTGTTTGGGAGCTTTTAAAGGTTGTTCCCAACCCTCCTTCACAAGTGTTAGTGGACCTCTTACAGGGTGTCCAAAGAGGAGTTCAAAGGGGCTGAAGCCAACTCCTTTCTGGGGTACCTCCCTGTAAGGAAAAAGGAGGCATGGTAACAGGACATCCCATCTCCTCCTGAGTTTTTGAGGGAGTCCCATTATCATACCTTTGAGAGTTTTATTAAACCTCTCTACCAGTCCATTAGTTTGTGGATGATAAGGAGTGGTGAATTTGTAGGTTACACCACATTCCTTCCACATAGCTTTCAAGTATGTAGACATAAAGTTGCTACCCCTGTCTGATACAACCTCTTTTGGGAAACCCACCCTGGAAAAGATTCCCAGGAGGGCTTTTGCCACTGCAGGTGCTGTATTGGTCCTTAGAGGAATTGCTTCTGGATATCTGGTGGCATGGTCCACAAACACCAAGATAAACCTATTGCCTGAAGCAGTAGGAGGTTCAAGGGGGCCGACTATGTCAACCCCTACCCTTTCAAAGGGGACCCCAACCACAGGTAGTGGAATAAGGGGAGCCTTTGGTGTGCCAACAGTCTTGCCACTGGCTTGGCAGGTCACACAAGACTTGCAAAAATCTTTAGTGTCCTCTGACATCCTAGGCCAGTGAAACAGGGGGACAAGCCTTTCCCATGTTTTGATCTGGCCCAAATGCCCAGCCAAAGGAATGTCATGTGCCAGAGTTAGGAGAAACGCTCTGTACTGCAGGGGAATGACCAATCTCCTGGCTGCTCCAGGTTTTGGGTCCCTTGCCTCTGTGTACAAGAGGTTCTCCTCCCAGTAAACTCTATGTGAGTCACTGACATCCCCATTTTGCTGCTTGACAGCTTGATGTCTGAGACCCTCTAATGTGGGACAGGTTTGCTGTGCCACACTCACCTCTTCCCTGGCAGGCCCCCCTCCACCCAAAAGCTCAGCAGTGTCTGCTACCAGCTCATCTGGCGAAGGTTCTGCACAGGGAGGACATTCTTCTTCCTCAGAAGGAGAATCATCTGTAGAGGGAGGGATAGTGGGTAGGCATTTACCCTTGCTACCCCTAGCTTCAGGGAGCACTTGGTCCATTGTTCCAGGATCCAAGTTACCCTGTCCTTTTTGCTTTTTGGCCTGAGCCCTTGTCAAAGCAAAAATATGCCTAGGAATGCCCAGCATTGCTGCATGAGCCTCCAACTCCACTTCTGCCCAAGCTGATGTCTCTAAACCGTTCCCTAGTAGACAGTCTACAGGTAAATCTAAGGCAACCACAACTTTCTTTGGACCAGTAACACCCCCCCAGTTGAGATTCACAACAGCCATGGGGTGGCTAAGAGTGTTGTTATCAGCGTCTGTCACTTGGTACTGGTGACCAAGTAGGTGTTGTTAAGGGTGTACCAGTTTCTCTATCACCATGGTAACACTGGCACCTGTGTAGCTGTAGGCCTGAACCTCAACACCATTTATTAGGGGAAGTTGCTTGTACTTATCCATTTTAAGGGGACAAGCAACCAAGGTGGCCAAATCAATGGCACCTTCAGAGACTAATACAGCCTCTGTGGTCTCCCTAACAAGACCAACCCCAACTAAATTACCAAAAGTGAGCCCAGCTACTCCATTGGATTGGCTATTTAGTAGGTTTGCTCCCACCACCACTGCTATTACTAGGGGCACTAGAATTTGCAGTAGGGGTTGTGGTTGTGGGAGGTTTGGTGTTTTTCTTTGGAAAACTGGCATCAGTTGTCCAATGGCCTTTGACTTTACACAAATAACACCAAGGCTTTTTAACTTGATTTGAAGAGATTTTGGACCTACCACCCCCACCCGAGGATTTTTGTAGTCCTGATGAAGACTTAGTTTTACTTTTGTCCCCACCTTTGTCAGAAGACTTACCATCCTTCTTCTTGCCATCCTTGTCACCCCCTGTATGAACTTTTCTGTTCACTCTTGTTCTGACCCATTTGTCTGCCTTCTTTCCCAATTCTTGGGGAGAGGTCAGATCTGAGTCCACTAGATATTGGTGTAACAAGTCAGACACACAGTTATTCAGAATATGCTCTCTCAGAATACGATTATACAGGTTTTCATAGTCAGAAACTTTACTTCCATGTAACCACCCTTCCAAGGCCTTCACTGAACAGTCAACAAAGTCTATCCAGTCTTGTGAGGACTCTTTTCTGGTGTCTCTGAACTTAATCCTGTATTGTTCAGTGGTTAAGCCAAATCCATCCAAGACTGCACCCTTCAAAACTTCAAAATTGTTAAATCACTTTCTCTAACAGTAAGGAGCCTATCCCTACCCTTTCAATTGAAAGATAGCCACAATATAGCAGCCCACTGCCTTTGAGGACCCCCTGTACCACACAGGCCCTCTCAAGTGCAGCAAACCACTTGTTGATGTCATCCCCCTCCTTGTAAGGGGGGGCTATCTTGTGCAGATTCCTGGATCATGCTCTCTAACAGGATTACTATCAGGAATACTGCTATTGCTGCCACCATGGGGTCCAAACCCCAATCTCTGTCTCTCCTTCTCCAGGTCTATGGATTCCCTGTCTAAGGCCAGCTGTTGCTGTTTAAGCTTCAGTCTGGGCTCTTCCACTCTCAACTTTCTGAGTTCCCTTTCTAACATGTTGTCTTTAGGGTGAGTGGGGTGGGAATGCTTGGACACAGAAGATAAATTGGAAACAACAGAGGGAGATCTGTCCCTAACTGACTGGACTCTAATAACCTGGCCTCCAGGAATAAAGACACCCCTACTATGATGGGAGCCTCCATTACTACCAGCATTACTAGGTGGCCTGCTAGGGGGCAGATTTGGAACAGAACCCTCCCCACCTCCCTCAAGGAGATCCCCTGAGTCAGAATGGGAGCCTTCTATTAAACTCTCATTTGAAGTGCCTGCTTGGGACTCATCATTCACAATAAGCATGCTACATAGAAACTCTTTTGTAGGGTTCTTTCCTATCACTAAACCTCTATCTAGGCAGAGACTCCTTAAGCTCTTGTATTGACCATTTTAAGAGCAGACTCTACATCAGACATGATAGCAAAAGGTTTAGAGACAGTGAGAAGGAAGAAAAAGTTCCAGAACTTTTTAAAGAACAGAGAAAAAAACTTTTTCTAACTTTTAGAAACTTTTTAGAAGTTTTAGTGTAGTTTTCAGAACTTAATAAAAAAGTTAAGAGGAGAAAAGCAAAACCTTTTGGTTAGGTGTACATACACTGAACTTGTTTTGTATATTATTCTCTTATGAAAAGTACACAATGACAAAGTGGTAAGTAGTTACAAGTACTTATCCCACAGCTGCACAACCAATGTAGGAGGCTGGCCTGGCTTGTAGTGGGTACCAGAGGTACTTACACATTGTGCCAGGTCCAGTTATCCCTTATTAGTGTAGAAGAGGTGTTTTTAGCAGCTTATGCTGATTGAAGGTAGCTATGGCAAAGCAGCTTAGGCTGAACTAGGAGACATGGAAAAGCTCCTACTCTACCACTGGTGTCATATGCACAATATCATAAGAAAACACAATACACAGAAGTACTAAAAATAAAGGTACTTTATTTTTATGACAATATGCCAAATGTATCTCAGTGAGTACCCTCAGTATGAGGATAAGATATATACACAAGATATATGTACACAAACCAAAATTATGCAGGTAATAGCAAGAAAAGTAATGCAAGCAGTGTAAAATGACAGTAGATTGCAATAGGAGCACATAGGTATGGGGGCAACACAAACCATATACTCCAAAAGTGGAATGCGAACCACGAATGGACCCCAAACCTATGTGAGCTGGTAGAGGGTCGCTGGGACTGTAAGAAAACAGTGAGGGTTAGAAAAATAGCCCACCCCAGGACCCTGAATGGTAGGTGTAAAGTGCACCTATTACCCCCAGAGAGCACAGAAGTCGTGATAGGGGGATTCTGCAGGAAGAACAAACACCAGCAATGCGACAACAGTGGATTTCAGGACCTGAGTACCTGCAAGACAAGGGGACCAAGTCCAATAGTTGCGACAGTGTCGAGAGTGGGCAGGAGCACAGGAAATGCCAGCTGAGGGTGCAAGGAAGCTGCCACCTGTTGGAAGAAGCTTGGAGTTCTGTAAGAAAGAAGAGGACTAGGAACTTCTCCTTTGGAGGATGGATGTCCGATGTCGCGATGAAGCTTGCAGAGGTGTTCCCACGCAGAAATACCACAAAGAAGCCTTGCTAGCTGCAAGGGTCGCCGTTAGGGTTTTTGGGTGCTGCTGTGGCCCAGGAGAGACCAGGATATCACCACTTGGAAGAAGAGACAGAGGGGGCGCCCAGCAACGTAGGGAGACCTCACAGAAGCAGGCAGCACCCGCAGACGTACCTGAACAGGCACTTATAAGAAAAGTGAGCCGGAGTCCACCCGAAGTCACAAAAGCGAGTCCTACGACGCCGGAGGACAACTCAGAAGGTTGTGCACTGCAGGAAGGAGTGTCGGGGACCCAGGCTTGGCTGTGCACAAAGGAAATCCTGGAAAAGTGCACAGGAGCCGGAGCAGCTGCAAATCATGTGGTACCCAGCAATGCAGTCTAGCGTGGGGAGGCAAGGACTTACCTCCACCAAACTTGGATTGAAGAGTCACTGGACTGTGGGAGTCACTTGGACAGAGTTGCTGAGTTCCAGGGACCACGCTCGTTGTGCTGAGAGGGGACCCAGAGGACCAGTGATGCAGTCTTTTGGTGCCTGCGGTTGCAGGGGGAAGATTCCGTCGACCCACGGGAGATTTCTTCAGAGCTCCTGGTGCAGAAAGGAGGCAGGCTACCCCCAGAGCATGCACCACCTGGAAACAGTCGAGAAAGCCGGCAGGATGAAGTGATACAAGGTTGCTAGTAGTCGTCTTGCTACTTTGTTGCGGTTTTGCATGCGTCCTGAGCAGTCAGCGGTCGATCCTTTGGCAGAAGATGAAGAGGGAGATGCAGAGGAACTCTGATGAGCTCTTGCATTTGTTATCTGAAGAATTCCCCAAAGCAGAGACCCTAAATAGCCGGAAAAGGAGGTTTGGCTACCTAGGAAGGAGGATTGGCTACCAAGAGAGGTAAGAGCCTATCAGAAGGAGCCTCTGATGTCACCTGCTGGCACTGGCCACTCAGAGCAGTCCAGTGTGCCACAGACACCTCTGTTTCCAAGATGACAGAGGTCTGGGACACACTGGAGGAGCTCTGGGCACCTCCCCTTTCCTTTGTCCAGTTTCGCGCAGAGCAGGGCTGGGGGATCCCTAAACCGGTGTAGACTGGCTTATGCAGAGATGGGCACCATCTGTGCCCATTAAAGCATTTCCAGAGGCTGGGGGAGGCTACTCCTCCCCATCCTTCACACCTATTTCCAAATAGAGAGGGTGTTAGACCCTCTCTCAGAGGAAATCCTTTGTTCTGCCTTCCTGGGCCAGGGCTGCCTGGACCCCAGGAGGGCAGAAACCTGTCTGAGGGTTTGGCAGCAGCAGCTGCAGTGGAGTCCCCGGAAAGGCAGTTTGGCAGTACCCGGGTTCTGTGCTAGAGACCCAGGAGATCATAGAATTGTGCCCCCAATGCCAGAATGGAATTGGGGTGACAATTCCATGATCTTAGACATGTTACATGGCCATGTCCGGAGTTACCATTGTGACGCTGTACATAGGTAGTGACCTATGTACAGTGCACACGTGTAATGGTGTCCCCGCACTCACAAAGTCTGGTAAATGTGCCCTGAACAATGTGGGGGCACCTTGGCTAGTGCCAGGGTGCCCACACACTAAGTAACTTTGCACCCAACCTTCACCAGGTGAAGGTTAGACATATAGGTGACTTATAAGTTACTTAAGTGCAGTGGTAAATGGCTGTGAAATAACGTGGACGTTATTTCACTCAGGCTGCACTGGCAGGCCTGTGTAAGAATTGTCAGAGATCCCTATGTGTGGCAAAAGAAATGCTGCAGCCCATAGGGATCTCCCAGAACCCCAATACCCTGGGTACCTCAGTACCATATACTAGGGAATTATATGCGTGTACCAGTATGCCAATGTGAATTGGTAAATTTAGTCACTAGCCTGTTAGTGACAAATTTGGAAAGCAGAGAGAGCATAACCACTGAGATTCTGGTTAGCAGAGCCTCAGTGAGACAGTTGGGCATCACACAGGGAACACATACAGGGCACATACTTATGAGCACTGGGGCCCTGTCTGGCAGGGTCCCAGTGACACATAGAAAACAACATATATACAGTGAAATATGGGGGTAACATGCCAGGCAAGATGGTACTTTCCTACAAGTGTGTTTCCAAGTGGCTTTCTTCTCTGTGCTCCAGCTTCAAGACCTTTAGCCACTGCTCGCGATCGAACAAGGAACTAACCGAACTTCTCCTACTGGACCATTAGACCTGTCCAAGACCTCGACCTAAAAACAGAAGGAGACACTTGTGAGAGCATTTCCTGATTTTATATGCATTTTTCTAATTTCTCCCATTGATTCCTACGAAGTGTAATTACACACAAAAGAGTACATTTTCTAAATTTTGAAAAATGATAAGTAAAAAAGTACTTACCATAGAAATACAATCTTGGTCTTAAACTAAATTATTTTTGTAAATTGGTCTTGAGTTATTCTTCCGAGTGTGTGTCCTTATTTATTGAACAGTGAGTACAACAAATGCTTAGCACATCTCCTACATCAACACATTTGTCCACACTAGCACAAGAACAGAGCATTAGTTAGTCTGCGTTTTACCTCTGGATAACAAAGTGGGGTTGCTTGGACTCTCTGCTCAATGCAAGTCATTTTCGTACACTATTTAGAGAGCCAGCCTCCTACAATAAGCAGGCATAGTTAAAGACACTAGGTCTGTGTTTCTACATTGTGAACAGTTACTGATCAGCTACATAGGCCTGATTGAGCTTTATTTTTCATCCAAGAGCACTTCTCTGCATCAGCCTTGGACAGCTCTTGGACAGCTGTGCCTTGGAACACAAAACAGTATCCACACTGATTTATTAGCAATCATATTGTGCTGGTTTATTTTTTTCATACCATTACATCAGTAGATATTAAAATATCACTCCAGAAAATCTTACAGGGATGCCTTTGTTTTAAATTATTTAACTGTTTAATCTAGGTCCTTTCAAGTCAGCACTCTTTTTCAAAGTTTGCTTTCTTTGTCTGAACAACATTTGCTGGTATAATGTGTGTGGCCATGTGACCAAGGCTGCCAGGCCGAAACGTTTGTATCAACTTTGGACTGCTACTTTCCTTAGCAAGTGTTTTGAATGTGTATGGATTGTTGATATATCTATACGTAGAGAGAGATTTACATGTAGAACTAAGATATATAGATAGGTAAAGGTTGAGTGTAATGATCGAACTATTGACTAATTTTAATATTATTTTTAAATGTAATAATACACTTAATTTCAAATAAAAATAAATTAGTGTTTTCAACATTTGAAAAAGTTATTTAAATATTTAAGACACCACTGCCACTTCAACTTGGCATTCAAAACTACTTGCCAAACCTTAAACTCCCTTTTTTCTTCATATAAGTCACCCACTAAGGAAGGCCCTAAGTAACACATAGGACAGGGTGCTATGTCAGTTAAAGGCAGGACATGTACCCATGTGTTTTACGTGTCTTGGAAGTGAAAAATTCATAAATTTGTGAGGCCTGCTCCTCTCATAGACTAGCTTTAGAACTTCCCTCATATACTTTTAAGTGGTAGATTCTAATGTGGAAGGAGTAGTAATGTTTGGTATTGCCGGAGTGGTAATGGAAAATCCTACTTGCTGGTGAAGTTGGATTCAATATTACTATTTTAGAAATGCCACTTTTAGAAAGTTGCCATTTCTCTGCACTTTCTGCCATCTGTGCCTTACAGCCCTGTTTCCAATCCACATCTTGTCTGTGCTGGTTGGCCAGCTTCCCTTGTGTACTCCACCCAGAGAACTATAAACACAGGACAGTCAGTCACATCTGCATTCATCTGCATACTGAATAGGTCTTCCTGGGTAGGAAGGGTGGAGGGGTTCTCTCTCACACTTTAAAGGCCAGTAGCCTGCTCTTACACAAAGGACTGCTAACCCCTCACAGGGATCCCGGTAGATAGGACTGGGCTGAAGGGGGAACTTGTGCACTTCAAAACCATACTTTGAAATTTCCCCCACCTCAAAGGCATTTATGGGTATATAAATTGGGTCTATGACCCCACTGAGCCAGACACTTCTAGACCTACATCTGGACTTTGTCAGAGAGACTGCCTGGCTGCCCAAAGAACTAATCTGGACTGCTTGCTGTAGGACTGCTTTCCTTCTTGTTGCCCTGTTGCCTGGAACTCCTGACTCTGCTGGAAGGACTCTGCATTCCTCCTAAAGTGCTGTCCAAGGGCTTGGATTGAGCGTGCCTCCTGTTCTGTCTCAGACTTCACCCTTTCAGGAAGTCCGTGTGTGCAGAAATATCAATGCAACTCCTGCAGAAATTGATGTTTCACGGCTGGAAAAGCATCACGCCACCGATCGGTTTGACGCAGCGCCAGACCCGCAACCAGAAATCCACGCAGCGCCCGCCTCAAGGCTGAAATTTCACTGCATTGCCTACTGGATCGATGCAGTGTCTGCTTCTTCTACCAGTGCGTCGAGGATTTTCAACACATCATCCCTGGGTGTCAAAATATCCCCGCATCGCAGTAATGAACCAAGAACTGCGCTACTGAAATTTAATGCATCACTTTGCAGCGTCAAAAACAACAAAGCATCATCTGTGCCATGCTGGAAAATCTGACGTAACACCTTATTTTTCCACGCATCTCCTCCTCTGTGGTCTCCGTGCATTATTTTTTGCGCTTTCCACATACTGTGTGTTACAAAGAAGCAACTATTGATTTTTAAGGATTGAGGCTCTTTTAAACATTTTAAAATTGATACTTCAACTTGTGCTTATTAGATTTTTGTAATTTTTTCATTATTTTATTCAGATAAAGATTATTTATTTTTCTAAATCTTTGTGGTGTCTGTTTGTGGTGTTTTCATTGTGTTACTCTATGATTTATTGCACAAATACTTTACACATTGCCTTCTAAGTTAAGCCTGCCTGCTCTGTGCCAAAATACCAGAGGATAAGTGCAGGATAATTTGGATTGTGTTTTGACTTACCTGATTTAGGATTTTGGTCCCTACATGGACAAGGGTGTATACCTCTGCCAACCAGAGACCCAATTTCTAACATTCAGTAACCATGTAAATAATTTTGGCTCCTTTGTGCTGGCCCCAGATACATTTCTAAAACATGCACTAAACAGCTGCTGCAGTAAGGGACGTGAGTGGGTTAGTAAAAGGAAGTTTCACCACTCAGGCACATTGTGACAAAGTGATGTGATCTCTCATCTTAGCTTCTATTTATGCTACTCTTTTATATGTTCCTCTGACCGCGTTCATTGACATTGTTGACGATGTTCGGGCTTTCAGGATATGTTCCCTACATGATAAGCCATAGTCTACAGTAATGAAGTGGAAATGAAGACTTGGTACGTTGACAACTACCTCAAAGCCAAAAGAGATGCAGAGGTTGCTAAAAAAAAAAACTGTTTTCAACTATAGATGTTATCTCCAACAATTCCACACCCACATTTCAGCTTCATTTCTAGCACTTCTAACACCCTGTCTCTGATAGACAAAGATTTCTGTTACCACACACCCTCCGATTTCGCAGAAGATGCCTTGCCTACTCCTTTTCAATATGGTCGAGCGATGTGCTTGTTTCAGAGAACATCCCCTGAGTTTAAGAATGCCTTATCTCTTTCCAGTGGGCTACCAGTCAGTCACCAATGACCCTATGACTCATCCATGCTAGCAAAACAGCATTGTCTGCAAACAGCTACATTGGAAAGCTTACTCAATGAAAATGGAACAGCTTCTGTGTCACCCACCAGTTCTCCGCCATATAATTTATCAACAATTTAAAAAGGTGAACTACTGGCATAAATCCCGAATGGACTTCGTGCCATGGGGGAAATGGTTTAATAAGCTGCCACCTCCCACAATCCATACCCTACCAAACTTTTCAGTACATACTAACTTTATAGATGAAAGAAATGTCTCATCAACACTGGCTGTGAACAATGGAGCCAATTTCCAATTACAGTTATGAAAGTTATAAAATAAATTTTATGTTAGTAAGGTAAGGATTTTCGGTTAGCACTCTACTGTAAATCAAGACATCGGAAATGTTCTTTTATTCTATGTGAGATAAAAACTACAGAATAAAGGTTTGGATTTATGGGGAGCAATCTAATCATGAGGTGTTTATGCAACAGAAAATCAAACAATGTAATATAAACTACATTGAGAAGACAAACCTTTCGTAAGAGAATGATTCATAAGTAAAGAACATGAACACTACAATCAAAATGCATTCTGCCATTGTTTCCAGGATAGCACAGCACTTGCACAATGACAGTCCTTAAAAGATGGCAACCAATTCATGGTCACAGCCGGGGCCAGCACTGCTTTGGAGAACACATGAGCTTTTCAGGACTTCACCTGTTTATATAAGGTCATTTTTTTTGTAGAATGAATTACCGAGGACGTTAAAGCTGAATATATACGCATCAAAGAGGCAGATGCAGTCACATTGGCAGTTGTTACATTAACTTCAATGTCACAAGTAATGATTCAGGAACATCATTGACTATGTCTAAATTTTATCATTTTAGGTTTATGCCAGACAGCTACATACATTAAAACAAGGATCCGATCATAAAGATAACCATGTGTTATACACATATAATAACAAACAATGCTTCATTTATAGTGACAGGCGTCTAATTGGGCAGGTTGGGAATGGTTATTTGCTCCAATTCTTCTATAATAATATGATCATTAAGTCGAAAGGGCACAATTACAATTTGATCACAATCACTGTATAAGCATTCAAGGTTACTTGAATCGATTTATCTAATATGATTATTCTTAACAGCTAAAAGAGGACAAAAAGCAATCGTTTCTACTAACAGAATACCTAATTCCTTGCTTTAAAAGTGCCGTTTAAAACTTGGGGTAGTTATGCTCACTGTTATTATTTAATTGACATACCACGCATATGTTTAACTATATACTGAAGGTTAATTTAGGACAGTTTTTCATGTGAAAGTAAAACGCTCCTACGTTTTGTTGCACGTTTCATAATTAATTCAGAGGCGGATCGACATATCACTTATTCATTTAATATTGGGTTAATCTGGGAAGAGCGCTCATCAGAAGTGAAAATCTTAATCATTCACTAAGAAATGTGTTTGGGAATGCGAAACACCACGCACCTTCAATGAGACCATGGTATTGTAGTGCAAAATGGAGCATTGTCCATATAGTCAAAATAACATAGAGGAAGGAATACAATTTAGATTTCTCAAAGAGTTGCTTTAATGACAAACAAGGAGTGGTATAGTTATTTTGGAGAACCCTCAATGAAATCCATAAAATGTGCTGAAGCCTTTGAGATTGGCACTACATATAAACACAAGAAAGATTATTCCACAAATATTGAGTCTTTTTTGTAACAGAAGTGGGTATTGTGAAGATAAACAAATGACCTTCATGAGGTTGATATTGACTTGGATAGTGAATTGCAGTGCTAACAAAATTCCATGGAAAGAAATCCACCGGCATGGCCACAGCTTTAAATAGCTTTGTTCATTAATGATTTCTGATAACATTACTTTCTGTCTTCAGTTTCCACCAAAAGTACATATTTTAAGTAAGGCAATATTTCTTCGTAAGGCAAAGTCTCACAGAAAGCAACTCATGTTACTTCCCATTGTCTAATGTCCCTCATAGACAAATATAGGTAGAGGCCTTTTTTCATGGGTTAACCCTATTGTTTGCTGACTGGAACTGCTGGATTTTGAACTTTGCTGTTGAGTCAGTAGTGTGTGTGCTCGAACTCCTGGAAGATTATACAGTTGGCTAATCTCTAGATGACACACATACTTTTTAGTATGGCTCTCGGTCCAGACTTACAAATTTATCATGCATTGCAGCACAGCATGTGAAGCTGCTGTGCAGTGATGTGTGAACAGGAGAGAACAGAACAGCATCATTCGTACAAAGATGTGGTGCTGTTCTGCTCTCTCCCTGCTCTGGTGTGCTTTATGCTGCCATGGGCCAACACAGATACCCTTGCACCATAGTGCATATCTGGGATCTAGTATCTGATTTAGAAAATACACTGAAGGTATGGACTCTATCACATGTGCCATCCAACACATGGCTCCTGTCCTACATGAAAAACATGGCTTGTGGGTCACATGCAGTCTTACTACTGCAGCTTTAAAGCTGCTGACAGACCTGTCAAAATAACCCCTTTTTGACAGGTGACATTCAAATAATGTGTCACCCTTCAGTAGACCTTATAGAGCACAAGTTGTTCAGTATTTGAAAGTGGAACATGTTTCTGCTGTGGCTGTCATCCAAAATCTATCTTCACTGGATAGGTGGTGTAGCATTTCTGTAAAATAAGCTAAAGTACAGTTTTAACGAAAATTATAACCTCAGTTTAGAATAAGCCACAAAGACTAATCAATTACTCTTTTTATTGTTAGTACATAATAAAAACAATTTCATCGTGATGGAGGATATTCTACGAATATACAGGAAAAGTGACTTTTCGAAAGACATATTGTCCCTGCCTAAGCTCCAGCAGGCTAGTTAGCATTAGCCTGACTGCAGGGGTCCTGTCAGTGCTGCCTTTGATGAGGTGTGAAATACTGCTCCTGTACCATATACAATAGCTGCACAAGGAATGTTTTAACTCAATTGTTGCAATTAAAGAGGTTCCAGGAAAGGGCCCACAGGGTGACCTGTATTTTAATTGTTTAGTGATAAGGGATGTCCGAAGAAGCTGGATCTTGTGAGACCAAGATATGATCTAGCTGTCCTGGTTTCAATCTCAGAGGAAGGGAGAGATTGGCCCAGAAACAGTTTGAAGTTGTTGAGCAGGAGGGAACTGCTCACTGTTTTAGACAGATGCATACGCTTCCTTCAGGGCCAGAAGGGTTCTGCCATGTTGGTCTTTACTGAGAATTGTGAACTATGGTATAGTTTGCAGTAAAGCAAACAGGAGGTGCTGCACAAGTGGGAAGAGGAACCATTGATAACTTTTTTCCCGTTAGTCAGGGAGTGTTCTGTAGACAACCCACCTACTGGCTAGTGAACTGAACAGACGTAGCACATAATCCCAGTTTTTCAGAAACTTGTCTGGACCTGTAACAGAACAGAAGAGGGGCAGACCAGCTGACTGTGATCTGTGTGGAGACCTGAAGGGCTGGGCCTGCTCCCACAGATACCCAAGAGTGAGAAAATACCTACCTGATGAGGGTGAATGTTCTTTTGATTTTTAACATTTGCATTTGTAAAACACACATCACCATAACAGATGCTTAATGTTACTGTTACAAAACACAGTAACAGGTATTTTATGAACCTCAGAGGGTTGAAAGGCTGAGCAGATGGACCTGGGTTCAAGACTGTGATCATCAGGCAATACACTGCATTCTGTACTGGATCCATTAATCCACTGAGTCCCCTGCTTCATTTAAAGCCAGAGGAAAGGGAGTTTGACTAGCCCAGACTATCAACTCCGGAATATAATAATATTATCACATGAGTATCGGACCTTAAAGAAATTGTGGATCATAATATTGAAGGAAAGTATATTGCTATTTTGTTTGTTAAAAATGTTGATGTTTAAAATATTGTTAACTTAAATATTTTATATATTATTATATGTATGTATATCATAATTGTGATTGAGTGCATTGATAGCTAAAATGTGTTAAAATATTGTGATTTATAGTAATAATGTTTGGGGCTGTTAAATTAAACAGGTATAATATTAAGCATAGTTTATTCAGTTCGGTTCAGTTCAAGACCTTTATTTCAACTCAGTGGCCATAAAAGAACATAGAAAAAACAATAGAATATAAATAGGACGCAGTGATTAAATACAATAAAAACATAATGCTGAAAGATCAAAGATAAAACATCCTTTTGAAAACAGAGTAATATACATCATAACGTTTAAGAATATAATTACATTTGATCAGTATACTTGGGGATATGGAGAGTTAAAAGAGATCATTCAAATAATGAATCATCTAAAATTGAGCTAGGATTTATTGTACAAATTGTAATCATTGTGTCTAGCCCATCAAGACAGCAGAGCTGATTAATTCTCGGGAGAAGCACATATCTTTGCCTTAATTCTCCACATGGCCAACAAATAATAAGTGCAAATATAAGTGGCATTATTTTTAAACAACCTTAATGCAACTCTAATGTCTCTAATATCCAAATTCCAGCATAGGAGAAGTATCCAGCAGCACCAACAGTACCTCTTTGGAGGTGGCACATGCCGGGCACTGCCATCCTTCCACTCTCTGGGTTTTGGTCCATTTTGCAGTGAACAAGTGGAGCGGCATAGCGGTGCTAGCGCACCTGGTCCTTAGTAAGCAAACTTACAAGGGGACGCGTATAGGTCGATTAACCTTTTGGATCGCATGGAGTATCCTAGCTATGTAGTAATTGATCAATAATCAATGTATATATCAATAACCAATAAGCAAAACACTAATCATCAATCGCTGGCATCAACATTGCATGAATAACCACAACATAATATACGTTTTAGCAAATTTATTTCCCTATTTGTTACACTTCTGTAGGAGGCTGGCCTGGTTTGTAGTGTGTACCTTGGATATTTACACCTTATACCAGGTCCAATTATCCCTTATTAGTGAAATGTAGCAGTGTTCTACCAGCATAGGCTGATAGAGGTAACTGTAGCAGAGCAGTTTAGGGTAAATTAGGAGACATGCAAAGCTCATGCAATACCACTTATAGTTACACAGTATGTTTACACAAGTAAAGACAATACTCAGTGTTACCAAAAATAAAGGTATTTATTTGGGTGACACAGTACGTACCAAAAATATCTTAGAGACAATACTCCTTCTGAAGGTAAGTATTATACACAATATATACACTAGACACCAAAATTAGACAAGTAAATAGTCATAAAACAATGCAAACAATAGGAAATGCTACAGAAGACAATGGGAGAAAATAGGTCTAGGGGCAACACAAACCATATACTAAGAAAGTGGAATGCAAATCATGAATTCCCCCCTAGACAAGTGTAGTCTGTGCAGAATCGCTGGGAGAGTAAGAATACAGTAAAGGTAAGTATATTACCCCACCCCAGAGCCCAGAAAAGCAGGAGTGAAGTACTGCAAGTTTCCTTAGGACACACTACACCTCGTGATTTGGATTATGCAGTAACTAACCAAGTCTCCAAACAACAACTGCTGGATTCTTGGACCTGAAGACCTGCAAAAGAAGGGGACCAAGTCCAGAAGTTGAAAGAAGTTCCAGGAAGGAAAGGAGCCCCTGCCAACCCTGAAGAGGGTGCAAAAGAAGAGTCCATGGTTAGTCAAAGACTACAGGAAAGCACCCTAGGAAGACGCCAGCGGGTTCCTGCATGATGCAAAGGATGTCCCACAACGTGAAGATGGATGCATATGAGATTTCGTGTTGGAAGTCACCAACAAGCCTTGGTTTTGACAAAAGTGTGTTTTGCATCAAAATGGCTCTGGCTGGACCCAGGGGGTACCTGGGGGCCTCAACTCTGTGTGAGGAGGAAGAGGGGGGCTTTCAGCACTTTAGAGAGCCCTCAGGATGCCAGGCAGCACTCACGGGAGTCCTAGGAAATGGGTATAAAGAAGGTGCAAAACACGGTTGGTTCAGCACAAAAAAAGGAAGGCCCCACGGCGCCGGAGAACAACTCAGCGAGTTGAGCGTCGCAGGATGGATTGCTGGGGACCTGGGCCAAGCTGTACATGAAGGAATTTTGCAAATAGTGCACAGAGGCCTCAGGAGGTGAAGAATACTCAGTACACAGGTGTTGGAAAATGGGTTATTGGTAGGGCAGGTAGGTACCTACACCTAGCAACAAGCCACTAACCTCCACATAGGTACAGTTAGGTCTCAGTAAATTAATCCCAGCTCAACCCTTGGTAGCTTGGCAACGAGCGTCAAGGCTTAACTTAGGAGACAAAGGCCCTCATTCTGACCCTGGCGGTCGGCGGAGAGACGGCGGTCGGACCGCGAACAGACCGGCGGTATTAAAAATGGCATTCTGACCGCGGCGGTCCCCGCCGCGACCGACCGCTACTTCTCCACTCCGACCGCCGCGGCGGTCATGACCGCGGGGCTGGAGTTTGCGCACTCCGGCCCGGCGGTCGTCCCAAGACCGCCAAGGGTATTATGACCCTGCCTACCGCCGCGGTTTCTTGCGGGCGGGAACCGCCGTGCGAACCATGGCGGTAAGCACTATCGGGGCCAGGGAATTCCTTCCCTGGCACTGATAGGGGTCTCCCCCACCCCCCACTACCCACCCGAGTCCTCCCCCCACACCCTCCACCCCCCTGCCACCCCCCAGAGGTGGTACGAACCCCCTCCCCACCCCCACCCCGACATGCACATACATGTACCCCGACATGCACACACCCCCAACATGCACATATACACACCCCCTACACACACATACACAACGGGGACACATACCCGCACACATACATGCCGACATGCGCACCTGCCGAACAGCACACATTACCCATAGACACAGCAGCACCCCCCGCCCGCATACACGCACTCACACACCCCCTCTACACACTCACACGCACACCCCCATGCACGCCCACATCACACAACACCCCCCCACCCCCTCCCCTCACGGACGATCAACTTACCTTGTGCGTTGGTCCTCCGGGAGGCGACGGGAGCCATAGGGACGTGACCGCCAACAGAAGACCGCCAACAGAAGACCGCCACACAGAAATGTGGGTCGTAATTCTTTGGGCGGTGTTCTGCTGGCGTGGCGGTGGAGGTTGACCAGTCTCCACTTTCCCGCCGACCGCCAGTGTGGCTGCTGGCGGTTTTCCGGCGGAACGCTCCCAGCGGTCAGAATGCGCACAGCGGCACACCGCCGCGGTCGGCGGTCTTCACCGCGGCGGTAACTCAGCGGTCTTGCGAAAAGACCGCCAAGGTCAGAATGAGGGCCAAAGTGTAAAGCATTCAAATATCACAAAACAGTAATTAAATAAAACACAGGAAACAGTTTAAAAATCCAAAACCAATTTATAAAAATATTTTATATTTTTAACTTTAAAATGACACAAAAACAATTAAAATCGGTTCAGGGGAACCGGAGATATGAATTTTTAAAGAATTATTACTTTTCTAGCGCTTAGAAACAAAAAGCGCCAATCGGGTCATCTGGTTGCACCTCGACCGGGGCAAAGTCAAACTTTCAGGCCGACCGCGATGGAGCCCTGCTCGGCTACAGGTCGCGGGAGGCCTCGGTTAAAAAGTTACCTTGTGACTTAGGGGGTCATTCTGACCCTGGCGGTCAAAGACCGCCAGGGCGGAGGACCGCGGGAGCACCGCCGACAGGCCGGCGGTGCTCCAATGGGGATTCCGACCGCGGCGGTAAAGCCGCGGTCGGACCGGCACCACTGGCGGGCTCCCGCCAGTGTACCGCCGCCCCATTGAATCCTCCACGGCGGCGCAGCTTGCTGCACCGCCGCGGGGATTCCGACCCCCCCTACCGCCATCCAGATCCCGGCGGTCCGACCGCCGGGATCCGGATGGCGGTAGGGGGGGTCGCGGGGCCCCTGGGGGCCCCTGCAGTGCCCATGCCACTGGCATGGGCATTGCAGGGGCCCCCGTAAGAGGGCCCCTACATGTATTTCACTGTCTGCTGCGCAGACAGTGAAATACGCGACGGGTGCAACTGCACCCGTCGCACAGCTTCCACTCCGCCGGCTCGATTCCGATCCGGCTTCATCGTGGAAGCCTCTTTCCCGCTGGGCTGGCGGGCGGTCTGAAGGCGACCGCCCGCCAGCCCAGCGGGAAAGTCAGAATTACCGCCGCGGTCTTTCGACCGCGGAACGGTAACCTGACGGCGGGACTTTGGCGGGCGGCCTCCGCCGCCCGCCAAGGTCAGAATGACCGCCTTAGTCTTTATTTTGAAGTTTTTCTTCACCGGGACGAACCTGCCAGTTGAATCCGACCTCCTGGAGCCCTTGTCCGGATACGCGATGTGGGTTTCCTCGGTGGAGACTTTTACCTTCGGACTTAGTCGTTTTTTCGAGATGAAAATCCTTTGACCGGGGTAAACCTGGATCTTGATCCGACGTCCGTGGAGCCCTTCTCGGATACGATGGCTGGGAGGTCCCGGTCAACTTTTTACGTTCGGACTTAGGCCCTCATTCTGACCTAGGCGGGCGGCGGAGGCCGCCCGCCAAAGTCCCGCCGTCAGGTTACCGTTCTGCGGTCGAAAGACCGCGGCGGTAATTCTGACTTTCCCGCTGGGCTGGCGGGCGGTCGCCTTCAGACCGCCAGCCAGCCCAGCGGGAAAGAGGCTTCCACGATGAAGCCGGCTCGGAATCGAGCCGGCGGAGTGGAAGCTGTGCGACGGGTGCAGTTGCACCCGTCGCGTATTTCACTGTCTGCGCAGCAGACAGTGAAATACATGTAGGGGCCCTCTTACGGGGGCCCCTGCAATGCCCATGCCAGTGGCATGGGCACTGCAGGGGCCCCCAGGGGCCCCGCGACCCCCCCTACCGCCATCCGGATCTCGGCGGTCCGACCGCCGGGATCTGGATGGCGGTAGGGGGGGTCGGAATCCCCGCGGCGGTGCAGCAAGCTGCGCCGCCGCGGAGGATTCAATGGGGCCGCGGTACACTGGCGGGACCCCGCCAGTGGTGCCGGTCCGACCGCGGCTTTACCGCCGCGGTCGGAATCCCCATTGGAGCACCGCCGGCCTGTCGGCGGTGCTCCCGCGGTCCTCCGCCCTGGCGGTCAAAGACCGCCAGGGTCAGAATGACCACCTTAGTCTCTTTTTTTTATGTTTTTCTTTACCGGGACGAACCACGAAGTCAGGCCGGGTCGCGGTTGAGGCAAGCCGGCTAGAATTTCCGCGGCGGGTCGGTCCCTCTCTGGAGCTTTTTTCCAAAAATTCTCAAATCTTTTCCAAACTTCTGGGGCTTCACCCAGATGTTCTTTTAAGGTTGTTTTGGGGTCCACAGCTCACCCCAAGGGTCCAGAAGTTCTGTGATGGTCCTTGGGGGGTGCGGACTTCAACCCCCAGAATGCACCTGGCGCAAACTCCTTTTTGGCCACTGGACAGTGGTCAGCTGGTCGCTTTCTTCAGGAGTTGGTGCAGGGGACTCTGGTTTAGCAATTTTTCACCTGTAGCAAACAGGGAGTCCCTCCTTGAACCAGTTGAAGCCAGGCAAAGTCCTTCTTGTGGTGAAGCCCAAGTGTGCAGCTGGTGCAGTCCTTCTGAGTGCAGGGTCCAGGTGCAGGCCAGGGGTCCAGCAGGGCAGTCCTTCTTCTTCTTTAGTTCCTTTCTTGTTGAATTCTGGAGGGGATCTGAGGCGTGGGTGCAGGTCTGCCAGTTTTATCCTTGCTCCTGGGTGAAAAGCAGGGGGGCCCTGGTTCTCCAATCAGGGACAGGGTCGTCCCCCTGTGATGACCACTTCCTGGGAAGTGTGGCAAAAATCCATCCCAGAAGGCAACAGTCTCTAAAAATCCAACATGGATGAATCTGATTTTTGGAGGTTACATCTGGCAGAGCCCACCCACTGGTGTGGCTAAAAATCATAAACACACCCCTCTCCTGCCCTCTCCTAATCTAATCAAGGGGGCACCTAATTGTCTGGGGTTGCAGGATGTGGGGGTGTTGCTGGGTGCTGCAAATGTCCTTCTCTGCCTTTGAAGACCAGTTTGTCAGCCCTCCCCCTTCCTGCCTCACCATCTGCTGAGGGGAGATTCTCTCCCCCAAGCACATTCCTTTGTGTGAAGCCTGGCCACTTCACACCTCATCAAGGCAGCCTGGCAGAAGCTGCTGCAGGCTGGCCAATCAGAGCACAGCAGCAAAAACAATGCAGAGCTGAAATTAGCAACTTTTTAGGTAAAGTCTAAACTTTTTACCTGGACAAGTTATATTAAATCCAACAACTGGAAGTTGTGGGATTTATTACAACAATCAATTTGATACCAAATTCTTGGTATGTAACATTTAAGGAGACTTTAAAATTTAAAATAAAGTCTGCCCATTCTAGCCTATGAAGGCCATTTACTTCAATGAGGGAAAAACGAATTTGGCTGTTTTTACCTCACCAGGGCTTATAAATCTATTTTTATAAAGTCCCTGCTTATAGTTACATGGCACCCAGCCCTAGGGGCACATAGGGCACACCTTAGGGGTGACTTATATGTAAAAATAAGGTAGTTTAAGACTTTGGAAGTACCTTTAATTCCAAAGTCGAATTTGCATATAACTTTAATTTAAAAGCAGCCAGCAAGGCAGGCTTGCTTTTAAAATGACACTGGGCACCTCAGCAGTGCACCTAGGTGTGCACCACCTATGCTGTGGTCCCTAAACCTACATGCCCTACCATATACTAGGGACTTATAGGTAGGTTAACTTAGCCAATTATAATTAGCCTAATTTGCATATCCATTTTACACAGAGCACAGGCCCTGGGACTGGTTAGCAGTACCCAGGGCACCTTTAAAGTCAGGAAAACACCAGCAAAAAGTGGAAAATGGGGGCAAAAAGTTATGGGGCCTCTGCAATCAGCCCTGTTTTCTCACAACAGGGGTGCTGTCGCTCTCAGGGAAGGCAAGGTCTTGCCTCCTCCAAATTGTGTCAGCGGGACCTCAGGACAGTCTATGTCAATGGGATTCAACCTCTGTGTCCTTAGGAGAACGCTCGTCACTGTAAGAGGAGTCCAAGGGTACCTACCAGATATCATCTTAGAAGGTGCCCCACGGGAGATTTCTTTGGTCCTTCTAGTGCAGGGTGAAGACAGAGAGACCTCAGAGCGTGCACACTGTGGAAACTGTTATAGTTTCTGGCTGGAGCTGAAGTTGCAGAGGAAAAGTATCCCTTCTGGATACTTTGTTGCTGTTACAGCGGTTCCTAACGCAGGCTGTGGTTGATCCGAGGTCAGAGGATGATGAAGTAGTTGCAGAGGATTCCTGAAGGAAACTTGCAAGCAGAATCTGAAGAGAACCCACAGGAGAGACCCTAAATAGCCCTGAGAGGGGGGATTGGCTAACTTAGCAGGTATGGACCCATCAGGAGAGGTCTCTGACGTCACCTGCTGGCACTGGCCACTCAGAGCCCTCCAAACTGCCCCCACACATTGCAAAGCAAGATGGCTGAAGTCTGGGACACACTGGAGGAGCTCTGGGCACCACCCCAGGCATCGAAAATGTTGCATTTTCTTCTCCAGTTTGTGTCTCTATTGTTCATGTCCTGGGAAAGTGCATCGAGTCTGTCTTACACCAAATTTGTTACATGTCTAGTTCCATCATCTCCTGTCCGTCGGTACATTGCAGAAAATTCTAGCTAAGCAGACTTTATTATCATATGTGGTGCATGGTCAGTTCAACGCATCAGCTTCTCCACAGTGCGCTAGTAATTCTGCTTCTGCATGAGGGCTGGCAACTAGGCCACAACTTCGGCTAAGTTAACTCTACAATATAATGCAAACCACATGTTATACATCTTAATATGACATACTACTACATTATTATTATGCATTTTCAATAGTTTATGCATTTTTAATCATTTTAGTACAAATTTGAATTAACTGGCAGTCACTCTCCGTGGGCACATTTTCAAATGTACACATTAATTTCTGTACATTTAATTTTTCTATCAACTTCTTGTTAATTTAAACACAGAAACATTCATTAATAATTTGTAATGAGCATATCTGCTTCAACAGTCCCTCCTCTGATGACTAAATATGTCATCACGCCATTCTTCACCATCGTCGTTTTCATAATTCTGTTTCATCAGTATTTTGTCTTCTTCTCAAATCTTCTCTATAGATTCTCTCACTGTTTCATTCTTTCCTCCTCTGATTATTTTTAGAGCTTCTTAGTTTTATCTTTTGACATAATTTACACAAAACCCATATTCCTAATATACAAGCAATAACGATTAATATTCCCTGTATGATTTTTAATAATACTCCATTCCAAATTTGACTAAGCCAATTTCCCACTGAAGCAAATCCCTTTCCAACCTTTTCCCAAACACCTGGTTCTTTCAAGTCCTTCAAATCCTTACTTGAGTTAGTCAGGTTAGTGAGTAAGGCCCTCATTATGATCTCAGCTGTAAAAACCGCTGAGATCAGCACTGGCGGTCAAGAGAAGACTGCCAGCGAAATGACACCCGCAGGCCGTTTAGGGGCATATTTATACTCCGTTTGCGCCGAATTTGCGTCGTTTTTTCGTACGCAAATTCGACGCAAAACTAACTCCATATTTATACTTTGGCGTTAGATGCGTCTAGCGCCAAAGTTCATGGAGTTAGCGTCATTTTTTTGCGTGAACACCTTCCTTGCGTTAATGATATGCAAGGTAGGCGTTCCCGTCTTAAAAAATGACTGCGATGCATACGCGTCGTATTTATACTCCCGGGCAAAAATGACGCCCGGGAGTGGGCGGGTCTAAAAAACCCGCATTTGCGCCGGATTTTAGCGTCTGGGTCAGGGCAGGCGTTAAGGGACCTGTGGGCTCAGAATGAGCCCAGAGGTGCCCTCCCCTGCCCCCAGGGACACCCCCTGCCACCCTTGCCCACTCCAGGAGGACACCCAAGGATGGAGGGACCCACCCCAGGGACATTAAGGTAAGTCCAGGTAAGTACTTTTTTTAATTTTTTTTTGTGGTATAGGGGGGCCTGATTTGTGCCCCCCTACATGCCACTATGCCCAATGACCATGCCCAGGGGACAGAAGTCCCCTGGGCATGGCCATTGGGCAAGGGGGCATGACTCCTGTCTTTGCTAAGACAGGAGTCATTTCAATGGGGGATGGGCGTCGTAAAAAAATGGCGCAAATCGGGTTGTGGCGATTTTTTTGCCTCAGCCTGACTTGCACCATTTGTGGATGCCCATACGCCATTTTCCCCCTACGCCGGCGCTGCCTGGTGTACGTCGTTTTTTTTTATCGCACACCAGACAGCGCCGGCGGCTAACGGCGGCTAACATCATTGAATAAATACTGCGCCCGCATGGCGCTTCAGAATGGCGTTAGCCGGCGCGAATTTTTTGGGCGCAAAACTGCGTTAGTGCAGTTTTGCGTCAAAAAGTATAAATATGGGCCTTAATGTTTTCCCTGTTGGGCCTGCGGGCGGAAACAATGTTTCCACCCACCGGCCCAGCAGAGAAAAGGGCTGTAACATTGACAGTGGCTCCAAATGAAGCCACCGCCAATGTTGGTGTGTGGCAGGTGCTGCAGCACCAGTCGCACAGATCACTGCCCGTAAATCGGGCAGTGACCTGCGCGACGGGGCACTACACCGGGGCCCCTGCACTGCCCATGCCAGGTGCATGGGCAGTGCAGGGGCCCCCAGAGGGCCCCCCAGAGCACCCCTTCCGCCAGCCTTTGTCAGGCGGGGGAACCCACCAGGGAAAGGATGGAGGAAAAGGGATAATGATTTCCTTCATCGTCAGGCTGCCTGACGGCGGTTCAGAACGCCGTGACGGTGTTGGTCTTTGCCGCCGCTGCCAGCTTGGCGGTCTGTACCGCCAGGGTTCATACTGATCCCCAAAGTCTCTTATCTCCCTATCATTATCCAAAATATATGAGCAACAATGCCTAGAAATAATCATCTTACAGACTCCACCGTCTTTCGCTAAAAGAATGTCTTAAGCAAGCCTATTTTGAAGTGTCATAGCTCTATCCGCCGCTAACTCAGTATCTATAAGGAGTATTGCTCCTGTAACATTTGTCAGCATGTTATCCACAATAGTATACAACTTTTGTATCTTGATCAAATTCAGGATAACTCCCACTGAAGGAATCACTGCACCAAAGATATCTCCAACAACTGCAGGAGAGGATTCCCTCCTCTGTCGCTCATGATGTAATTCAGTCAATTTCGGAAACTTCTTCAAGTCATCTATTTGATAAGTCTTTGGTAAAACTATCCCCAAATAACATGTCCCATACTATCCTCATAGAAGACGGTAATAAGCATTGAGCTCACAAATATAATAAATCCCAGGAACCGCAGGGTCCTGACCATTCAGCATAAAAGTTCACTTTCTCTGAAACAAAAACACATGCCTACATTCACACGTTCCGACAAATAAAGTGTCAGTGCGTGATTTTGGCATATATATATACAAAGCTTCCCTACATGTAATTCATCTAATGCTAATTTCCCTTACGTTTTAATTGTAGTGTAAGCATAATCATTCTTATAAGTTCTTTTCTCTAAGCCTTTTTCTAATTTTTCTTTTAATGATTTTCTTTTGTCATCAGTATGGTCTATAAAGCTCTTTTCTAAAGGTGTAAGCAACCATGTAAGTTCCAAATGTTAGTGTAGGCTCAAAGAATCCTTTAACTGATACTATATCATGCTATTTAGCTACTCTACTCAGATATCTAATATTAGGAACAAACGAAAACATCAAGTCATAGTTAGAATAAAAATACTGTATACACTCTTGATTATAGAACCTTGTTAGTAGCAGACTACAGCTTATTCAGTATGTTTATGGTAAGCTGAGGGATGTAACCCCTTCCTCTACTGATGAAGGAATTTGCGTACACACTAGACAATCCCTTGCATTTATCATTTCAACATACTCACTCAACAAGCAATAGAAGACATTAGAACAAAGCTCTCCTTGAGCATTATTATAATCATGCAAATGCTTCTTATCTAACTTAAACCTCTCTAGGGCTTTTAGTGTAGTAGTTTCAGAAACAAAAGCACGATTGGCCCTGTTTTGTATCAAGAAGAGACATTCCCACAATCATTACTATAAACAAGATTCCACACATAATCTCCAATCCAATGCTCATATATTTACAGCGTCTAGTATTCCTAACTTCATTTTTTAACTCAGCCATGATCTGTGAGGAATCAGAAAGCGGAAGTAACTCTTATATATATATAGTGCAGTAAAAATCAAAAATAAGGGAAAATGTATTCTCCCATAGTTCAGTTTCACATCCAGGAACACTTTTCCTTGTCAAAATCGATTAGCAGCTTGTCACATCCGGTTTTATGTCAACTCAGGTTATCAATGTCTCTTCCAGTATTATTTTTCAACACTCTCTTTTGGGTTTTTCAGTTTGGCTAAACAAATCAGCTTCTTGTCTCTATCAAAACAAATGGCCATAAACTCACGTTGCCATTCATTAGTAGTTGCATACGCCCATTAAGGACCTGCATAACGCCGACTTGCTATTCTCTTTCTTTTCAATCACCACTTAGTTCTCCTTCACTCAATTCTTCTTTTCTCGTAGTATCTACCTCTTCCTCTATTGTTTCATTTGTGACCAATTCCTTTCCTTTCCCTACTTGCCACTCAGGCTAATTATCTCCTTTTCTCGATCCTTCTGTTAGTATTCTTCTCAGGAATGGACTTGTCTCCTTTTCTTTCTCTATGGTGTTTTCTCTTGATGGACCTGCAAAGGGTTCAGGAGAAGTCGGATCACTTTGACTTTGATCTGCCTCAACTCTTTCTCCCTCTTGGTCTGGCACTTGCTCTGTCTGCTTTTCAACACTGTTTGCTTCTGGGAGAACCTCTGCTGAACTAGGCTCTCCTGTTGTATCTGTTGAGATTGATTCTTCTGCACCCTCCTGTAATTTTTCACCTTTACCTCTTACAGGGGTGGTTGAACCATCTCCCACAATCTCTGGTTCAGGCTCTCTTTGCTCATTTTCTGGTTCAGATGCAGCAAACCTGTTTGCATGTTGTTGGTGCTCTCAATAACGCTTCTTCATGATCCTGTGGACATACCACTCTTTTGGTATGGCTCGCGTGTATCCAGTTTGGAAATCCTGCACACTTCACAGCTGTCGTAGTTACTACGACCACCTGGTATGGGCCTCTCCAACAAGGCTCTAAGCACGTCGTGCAAACATGTTTTCGGACAACGACCCAGTCACCGGCTGTCAGATTGTGCCCTGGATCGTGGATGGGTGGCAGGGTGGTGGCTTGCACCTGCCGAGAGAAAGAGCGAACCACACCAGCCATACCCTTGCAGTAGTCCTACACCATATCATCTGTAATGTTTACAAGTGCATTGGCTGGAACTGCTGACAATCTCATTGCTCTGCCCATGAGGATCTCATGAGGCGACAGCCCTGTCTTCCTGTCAGGTGTATTTCTCATCAACATCAACACCAAAGGCATTGCATCTGGGCATTTCAGATTCGTAACTGCAAACATCTTGGCAATTCTTGATTTCAAAGTACCATTCATCTGTTCCACTAGTCCTGATGCTTCAGGGCGGTAACTACAATGCAACTTTTGCTCAATGTTTAGTGCTGCACATAAGAGTTTAATCACCTTGTTATTGAAGTGAGTTCTTCTATCCGATTCTAAAGAGATCGTAAACCCGAAACGTGGTATCAACTCCCTAAGTAACAACTTAGCTACTGTGAGACTGTCATTCCTTCTTGTGGGGTATGCTTCAATCCAATGACTAAAAACACACACAATCACCAACACGTACTTCAAACCTCCACACGCAGGCATTTCAATGAAATCCAATTGCATTCTGGACCTCCTGCTCTTCCAATGTGGCTCAAGTTCACCACTGTTCCTTTTCCCAAACTACACAGCGATGACATACTGCCTCTGCTGCCTGCCTAAAATTAGGTTTGAACCAGTCAATCTTGAACAATTGAACCATGGCATACCTCCCAATGTGTGCCTGTCCATGGTAATACCTGGCCATTTGTGACAATAAACTATTAGGTAGGACCATCTGACCCTCCTCAGAAACCCAAATCTCATCAGGACGTTGGACACATTTTAATTTGGACCAGAGTCATTTCTCTTCTTTGGCAAAATTATCTTGCACTGTTTTTAATTCTTCCAAAGTATCGATCACTTTCAATGCAAAACTTGTACATGGGTTATCTTCTTCCGACATCAGTTCCCTCTTGTTTTTGAATGATATACAGTTCAATGTGCAAAACCTTGCAACTTGATCCGCATATCCATTTCCCAGTGAGATATAGTCCTGTGTCTTTTGATGTGTACTGCATTTTACCACCGCAGTTTCTTCAGGTAACTGTATTGCATACAGCAATTCTTTTATTCTTCGCCATTTCCTAACCTCTTAGCGACCACAATTGACCAAAATCATGAACAATTCCAAATCCATACTGGCTGTTAGTATTGGCAATACCTTATTTGGTTTGAAAATTCTCAACCATACAAATAAATTAGCAACACAATACAATCCACTCTCAAAAATCATTATCCAAAATTTCCATTCCTACACTTAACCTATCCAATAAATACTTTAAAAAAATTAATAACAGTTCATTAAACCAATTCCATATCCCATTAGCCATTTAACACATATAAAAATTACATTCCAAAGTTCATTAGAAGAAAACACATTACAATAAAATTACAGATTAAGACTCATTTAAAAAGCCTCTATGTTATTCTGCCAAGTTATGGCTCCTTTTAGAAAAGACCCCACCCCTCGCCACACTAGTGCATCCAAGGCCATACGCAACCACAGGAAGGCTGGGCGGTATTGCATAGAACCCCTAGCCCTCGGTATGAGGAGTAAATATTGACGCCTAAAGGGGGCATAAAAACCACATAACAAAGTAAAATGAATTAAGGTCTGTAAAGACACTCCATTACAAGGGCATGGTGTTATACATTTTTCATCAAACTGATCGTTTCACTCACATTTCTTATCTCCAAGAGATAAGCCTCAGGACCCACCCCCATCTTTAACATTAGAAAATCCTTTACTGAATTTTTTCTTAATTCCTCCGCCTCCCTCTTAGCCCCCAATGTTTTAGAGAAATTCTCCTTAGCCCAGCGTTTATCAGAGTTGGTTAGCCTCTCTGGAGCCTTGTACATATCCGGCCGCCCTAGTACAGAGGATACTTTTCTAATGTACATCAGCCAGGGAATATCCTTCGCACCCTCACTTGCCATGTAGTCTCGCAAAATCTCTCTATTGAAGGTGGCAAACTTGTTCAACCAGATAGAGATCCATAGCATAAGGGAGCAATCTTGATGGTATTTTCTATGAAGTCTAGGGCCAATTCAGCATGCATACAGAAGCTGGAAACATTTTGGCCAACTCCTAACAACCTCCTGCAGAAGTGATTTTCTTCTATGGCAGGAGCCCTGTTTTCTGTATGCCCCCACAATGCCGCCCCACACAGCAAGACTGGGAGACACTTACTCCTATATATTTAGAGCAGAGCCTTAACAGGTTTATTACCCACCCTGGCAGCAAACTCGAAAGTGGCACCTACTGTTGCATTGAAAAGCGCCCCTCTCCCGGAAATGGAAGATTTCCAGGAACCCTTGTCATCAAAATTAACCCCTAAATAGACCATAAAGTGTGATTTATTGCAATTTATCTCTAAATCAAGAGCTGACATAAAGCTTTCATAAGCTCTGACCGCCTCTCAAAGGCCATTCATGGTACCAGCCATAATTACTGCGTCACCTGCATAAATCAATATCAGGACATTCTTACCATTAATTTTAGGAGCATCCTTACAGCGTTCCACCAAAAAAATCAAACAGCCCATTAGTGTACAGAAGAAAAAGGGTAGGAGCCAAGACAAATCCCTGGCGCACACCCCTACCGAGCTCAAAAGCATCCGAGCAGTCCCCATTTACTCCAACCCTCACATTTGCATACGTTCCTAGGTGGAGGTGCCGAAGCAGCTCCACAATTAAGAGGTCCATTCCTCACTCACAGCTTAGACCGATTGACCTTCTCAAAGGCACAACTAGGGCCCATATTTATACTTTTTTAGCGCCGCATTTGTGCTGCTTTTTTACGCAAAAGCAGTGCAAACTTTCAAAATACAACTGTACCATCAGCAAATTTAGGCACTGTTCCTGGGTACCAAGCTCTTCCCTAAAACCATATTGTACCCGGTTCAGAATTGCATTTTCGTCCATCCAAGCCTCAATACGCCTTAAGATAATCCGGCCCAAAATTTTGGCCAAAGAATCAAGAAGGGAAATTGGGCGATACGACTTGGGATCATTCTGATCCCCATTTTTGTACACATGAATGATACAAGCCGATCTCCAGGTATCCGGGATACCCACACTCATTGCAGCATTAAGGACATTTAGCAAAATGGGCGCCCATAATTGGGGGCAAGATTTATAGAGATCCATTAGGATTGTGTCTGGGCCTGGAGCTTTATTGCTAGCACTATCATGCAACGCCTCCTTTACCTCCTGGAGTGTGAACCTGATAGGTAAATTAGGGTGACCTTGATATTTTCTTACCCCATTACCTCCTAAAAAATTACCCTGAAAGATACTACAAAAATGGCTGACCCAAGCCTCGGGGGTGATATTGCAGCCTAGGCCCTCAGATGTTTCAGATTCAATAAGACCCCTATTAACAACCTTCCAAAACAGGCCAGGGTTCTTACAATTTACTGCACATTCCAGTCTCTCCCAGGCTGGCCCTTAAGCTTTAACTTCCTTATCCTCAGGACAGAGTTATACTGAGCCCTCGCTTCTCTAACATAGGCCTTGTCTCTAGGGTGCTCTTTTAGGGCCTTCCTCAGGGATTTCTTAACCTCATAACAGGGCTGACTAAACCAACCACCCTTATACTTACTGGTGGACTGAGCGGCTGCAGTCAGACAATCTTTAAAAGCTTTATTCACTCTAAGCATAGCATCTATAACTTCCCCTGGGCTGGGAGTTTCTGCCAGAAGTATACCCATGATCAGATTTAGGTTATCACCCACCACCATTTCTACTACTTGCTGGATGTTTACCTGCCTCCAGCCTAGTCTCCTACCCTGATCCTTTGTCTTTACTGAATCTGGCCCTCCCCATTCTGGTTTGTGTAAAATCTCAGGGAAGCTAAAATGGACCATGAGAGGGTTATAGTCGCTAAAATACTTCTCACCCACCTCCCCATGCTTAACCAAATTCTTTAAAGATGGAGAAAATAAAATATAGTAAATTGTTGTACCTACCCCTATACCTACAAAAGTTGGAACCTGATAAGTACCCACAACTTCGATATCGCAAAAGTTCATAAGGCCCAGACTACGTAAACCCTTAATCAAATTTCTGCCCCTAGGGTCCTGTGATCCATCAGCTATATACACCTCCTGATCTACCTCAAAAGGATTCACCACTGTGCTATACTGCCCTATCTTAGCATTAAAATCTCCTGCCACAACAGCACAGAATTCCACCCAATCCTCCTCCATTCTGCACCTCGGTGTCCGGAGAACTGAAAAAAGGACACTAATTTGACACCCGGAGTCCCAAACAGCATTGTAAAAGTTTACCAACAGGATATTAAATTTGTTAGGAAAAACTACCCACACAATCAATATACCCTGATGGTTACAATTGATTTGAAACGCTCACGCTGTTTTAGAAAATCGGATCACAGTAACTAGACCCCCTTTGGGGTGGCCTCCTTGAGGCCGAATAGCCGGACTGCAAACCTATGATAACCATCCCAGGCAGCTTGCCCATCCGACCAGGTTTCTTGGAGTAGAATAAAATCGTACTGAGCCAGGCATCTAGTCCATTCATGGTCTAATAACTTAGCATTGTACCCAGCTACATTCCAAGAAATAAGACTGAATTCTGTAGACTTCCCACCCTGGACCTCCATGGTCATAATAGCATTTGAGGGTTTTGCTAGGGCCTCAGTGTATCTCCCTGCATAGCGTCAATCCACCCCCTCCAAATCCAGGGTGCAAGTGATATCATTCCTCATACTGATTATCTGTGAGGCACCTTGTCCTTGATGTAAATTCATAAGATTTCCAAGCGAGATCTCACCAGACTCAGCAGGCTGTAGTGTATGATTATTAAAAAAAATCAATTTTGCCCTTTCTCTGGGAAGCCAAACTTTGTGTAGACAGGAGTCACTGAGCCAGACCAAGATATCTGCAATTTATAATAACACAATCACCATTTCCCACTTTCTCTTGCGGCCCAACCCAGTCAATTCTTCTAACAAAGAGGATATCACTAAGTTCCTTGCAAGCAAAGTCACAATTTTTACTCAGCCAGTGGCCAGTTTTATTTTTTAGTTGGTCCGTGGATTCACTAATACCAGGAGAAAGAACCAGGACATCTGTCAGCACCATCACATAGGGGGCATATGCTGAAGGGAGCTGCAAACAAACAAGTGGGGGATTTTTTTCCAAATGCAAATCTTGTGCTCCACCCCTTTGTAACCGTTCCCTCCCAATTACCACAGGCCCACTCCCTGATGGCTTTCCACCTCTTAGCCTATTTTTCCGTCCTGCGCCTCTTGACAAATTGGCTAAGGCAACCGAGGGCCGGGCAGCCTCTACAGAATTACCATGAGCCCCTGGATTTACAAAATTTGCAGCTTGTCATGTGGCTCAATCTGATTTCCTGGGGTAGCCCTCGCAAGGAAACGCCACCTCAGGTGGTTGGATTTGGTGGTCTGGAATCCAGGCCACCCTCAATTATAACTTGGCTAGGCCTCTCCTGTCCACACATCTGGGAAACTGCTTTCTCAAGCACCAGCAGTTGCTCCAAGACCGGGGCCATGCTAGCCTCGACCATCTCCTTGAACTTCATCAGTAAGCTATTTGCAGAACAGTACCATCCATCAAGCCCATGGGATTCAAAATTGCAGAGAGAGGTGGTTTAAATCTGCTCCCATTTTTTCTTCAGTGTATTTTTCTTTTTTGGGGGGGACTGCTACTCTCCAAGGGGAAAGCTGGAGGGGACACCATCAAAAGCCTTTTGCTTTTCCTTAAGGTCTCAAACAGACCATTTGCCCCCGTCTCCTCATGGAACAAGTTTTAAGATATAGCTTCTAGCGCTTTCCATGAGGGACCCGCCTGATCATTCAGTAGCCCCAGATCCTCACTTTCGGTGGACATTTGGCACCAGTCACTCATCTCCAGAGAGAGCCTCCTCTCCGCCAAATCAATCTCTTTAGTGACTACCCCGACAGCTCTGGCAAAAAAAGAGTCCGGAGTTGTATTTGTGCTTTCCTTTCCTTCTCCAATCTTATCCCCAGTTTGCAGGGCCCTTCTCCTGCCCATTCTCACGGTATATCAAAGGAGACTTATCTAAGAGGCAGCTGGTCAGCTACAGCCACAGTTAAACAATAGGATACTGACTGCTTACTGGAGAGGCATGCATGAAGCAGTTAAGCTTTAGGGCAGATGTCTATTGGATGGTAAGACTATGTCAAAAATACTCACCCGCCAAGCAGGATTAAAGAGGGGTGGCCCAGCCTGGCCTTTATTGGTCGATGACGGGTGAAGGACGGGCCCGCCCTTGGCCCGGGTATCGCCTGGGCGCAGCCCACCTTCGTCCCACGTGGCGATGCAGTGCACAGAGATTAATAGCGCTTGTCAAGTAAGGCTCCTCCCCTGCCTCTCTGCTCCTTTCTGGGACTCAAAGTCCCTATTCCAAGGTCTCTGGCATCTCTGGTGCCACGCGTCCCGCGTGGCGATGCAGTGCACAGCGCTTAATAACGCCCGTCAAGTAAGGCTCCTCCCCTGCCTCTCCGCTCCTTTCTGGGACTTGAAGTCCCTATACCAAGGTCTCTGGCATCTCTGGTGCCACGCGTCCCGCGTGGCGATGCAGTGCATAGCGCTTAATAGCGCCCGTCAAGTAAGGCTTCTCCCCTGCCTCTCTGCTCCTTTCTGGGACTTGAAGTTCCTATTCCAAGGTCTCTGGCGTCTCTGGTTCCACACGTCCCATGAGGTGATGCAGTGCACATCGCTTAATAGAGCCTGTGAAGTAAGGCTTCTCCCCGCCTCACCGCTCCTGTCTGGGACTTGAAGTCCCTATTCCAAGGTCTCTGGCGTCTCTGGTGCCATGCTGTCAGTATAGATTGTGAATCTCAGTCTTGCGGAAACATGGCACGTCTAGTAAGAGCTACCAATTCTGCTACTTGTGCAGAATACACACCTCGAAGCCAAGAAGCTTCTAATGTACCTGTGATTGTGCATACAGCATATCCTGCTCTCAATGACCCTGTACCATCTCTGATATCTGGTCTTGGTTTTGTGCACAATTCAGTTACCTCAAGAGAATCATGCTCAATGTCTTCCTCTTTTTCAAACTCAACAGTATCACCCAGAAGTAATGTTGCTGGATTCAGCACTGTACATCTTTTCAATGTTACATTTGGAGCACCTAGAATGCTCGTCTCATACCTTGTCAGTCTTGCACCAGTCAAATACTGTGTTTTTGTTCTTGTCAGTAAAATCTTAACAGAGGGAGGAACCATTACCGTTGGAGGGTATCCCATCACTACTCCCTCACATTGAGAAAGGCTTTGACCAACTGCGGCAGCTGGACACAGACAACCTGGTAAAGCTGCTGCGACTGGGTCCAAGGTAGCTGAAAAACAGGCTACTGGATGATAAGCACCTCCATGGACCTGTGGCAAGACAGACAAAGAACACGGATCACGTTCATGACAAAACAATGTGAATGGCTTTGTGTAATCAGGCATTCCCAACACTGGTACTCTGCACAAAGTCTCTCTCAACTTATTAAATGCTTTCATCTGATCCTCATCTACGGTTATGGAGTCAGAAACTTCTTTATGTGTCAGCTGCTGCAATGGTTTGGCAATCTCAGCAAAGTTTGGAATCCACCGACGATAATAACCTACCATTCCTAGAAACATTTTGACATCTCTCTGTGAAGTCGGTGGATTTCTCTGCAGTATCATTGTAATCCTTTCTCTGGAACTTCTCCTTGACCCTTTCTCAATTTGGTGTCCCAGATATTTCACTGATTTCTGACAGTACTGCAATTTCAAAGGTGACACTTTGGGCCTCATTACAGCCCTGGCAGATGGTGGTACACCGGCGGTAACACCGCCAACAGGCTGGCGGTGTACCGGCAGTATATTATGACCATGGTGCATTTGCCACAGCCATAGCACCGGCCCCTGCAACTGACCGCCAGGCTTCTGCCAGGCGGTCATAATCCCCAACCGCCAGCCTTTCCATGGCGGTAAACACGCCATGGAAAGGCTGGTGGTAAGGGGGACTCGGGGTGCCCCTAGGGGCCTCTGCACTGCCCATGCACTTTGCTGTACACCACTCAGCATCGCATGGAATCTGAAACAATATTACTGCTGGGTTCGGCACTACAGGACCACACTTGACCACCAGCTCATTCACTTTTTGCAAGTCTTGCACAATTCATACTTTTCCACAAGGTTTCTTCAGGCCCATTATCAGTGAGTTACATGGACTGCTCAACACTTCTTTCAAAACTCCTTGTTTTAGAAAATCTCCAATTATTTACGCCACTTTCATCAGAACATCTTGTGCATGTTATACTGTGGAAGCTGCGGAAACACTGCATTGGGCTTCAAAGTAATCTTAATCAGCTCCACTCCCTTGATCAAACCCACTTCTTTACCTGTCAGGTCTCACACATTTTCCTGTACTGTTCCTTGCAAATCTTCATGTAATTATTTTACAATAAACATCAGAAAAAACTCAATCAACGGGTATTCTTCATAAATGCTTTTATTCTGTTTCAGGAGTTTGTTCTTCCTCATCACCACTGTTCATCTGAACCTCTATTGCAGTAGTTGAACAATTAGTCGAACATCTGGTTTTGCACAACAAGTTCTCTCACAGTAGTGATACTGGACTCGAGTCACAAACTACAAACTTATGCAGTCCCTGGAAGTTACCAATCTCAACCTGTACTGGTTCTCTGATTGGATTTATTAACTGTCTGTTTGCTACTCCTATAACCTGAACTGTTCTGCCTGAAAGAAGTAAGTTTGGAACTTCTGCACTTCTCAGAGCTTGTAGTTCCTGTGTCCATTGGGAATGAAACCCTATGACACATCACTTTTACTTTCACAAACAGTCCTCTCAGATCTACCTCTTGGGATGCTGCAAGCATACATGGCTCTTCATCCGAACTAATACTCATCCATTCACTGTTTATTTAATTTTCACTGTATAATGGGAATTGGTGCACTGTGTCACTACTTCTGTCTTGTCTCTGACCTGTGACCTGCTGAGTAAGCATCATCTGTTGCTGTTCCATCGGGCTTGAGGTATCTGCATTTGCTGTCTAGGTACCATAGCAACCTGCTGCTGCATTGGTTGCAACTGTGTCACTTGTGCATGCAGCACTTGCACTTGCTGAATGGGTTGATAATTATGCACTTGATTCTGAAAATTTGGATTAAGTCCGCTCACACTAGGGACCTTCACAGTTTGAAATGTATTGACATTGCCACTTTGCTGAACAACACCATCCTGCACATTCCATGGACACTCCCTCTTCCAGTGTCCCACGTTTCCACACTGATGACACAGTAGCATCTTTTTCATCCCTGGCACATCATTCTGAACCACTACAGTACTCAAATCCGGACCACGATTCATATTGACTCCACAACCCCTACCTCTCACCTGAGGTTGTAACATGACAGTTCCCTGCTGTTGTGGCATCTGTTGCACTAAAGCTTCCTACACTCCTGTTTGAGCTGCCTTAATTTGCATCACCTTTGCCTTCTCCTTCAGCTTCTTTTGTTTCAACTCAATCTCGTCATTACAGTATTTCTCATACTGCAACACCTCATCAATCGGTTTTGCTTGTCAGCCAATCAAATGACTCTTAATCATCTGACCTATTTCAGGTCTCAATCCTTCCACGAACCTGAACACAAAGTGCAACATGTCTTTCAGCTCAATCACTTCTTTACCACTGTACACCTTGAACGCTTTCAGCAATCTCTCATTGTAGGTATGCATCAACTCCTTTACTTCCTGCACTGTCCTGTCAATTCTCTGCCAATCAATATTCTTAGGCGAGATTCTCAACTTTAGGAACTCAATCACCCTATAATAAGGTTTCATTACTTCGGTGATGGTGCACCTGTAACTTTATCCCTTTCTGGTTCACTCATCGGCCAATCTACTGCTCTCTTGGACTCAACTCACAAGTCAGCTGGAACCACTATCTCCAACAGAGTATTCAAGTCTTCCTACAGACATTTAGAAAGCTTCACAAATCTGTCTGTCTACTGGTACCACTGTACTGGTTTCTCTCTCAATTTTGGATAATCATTCGTGAATGACTAAATATCACTCCTGTGCAGGGTACATGAACAAATTGCCCTCCTGGAACTTCCCTCATCGGTAACATTTTTACTGGATTCTTTTCTTTCTGAACACTCTCTGACCCTTCTTTTGAATCTTGTTTCCGTTTATCCTTATTCTTCGCCCATCTGCCTTCCCACTTTTCTAATGCTCCCCTATTCTGAGCACTCTGCAATAAATCTCTAAGGTGCACTTTCATCCCTGCTGACCTCATGTCCTCAAATTCTTTTGCCTCGAAATCTAACCTGTAGCTCCTTTTCAAGTGCTTTGTTTTCTCAATTTCTATGTCATGTTTATCTACCAGATCTGCCAGTTTCTGATGTATCTTGCCCACTTCTCTCGTAATTCTCGGACACAAATATCTCAGCTCTTATTCAGTATAGGATTCTAACCTATTCGCTCCCATTGATCTTAATGACTAATTCAGTTATTTCAGTAGCCAGTCTTACACTATCAATCTGCTCTTCACCCTTGGATGTATTTCGAGAAGTATTCAGACTATCCAACCACTCATTCAATTGTTGTGCTGCCAATCCCTGTAACTTGCATTCGGCAATGGCACCTGTTGTACCACTGCACCCGAACTTTGCGGTGTCAAGAGCTTCAAGGTCTGACTTGCACTCGGGCCATTTACCACATCTGGAAGTGCAACAAGTGGACTGAGATCCATTAATGGTCTAGATCCATCAAAGGTCTGACCCATAGATTATATTACCTGCACATGATCTCTCACCCCCTCCTCACAAGGCTTTGTGACATTTCACCCTGTTCTCCTGCAATCGGCTTATTCTGCACAAAAAATAGTATCGCTGGACCAACAGTAATTGGCAGCGATATAGCATCTGGTGCCACTCTTACACCTGCATTTTTTGGAAGGGCTACTCCCATGCTCTGATTCATCACTGGTGTCACATCTAACTGTGTCCCTGTCATTGGTGTGAATTTTGGCAAACCCTGTGTCTGTGCCTGAGGCAACAATATTGGAGTCGGCTCGGTCTGAACTAGCATTGGCCTCGTAACTACTTGCTCTGTAGGAACCACTAAGTTCGACGTTGTCTCAAGAATTGGTATCTCTGGATAAATTCTATGTTTCAGTGGAGCGTGCATCTGCGCTTCGACCACCAAAGTAGTCACTGCATTAGGAGTACTCTGCACTACCCCTTGCACCTGTCCATTATCTGCTTACACTGGTCCCACTGTCCCCGACACTTGGGCTGGGGCAGTTGGAGCAGAACTAGTACTTGGACCCCCTCCGGCACTGCATACATTGAAGGTCGGTCCCTCAACACCTGTGAAATAAGATCCTCAACATCTGAATCTTCTTCTTCCACATTAGTCTTTTTCTTTTTCTTACCACCTGAACTCTTTTCACCCTTGCTGGTATCCTCTGTCTCTCCTGACTTGTCTTCTTCTGTAATTGCAGGAAATAACTTAACCCCCTGCAACACAACAATTCTCCACTTTTTCTGTTCCCAAAATCCCATCTCGCCTCTGCTAAGGACTTCTCTACCTTCCTTATTCTCCTCTAGAATTTCATTTCTTGCTGCTGTCTTGCTATGAGCTCCCAAACAGGCTCCTAAAGCCTCAAACTGTGCTGGTCTCAGAAGTGGCTTTGTCTCACAAAGACATGGCACAACACCTTGCTCCTCCACCACAATAAATGCCGGAGAATTTTCACGTGGTGTCGGCTCCCCTACTGTCACCTTAATGCAACTATCGCCCTTCATTGCACTCCTAAGTGCTTTGAAAAACTTTGTCTTTCTCTGTTGTATTTATTCAATTCAATAAGGAAATGACTTTTACTCCCAAGATTCCCTTCACCCGCTTTCTCAACCAATTGTCTCTCATGGACGGCTGCCAATCCGCTCGCAACTGTTCTCACTAACCAACCTATCCCAGCGCGGCTCACTCTGACGTCACACTCACACTCTGTGGCTGACAAAGGGCCAGATGTATCAAACGAATTTGCATTCTCAAACAGTGCGAATCGCTAAATTTGGCCCTTTGTGAATGCAAAAACGTGGCCTGCAATGCCTGAAAGGCATTTGCAGACCAAAAATAAGGAATCGCAAAAATAGCTATTTTTTGTGTTGCGACTAGGTTTTGCATGCCGCATTTTGCGTCTCGCAATTTGCGACATGAAATACCGAATCGCAATTAGCCATTCGGTATTTCAAGTCGGAAATTGCAAGACGCAAAATGCGACTCGCAAAACCAAGTCACAATTTGATGCATCAAAAAATCGCAAATTGTCATTTTTCGCAGAATGGCCTTTTGCACATGCAAATTACCACTAAGTGAAACCAGCAACATATATAAAGAGGCCCAGAATGCCTCACACTCTTTTCCACAATGACTGCACTCTATGTCATGGTGAGGAGAATGAGCATCTTGGCAGGTTTGAGGAGAGAGAGGAGGGGACTGGAGCTCATTTTCAGAGTGCGCATTACCCCCCTTTTTGACCAGACTGAGGAGGAGATATATGAGAAGTACAGGTTGAGCTCAGCAATGATAATGGACCTGATAGCTGAGCTACAACCCGTACTGCAGCGCACAACACATAGGACTAATAGCATACCACCCATGTGCAGGTATTATGCTCCCTTCACCTACTTGACTCAGGGAGCTATCAAGGGGTCATAGCAGCAGCTGGAGGGGTATCACAGAGTGCCCTCTCTAGATTTTTCAATGCATTTATCAACGCCATGCTGAGTAGGATACACCAGTACATCAGATTCCACCACGCCCCACAGGAAATACCGCAGACAAAAATAGATTTCTGCCAGATAGCACAGTTCCCCCACGTCCTAGGTTCCATAGATGGGACACATGTTGCAATATGTCCACCATCGGCAACAGAGTATGTGTACCGCAACCGTAAATACCAACATTCAATGAATATACAGGTGATATGCAATGCCTCCTACATCATAACTGATCTCGTGGCCAGGTACCCAGGGAGAACACATGATCCATACATCTTTCGCCACAGCGGCATTCACACAAGACTGCTAGCTGGGGAGTTTGGTGAAGGATATCTACTAGGTATTGTCCCTCTGTACACTGGCACATTGATGACGTTGTGACGTCAGATGGCTCACTTACTCATTATACCCTCTGTTCCTTCCAGGAGACAGTGCCTACACAGTGCGCACTTACATGACGACGCCCTACCTCAATCCTACAACACCATCAGAACGGAGATACACTTACCCAGATAGTGAATCCCCCTGAGGGCTCTTCCTTCCCTGCTGATACGGCTTCCTTTTAAAATTTCACATAGCCTACATGATAGCGAGGCTGCAGGGACATGTCTCTCGAAATAAACAAAAATCAAACTGGTCATTGAACTGACACCATTCTGGGCAGACTAGTTTAGTGGACAGGCCTGCCACATTCCATGAGATGAGCTTAGTCCGGTGGTATGGGACTGTGAAAGTAACCTCTCCCTCTGCACCAATCGTTAGGGTTTGTATAGAGATAAGAAAAAAACCTAAATAGGGTTTGACCCTCCTCAAATCCGGGTTTCCGGCTGCCGGGTAGGTCTCGGCATGAGGACTACATACAAAACCTCGCTATGGTAGTTTCTCAGCTTGCATTGTCCTAAGGGGCCCGTTCCTTAATATGTGAGGGTGAAACCCTATTTAGGTTTTTTCTTATCTCCTCATGTAAGTTCTACATTTATTATTTTTTCATCCACCTTACACTCACTCTAGTTCTCAAAGTGAAGCCTAGGAGTTTTCCCTTTTGGATTTGTTTTTGGTCCTGAAGAAATGGTGACTAATTCATAGGGACAATATAGGCATGAAGCATATCGACCAGTAATTAGGGTTATAGGTTGAACTATCCTTTCCCTACTTCTCTTTCTTCTTAGTAGAGTGAAGGAACATTATTTCCTTGATGACTCCCTTTGTTTTTATCCTTGCCCTAGACGCCTTATTAAGTTTAAACTTATTGATGGTAGGGTCTTGAGCCAATTTTGATACACTTTCTCCAGTTCTTTACTTCTCCTTGTAGGTCTGAGCCTACTCCTACATCTAACCACAACACATACCTAAAAGATCTCTGGCAAAGAGCCCCCTGGAGGGGCCCGTCGGACATTGCAGCGCCACCTGACGAGGAGCATATATAATGCTATAATGAAGCATGACACCCGTTAGGTGTGTGAGGGCTCTGAATTCCACTTTTAGTAGTGATTTCCTGACCTCTGGTTATTTATTTGGAACATGGTACTATATTAATTTGTATTCTTAACATTTAACAATTAATTATTGCAGGAATTTAGCATTTCTGTTTTTTTATTTACTTATGCTTCATGTAGAATAATATTTATTAATTCATAACAGGTTGTAAAGTTTGTGGGAAACAAATTGTGAATTGTTTTAATATTATTTTGAGTAATTTGTGTAATTGGAATTTTTGAATTTTGAAAATAAAAAAATACAGTTATTTAATAACAGGATGATATTTGTTTGGGTGGGTAGTGTTTTATTTAAAACAACATGGGGGTGATTCTGACCGCGGCGGACGGCGGTCGCCGCCCGCCACGCGGTTCCCGCCGAAAGACCGCTCCGCGGTCAAAAGTCCGCGGCGGTCATTCTGGCTTTCCCACTGGGCTGGCGGGCGACCGCCAAAAGTCCGCCCGCCAGCCCAGCGGGAAACACCCTTCCCACGAGGACGCCGGCTCAGAATTGAGCCGGCGGTGTGGGAAGGTGCGACGGGTGCAGTTGCACCCGTCGCGAATTTCAGTGTCTGCTAGGCAGACACTGAAATTCTTTTTGGGGCCCTCTTACGGGGGCCCCGCGGCACCCCCTACCGCCATCCTGTTCCCGGCGGGAGAACCGCCAGGAACTGGATGGCGGTAGGGGGTGTCAGAATCCCCATGGCAGGATTCTCAAGGGCAGCGGAAAGTCGGCGGGACACCGCCGACTTTCCGTTTCTGGCCTCGGCGGTCAGAATGCCCAGCGGTGCACCGCCAGCCTGTTGGCGGTGCTACCGCTGACCTCCGCCATGGCGGTAATTACTGCCAGGGTCAGAATGACCCCCCATATGTTGAAGAAATATGAAGAAAAATAACGTGAATAAATAACAAATATATATTACCTGTATCAAAATATAACTATATTGGTAACCATTTTTAGAAAACAATTGTGAAAAAGGATGAGAGGTTGTTAGGGGATTTGGGTATCAGAGTATATTTAATAAAATGTATTAAAAAATAATAATTTACATTATAATGTAGTACTTTTTAAAGAAATTCAAATGTCAAAAATAATGATATTGAGGAACCATTATAATATGTAACATGGTTTGAAATTATACAAATAAAACATGTTGGCAGTTGTCCATTTATTTTTATAACTACATTTTCTAATAAGGTTAATGAATAAATCATGAAAATGTTACATAGATATATAAATATTATAATACAATAATAAATTAGGTTAAGAAATCACAATTAATCATTGCTTAGTATTACAATGTATGAAATATAGAAATAATTTAGGACATTTTAAAATAACAGGAACACCACAGTCAAGCAGGATTATTTTTTACTATAGTAAATTAGAATGACCCTAAATATTTAAATTTTTCCAACTGTTATTGGTGTTGAAGTTAAAACAATTTGAAAATGTAACTGTTTAATGTTTCAATTATTTATTTTCCTAATTACTGACTAAACCCATCACCACTCACTAGTCTGTACCTCTTCCCAACACAGGTTTGAGTTTTCAGTCAGGTTTTCCTCTATGGTTTATTTATATGAAGTAGCATATGTTCGAAATAAATCCTGGAGGTCAAATTAATGTTGTTTCAGAATGGTTGTAAAGTAGACCCCTTTGGTAAATTTAGAATCTGTTCCAGTACATAACTTCCATTTTCCCTTTATATTCCTCTAGGCCAGACAATATTTATAAAAATAAGATACCAGTGGGGGAATTTTCCTCAGAAAGGCAATAATAAGCCATGCCAAGGAATAGCTTCCATACATTTTATTAATGTTTACTAATTTCCTTCCCACAAGGAGGATCTCATTTTTTATGTGCTAAAATGGTTGATCTAGTTGAACGTCCCAGTAAAGTGTAATTTAACCAAGTTTTCTACTACATACAATAATTCTCTTCTATTATTGTTTTGTATCCATAAACATTCTTCCCTATTATCTTAATGTTGCAAGAAAGCTCCTTGTATTTGGCCTCCTTATTAAAGGTAGTGACTTGGGAAACATAATTCTCATCATGATCAAAAGGCACAGAAAAATGATTTTCTTCCTTCATCTCATTTGTAAACCCACCCATATCAGGTTAGAACCCATTTATTAATACTAATCTTAAATTGCTTTGATTGGGATGAAACTGTTAAAGAGAATGATTCCAATTCCAACTGTTTCTCTGACCTTTAGAATGACACCTACTCACTTCTCTGAACGCAGTTTGGTTTACCTGAAGACCCGTATGATGTTTAAGTATCTGATTACCATTTTCCACATAATTTTCATCCCATACAAGAAGATCCGTTTTGGGTTTAATTTTGAGATCCACTGCATTAAATGCCTTAGCACCCTTTTAAGTTACACCACTTATCAATGGAGAAAACAAGGAAAATGTAGTCAGTTCCTGTCTTAATGTAGGTTCTACAAATCCAAAATGTTTAAGATAAACAGTCCTATTTTCCTCAGAGGCTTGTTTGAATACTGTCAGTGTTTTAGATCTTTTCAATGTGTGCAATTTCCCTACATTCATCCCCTTACAGGAAATGTAAAAATATATACACACTTCTTAATTTTCTACTGTTGCAACATTCTGTATTGAGCTAAAAGTAATCTTTCTACTCTCAAAATTTGAACCATTATTGTGCAACTTTTTGGTGGGTTTCTATGGGATTATTTGTCTTTTTTCATTCTCATCCCATTTCTTGCCATAGCTTTACAGACATTTAATCCTCTTTTCTCATGGAAATATTTTGGACCTTTTCAGAGGGTTGGAATTCATCTTATTTTGGACATTTACTTTTGTAATTTAGCAGACGTTGAAAAAAAATTGTGAACAATTGGGTTGTTGGTTGACTGGGGTGTGAACACTGATCAAGTAACAGCCACAATCCCTTGCAGTGTGAACCACAAAAAGTCCCTAAATTACCCTGTGCTTAACCCTAGGTAGATAGGCACAAAAAGTAGTCAGGCTAAACTTAGAGGTAGTTTGTTAAGTATTTATGCAGCACACAAACAGCAACACATTACTTTAGATAACTAGAGAACATTTTAATAAAGTATTTGACACCAAAACTATAAAAATCCAATTATTAGAACCAGAGTTCTGAAGTTTTAAAGTTTAGGATTCAAAATAGCAAGTCCTCAGTTTTAACAAATGGCCATCTGGGCACCTTTAGCACCACAGCCAAGGGCCCAGGAGTGGAGGGAGACCTCTTGGGGGTGTGAGATTTACTCAGGCTGGGTCCAGGTGTAGGTTTAAGATGATGGGAGCCCTTGTGGTTCAAAACAGGAGACCAGCTGAACTAGCCATTGGAATCATTTCTGGAGTCCTGGTTGTAGGTGGTAAAGCAGGGCTCTGCAGAAGGGCTGGTCTCTGAAGGTTCTAAGCAGGCCCCAGGCAGCAAAGCAGTCCTTTCAGGTACAGCAGGCATCTGGCAGAGTACACAGCAGGCAGTCCTCGAGAATTCTTCAACAGATCCAGTAGTGAACTAAGGAGCAGGTCTGAGAAACCTTTTTTTCATACCCTGGTTCCTCACTCCTAGAAGCTGGTAAAAGTTTCCAGATGGGTTTTCTGAAGTTCCAGGAATTTCCTGCCTCTTGTGCCCTCGCTCCTAGCTGGCTGCACTGAAAATACAGGGTTGTTAAGCCTGTTGTGCTGTGGCAGAGCCCAGCCTATTCAGTTGCAATTGGGTCTGAGCTTAGCTCCGCCCCTAATCAAGTCAATTAATGGCCCATTCAGGCTCTGCTAATCCCCCTATTGTGTGACTGTCTGGGGTGAAGTTCCAAAGTCTCAACTGTCAATTACACCCAGTCTTGTGACCTAAGGCAGGTTACGGGCACAGAGTGCTAAAGGCAGGAAAATGCCAACTTTTTAAAAGTGGCATTTTTAAACTTGTGATGATAAATCTGACTTTACCATTAAAGAGGGTTTATCATTACAAGTTCATAGGTACTGTTAGAAATGGAGTCTTTGGTTGGCAGTCAGGTTTCCCCCTCTCCAAGCAAGGACCCTCACTCTAGTCAAGGTAAAGGAGACTCACCCTCAGTTAACCCCTGCTCAACCCCTTGGTAGCTTGGCACGAGCAGGCAGGCTTAAATTCAGAAGCAATGTGTAAAGTATTTGTACCCACACCCAGTAACCCAGTAAACCCTCGGGTTTAGAAAGATAGCAAATATTTATCCGAACAAAACTAGACCAAAACAATAAATATCCGACATACACAAGTCAAGGTATGAATTTTTTTAAAGAATAAGAATCTTAATACTTAGAAAACAGTGAGAACCCTGTTATTGCACAAAAGTACCTGGGTAGCATCAAAATAATGCCGCACGGTTGAGTGTGTGTTGGAAAAGGCGATCGATGCATCAATTTCTCACTCGCAAGTGAGACCGTGTGTCATTCCTCCTCTGGTCGGTTCGATGTCCGTTGTTTTTTCTCTCCTGCAAGAGAGCGATGTGTTGATCCCAAATGGGCACCTTGGGTCCGGACAGGCTTTGCATTGAAATCCAGTTGCACTGTGTCAAGAAACTGCGCAGTGTGGGGGCTTGCGTTATTAACAGCAGCCACTGCGGGTGTTGTGCATCGTTTCTCCAGCTGCGTTGCCTCCAACTCCCAGCTGCGGTACAGGTGGAGCGTTGATTTTAGCCGCGAGGCTGGCGGCATGTTGTTTAACAGCTGTGAGGGGAGTGGTGCGTCAAATGTTTCCCCGCATAGCGGTCTTTGCGTGGATTTCTGTCCTTTTCCACCAGCTGCACCTTTCAAGGGCCTAGGGACAGGTTAGGGCACCACTTGGGAAGCAGGACTCTCAGCAGAAAGCTCAAGTGCTGGCAGAGAGAAGTCTTTGTTCTCCCTGAGACTTCAACAACAGGAGTCAAGCTCAGTTCAAGCCCTTGAAGATTCTTCACCAGTGGGAAGTCACACAAAAGTCAGTCTTTGTTCTGTCTCAGGTAGAAGCAGCTAATGTAGGCCAAATCAGCAAAGCACAGTCACAGGCAAAGGGACAGTACTCTTCCTCCAGCTTCTTCAGCTCTTCTCTGGGACAGAGGTTCCTCTTAGTTCCAGCAGTAATCCGATTTTCAGGGCTTTCAGTGGTCTTCTTATACCTCTTTCTGCCTTTGAAGTAGACCTACTTCAAAGAGAAGTCTGTTGTTTTCAAGATCCTGCCTCGCCCAGGCCAGGCCCCAGACACACACCAGGGGGCTGGAGACTGCATTGTGTGAGGGAAGGCACAGCCCTTTTAGGTGTAAGTGACCACTCCTCCCCTCACCTCAGCCCAGATGGTTCATGTGGATATGTGGGCTACACCCCAGCTCCCTTTGTGTCACTGTCTAGAGGAGAGGAGCAAACAGCCCAACTGTTAAACTGAACCAGACAGGGAATCCACAAACAGGGAGAGTCACAGAATGGATTAAGTAAGAAAATGCCTACTTTCTAAAAGTGGCATTTTCAAACACACAATCTAAAAACCAACTTCACTAAAAGATGTATTTTTAAATTGTGAGTTCAGAGACCCTAAACTCCATATTTCTAGCTGCTCCCAAATGGAATCTGGGCTTTAATCACATTTAAAGGCAGACCCCATGTTAACCTTTGAGAAAGATAGGCCTTGCAACAGTTAAAAATGAAGTTGGCAGTATTTCACTGTCCGGACATGTAAAACACCTAAGTACATGTCCCACCTTTAACATACACTGCACCTTGCCCAGTGGGCTACCTAGGGTCTACCTCAGAGGTGCCTTATATGTATAAAAAGGGAATGTTTAGGCCTAGCAAATGGGTACACCTGGCAAGTCGAAGTAGCAGTTTACAACTGCAGACACAGACACTGCAGTGGCAGGTCTGAGTCATGTTTACAGGCTACTACTGTGGGTGACACAACCAGTGCTGCAGGCCCACAAGTAGCATTTGATTTACAGGCCCTGGGCACTTCTAGTGCACTTTACTAGGGACTTACTAGTACATCAACTATGCCAATCATGGATAAGCAATTGTATACATATATATTATACAGGGAACACATGCACATTAGCACTGGTCAGTAGTGGTGAAGTGTCCAGAGGAAACAAAACAGCAAAAACAGAGTCCAGCACACAAAAGCAACCTGGGAAGTAGAGGCAAAAAGTTAGGGGGGACCATGCCAATGTTGCCAATTCTAACAGGTACCAAACATGACATATCTACCACCTCTGGTTCAAGAATGATAACTAATTCATTTTAATAAGGAATGTAACCTTGGGGAGGGGTAGGCCTCTCAGTACTGAGACGAAGAATTTGGGAGTTTTCCACTACTAGGACAGGTAAAACTACCTTTTAATTACACAGCACCCTGCCATATGGGCTACTTACGACCTACCTATAGGGTGATATATGTAATAAACAGGGAGGTTAAGGCCTGGCAGGAGTTTTTTAAAGCCACATCGACATGGAAGTGGGACACTGCCTTCAGGCTGCAATGGCAGGCCTGGCACAAGTTTTAATGTGCCACGTAAGTGGGTGGCACAATAAGTACTACAGGCCCAGTGGTAGCATTTAATTTACAGGCCCCGGGTATATGGTATACCACTCTAAAAGGGACTTACATGTAAAACTAAATATGCCAATCAGGTATATGCCAATCAAACCGTGCTAAGGGGAGTGAGCACATGTGCTTTAGCACTGGTTAGCAGTGGTAAAGAGCACATATTCCTAAGGCCAACAGAGCAACAATACAGACAAAATGGAAGAAAGCATGCAAAAAGTTCGGGGAAAGACCACCCTTAGGGTGACATGTCTAAAATAAATATTTGAAATGAAGCAGTTTAATATTCTTGATTGAATAAATCAATTGATGAAATCTTGAGATATGCAAGTGTTGCTGCGATGAATTGGATATGAAGCAGAAGATACTTAAGGAATAACTGATGGTGGCACAGATGAAAGATGCATAGAGAGGAGGAAGACAGATTACGGACTTGGCGAATGTGATACTTCGTCACAAATGTGACAGACATCCATTCCCCCCTATTACAATTTCCATAGGATATAATGGAACTTGTGATATGATGGATGGGATATCCATCAGATTTGTGATGGAGTATCCCACCTGCCATCATCATAATCAGGCCCAGAGTCAGTCTTTTGTAGGGAATGTTGGTCCTATGCAAGAAGAAAATCAGCAGGGAATGCCAGTGATGCAAGGTGGTAATGGATGTCTGCATCAAGACAGAGGACGTGGTCTTCCGATTGATCTGAGTATTGGAACTGATGTGGCAAGTTAGAAAAAGACGAATCCTTGTCACTAATCTTCTTTTTTGGAAATGGAGTCTTTCCTTAATGAACATTGGGCAAAAAAAATATATTCTGTTGACTTTAGTTAATTTACTACTTACTTTGCCATTAATCCACAAAAAAGGAACCACAATTCTCTTTTTGTTCCCTCTGTCGGTATTCCTCTATGTGGGCTCCATTATCTTCATATAAAGAAGCCAGTAGCATCAGAGTAGGTAAAAACAGTTTGCTTTTTGCATTTCAGTAGACATGTTTTGCAAAGTACTAATATGATTATGTAGCTATTATGTAGCTATTAAGAACAACAAGCAACCATAAATTCAATTAAGAATTGTAGGAAAGTACCATCTTGCCTGGCATGTTACCCCCATATTTCACTGTATATATGTTGTTTTAGTTGTATGTGTCACTGGGAGCCTGCCAGCCAGGGCCCCAGTGCTCATAAGTGTGCCCTGTATGTGTTGCCTGTGTTATGACTAACTGTCTCACTGAGGCTCTGCTAATCAGAACCTCACTGGTTATGCTCTCTCATTTCTTTCAAATTGTCACTAACAGGCTAGTGACCAATTTTACCAATTTACATTGGCATACTGGAACACCCTTATAATTCCCTAGTATATGGTACTGAGGTACCCAGGGTATTGGGGTTCCAGGAGATCCCTATGGGCTGCAGCATTTCTTTTGCCACCCATATGGAGCTCTGTCAATTCTTACACAAGCCTGCCATGCAGCCTGAGTGAAATAACGTCCACGTTATTTCACAGCCATTTTACACTGCACTTAAGTAACTTATAAATCACCTATATGTCTAACCTTTACCTGGTAAAGGTTGGGTGCTAAGTTACTTAGTGTGTGAGCACCCTGGCACTAGCCAAGGTGCCCCCACATTGTTCAGGGCCAATTCCCCGGACTTTGTGAGTGCGGGGACACCATTACACGTGTGCACTACATATAGGTCACTACCTATGTGTAGCTTCGCAATGGTAACTCCGAATATGGCCATGTAACATGTCTAAGATCATGGAATTGCCCCTCTATGCCATCCTGGCATTGTTGGCACAATCCCATGATCCCACTGGTCTCTAGCACAGACCCGGGTACTGCCAAACTGCCTTTTCAGGGGTTTCACTGCAGCTGCTGCTGCTGCCAACCCCTCAGACAGGTTTCTGCCCTCCTGGGGTCCAGCAAGGCTTGGCCCAGGAAGGCAGAACAAAGGACTTCCTCAGAGAGAGGGTGTTACACCCTCTCCCTTTGGAAAATGGTGTTAAGGCAGGGGAGGAGTAGCCTCCCCCAGCCTCTGGAAATGCTTTCATGGGCACACATGGTGCCCATTTCTGCATAAGCCAGTCTACACCGGTTCAGGGACCCCTCAGCCCTGCTTTGGTGCGAAACTGAACAAAGGAAAGGGGAGTGAGCACTCCCCTGACCTGCACCTCCCCTGGGAGGTGCCAAGAGCTCCTCCAGTGTGCTCCAGACCTCTGCCATCTTGGAAACAGAGGTGCTGCTGGCACACTGGACTGCTCTGAGTGGCCAGGGCCAGCAGGTGACGTCAGAGACTCCTTCTGATAGGCTCCTTCAGGTGTTGCTAGCCTATCTTCTCTCCTAAGTAGCCAAACCCTCTTTTCTGGCTATTTAGGGTCTCTGCTTTGGGGATTTCCTTAGATAACGAATGCAAGAGCTCATCAGAGTTCCTCTGCATCTCTCTCTTCACCTTCTGCCAAGGAATCGACTGCTGACCGCGCTGGAAGCCTGCAAAACTGCAACAAAGTAGCAAAGACAACTACTGCAACTCTGTAACGCTGATCCTGCCGCCTTCTCGACTGCTTTCCTGGTGGTGCATGCTGTGGGGGTAGTCTGCCTCCTCTCTGCACTAGAAGCTCCGAAGAAATCTCCCGTGGGTTGACGGAATCGTCCCCCTGCAACCGCAGGCACCAAAGAACTGCATCACCGGTCCCCTGGGTCTCCTCTCAGCACGACGAGCGAGGTCCCTTGAATCCAGCAACTCTGTCCAAATGACTCCCACAGTCCAGTGACTCTTCAGTCCAAGTTTGGTGGAGGTAAGTCCTTGCCTCCCCACGCCAGACTGCATTGCTGGGAACCGCGTCTTTTGCAGCTACTCCGGCTCCTGTGCACTTTCCGAGGGAATCCTTTGTGCACAGCCAAGCCTGGGTCCACGGCACTCTAACCTGCATTGCACGACCTCCTGAGTTGTCCTCCGGCGGTGTAGGCCTCCTTTGTGCAACTTCGGGTGAGCACCGTTTCACTCCACTTTGTAGTGCCTGTTCCGGCACTTCTGCGGGTGCTGCCTGCTTCTGAGAGAGCTCTTTGTCTTGCTGGGTGCTCCCTCTGTCCCCTGACGCAATTGGCGCCATCCTGGTCCCTCCTGGGCCACAGCAGCATCCAAAAATCCTAACCGCATGACTTGCAGCTAGCAAGGCTTGTTTGCAGTCTTTATTCAGGAAAATACTTCTGCACGACTCTCCACGGCGTGGGACATCCATCCTCCAAAGGGAAGTTTCTAACCCTTGTCGTTCCTGCAGAATCCTCAGCTTCTACTGCCTAGTAGCAGCTTCTTTGCACCCACAGCTGGCATTTCCTGCGCATCTGCCCACTCTCGACTTGGTTGTGACTTTTGGACTTGGTCCCCTTGTTCCACAGGTACCCTCGTCTGGAAATCCATCGTTGTTGCATTGCTGGTTTTGGTCTTTCCTGCAGAATTCCCCTATCACGACTTCTGTGCTCTTTGGGGAACTTTAGTGCACTTTGCACTCACTTTTCAGGGTCTTGGGGTGGGCTATTTTTGTAACCCTCACTGTTTTCTTACAGTCCTAGCGACCCTCTACAAGGTCACATAGGTTTGGGGTCCATTCGTGGTTCGCATTCCACTTTTGGAGTATATGGTTTGTGTTGCCCCTATCCCTATGTGTCCCCATTGCATCCTATTGTAACTATACATTGTTTGCACTGTTTTCTAATACTATACTGCATATTTTTGGTATTGTGTACATATATCTTGTGTATATTTGCTATCCTCATACTGAGGGTACTCACTGATATACTTTTGCCATATTGTCATACAAATAAAGTACCTTTATTTTTAGTATATCTGTGTATTGTGTTTTCTTATGATATTGTGCATATGACACTAGTGGTACTGTAGGAGCTTCACTCGTCTCCTAGTTCAGCCTAAGCTGCTCTGCTAAGCTACCATTATCTATCAGCCTAAGCTGCTAGACACCCTATACACTAATAAGGGATACCTGGGCCTGGTGCAAGGTGTAAGTACCCCTTGGTACTCACTACAAGCCCGTCCAGCCTCCTACAAGAATCCCTTAATTTAGTAATAAAACACCAAGTAAAGACAAGCAAGATAAACCACTTGTATTAACATTGGCCAAGATTAAAGATTCTAACTTGCTGTCATTCATTTACATGGGAGGCTTCTTTGTTTGCTGGATTTGATAGATTAATCATCTGAATCTTTTTCTGAATGAGTTATTAGAGGGGTTATATTTTCTTAATTAGCCTCCTTTAGTGGGGATGGGGTTGTAGCATTATTAGTACATGGTGGAGAGGAGAGGCAGGATGCTACTTGAAGAGATAGTGGCAACAAGATATTAAATGAATTCATTATATCAATAACCATTGAGGCATTTGGTGCAAACAGCTGATAGATTATTCTCAGAAATCTCTGCTAAGTCATTAGGTTGTATGTTTGTGTTGCTATCAGTATACACATAAATACCGGTAGTCAGGGGACTAGCGTCATAGTTTTTGACGCTAATCCTGCGCTTTTCAGGAATAGCGTAAAAAAGCTTTTACGCTAATCCTGCAAAGCAACCAGAGGCCCATTGAACCCAATGGGAGCCTCTTTTTAACACCTGCACTGAGCAGGTGTTAAATAATGCAGATAAAAATGGTGGAAAGGAATCCCATTCTCCCCCCCCCGTTGCATACATTATGCTTGGTGCAGGCATAATGTGGCACAAGAGGTTACAAAGTGGCGCACTACAAGCATTGCGCCACATTGTAAATATGGCCCAGTGTTTTTGCCCTTCCAGTGGCACATTAGCTTAAAACAATGATGCTAAGGTGGCATTAGAATGGCGCTAGGCCACCATAAATTTGGGCCTAGTGCATGAGAAATTGCTTATGATTTACATTTATATAAGTGGAATCAAGAGAATCAGTGTGAGGCTAGAGAAGCAATGAGCTGTGAGCCTATGAAAGAAATGAAATTGCAGGAGGTTTAGAGAGAGTCAGCACCACTCTGTCTCAAGCCCTCTGAATCATTATGCTGCTGTTTAAAATTGGATTATTGGTTGGTGGGGGTGAAACCCTACTCAAGAAGCAACTACAATATGTTTCAGGGTTAAACACTAGCAAACCCCAAATTAACCTGTGCATAATTCTCTGGTAGCTTGACACAAAGTAGTCAGGCTTAACTTAGAGGCAGAGAGTAAAGTATTTATACAGCACTTAAAACAATGATACAGTTTAAATAAAACATAACACAAGAAATGTCCCACAGCAATTTAGAAAAATAGATTAAAATTTAATAAATGATTTGAGTTCAAAATGAGAGAAATCCAATCAGTGGAACTGCTTATTTGAAATTTAAATAATTTAAAGTGAAAGCAGTGCCCAGAACAACAAAGCATCAACTGTGGTTATCTGTTTGCACGAGACAGACTCACAAGTTAGGCCTGCTGAACAAAGTCCTCAAAGTCCTTAAATCATGGTTTGTGGAGTGTTGCAAGATCCCAAGTAAAGGAGGTGTGGTGCAGCTGCTGCTCCAAGGAAGCTGAAGGGCTACAATGTGAAGACCTGCTATGTCATTGAGGATGCCATCAATGAGAGGCTTGAGATACGAAGTCCTGCGTCGAAGAGGCATCATGCACCAGCAGTTCCAAAGAAGCTGCAGGCCTGTGATAAAAAGTCCATATGTCATCGTCAAGGATACCATTAATAAGGGGTGTGCTATGCAAAGGTCTGTGTTGAGAATACATCATGCTGCCGTGGTTCCGAAGTAGACCTGTGAGGACAGGTGTCACGCTGCATCCGTTCTGCTCACAGGACCACTCCTGGGCTGGCAGAGCACCTTCAGGCCCACTCACAGGATCTAGGTCCAAGGTGGCACACCTTGGGGGGGGGGGGCAATACTAACAGTAGAGTCCAGGTGCTGTGTTTAAGTGGTTGGTGCATTTTCTGTCTCTGAGACTCTGAGGTCCAGTTTTTTTATTCAGGCAGCAGGGCAGCAGAATAGCAGTTCTTCATGCAGAGCAGTACAGAAGTCCTTCTGAGGCTTCCACGGGTCCAGAAGTGTACTAAAGAGTTGGGTCCAATGATCCAAGATTTATACCTGATGTCGCCATTGAAGTAGGAGAAGGTTCCTGTTCCTGAGGTTTTCACTCCCAGAGGTGTCTCGATTTTCCTGCCTCCCAGGTTCCGGCTTGTGTAGGGTCACAAAATACTAGTTTCAAACCCTTTTTGAGTGTGCTCAGGCAAAGCTTTGTGTGGTAAGTGACAGCTCCTCCCAATCATCATTGCAAAGAGAGCTCATCCTGCCAATTTCTATCTTTTTTTTGTCTCACTGTCTGGGAGCAATACATAAAGACCAACTGCCAGCTACACCTAGTCATGTGACCCATAGTTGAAGGATGCAGACACCAAACGGTTAGAACAAGAAAATTTCAATTTTTTAAAAGTGGCATTTTCAGAAATGGGATTTATGATCTGACCTTATTATTAAAGAGGGTTTCAAATAACAATTCATTATACACCAAACTCAACATGACTACCTGTTCCCAATTGGAAGTTATCCAATGTTATCCTAATGGAGAGGTAGGCTTTGCAGTAGAGAAAAATTAATTTAGGAATATTTGGTTTTATGTAATTTCATAGAAAAAAACAATTTAATGGAATACTATTACTGAGAAACCATTTAATGTAAAGGGTTTCATTTACATTTTCAGGATGAATGTCATTTACCTTTTCATAGAAACCAATTCATATAATTTTTTCGAAATTGGCTTTTAAGGTGGAAATGAAATGGTTGCAGGTCTTACTTTTAGAAACATTTTTGTTGAAGGAATTTATTTCAGTCCTCTACATTATGGGATCTTTTTTCTGATTTATATCTTCCACATTGTCTAACAATTACTTTGGATGCCTTTAGTTAGTTGAACCCTCACCACCCCTAAACCCCTTCCATCTGTGCTCCCTTAAAATGTACCTGTTAGGCATTTGGGTCACTAGTTGTCAGGGTATGTGCCCTGGCCAAGTAGAGACCACAATCCTAGTCAGGGCAAGTCAGATGAACAGTCTAAATTAACCTGTGCACAACCTCTGGTAGCTTGGCACAGAGGAGGCAGGTGTAACTTGCAAGGCAATGTGTAAAGTATTTGTACAATGCTTGTTTACAGTAACACAGTGAAGGATATCACAAAAAGACTCAACACCAGTGTAAAAAAATAAATAGCATCTATCTGATAACTCAGGTTCAGTATAAATCCAGTCAATTAGTCAGTGGTTATATTGTAAGTTAAGTTGTACAAGGTTTCAACTGTGAGGTTCAAAGGAAAGATAGCTACAAATCCCCCCAGGATACCAGAGGGGGACTTACAATTCCAGGGTGCCCAGATTAAGAGGTGAAGGTGAGGACAGAGTGTTTCCTCCTGTGTGTCTTTTCCTGGGATGAGTGGGGCAGGGAAGCTGGCAGTTGTGGGGTAAACTGAGGGTGCTCATGCAAGGAAGAATATGCGGTGCTTCTTGGTGCAGCATTACAGTACAGGGGTGAATTGTCTCCTTGCTCCATCCCACGTCGAGGCTGAGCGCGCCTCTTCTTGATTATTTACAGCTGCAGCTGCAACGATGATGGTTCCTGGCTGCAGAGTTGGTGGACAGGCTGCCCAATCCCAAGGCACTGTCCATTTCGGGGGAGTCACGCTGCAGCGGCTGGGTGGTATGGGTTGAGTGAGTGCAATTGCCGAGCTCAGTAGCTTGAGGAGGAGAGTGATGACTGCATATGGCAAGGCACAAAGTGAGCCAGGTTTGGTGCAGCTTCTGTGGTCCTTGCACACAGTCCTGCCGGGGAAGCAGTATTGGGCACCATACGGCTGGCGGAGTGAGGACTCATCCTTGTGCCCTCATTCAAGGTCGGGGGTAATAGAGCGCGGCTCACACCTCCGCTGGTTTCAAAGCAATGCAGGCGGCAGACTGGGGAACAATTGTGCTAACAGGCACAGTGCAGGAGGAACAGTGGGGCTACACTCATGCTGCTCCTGCATTCGGTTCATTATCTCTTTGCAGAAGCTGGGTCAGACCAGACACCATGCTCAGTCCCCTAGAGTAAAGCCTGTCATGCTGTCACTGAGCCCAGTTCTACAAAGAGGTCTTTGATGTCCCAGGGACCTCTGGAATATCGGGGGCAGCCAACAAGCCCTTGGAGTCCCTTTGGGCAAAGGCCACATGAAAAGGTTCAGTCCTTCTCTGGAAGGTTGAAGCAGCAGGCCAGCACCAAGGGCAGCAGCAAAGGGGCAGTCCCTCTTGCAGTCCAGCACACAGCAGCAGTAGGCCAACACAGCAATGTAGAGCAGAGTGGCAGTCCCGCCTGACAATCCTCCTTCCTGGCAGCGTGCCCATGTCCCAGTAAAGTACTGAAAACTGTGAGATTTGGGGTCCAACATTTATACCTGAGTGTCCAGAATCTAGAAGGTTGGGGGAACCATCAGGCCTTCCTTTGAAGTCTCTTCCTTGCCCTCCCCACTCCACACACTTTGCATGACACTATGCATTGGTGTGAGGAGAGGCAGAGCCCTATTCATGGTCAAAGTATCAGTTCCTCCCTCCCACCTAGCCCAGGAAGGGCCATCAGCCTGATGATGGGCCATCAATATGCTAATGCATCAGCCAAGCTCTCTTTGAATGTGCCTGTCTAGTGGGAATACACAAAGCCCAGCCATCACCTACCCAAGACATGCATTCAGGGACAGGCCAAGGCACAGGATGGTTAAAGTAAGAAAATACCCACTTTCTAAAAGTGGCAGTTTCAGACTTAGAATTTAAAATCCGACTTCCTCATAAGTTGTGACACAAAACTCTATATTTCTATTTCGTCCCGTTGAGAGTTAGCCTTAAAAGATATCTTAAGGCAAGCCTGATTCTTTTCTGTGGGAGAGACAGGCCTTGCAACAGTAAGAAAAGGGTTTATCAGTTTTTCGCTATCTGGGCATGTTCTACTTAAGGAACACATACTCAACCCTTTATGTACACTGCACCTTGCACTTAAGGGTAACAAGTGTCTACCTTAGGGGTAGCTAACATGTAATAAAAGGGAAGGTTTGGGCTAGGCAAATGGGTACTCCTGCAAGGTCGATGCAGTGGGTTAAGACTACAAACACAGGCTCTGCATTGGCAGGTGTGAGACATGTATGAGAGGCTACTGTAGTGGATGGCAGAATCAGTGCTACAGGCCACTAGTAGTATTTCATTTATAGGCCCTGGGCACAGATAGTGTGCTTTACTAGGGACTTGCAAGTAAATTAAATATACCATTTGTGGAGAAATCAGTGTTACCATGTTTTAGAGGACAAAGCACTTGCACTTCAGCACTGGTCAGTAGTGGTAAAGTGCCCAGATTCCTAAAGGACAGCAAAAATAGATCAAAAACACAGGAGATGCCAGGTCTAACAGTATCCTCACACATTAAATACACACATTCCTGACCCATAAACTCCACTGAACCCTGAACTATACAAGACCTTTCGAACCCTGCTGAACCCTAAAATCCATTTCTACACCTAAACCCCTTCCATCCCTGATCCCTCAAATCCTGCGCACCACTCCTAAGCTCCACTCATCACTGAGGGCCTGATTCTAACTTTGGAGGACGGTGTTAAACCGTCCCAAAAGTGGCGGATATACCACCTACCGTATTACGAGTTCCATAGGATATAATGGACTCGTAATACGATAGGTGGTATATCCGCCACTTTTGGGACGGTTTAACACCGTCCTCCAAAGTTAGAATCAGGCCCTGAATCTTTAAAAAAATCCTCCCCACCCCTGAAAAACACCCAATTATGATTCCAAAAACTCCTCACCACCCCTAAACTCCCCAATCCCTAAACCCTAAAAATCCTCCCTACATGTAAACTCCACCTATCTCTGAACCCTTAAAAATCCACACCATTCTAAATTCGACCCATGCCCAATCACTAAAAACCATTCACCACCCTAAAGTCTACCCATGACTGAACCTTAAAAACACTCATCAGCCCTAAAAGCCACTCATCTGTAAAACCTAAAAAGCCTCACCACCCCTCTACATGCCACCCATCCTTGACCCCTGAAGATCCTCACCATCCCAAACTCCATTTATCCATGAACCCGAAAAAAACACTCACCAACCAAAACTCCACCCATGCCGGATCCCTAAAAATCCCTCACCACCTCTAAACTCCACCCATTACTGAGTCCTTAAAAAACCCTCATCACTCTTAAACATCACTCATGGCTGACCCAAAAATCCTTTGTACCCCTAATCTTCACCAAAGTGTTTTATTTTGAATGTTTCCTTGAAATTATATTTCCTTTAACAGGTTTACTTTAATTTTCAGTTTATATGAATTGCCTTAAAATGTATTTCTTTTATAATTGGTTTTCCATTATTTGATTTCCTCCAATGTAGATTTGTATTTGTCATTTGTATATTAATTCACATACATCAGAAGTTTCTTGCTACCATGATATGTAAAACCTAAAATAACATATCCAACCTTTTAATTACAATGCAGCCTTCCCTAAGGGTGACATAGGGACTACCTTAGGGGTGACTTATATCCAATAAAAGGGGAGTTAAATGCTTGTCATGATGCTTGTGTTGTCACGTGAAATTGGCATTTTAAAAACTGCATTCGGGTTGCAATGGCAGACCTGGGACATGCTTTAAAGGGCTACTTAGGTGGGGGCACAATAAGTGCTGCAGACCTTCTAGTACCATTGAAATTTACAGCCCACTTAATAATACACCACTCTGTAAGGGACATATAGGTAAATTAAATATGCCAATTAGACGCAAGCCATTCTTCCTAAGTTTGAAGGAGAAAGCACAATCCCTTCAGTACTGGTCAGCATTGGTAAGGTGCACAGAGTCCTATAGCCATAAAAACTAATTTCAGCTTAAAGTGGATGGTAAAGGCAAAGGTTTAGGGGTTACCCTGCAGAGAGGGCCAGTCCAACGTTTACCTTTTATACATTCAGATGTATTTATACGTTTATCTTCTTTCCTTTTTGAAATTTTACACCAACATTCCCATGCAGGATTTTGGACATTTTGAAATTAGAAAAGGGTGGTGGATGGAATCATTACAATTTAGCAAAGAACAGATAATATTTTTAATGGCGTTGTGCAGTATTCCGATTCTTTAAGGATGTGTTTGGAATACATTAAGATCACTACGAGCAGCAGAATTAATTTAAAGTTGTGCGTATTTCTAAAAGGTGAAATACTCATTTCAGCTGGGTTAAATTCTGCAGAATTCAATTGCTATGGAAGGTAAGGTATATTTAATAAAATAAAATTGCTTTTGTCAGTACATACGCTAGAGAGTGGATGGATTGACAGAAATATGTCTCGATCACAAGGACAGATTTAAGAAACTGAGTTAAGCCATGTAACTGGCAATGAAAAACATGAATTTCAGATTACAATAGTCTTATAAAAAGACCACCGCTACGTTTGAGATAGCCAACGTTCAACTTCAGATGTGCACCAGAAGTGAGGGGATGAACAATCAAAAAGATTAATTTGAGGATTTCTTTTAACAACATTTTTTTAACAAATAGACACGTTGTATTGATTCCACTGTACGAATGTTTGATAAAAAAAAGGCAAACTACCTTTCAAGTATGGTAACAGAAACCGAGACATCAACACATTAAAATGCATGCTAACATTCATTTGTAGGTTATGTACTTGAATTTGTTTGAGAGAAATGTACTGAACGCAAAATGAAAACGTCAGTTGAGGATGAATGAAGACGAAAGATAAAACGACATTTTTGCAGATCCTTTTTGAAAGCATTTGCTGCACTTAAAGGGTCTGCTAATAATGCTGTCCCTCGCTAAAATGTGTGACTTGCTCCTGGCAGTAAATCTGAAGTTCATAGAGAGTAAAGGCCGTTTTCTCGAAGTGAATGGAAAGTTTGATGAAATATATAAATACATGACATAAGCGTAAAACAGTCATTCAGAGTCTGGCAGAGCTCCTGTCTAGTTTAGAATCAAAAGTGGGGGACCTCCCCACCACAGGACCCCCTTACATGCACCAGTAGGGTAGTTCCAAATATGCATATAATATTTCCCTGTCAGTGTCGGACCAGTGAAGTGAAAACAAACAATGGCTCCCAGAATAGGGAGAAAACTCCCTGAATCCCTGAACTCCCTGAATGTTTCCAAAACAATCTCTGATACCTGGTATGTTTCTGAAGAACAAAACAGTTGAATGGACAAACACCGATTGAAATTAACCATCAAAGTGGTATAACTTGATCTATTAATAAATCATGAGGAAAAAAAAACATATCTATATTAATAAGAACTCCATAAATCAACATTGGGGTACAAACATACATTCAATCCCGTTCTCCTACAAATAATAAAAACGATACAAAATACCTTTTATTTCATAAAAAGTAAGAAAATGGCAGAAAATATGTAAAAATGTGCGTAAGCTTCATGTAGCGTAAGCTTTATGAATTCTCCATAGAATGACTCATCCTCTGAGCTGCCCATTTCAAGATGTGGGACATGTGTTCAGTGCATGTTAGATTACCAGTATTTCTTTTTATAAAATAGGAATTTGTTCCCTGAGAGATTGAACTCTAATCCCCTTAAAAAGCAATATACACCTTGCACTCCTTTAGCTGTTGGAGTCAAGCAAGTGCTTTTGTCCATCGGATCCTACACCAAGCGAGAACTTTAGTTTGGAATCAGAATGCAAAAATATACTAACTATACTTATGAAGAGGAAGAGAGAAAAATGCTGAACATAAATCAGTCTCAATAAACCATTATGCATCTGCTGGGTTTTGAAATAACATCACTGCTGGATTCAGTATCATGGAACAACATGAAATAACTGTATCATTTATTTTAAGCAGGTCCTGAACTAGTCTCCATTTGATCGTTGGCTTTTTGAAACCGATTATTGGTGTGTAGCACCGCCTCTGCTACACAAGTACGCCTATATTGAGGAGTGCAGGGATAGAGTGCATTTGCTTTTACATTAATCTGTACTAGTGAGCCCAATGTGTTTTCCTGAAAAATCCCAAACCTCTTTTTTCACCCTGTGCCTGAGATCCGGTGGTAAGTGCTCTGTTGCTAGAACTAGGATCATTCACACTTCTGTTTCTCGTGATTTTAATTTGAAATCAACATTGTAATCAATTGTGTAAGTGCAAATAATATCTGGTGTGCAGTAAATTATGCATATCAACTGTGGATCGGATAGCACCTCTAGCAATAAAAAATAATACTGGATGGACATTAACCATTCCTTCTACAAAAGGGCCATTCTGGTCTATTTCTAGGACTTCACCAGACATGCAGTCCTCCTCTCCAATCAGATACCATCACTGCACCTGACTCAGTCCTGTAGGAACTCCAAATGTTCTGCAAATTGTGGAAAACTGTGAATGTTTTTGCTGAAATGTAAATTTGGTGGAAATCTTGACATATTCTACACAGGTTATTGTCTGACTGAGGCCGAAGGCATTTTCTCATTGGACAGCCTTATATTCTGCATGTTCAGATCATTCCATTCTGTGCCATCTGATTTATATTATGCTTCATTTGAGGAACTATGTGTGGCTCATTTAGAAATCTCTTCACATTAAATCTACAGATTGATTTCCAATGACCTTCTTTACTACAAATGCTAAATGCTCCAGTTTTCATTTGCACACTATTATTGGCGTTAAAAGCATTGTTAGTAAAACCTCTATCTCCGTCTTGAGGACCACCATTTCCAACATGCAAAAATTGCACATCATTACGAGGTGCTTGAAAAGCTCCCTGACCACGTTTTGAAAGAACTTCGCCTGAGCCTCCATAAACTGCTCCTTTGTCATTTATTTCATTTTTACATCACAATCATCACTGTTGGAAAATGGGTTATTGGTAAGGGCAGGTAGGTACCTACACCTAGCAACAAGCCACTAACCTCCACCTAGGTACAGTTAGGTCTCAGTAAATTAATCCCAGCTCAACCCTTGGTAGCTTGGCAACGAGCGTCAAGGCTTAACTTAGGAGACAGTGTGTAAAGCATTCAAATATCACAAAACAGTAATCAAATAAAACACAGGAAACAGTTTAAAAATCCAAAACCAATTTATAAAAATAGTTTATATTTTTATCTTTAAAATGACACAAAAACGAATAAAATCGGATAAAGGGAACCGGAGATATGAATTTTTTAAGAATTATTACTTTTCTAGCGCTTAGAAACAAAAAGCGCCAATCGGGTCATCTGGTTGCACCTCGACCGGGGCAAAGTCAAAGTTTCAGGCCGACCGCGATGGAGCCCTGCTCGGCTACAAGTCGCGGGAGGCCTCGGTTAAAAAGTTACCTTCTGACTTAGTCTTTATTTTGAAGTTTTTCTTCACCGGGACGAACCTGCCAGTTGAATCCGACCTCCTGGAGCCCTTGTCCGGATACGCGATGTGGGTTTCCTCGGTGGTGATTTTTACCTTCGGACTTAGTCGTTTTTTCGAGATGAAAATCCTTCGACCGGGGTAAACCTGGATCTTGATCCGACGTCCGTGGAGCCATTCTCGGATACGATGGCTGGGAGGTCCCGGTCAACTTTTTACCTTCGGACTTAGGCCTTCATTACGAGCCTGGCGGTCTGTGACCGTCAGGCTCGCGGTTGGCGGGAGCACCGCCGACAGCCTGGCGGTGCCCCTTAGGGCATTCTGACCGCGGCGCTTTGGCCGCGGTCAGTGCAGGAAAACCGTCGGTCTCCCGCCGGTTTTCCGCTGCCCGTCAGAATCCTCCAAGGCGGCGCAGCATGCTGCGCCGCCTTGGGGATTCTGACACCCCCTACCGCCATCCTGTTCCTGGCGGTTCGCCCGCCAGGAACAGGATGGCGGTAGGGGGTGTCGCGGGGCCCCTGGGGGCCCCTGCAGTGCCCATGCCAATGGCATGGGCACTGCAGGGGCCCCCGTAAGAGGGCCCCGCTTGTATTTCACTGTCTGCATAGCAGACAGTGAAATACGCGACGGGTGCAGTAGCACCCGTCGCACCTTCCCACTCCGCCGGCTCGATTCCGAGCCGGCGTCCTCGTGGGAAGGTTGTTTCCCGCTGGGCTGGCGGGCGGCCTTAAGGCGGCCGCCCGCCTGCCCAGCGGGAAACTCAGAATGCCGGCCGCGGTCTTCAGACCGCGGTGCGGTATTCCTGCGGCGCAACTTTGGCGGGCGGCCTCCGCCGCCCGTCAAAGTTGTAATGAGGGCCTTAGTCTCTTTTTCGGATGTTTTTCTTTACCGGGATGAACCACGAAGTCAGGCCGGGTCGCGGTTGAGGCAAGCCGGCTAGAATTTCCGTGGCGGGTCGGTCCCTCTCTAGAGCTTTTTTACAAAATTGTTCAAATCTTCTCCAAACTTCTGGGGCTTCACCCAGATGTTCTTTTAAGGTTCTTTTGGGGTCCACAGCTCACCCCAAGGGTCCAGAAGTTCTGTGATGGTCCTTGGGGGGTGCGGACTTCAACTCCCAGAATGCACCTGGCGCAAACTCCTTTTTGGCCACTGGACAGTGGTCAGCTGGTCACTTTTTCAGGAGTTGGTGCAGGGGACTCTGGATAGCAATTTTTCACCTGTAGCAAACAGGGAGTCCCTCCTTGAACCAGTTGAAGCCAGGCAAAGTCCTTCTTGTGGTGAAGCCCAAGTGTGCAGCTGGTGCAGTCCTTCTGAGTACAGGTTCCAGGTGCAGGCCAGGGGTCCAGCAGGGCAGTCCTTCTTCTCCTTAAGTTCTTTCTTCTTGAAATTTGGTGGGGATCTGAGGTGTGGGGGCAGGTCTGCCAGTTTTATCCTTGCTCCTGGGTGAAAAGCAGGGGGGGCCCTAGTTCTCCAATCAGGGACAGGGTCGTCCCCCTGTGATGACCACTTCCTGGGAAGCGTGGCAAAAATCCATCCCAGAAGGCAACAGTCTCTAAAAATCCAACATGGATGAATCTGATTTTTGGAGGTTACATCTGGCTGAGCCCACCCACTGGTGTGGCTAAAAATCATAAACACACCCCTCTCCTGCCCTCTCCTAATCTAATCAAGGGGGCACCTAATTGTCTGGGGTTGCAGGATGTGGGGGTGTTGCTGGGTGCTCCAGATGTCCTTCTCTGCCTTTGAAGACCAGTTTGGCAGCCCTCCCCTTCCTGCCTCACCATCTGCTGAGGGGAGATTCTCTCCCCCAAGCACATTCCTTTGTGTGAAGCCAGGCCACTTCACACCTCATCAAGGCAGTCTGGCAGAAGCTGCTGCAGGCTGGCCAATCAGAGCACAGCAGCAAAAACAATGCAGAGCTGAAATTGGCAACTTTTTAGGCAAAGTCTAAACTTTTTACCTGAACAAGTTATATTAAATCCAACAACTGGAAGTTGTGGGATTTATTACAACAATTAATTTGATACCAAATTCTTGGTATGTAACATTTAAGGAGACTTTAAAATTTAAAATAAAGTCTGCCCATTCTAGCCTATGAAGGCCATTTACTTCAATGAGGGAAAAACGAATTTGGCTGTTTTTACCTCACCAGGGCTTATAAATCTATTTTTATAAAGTCCCTGCTTATAGTTACATGGCACTCAGCCCTAGGGGCACATAGGGCACACCTTAGGGTTGACTTATATGTAAAAATAAGGTAGTTTAAGACTTTGGAAGTACCTTTAATTCCAAAGTCGAATTTGCATATAACTTTAATTTAAAAGCAGCCAGCAAGGCAGGCTTGCTTTGAAAATGACACTGGGCACCTCAGCAGTGCACCTAGGTGTACACCACCTATGCTGTGGTCCCTAAACCTACATGCCCTACCATATACTAGGGACTTATAGGTAGGTTAACTTAGCCAATTATAATTAGCCTAATTTGCATATCCATTTTACACAGAGCACAGGCCCTGGGACTGGTTAGCAGTACCCAGGGCACAGCCAAGAGTCAGTAACCACCAGTACCTATCCAAAAAGAGTGGGGGTGATCCGGCAAAAAAAGAGGACTTTCCTACACTGCCCCCACCCAGATGAAAGGTGATGGGTTCTAACCTACACCCTGGTAGTCCTCATCAGCTAAGTGGAAAAACCTGGAAAGGCCATCTGCATTGGCATGGACAGTCCCAGGTCTGTGCTCCACTGTGAAGTCCATCCCCTGTAGGGAAATGGACCACCTTAACAGTTTCGGGTTTTCCCCCCTCATCTGCATCAACCATCTGAGAGGTCTGTGGTCAGTTTGTACACGGAAGTGAGTGCCAAACAAGTAAGGCCTCAACTTCTTCAGGGACCAGACCACAGCAAAGGCCTCCCTCTCAATGGCATTCCATTTTTTCTCTCTAGGGAGTAGTCGACTGCTGATGAAGGCAACTGGGTGATCATGGCCCTCTTCATTAACTTGTGCTAACACTGCCCCAATCCCTTCCTCTGAAGCATCTGTTTGTACTACAAACTCCTTGCTATAGTCAGGGGCCAGTAACACTGGTGCTGAACACATAGCCTGCTTTAGGGTGTCAAAAGCTTTCTGACACTCTGGGGTCCAAATGACCTTCTTGGGCTGTTTCTTGGAGGTAAGCTCAGTCAGAGGGGCCACTATGGTCCCAAAATTCTGAACAAACCTCCTGTAGTACCCAGTCAGGCCAAGAAAGGCCCTGACCTGAGTCTGGGTTTTTGGAGCCTCCCAATCCAGGATAGTCTGGATCTTGGGCTGGAGAGGTTGTACATGGCCTCCACCAACAAGGTGGCCCAGGTACACAACAGAGCTTTGCCCTATCTGGCACTTGCTTGCCTTGATAGTCAGGCCTGCTTGAAGCAGGGCCTGAAGCACTTCCTTCAGGTGGACCAGGTGGTCCTTCCAGGTGGAACTAAATACAGCTATATCATCCAGATAAGCTGCACTGAAAGATTCCAACCCAGATAGGACTCTGTTCACCAACCGTTGGAAGGTGGCAGGAGCATTTTTCATGCCAAAGGGCATCACCTTGAACTGAAAGTGGCCCTCTGGTGTGGAAAATGCTGACCTCTCCTTAGCTCTTGGACTTAAGGCAATCTGCCAATATCCTGAGGTCAGATCAAATGTGCTCAGGAATTTGGCAGCCCCCAACCTGTCAATGAGCTCATCAGCTCTAGGCATGGGGTGGGCATCAGTCCTAGTGACTGCGTTTAGACCTCTGTAGTCCACACAGAATCTCAATTCTTTCTTCCCACCTTGGGGATTAGCTTTGGGCACCAGTACCACTGGACTGGACCAAGGACTATCAGATGGCTCAATTACCTTGAGGTCCAACATCTTAGCCACTTCAGCTTTGATGTTGGCCTTGACCTGGTCAGATAGCCTGTACAGCTTGTTCTTGACAGGCAAGCTGTCACCAGTGTCAACATCATGGACACACCAATTGGTGAGTCCTGGGGTCAGGGAGAACAGACTAGCAAACTGTCCCAAAACTTGCTTACAGTCTTGTTGTTGCTGATCTGTCAATTTGGGAGAGAGTACCACTCCCTCCACTGACCCATCTTTTGCCTTTGAGGACAGGAGGTCTGGCAGAGGTTCACCCTCCTCCTCCTTCCCTTCATCAGTGACCATTAGCATGGTCATGTCTGCCCTGTCCTGGCGGGGTTTCATCCTGTTTACATGCAGGATCCTGTGAGGATTCCTGGGGGTGCCAAGGTCCACCAAGTAGGTGACCTCACCTTTTTTCTCCAGAATTGGATAGGGCCCAGTCCATTTGGCCTGAAGTGCCCTAGGAGCCATAGGCTCCAAAACCCACACCAGCTGTCCTGGGTGATACTCAGGCATGGTAGCCTTTTGATCATGCCAGAGCTTCATGAGCTCCTGGCTGGCCTCTAGGTTTCTGCTTGCCTTCTTCATATACTCAGCCATACGTGACCGCAGGCCCAGTACATAATCTAGCACATTCTCCTTGGATTCTTTGAGAGGCTTTTCCCAAGACTCTCTCACCAAGCACAATGGGCCTCTTACAGGGTGCCCAAACAGTAACTCAAAGGGGCTGAATCCAACCCCCTTCTGTGGCACCTCTCTGTAGGCAAACAGCAGGCATGGGAGGAGGACATCCCATCTCCTCCTGAGTTTGTCAGACAAACACATGATCATGCCCTTCAGGGTCTTATTAAATCTTTCCACGAGACCATTGGTCTGTGGGTGGTAGGGGGTGGTGAACTTATAAGTAACACCACACTCATCCCACATGGCTTTCAGATAGGCTGACATAAAGTTTGTGCCCCTATCTGAGACCACCTCCTTTGGTAATCCCACTCTGGTGAACACACCAAGTAGGGCCCTAGCCACTGTGGGAGCAGTGACTTTCCGGAGGGGTATTGCCTCAGGGTACCTGGTGGCATGGTCCACTACCACCACAATGTACCTGTTACCTGAAGCAGTTGGTGGGTCTAGGGGACCAACAATGTCAATCCCCACCCGCTCAAAGGGAGTCCCAACCACTGGCAGTGGTATCAGGGGAGCCTTTGGTTTGCCTCCTGTCTTGCCACTGGCTTGACAGGTGACACAGGAGCTGCAAAACTCCCTGACTTTTTCTGACATTTGGGGCCAATAAAAATGGTTGACCAGCCTGTTCCAGGTCTTGGTCTGTCCCAAATGACCAGCTAAGGGAATATCATGGCTTAAGGTAAGGAGGAATTCTCTATACTTCTGGGGGACCACTACTCTCCTAGTAGCCCCTGGTTTGAGGGCCCTTGCCTCAGTGTAGAGAACTCCATCCTCCCAGTAAACCTTGTGGGACCCACTGGTATCCCCTTGTTCTTGCCTGGCAGCAGTCTGCCTCAGGCCCTCAAGAGTGGGACACTCTCTTTGTCCCTGGCACAAATCTTCTCTGGTGGGCCCACCTGCCCCTTGCAGTTCTGCCAAATCAGGCATAGTTTGCAGGGAAAGTGTCCCTCCCTCAGAGTTCAGATCCTCCCCCTCAGGGTTGGATTCTTCCTGACCCTCTGTACTTGTTGGGGCTGGCAATCCAGTCCCAGTGCCCTTTCTCTTTTTCTTGGAGGCTTGGCCCATTGTTCCAGGGTCCAAGTGTCCAGCATTTCCCTGTTGTGCTGCCTGTGACCTGGTCACAGCACACACCCATTCAGGGAGGTCCAGCATCTGTGCATGGACCCTTCTCTCCACTTCTGACCATTCAGATGCTTCAAGATCATTTCCCAGCAGACACTCTACTGGGAGGGCAGGAGCTACAGCTACCTTTTTAGGGCCAGTCACACCTCCCCATTCCAGACTCACCATAGCCATGGGATGGAGTTTGGTTCTGCTATCTGCATAAGTCACCTGGTGGAAGACACCAGGTAAGACCTGCTCTGGAGAAACCAGCTTTTCTGTGACCATTGTCACACTGGCTCCTGTATCTCTCAGAGCTTCCACTTCAGTCCCATTGACTTTAGGCCTCTGCCTATACCTCTCCATGATGGGAGGTAAGGTGGCCATAGTTGCAATGTCCACCCCACCCACGGATACTAAGGTGACCTCTGTGTACCCTGATTCCACCCCTGGGCCAACTTCCACCCCCAACCCTACACTAGCAATCCCCTGGGATTGCCCACCAGTGGGGTGCTTCTTGGAGCAGATAGCATCTCCTCTTTTATGTCCAGGTTGATGACAATCAAAACACTTGCCGGCCTTAGCAAGCTCCTGAAACCTTCCTGCTTTAGCAGGATCATAATTCTTTCCCTGATACCCTTTCCCTTTAAAAGTGAATTGGCTCGGGGCTCCCCCTCCCTGAGAAGTTTTTGGGGACTCTTGTGAGTACTCTTTGGGCTTTTTATCATCTTTCCCCTGGTTCTTCCCCTGAGAAGAACCATGTCCTCCCTTTTTCTGATCACCCCCTGGGGGTTTCTGGTTAACCCTAGTTCTTAAACAGTCATCTGCTGCCTCCCCCAGCTCTCTGGGGTTGGTCAACCTAGAGTCAACTAGATACTGGCGGAGCTTCTCTTGGACACAATTAGTTAGAAGGTGCTCCCTCATAATCAAATTGTACAGCCCCTCAAAGGTACATACCCTGTTGCCCTGTATCCAGCCCTCCAGTGCCTTTACTGAAATGTCCACAAAGTCCACCCAGGACTGGGTGCTTGTCTTTTGGGTGTCCCTAAACTTGAGCCTATACTGCTCTGGGGTCAGACCAAACTTTTTAGTCAAGCAACTCTTCATACTGGGGTATGAGTCTGCATCCTCCCCACTCATGGTTAGGAGCCTATCCCTCCCAGAGTTGGGAACTAACTCCCAAAGAAGTGAACCCCAGTACTGAGGCTTGACTTTCCTCATCTGGAGGGCCCTCTCAAAGGCCCCCAGCCATTTATCTATGTCATCCCCCTCTACATAGGCAGGAACCACCCCTTTGGGTAATCTGGGGGAAAAAAACCCACCCAGGGACACCTCAGCTTCTTTATCGCTGCCACCATCTCTTTTTTCTTTGTTTGCCCACTTTTTCTTTTCTAGGGCCAGCTTATCTGCTTCCAAAGCTATGTATGCTAGCTGGGCCTCCAGCTCTCTTTCTCTGATGGATGGGTTCTCTCCTCCTGAAGGGACCCCCTTCCTACCACTAGCTTTGGGTCTGCCCCTAGTGACTGTATCTACTGAGGACCGTTCTTCCTCATCCTCACTTAGGCTCAGATGCCTTCCCTCCCCTGAGTGGTTAGAGCTAGCATCCTCCCTTCTTTCTCCCTCCTCTGGAGCTTCTTCTGACTCTACCTCTTGGGCCTCAGCCCATGCTGTCAGGGATTTGATCAGGATTTGCTTCCTGAGATCAGTGGTTGCAGGCAACCCTCTTTCAATACACAACCCCCTAAGCTGGACTACTGTCAGTGTGGGTAGGCTAGCCAGATCAAGCTCCATGGTTCCCTAGTTTTGTGTCAACACAAACTTTTTGCAAAAATTGGAAACAAGAATTTAGAAAAATTATAAAAATTCAATAATTGAAATTAATCCAAATTAATAATTAATAAAAAAAATAAAAATTAAAAATTAAAAAAAATAATTTTTGCACTAAGACAATTTAAAGGATTTTTAATTTGTTCTACTTAAAACTGTAACGTGATACTGAACACAAGTACAGGATCCCACCGCTGCCACCAAAAATGTTGGAAAATGGGTTATTGGTAAGGGCAGGTAGGTACCTACACCTAGCAACAAGCAAATAACCTCCACCTAGGTACAGTTAGGTCTCAGTAAATTAATCCCAGCTCAACCCTTGGTAGCTTGGCAACGAGCGTCAAGGCTTAACTTAGGAGACAGTGTGTAAAGCATTCAAATATCACAAAACAGTAATCAAATAAAACACAGGAAACAGTTTAAAAATCCAAAACCAATTTATAAAAATAGTTTATATTTTTATCTTTAAAATGACACAAAAACGAATAAAATCGGATAAAGGGAACCGGAGATATGAATTTTTAAAGAATTATTACTTTTCCAGCGCTTAGAAACAAAAAGCGCCAATCGGGTCATCTGGTTGCACCTCGACCGGGGCAAAGTCAAAGTTTCAGGCCGACCGCGATGGAGCCCTGCTCGGCTACAAGTCGCGGGAGGCCTCGGTTAAAAAGTTACCTTCTAACTTAGTCTTTATTTTGAAGTTTTTCTTCACCGGGACGAACCTGCCAGTTGAATCCGACCTCCTGGAGCCCTTGTCCGGATACGCGATGTGGGTTTCCTCGGTGGTGATTTTTACCTTCGGACTTAGTCGTTTTTTCGAGATGAAAATCCTTCGACCGGGGTAAACCTGGATCTTGATCCGACGTCCATGGAGCCCTTCTCGGATACGATGGCTGGGAGGTCCCGGTCAACTTTTTACCTTCGGACTTAGTCTCTTTTTCGGATGTTTTTCTTTACCGGGACGAACCACGAAGTCAGGCCGGGTCGCGGTTGAGGCAAGCCGGCTAGAATTTCCTCGGCGGGTCGGTCCCTCTCTGGAACTTTTTTACAAAATTTTTCAAATCTTCTCCAAACTTCTGGGGCTTCACCCAGATGTTCTTTTAAGGTTCTTTTGGGGTCCACAGCTCACCCCAAGGGTCCAGAAGTTCTGTGATGGTCCTTGGGGGGTGCGGACTTCAACTCCCAGAATGCACCTGGCGCAAACTCCTTTTTGGCCACTGGACAGTGGTCAGCTGGTCACTTTTTCAGGAGTTGGTGCAGGGGACTCTGGATAGCAATTTTTCACCTGTAGCAAACAGGGAGTCCCTCCTTGAACCAGTTGAAGCCAGGCAAAGTCCTTCTTGTGGTGAAGCCCAAGTGTGCAGCTGGTGCAGTCCTTCTGAGTGCAGGTTCCAGGTGCAGGCCAGGGGTCCAGCAGGGCAGTCCTTCTTCTCCTTAAGTTCTTTCTTCTTGAAATTTGGTGGGGATCTGAGGTGTGGGGGCAGGTCTGCCAGTTTTATCCTTGCACCTGGGTGAAAAGCAGGGGGGGCCCTAGTTCTCCAATCAGGGACAGGGTCGTCCCCCTGTGATGACCACTTCCTGGGAAGTGTGGCAAAAATCCATCCCAGAAGGCAACAGTCTCTAAAAATCCAACATGGATGAATCTGATTTTTGGAGGTTACATCTGGCTGAGCCCACCCACTGTTGTGGCTGAAAATCATAAACACACCCCTCTCCTGCCCTCTCCTAATCTAATCAAGGGGGCACCTAATTGTCTGGGGTTGCAGGATGTGGGGGTGTTGCTGGGTGCTCCAGATGTCCTTCTCTGCCTTTGAAGACCAGTTTGGCAGCCCTCCCCCTTCCTGCCTCACCATCTGCTGAGGGGAGATTCTCTCCCCCAAGCACATTCCTTTGTGTGAAGCCAGGCCACTCCACACCTCATCAAGGCAGCCTGGCAGAAGCTGCTGCAGGCTGGCCAATCAGAGCACAGCAGCAAAAACAATGCAGAGCTGAAATTGGCAACTTTTTAGGTAAAGTCTAAACTTTTTACCTGAACAAGTTATATTAAATCCAACAACTGGAAGTTGTGGGATTTATTACAACAATTAATTTGATACCAAATTCTTGGTATGTAACATTTAAGGAGACTTTAAAATTTAAAATAAAGTCTGCCCATTCTAGCCTATGAAGGCCATTTACTTCAATGAGGGAAAAACGAATTTGGCTGTTTTTACCTCACCAGGGCTTATAAATCTATTTTTATAAAGTCCCTGCTTATAGTTACATGGCACCCAGCCCTAAAGGCACATAGGGCACACCTTAGGGGTGACTTATATGTAAAAATAAGGTAGTTTAAGACTTTGGAAGTACCTTTAATTCCAAAGTCGAATTGGCATATAACTTTAATTTAAAAGCAGCCAGCAAGGCAGGCTTGCTTTTAAAATGACACTGGGCACCTCAGCAGTGCACCTAGGTGTACACCACCTATGCTGTGGTCCCTAAACCTACATGCCCTACCATATACTAGGGACTTATAGGTAGGTTAACTTAGCCAATTATAATTAGCCTAATTTGCATATCCATTTTACACAGAGCACAGGCCCTGGGACTGGTTAGCAGTACCCAGGGCACAGGCAAGAGTCAGTAACCACCAGTACCTATCCAAAAAGAGTGGGGGTGATCAGGCAAAAAAAGAGGACTTTCCTACAATCACTAAAATACTTTGCATATGCGAGGATCTTGTAAGAAATTGGGTTTTTGATTGAGGGGGTAAAATTACTTCACAAGCAACAATCACAATCCTAATCAGGGTGAATTACAGAAGTCACCAAATGAACAGATGCTTAACCCTCAGTAGAACCAGGGTATTGCATTTTTAAAGATTTCAGTGAAAAATAGCACCTAAAGGATCACTGTAGTTCAGAACAGGATGCTAACCGACTAGCCCTTGGAGTCATTCTGATAGTCCTCAAATCAATCAGCAAGGAAGGCCTCAAGCAACAGGGCAGTCCTCTGAAAGCAGCAGGGAAGCTTCTGAAGCACAAGGCAGCCCTTCTTGGGGTCTTTCGCACGTCCAAGAATAAACTGAAGAGTTGGTCTGGGGGTCCAATATTTATAACCAGTGACAACCTTTGAAGTGGAAGAAACGTCTCAAATTCCCCCCACATCTGGTTCTGGAAGTTGCATTCTCTCCTGCCCAGTCTGCAAGCAGTCATGGGTGACAAAGGACTGGTTTCAGGTTCATTGTCAGTCCCTTTGAAATGTAATAGGAGTAGTGAACAGCTCCAAACCTCCCATCCTACCAATACCTAGTCTACCTTTGTCTCACAGTGTGGAAGGAATACACAAAGTCCAACTGCCAATCTGTTCACAGTCATGTGACCCAGGGTACAGGCTACAGACACTAAATAATTAAGAAAGGAAAATGCCAAAAGTGACATTTCAGAATGGTGACTTAAAATCCAGCTTTATATTAAAGAATATTTGAATAACAATTCTTTTGAGACCAAACATGACATTTGTACCTGTTCTTAAATGTGAGAGAAGTAGGTCTCACAGTAGTGAAAAACAAAATTGGAGGTTTTTCACTACCAGGGCATGTAAAAGTTAAAAGTACATGTCCAATTTTTTAAAAGTCCTTCACCCTGTCCTATGGACTGTTTAGGGATTACCCTGGGGGTCAAATCTGGAAGTGAGGTGATGGTCCAGAGATGTGTGTTGAAGCTGTACCAGGTTTTTGCTGTGATGTGATAGAAGAAACGTCCTCCACTTCTGCTTCAGTAGATTCCGGGAAGATGGGCAAGTGAAAGGGAAGCAGAGCGTAGGCTTCTGGATGGTTGGTGGAGGTTCAGGTTGCGGTTAATGTATGCAGGTCCTTGGTGCGTGAGTCAGCAGTTTGAATCAGCATTTCTTCTGTACGGAGTTGCGTAAAGTGGGGTGTGATGTGGGTACGTCAGGAGAAGGACGAGGATGAATCTGGCTGTGGCGTTCTGTGTGGCGTTCTCTATGCTTTCTCTAAATCAGATTCAATCTCTTATAATGCGCATGTAGTGACTCACCTGTATCATGTATTGCTCTAATGATGTTTGAGCAATTAATTCATTTTTGTGGAACTTTTCCTTCCAAAAGCTCAGTTACTTGAGTATATGTTGGCATAACAATTGCAGATGGCTTAGAAAGAGGGGCATTTCTTTGAGGTTCTTGATGTGTCCATTGTACTATTGCCTTACAATCACGCCATAAATCTTTAGGTACCAATGCATCCAGATGTTGCCAAAGTACCTTAAAAAAAGTAATATTCTTTTCTACCTCAGTACCTCACTATTGTGGCTCAACTCTAAGCTTTGGAAAATTCTTTCTTTGTAAAGGCCCTCAAGTTCTGCTCTAGCCAGAGTACACACACTCCTGCTACTTCTGGCACTTCTATCAAAAGTAACTCCTTTTCCACAATCATTTCACATTCAGAATCCCTCACACTCACATCGCTTTTTGAGTAACTCTTTTTTGATGTTTCATACTTGTTAGAAAGCTCTGTAAAATTCATCTCAGTGCCTTATCACAGTGTCCCAGGCTCTAATCACACTAGGCAGTTCTCTTAAACTGTCTCACAAAGGTGTAACCTTTTGTTTTTGCAAATTGCATTCGATCATTCTCGTTCTAAAAACTTCACAAATTAGTTCTTAGATGAATCCACTTTCAATTCTTCACAGATGTTTTTGATATGCACAATGAGCACATTTGCGTGCTTCTGCACTTAAAAACATTAGTTCATTTTTATCTTATGCTGACATGTTTTCACTATAAATCTCAGTTTGCACTATTTGATCAAAAAACTTCTTGAAGTTTAAAATTGATAACCTCCACTATTTTCATTTCACTTTGTGAAGACAGACCAGTATCTGCTTCTTCTGTCCTTGCTCTCATCTCTAATGTTTCCACTTTATGAACTGGCACATGAGTCTCACTATATGAGGGTAGGTCTTGCTGCAATTAACAAAGGATCCATGAACTCATCTCTTTCTTAGAATTATTTTTGTTCCCATTTTTTTCCTCATTGTTACTTTAAATTTTCTTTTAGCTTGTTATTGTCTTTATTAGTAATGATTGTGGGGAATACACACACGGTGTCTAACACGTTCTCATGCCACTGCTTCTTCCCTAGATGTAATGCCACATTCATTACTTGTTCACAGCCTTACCAATCAGACCTTTCAGCATTTTCTGATGTGATTTCTCATTGGCCACATAGTCCCATTCATTTCGTGCTTCAAAGTGCACAGGTCTTGGCTGCTGTCTTTGTTCAAACAGGACATACCTTAGATATTCATGTACCATTCTGCAGAAAATTGCAACGTTTTATCATTTCCTGTAATTTCATGCCATACTCTAAGCCACAAACACGTATGCATCCTGTGATCTAGCAGCATCTCCTGTACATAATTTCAACTGGAGGTGTAACTTCTCCACCATAAAATAGTTTCACAGATTTTTCCACATGCACGCCCTTTAGACTCAACTAAAATCCACAATGCATGCAATGCACACAAAATAAATCACAATGCAATTCTAAAAGAAAACGGTACAATAATATGTATTGTCAATAAACTAAACATGTAGACCTTTTTCATGTCTACCAGGACATGGGACAGAAATCAAAAAGGAAAACATCATCTTACAGGAGCTACCAATCACACTCAGGTATACATTTTCACACCAGTGACAACCTATCCATGGAATCAGCGTAGTCTATCCCTGCAAATACAATAAACACTACTACTCCTGATTAGTTCAGCTTCCCAAATAGACTCCTAAGGACGGACCCCATAAACCTCAACTTATAGTAGCAGATCATAACATATTTAACCCGAGTTCTTCTTAATTCCAAAGCCTGTATTTAAAACTTTCAAAATCATCAATATCTATAAACAAATATAGGGGGTCATTACAACATTGGAGGTAAAAGCCGCTTACCGCCGTGCAGAAGACCGCCAATACACCGCCGCCGCCGTGGAATTCCGCCACAGCTATTATGACCCACATCTCGGAATCCTCCGAAATTCAGACACCCACACAAGTCCGCCACACCAAAGGTCAGTGATAAACTGGCGAAAACAAAACCTCCACCGTCACGCCAACAGAAACACGCCCATGCTATAACGACCCACAAATCCATGCAGTATTCCATTGGCGGTACACACCGCTGCGCTCAAAATACACACACATCTCCAAAACATCGCCACATTGGACAATTCACAATACACACACCTGAGACACATACAAACACCACTCCCACACACCCAACACAATATAAAACACACACCCACATCACCCACACACCCCTACGACTCAAATTAGAGACGAAGGAAGCGACAGAGAGAGAGCACAGCAATAGGCAACCCCACCACACAGAGGCACACAACACCATCACCCACACAACATCCACGCACAAAAAACCACACACCACTACACATCACCACACTCATCACCACATACACCCCACACACATCACCTACACCATCCCATGGCACGCCAAAGACACCCCAGGTTTTCAGAGGAGGAGCTCAGGGTTATGGTGGAGGAAATCGTACAGGTAGAGCCACAGCCATTTGGATCACAGGTGCAGCAAACCTCTATAGCTAGGAAGATGGAGCTATGGTGAAGAATAGTCAACAGGGTCAACGCAGTGGGACAGCACCCAAGAAATCGGGAGGACATAAGGAAGAGGTGGAACGACCTACGGGGGAAGGTGCGTTCCGTGGTCTCCAGGCACAACATCGCGATTCAGCGAACTGGCGGCGGGCCCCCACCTCCTCCCCCACAACTAACAACATGGGAGGAGCAGGTCTTGACCATTATGCATCCAGAGGGCCTCCGAGGAGTCAGTGGAGGAATGGACACTGGTAAGTCAAATCTTAACTATCATATCCCCCACCCTACCTGCATGCTATCACACACCCTCACCCCCTCCCCTATCACTCCAACTCCTCACTAATGTACTAATAACACAAACCACCCATCCCAACACCAAACCCTGCATGACACAACAAAGCATGGACACCCATCACTAAAGCATGCCCACTGCACATACCCATACACACCCCCTAACCATCATCACACAAGCCCCACACAGGAATGCTAGCACTGGGGTACACGCTCACCCACCCATTGCACACCATGATACACACAGATGCAATAATCATGACTTTATACCCCTGCAGGACCACTACCTAACGTCACCAGACAGGAGGGTCCAGACATCTCTAAACCACCCACAGAAGAGGCCCACAGTGATGACAGCAGCTCTGGCCAACTGGATCCAGATGACCAGCCCGGACCATCGTTGGCCTTGGGACAGTCGGTTCCCCTCGCACAGGCACAGCCCAACACTGACCTTCCACCCTCTGGTAACACCAGCACAGCACCCTCCCAGCGGGCCCATACCTCCGTCCCCAGGACACGTCAATCAGCAGTGTGTCCACCACTACAGGGAACCCAGGATAACCCACCACCCCAACAACAACAGGGACCTGGGGGCAGTGGTAGTGGGCACACGGTCCAGGGGACAGAGGCACAGGAACACATGGGAACTGGGAGGGCTGCTGTGCGACAGGGGGTGGACAGGCCAAGGGAACCCACTCTCCACGGGGCCCTCTCCTCCATCATGGGAGCATACCACCACTCCCAGGAGAGGATGGCTATGGTCCTGGCCAAGTTTCAAGAGACCCAGCGCATGCAGGACAAACAGTATTTGGGGTTCAGGGAGGAGCTCAGAACCATCAGCTCCGTCCTGGGCACCATCGTAGGGGTGCTGAAGGAGATACAGAAGACCATGAGGGACACCGTGGCACTCCAAGGGGGCCCTGACACTAGCCTGGACGATGAACTGCCCACCACCTCCGCTGGTGCTAGTGGACAGGTCGCCCTGCCACAGGACCACCACACCAGCACCCCAACCCCTGCAGACGGAGAACCACCCCGCAAGCGGTCCTTGAGATTCAGGAACAGGACAGAGCAAGATGGCAAGACCCCCGCCAGGAAATGAGACCACCCTGATTGTCATCCCACTGTCCCACTTTGTTACCCTGTCCAGATTGGAACTGTCCCAGCTCCACTTCCTATGCCCATATGGGCAGTGCACCTGTGAGACTAGTACACTGGACTCTGCCATGGACATTCCATAACCATCACCAATCACCATTTTGCCACCCCCTCCAATAATTAGCACTTCAATAACCACCCTTGAACCACAAAACAATCTGGAGTCAGTCTGTGATTTTGAAAATGTGTATTATCTATGACAATGACAAAATCAGTTTGAAAATGTAATGTCAACATACCTATGTCACACATCACAAGCCCATGAAGGATGCAAGCAGATGACACACGTTGGTAACCACGCCTGTGAAACCGTAATGGAAATGTACCACTCAGTTAGCAAATACTGCTTCAAATTGACAGACAGGATAGAGGTAGAAGTGTGAAAGTAAATGTAATAGTAAAAAAAGTGTTCTCACCTGTGTGTCACTGGAAATATTGCTGTATGACAGAGTCCCTGTTATCAATGTCTTCTTCCTCTGCTTCCTCCTCATCACTGTCCACAGGCTCCACAGCTGCCACAACACCGTCATCTGGACCATCCTCCTGCAGAAAAGGCACCTGGGGTCGCAAAGCAAGATTGTGAAGCATACAGCAGGCGATGATGATCTGGCACACCTTCCTTGGTGAGTAGAATAGGGAACCATCTGTCATATGGAGGCACCTGAACCTGGCCTTCAGGAGGCCGAAGGTGCATTTGATCACCCTCCTAGTCCGCCCATGGGCCTCATTGTAGCGTTCCTCTGCCCTGGTCCTGGGATTCCTCACTGGGGTCAATAGCCATGACAGGTTGGGGTAACCAGAGTCCCCTAATAGCCACACACAGTGCCTCTGGAGTTGACCCATCACATAAGGGATGCTGCTATTCTGCAGGATGTAGGCGTCATGCACTGAGCCAGGGAACATAGCATTTACCTGCGAGATGTACTTGTCTGCCAAACATATCATCTGTACATTCATCGAATGATAACTCTTCCGGTTCCTGTACACCTGTTCACTCCTGTGGGGGGGGGACCAAAGCCTCATGGGTCCCCTCAATGGCACCTATGATGTTAGGGATATGTCCCAGGGCATAGAAGTCACCTTTAACTGTAGCCAAATCATCCACCTGAGGGAAAACAATGTAGCTCCTCACGTGTTTCAGCAGGGCAGACAACACTCTGGACAACACGCTGGAAAACATAGGCTGGTACATCCCTGATGCCATGGCCACTGTTGTTTGAAATGACCCACTTGTTAGGAAATGGAGTACTGACAGCACCTGCACTTGAGGGGGGATTCCTGTGGGATGGTGGATTGGAGACATCAGATCTGGCTCCAACTGGGTACACAGTTCCTGGATTGTGGCACGGTCAAACCTGTAGGTGATGATTAAATGTCGCTCCTCCATTATTAGCAGGTCCACCAGCGGTCGGTACACCGGAGGATTCCGCCATCTCCTCACATGTCCCAGCGGACGGTGCATAGGAAGGACAACAGCTACCACAGAGTCAACCAATTCTGAGGTATGTACCCACAGCTACACAGAACACGACACAAAATACAAAAAATTTCTTGTACGTGTGTTGAGTCCAGGCCTAGGTATGTGTGACGCAGTTGTAAATGAAGCCATTTGGGCCCCTGAAATGGCGGCTGCCTGACCTCTAAAGTGGGACAATGGGATGTGAGGTAACTGCGCTGGCGTTGTACACCGTTGCGGTAGGTGGTCGAAGACCGCAGCGCAATGCTGCATTGGTTAACATTGGACCCTATGGGTCCCAGGAGCCAATGACGAAGTGCGCCGGCGGTGATGATACCCACCGCCGCGGACGTCACTGCTGCGGATGTGACCGCCATTTTCTATCTGTTCAATCACTCGATACCTGATCTTCGACATAGAGGACCTACACTGCAAGGTCTGGAAGAAACAATGGCACATGCGTCTGGGGAAAGGGCCCCTGCCTTCACTGCACAGGAGTTGGAGAAGCTCGTGGATGGGGTCCTCCCCCAGTACTCGCTACTCTACGGTCCTCCAAACCAACAGGTGAGTACATAGGGTGCAAGTTGCATGGGCTATGCCTGGGTGGAGAGGGCTGGATGTAAGTAGGAAGGGGGCAGAGTTATGCGAGCATGAAGGAGTGTGAATGCATGCGCCACATGGCAAGGGCAGGGATGTGGGCCACTCACTACGATGGTGCAGTTGGTAATGACTTCTCTTCTTCCCCTGTACATGTCATGTAGGTCAGCGCCCACCAGAACAAGGATATTTGGCGTGTCATCGCAAAGGACGTCTGGACCCTGGGGGTCCACCAGAGACGGAGCACCCACTGCCGTAAAAGATGGGAGGACATTCAACGCTGGAGCAAGAAGACGGCGGAGGCTCAGCTGGGGATGGCCTCCCAACGTGGGAGGGGTGCCTGTCTCACCATGACCCCCCTGATGTTCCGGATCCTGGCGGTGGCCTACTCTGAGTTGGATGGGCGCATGAGGGCATCACAGCAGACACAAGGGGGTGAGTACACTCACATTCTCATGACTTTGCGCGCAGTGGAGGGGTCTGGGAGGAGGGCTGTGGGTTTCCCTATGCCAGGGCAAGTTCCGTAGGCTAGGCCCCTCCATAATGCAGGCCATGTGCCACTCCACCCCACCTCTGTAGAGTGCCAAGTACAGGTGTACATGCCCCTGTGTCATCTATGTGGGCAGATGACACTCGTAGCCATGTAGGCCATATCCCAGGAACTGCATCTGTAGAGGCCAAGAGCGCGGCGTAGTGCAGGGGGCTGCTGTGTCTGTATTGTCCGCCAACGGTAGCGGTAAGCCATGCACTCAACCTGTCTTTCTTCTGTTTCCCCACCCCTTTTTGTGCTCTCCCTGTTCTTTTGTGCATCAGCATCATCAGGCGGAGGTACAGGGGCACCAGAGCACGAGGGTGCTGCGTCCCACATGGCCATGGAGGGACACACCACGGACTCGGAATACACCAGTGGGACGGAGGGCGAGGGGAGCTTCACGGCGGTCAGCGGATCAGCAAACAGCGACACGGACTCGTCCTCCGATGGGAGCTCCCTTGTGGTGGCGGCACCATCTGTGCCCCCCACTTCTACAGGTACAGCCGCCACCCACCTACCAGCACCGCCCTCCCAGCAGCCCGCTCATCCAGGAGGGTGGGCATCACCTTCGCCCCAGGCACCTCAGCCCCTGCCCCTGTCACCCCTGCTGCCCTCAGTGAGGAGGCCATTCACCTCCTCCGGTCACTCACTGTTGGGCAGTCTACCATTGTGAATGCCATCCAGGGTGTAGAGAGGGAGTTGCAACACACTAATGCATTCCTGGAGGGCATTCATTCTGGTCAGGCTGCCCATCATCGAACCCTGCAATCTCTGGCCTCAGCACTGATGGCAGCCATTGTCCCTGTGTCTAGCCTCCCCCCTCCATCTTCCTCCACCCAGGCCCAATCCCCTGTTCCTCTGCCTATCCCAAGCACACCATCAGACCAGCCTGCACACACGTCAACACACAAGGGCAGCTCAGGCAAACATAGGCACCACACATCCCACAGGCACTCACACAAGCATCACCCACATACAGACACAGCAACATCCCCTGCCTCCACTGTGTCCCCCTCCTCGTCGTCTCCCTCCTCCCTCCCAGTGTCATCTACACTCTCACCTGCATGCACTACCACTACAGCCACTAGGACTCGCACCAGAACACCCAGCACCACACCCCGCTCACCTGCACTCACCACCCCCACTACCATTTACACGTCCCCTGTGTCCTCTCCCAGTGTGTCTGTGACGTCCCCTCCCAAAGTACACAAACGCGGGCACACACACACCATCCACCTCACCTCCAGAACATGCACTTGCACCCAAAGCATCAAAAGTTACACCTCCTACAACCACCTCCTCTTCCTCCACTCCCAGACCCCCTCCAGCTACCGGTCCCAGTGTTCGTCAGAAACTTTTCCTGTGCAACCTTGACCTCTGTCCCATCACCCCCCCCTCCAATTCATAGGTCCCGTAGTAGCACCTCAGCCAAAAAGCTTCCGGTACCAGTGGTGCCTGTTAAAGGTATGTGGAGTGCACCGGGCACCAGGGCAGCCAGTGTGACACAGAGCCAAAGCACTGCCAGTCCACCCCCTGTGAAGCACCAGAAGTTGGACAGTGCCCGACGGGAGAGGGGGAAGACACCTGCCGGCAAAGCCACCCACAAGGGTCCCGGGGGGAGTGTCGAGTCAGCTGTGACTCCTCCCAAGGCGGTGAAGGGGCAGAAGAAGTCTCCAAAGTCTGGGAAGAGCAGCACACCGGAGAAGGCCGCTATCCTCCCCGCTGCCCAAGACGCCACCACCAGCCCCATCGTCACTGGTCAGGAGACCACCGCTGGAGTCAGTGCCCAGGAGGGCAGCACAATCGTCACTGGTCAGGAGACCACCGCCGGAGTCAGTGCCCAGGAGGGCAGCACAATCGTCACTGGTCCGGAGACCACCGCCAGAGTCAGTGCCCAGGAGGGCAGCACAATCGTCACTGGTCCGTAGACCACCGCCAGAGTCAGTTGGCAGGAGGGCCCCGGCAGCCACAGCCCCGCTGGGCAATGAGGGACCGCCATGGCACACACCGCTGCACAGGTCAGAGACAGCAAAGTCAAGCACCGCTGAACAGGGCAAGCACCGCTGAACAGGGCAAAGACCGCCATGGACAGCACCGCTGAACAGGGCAAGCACCGCTGAACAGGGCAAAGACCGCTGAACAGGGCAAAGAACACCATGGAAAGCACAGCTCAACAGGGCAAGCACCGCTGAACAGGGCAAAGACCGCTGAACAGGGCAAAGACCGCCATGGACAGCACCGCTGAACAGGGCAAGCACCGCTGAACAGGGCAAGCACCGCTGAACAGGGCAAGCACCGCCAACTCAAGCATCGTTTGCCCATGAGCGGCAGGGGCAGTGACAGAACTGGTACTATCACGGGGAGCATGATGCACTCTGGGCACCAGTCCCCCTCCAGAACCAGTGGAGACTGTTATCCACTTGAGAGACTGTGGCTTTGCACTCCTCAGGATGGTACAGTGGGCAAACCACCCACTGAAAAGACTTGAGAGACTGTGGCTTTTCACTCCCCAGGATGGTACAGTGGGCAAACCATCCACTGAAAAGACTTGAGAGACTGTGGCTTTGCACTCCCCAGGATGGTACAGTGGGCAAACCACCCACTGAAAAGATTTGAGAAACTGTGGCTTTGCACTCCCCAGGATGGTACAGTGGGCAAACCACCCACTGAAAAGACTTGAGAGACTGTGGCTTTGCACTCCCCAGGATGGTACAGTGGGCAAACCACCCACTGGAGAGACTTGTGAGACTGTGGCTTTGCACTCCCCAGGATACATCGATGGGCATGGAGCCCCGTCGTGGATCTGGCGTGGTGCTGTCATCTGACTGAGGTGCCACCCCTTCCCTTCCCCCTGAGGTGCCTGTTGTATTTCTATCTGATGCCCCTGCAGTGTTCTCTCCGTTTTCAGGATAGGTATCATGTGTGGGCCTCGCCCATGCATTTTGGGCCCAGTGGTCCACGGACATTTAAAAGTTGCATACCTGCACTACTAATCGTGATGTATATATTTGGAATGTGTATATATTTATGTATATATGAGCTTACTGTATTTTGATCCATTACAATGGTTGTACTCATTTCCTTTTGTCTTTGCATTCTTCCGGGGGGGTTGGGGATTGTTACTGTGATGTTTGGAAATGCATTGGTGTGTGTGTTGTAGTGGGTGAGGGTTGGGTTGGGGGTGGGGGTGTTGTGTGTCTGTGTCCGTGACTTTTGCCTCCCCCCTCCCCTATGTCGTAGGTACAGTACTCACCGTTGTCTTCGGCGCCGCCGTTGCTGATGTTCGTAGAGGAGCAGGAAGACAAGCGCAGGGAGTATTTGGAGTTCTGGCTCCATGGTGCCCTCCTTCCTTGTGGAGTGTGTTAAGGTGAGCATTTTCCCATTGCAAAAGCTGTTTCCGCCGTGTTTTTATCCACGGTGTATCTGCCCCGGAAAAGGTGGCGGATTGGCCTGTTGTAATACTGTGGGCGGTACTTTGTCTTCCGCCTGTCTGTTGGCGGTGACCGCTGCGCTGCTTGTCTGTACCGCTGTGGCGGTCGGAGTGTTAAAGTGGCTGTCTATGTTGGCGGTTTCCACCACGGTCATAATTCCCTTTTTTTTTTCACCCGCCCGTTTGCGGTATTACCGCCGCTTTAACACCATCCGCCAGGGTTGTAATGACCCCCATAATCTGCATTAAATCACATCACTGTACACCACATTGGAATAGAATACAATTTAACAATCAACATGTGCACTAAGTACAAGATCATTGACAAAACACAACCAACAAACAAAATCACCAAACCAATATAACATCTTACATGTCACATGACATGTCACACCTTCTAAAACTCTATTGATTCTCACCAAATCCACTATTTAGATGACACGCACAGGCACAGTAATCCAAAAGCCGCACAATTTACATAATAGGACATGATATCATAAGAAATGTTGTGAAATCAATATTCTAATCAACATGAAAGTCTAGAGACATCTACTTCCAAGTACATTCTATTGGATAAGATGTGCATAATAAATGACAGAAATGGAATGATGCTTATGTGGTACAGAAATACAAAAGACAGTTCAACTAATAAATAATCCTTATGAAAGGTTTGTGCAAATGACCTTGCAAGTTACACAGACATGACCATCCTACATGTGGCTTTCTCAAGTGGAACTGAAATTAATGCAATTTAATAATATAGAGACCATGGATTTGGCACCTATTTTGCTGATTTTCTGTAATCGAAAAACAAACAGAGAAAAACATACAGGTTGAAAAGTCTGTTTACATAAAAACAAAAGTGCATATTTATTTCTGCAAAACTGGATGGATACCAAAAGTTGACTTATGCTTAGCTTGAGCAGACCTGAATTAGGCATTATTTTTAAAATGAAAAATAGCACTCCAGCACTCTTCTTCCAGAAATTCTGTTTAAGGGGTGAGAAAGGAGTGTTCCTGAGGGTCTCATGCTTGTATTTTCCCCTATTCCCTTTGATAATGACATTTCTGGTTTAGGTAGCAAAGGAAAGGTTATCAGTGATTTTGATTGCTCCAGTTTACCACTCTCATCTTGGTAGGCTTTTCCAAGCAGTTAGCCATCACAGTGCCGGTTTCTAGAAAGGGTTTTAGCTTATCTTAAAGCCTTAGTCACTTCATTGGAACGCCTTCAGAATCTGGTGTGAATTTAAAAGTTTGGATCCCTTGAATGCGAGTCCTGTTAAAATTCTTAGCTTTCTGCATTAGATTGTCCAGTTGGGTCTGAAGGTGCGTTCCCTCAGAGAACAATGGGCATTTATTGAATCAGATAGTCAATCCTGGGGTTGGAATCAGGACAATGGTTCCCGGGTTTCTTGCTTACTTAAAGGGTTCTCTAATCCACCTATTTCTCTCAGGTCTGTTATCTCTAATTGAGACATTTTTGTGTTTTAGAAGCTCTGAACTGTCCTCATTTTGAACCTTTGTAGTCAAGTGAATGTTCATACTCTTACGATTAAGACTTTCTTCTTGGTGGCTATAAGAAACTTGATTATTAGTTCAGAGATGTGTTAGCCCCACTCAAATATTAAGTACAGTCCTTGTCAGGATGAACCACAAAAACAAATACCAAATGAACCCTCTGACAGAGGCAATGTATAAAGTATTTATGCAGTACTCTGGTGTGTGTGCTTCGGTCAAACAACAGCTACAAACCTTTGCAGGAAGAACTACAAAACGTCACTAGCCACGTAGCACTAAGAATCGCTCTGGTGGTCCTGTGTTCACGGAGCAGGTCCTATCTTTTGTCCTCAGGTAGCAGGGCAGCAGAGTTGTCCTTACAGCATTAGGGCAGCAAAGACGTTCTTTTTCTGAGCCTTTCACAGGTCCAAAGGTGATCTCAAGAGAGGTTCTGGGGGTCTAATTTCTACACCTGATACCAGCCTTTGTGTGTGGGGTGGCTTTCTGTCCTATCTCTACATGTGGTTTGCAAAATATCTTCACTCCCCCTATTAAGGCTCCAAAGTGTCTGAGGTGATAGAAGACTTGTGTCAGGTTCCTTTGTGTGTGCTGGAGACAATGCACTTTGTAGTGTAAGTGGGGCACAGTACACCTTCCGCCCTCAGCCATCTTGGCAAGATAGCCCATCCTGTTCTTGTCTTATTCCCTTGTAATTATGTCTGGAATTAATACACAAATCTCAACAGCAGTACTATTCACAGTCATGTGACACTAGGCACTGGCAGAAGAACAAATGGTTTGGACAAGAAAATCAACTTTCTAAAAGGTGGCAATTTCAGGATTGTGACAAAATCTTTCTTTATCGTTAAAGAGGATTATACATTACAACTTATTTGTGACAAAACAGCTTAACCCTAGTTGTTCCCCATCCAAAGTTAGCACTTATTAAATGTAATAAGGTAACCCAGTGTTAGTCGATGGCAGAGATAGGCATTACCACAATGTAAAATACATTTAGGAGTTTTTGACTACCAGGACATTTACACCTTAAGAACACATGTCCCACATTTAGGCGCCCTGTCCTAGGAACTGTTAGGTCCTAGGCTAGGGGTAACTTATGTGCATTAAAAAGGAATATTAAGGCCCGGCAAAAGATGTATTTTGTCAGGTTGCAATGGCAGTTAAAATCTTCACCACAGGCTGCAGTGGCAGGCTTGAGATATGTTTTAAAGGGCTGCTATTGTGGGTAGCCCGATTAGTGCTGCAGGCCCACTAGTAGCATTTACCTTACAGGCCCTGGGTACATGTAGTACATCTTACTAGGAACCTATAAGTAAATTGAATGTGCCAATTAGGGGTAGGCCAATTTTACCATGTTTTAGGTAGAGGGCTCAAGCATATTAGCACTGGTTAGAAATGGTACAGTGCATAGAGTCCTAAACCCCCAAAAAAGAATTTGGTTAAACAGGAGCAGTGAAGGCAAAATGTTTTGTGGTATCCGTGCAGTGGCAAACACTTTTTCTTGATGTTTGGAAGAAATAGGCTCTCTTTCCTGTAGATATCCATTTTTAAAGTGTTTGCAGATAGAGTGGGCCCTTGGTTGAGTCCTTTTTTTCTAAAGTTTCTTTTTCTATTCATGTAGAACAGTAATTAGTTTTACTGGAGTTCTTGCCATCTCTTTCCTCTTCTGAAGACGATAAGGTCCACAGTTTGAATCTTAAAGAGCTCTGTTGTTTTGTTTGGAGCTGGTGCCTTTATTTATATAGTCAGACTCTTTTTTGTGAATTTTGCTCAAGCAAAAAGGGGTGTAAGCCTTCTACAAAGACCTTCATTTGTGGGATCAGGTCCTCAATCATGTTTCTAAGGTTGCTTGTCCTTTGGGCACTTAAAATAAATTCTCCTGGTTTGTCCTCCTTGGGGACAGAATTCCACAATGCTTCTCTATCAGAGATTTGTGGGATGCCTACTTATGGCTCTCCCGCAACTTTTGTTGCAGTGGCGTTGAGTAGGATGATTATGCATGATGTTCAATTTCACAATGTTCTTGGTTAAGCAGTAGGTTTAAGTATGAGCATTGTGTATGATGTTCAATTTCACAATGTTCTTGGATCCAAGGTTCTGATATGGTGTAATATGCAGGCCTACTTTTTTTCTTGGACTTTTTGGGTGGGGAATGTGGGAAGGTGTACTAGTGGTGGTGGTGTTATTTTTTTTTGTTACGCTTGTTTAGTGGTAGTTTGTGTTTCGTTGTTATGTAATCTGGTGCAGTAGGCCTATCTATACTTTGTTAGTTGTAGTATGCTATTTTAAATATAGTGATGATTTGTACTATGTTTGTAGAGTTGTAATGTTATGTTTGTATTGTATCTGGAATGTATTGTGAGGGAGGGTATATTATTTTTTTCACAGATTAGGAAATTGGAGACCAACGTTAGCAGCTATATTTAATTATTTAATGTGCGTTTTTGTAAAAAAGGAACTTAATTTGGTTTTATTTTGGTCTTTTGGATTTTCTGGAGTGGTTTTTATTTTGATTTTTTGGGGTTTTGCATGGTTTTAATGACTGAATTACTTTGGTGTATTAAATTAAATGTTTTTTTTTTTTTTGTTTTTTTCATTTTCACTTTTTTGCAGATTGGATGTTTGAGAGCAGAGGTGGACACGACAATCATTTCATTTATTTTGAATGGGAAATGTTAGATTTTAATATCCATAAGTATTTTGCTTTTAGTACAATTGAAAACATTTATTTTATATATATGCATTTTAATATTTGAGCTGGTTTGTTTATTTTTATATAGTGAATCTTTTTGGTTTTCCTATGAATATTTTTATTAGATATTTAAAGACATTATTTTATTTATTGGCCTTATTGTGTACTTTATTAATATATTTGGTTCTAAAAATAAGTAATGAGCTTAATATGCATTTGAAATCATTTATGTTATACTGATGTTGGCTTTTGCTGTATTTCAGGTAGGTGGTGGATATTGGTAGGTAGGTGGATTATAACAGAGATCAAGCTAATATTTCGAGGTAGCCTACTCCTGTTATTTACAAAGGGCCTGATTCACAAACGTAAATGTACATGTTTGTGTAAGTTTATGTTTTTCAGTTGTCACAAAACTGCATTTTAACAGTAAGATTACCACTGTTGAGACTTTGCAGTCGAGGCCGAGAACTTCACATATAAAAGGATAGGATAGGCATGTCTTTTTATGCACGGAGTTATCCACACTTATAAACTTACTATTAAAATGCAGTTATGTAAATACTGAAAAAGCATAAACTTACACAAATGCGTATGTTCACCTTCATAAATCAGGCCCAAAGAGTCTGACTTTGAATTGAAGCATTTAGTGCATTTCCCTGGTTTGTACAGTTGCTTTAGGCTTGACTTTGTGTACTGACTGTTAAATCCTTAGTTTTTGGTAGCTGTGTTCTCTTTTGGAGAGTTTCTATGATTTTTTCATCCTGCATCCTGAGGGCCTCGCAGGAGTAGGCGGAGGAATGGACTCTGCTAAGTCTCATCTCCACTACTTCATCCCCCCTACCCCACCAGCATGCCAACTCATACCCCCACCCTCCCCCCACCACCATCACACATCCTCGTTGCTAATGTCTCACCATCACAACCCACCCATCCCAACACCAAACCCTGCATGCCACCACAAACCATCGACAGCCATCACCTAAGCATGCCCACTGCACATACACATCTCCCCCACAAACCGCCGTCACAACAGCCCCCACAAAGGAATGCCAGCACTGGGGTACACGGGCACCCACCCATTGCACGCTATGGCACACACAGAAGCAATAAACATACTCTTATACCCCTGCAGGACCCGAACGCCACCACACCGCCCAGGAGGGTCCAGAAATGTCCATCCCACCCCCAGAAGAGGCCCCCAGTGATGACAGCAGCTCTGTCTCCCTGGACCCAGATGACCAGCCTGGCCCATCGGGGACCTCAGGACAGTCGGTTCCCCTCAGACAGCCACAGGCTACAGCAGACCTACCCCCCTCTGGGAACACCAGCACAGCACCCACCCAGCGGGCCCATGCCTCTGCCTCCAGGACACGTCAATCAGCGGTGTGTCCACCACTACAGGGCACCCAGGTGAACCCACCACCCCAACAACAACAGGGACCTGGGGCAGTGGTAGTGGGCACACGGTCCAGGGGACAGAGGCCCAGGGAAACAGGGGAACTGGGAGGGCTGCTGTGCGACAGGGGGGGACAGGCCCAGGGAACCCACTCTCCACGAGGCCCTCACCTCACCTCCATCATGGGAGCATACCACCACTCCCAGGAGACGATGGCGACGGTCCTGGCCAGGTTCCAGGAGATCCAGGTACTGCAGGAGGAACAGTTTATGGGGTTCAGGGAAGAACTGAGAAACATTAGTTCCGCAATGGCCACCATCGTTGTGGCTCTCAACCAGATTGTCACCACATTGCGGGACCATGTGGCACCACAAAGGGCCCCTGTCCCTAGCATGGACCAGGAGCAGCCTACCACCTCCGCCGGCGCTAGTGGACAGGAGGCCCCGACACAGCAACAACCTGCCACCAGAACCCCACCTCCTGCAGAAGAAGAACCACCCCGCAAGCGGGGCCTGAGATCTAGGAAGAAGACAGAGTAGGATGCCAAGAACCCTGCCAGGAAAGGATACCCCCTGATGTCATCCCACTGTCCCACATTGTCACCCTGTCCAACCTTAAACTGCCCCTGCTCCACCTTCCACAGGCATATGGACAATGCACCTGTGAGACTGAGAATCAGGTCTCTGCCATGGACATTCCTCCACCATCACCCATCACCGATTTTCAACCATTTCCCAAAATTTAGCACTTTAATAAACAAACTTATTGCACACAAATAATCTGGAGTCTGCCTGTTTTTTTGAAAATATGTATTAGACATAAACATGCAAAAATGACCAGTTACATTGTGATGACAACATACCACTGTCACACAGCTGTAGTCCATGGGCAAACAAAGCAGAGGTCACGCAGTGGGGCCCACATCTCTGAAATTGGAAGGGAAAGTCACAACTCTGTTAGCATCCACTGGGTGAAAAGGACAGACAGTAGAGATGCAGGAGACTGTAAGTAAATGTAAAATGCCGGTGTTGATTCTTACCTGTGTGTTATTGAAAATACTGCTGTATCACTGTGTCCCTGTTGTCTGTGTCGTCCTCTTCGTCTTCCTTCTCTTCACTCTCCGCAGGCTCCACAGCTGCTACAACACCACCATCTGGACCATCCTCCTGCAGAAAAGGCACCTGGCGTCGCAATGCCAGGTTGTGAAGCATACAGCAGGCCACGATGATCTGGCACACCTTCTTTGGTGAGTACATTGGGGATCCACCTGTCATATGCAGGCACCTAAACCTGGCCTTCAGGAGGCCGAAGGTTCTTTCTATAATCCTCCTAGTTCGCCCATGGGCCTCATTGTAGCGTTCCTCTGCCCTTGTCCTGGGATTCCTCACTGGGGTCAGTAACCACGACAGGTTGGGGTAACCTGAGTCACCAATTAGCCACACACGGTGTCTCCGTAGTTGTTCCATCACATAAGGGATGCTGCTATTTCGCATGATGTATGCGTCATGCACTGACCCAGGGAACTTGGCATTTACATGGGAGATGTACTGGTCAGCCAAACAGACCACCTGGACATTTATGGAATGATAACTTTTTCTGTTCCTGTACACCTGTTCACTTTCACTGGGGGGTACCAAAGCCACATGTGTCCCATCAATGGCACCAATGATGTTGGGAATATGTCCAAGGGCATAGAAATCACCCTTCACTGTAGGCAAATCCCCCACCTCAGGGAAAACGATGTATCTCTGCATGTGTTTGAGCAGGGCAGACAATACTCTGGACAACACCTTGGAAAACATAGGCTGAGACATCCCTGATGAAATGGCCACTGTTGTTTGAAATGACCCACTTGCTAAGAAATGGAGTACTGACAGCACCTGCACTAGAGGGGGGATCCCTGTGGGTTGGCGGATGGGTGACATCAGGTCTGCCTCCAGCTGGGCATACAGTTCATGTATAGTGGCTCGGTCAAGCCTGTATGTCAGAATGACATGTCTTTCCTCCATTGTCGACAGGTCCACCAGCAGTCTGTACACGGGAACATTCCTCCATCTCCTCGCAAGTCCCAGCGGACGGTGCCTAGGAAGGACAACAGTGAGCACAGAGTCAATCAACCCACAGGTAAGTTCCCACAGCTTGCACAGTACACAATTCTATATGCATTGAATGGCTTGTATGAATGTCGATGCAAGGCCTAGGCATGTGTGACGCAGTAGAAATGAAGCCATGTGGGCCCTTGAAATGGCGGCTGCCTGATCTGTGAAGTGCGACAATGGGATGTGAGGTCCATGCGCTGACGTAGCACACCGTGGCGGTAGGCGGTCGAAGACCGCGGCGCTAAGCCGCATTGGTTAACATTGAACCCTATGCGTTTCAGGAGCCAATGACGAAGTGCGCCGGCGGTCGCGGTACGCACCGCTGCGGACGTGACCGCCATTTTCTATCTGCTTAATCACTCGAGACCTGATCATCCACAGGAGAGGACCTATACTGCAAGTGCTGCTGTGACCTCAGTCTGGAAGATACAATGGCTGCTGCGACTGGGGAAAGGGCCCCTGCCTTCACTTCTGAAGAATTGGAGAAACTCGTGGATGGGGTCCTCATCCAGGATGCGCTACTCTACGGTCCTCCAGACCAACAGGTAAGTACACTGGGAGCATGCTTTGGGGGCAATGCCTGTGTTGAGTCGGGTGGATGAAAGATGGTGGGGAGGGGAGCGATTGAGGCATGCATCAAACGACGGATGAGAGCATGTGCCACATGGCAAGGGTGGGGATGGGGGGCCACTCACATCGAGCATGCAGAAGGTGATGATTATTCTTCTCTCCCTGTACATGTCACGTAGGTCAGCGCCGACCAGAAAATTGACATTTGGCGTGCCATCGCCAAGGACGTCCGGACCCTGGGGGTCCACAACAGACGGGGCACCCACTGCCACAAGAGGTGGGAGGACATCCGCCGCGGGAGCAGGAAGACCGCGGAGGCTCTGCTGGGGATGGCTTTCCAACGTAGGAGGGGTGCCAGTCGACAATTGACCCCCTGATGTCCCGGATCCTGGCGGTGGCCTACCCCGATTTGGATGGGCGCGTGAGGACATCACAGCAGACATAAGGGGGTGAGTACAAACACATTCTGCTGACTTTGCGCGCAGTGGAGGCGCCTGGGTGGGGGAGGAGGGCTGTGTGTAGGGCGATTTCTGTAGGCTTGGCCCCTCCGTAAGGCATGGCCCTGTGCCCCCGCCCCCTACCTCTGTAGGGTGCCAAGTACAGCTATCCATGGCCCTGTGTCACCTATGTGTGCAGTAGTCGTCCATAGGCTTGTAGGCCAAGTCCCAATGATTGAGTAGTGTACCCCAAGTGCGCGGCGTAGTGCAGGGGGCTTCTGTGTCTGTCCTCTCCGCCAACTGTGTTGCCAATGGATGCACTCAACATGTCTTCATTTCCCCCCCCCCTTTTTTTGCTGCTCTTCCTGTTCATGTGTGCATTAGCATCATCAGGCGGAGGAGAAGTGGCATCGGAGCACGAGGGAGCTGCATCTCACATGGCCCTGGAGGGTCATGCAACCGACTCAGAGTTCACCAGTGAGACGGAGGGTGAGGGGAGCTCCACAACGGGGACACGTGGAGCCATCAGCGACACAGACACGTCCTCGGTAGGGAGCTCCCTTGTAGTGGCGGCAACATTCATGCCCACTGCAACAACAGGTACAGCCGCCACCCAGCGCACCAGCTCCGCCCTCCCAGCAGCCCCTCTGCGATCGCCCCGTGCCCGCTCGCACACGAAGGCGGGCATCTCCTTCGCCCCAGGCACCTCAGGCCCTGCCCCAGTTACCCCTGCTGCCCTCAGTGAGGAGGTCATTGACCTCCTCAGGACACTCATTGTTGGGCAGTCTACCCTTTTGAATGCCATCCAGGGGGTAGAAAGGGAGGTGCACCGGAGCAATGCATACCTGGAGGGCATTCATTCGGGTCAGGCTGCCCATCAGCGATCGTTCAACCCTCTGGCCTCAGCACTGACAGCAGCCATTGTCCCTGTCTCCTGCCTCCCTCCTCCAACTTTCTCCACCCAGTCCCACTCCCCTGTTCCTCTGCCTATCCCAGACACACCTACAGACCAGCCTGCACACACCTCAACTCCCAAGGGCAGCTCATCCAGACATAAGCACCACACATCACACAAGCATTCACACAAGCAACAGCCACATGCAGACATACCAACAGCCACTGCCTCCTCTGTGTCACCCTCCTCCTCGTCTCCCTCCTCCCTCTCTGTGACGTCTCCACTCACACTGGCATGCACAACATCATCAGCCAATATGTCCATCACCAGCACACCCACCAGAACACTCCGCACACGTGCAGTCACCACCCCCCCTCTGTCCTCTCCCAGTGTGTCTGTCACCCCCTCTTCCAAACCACACAAACGCAGGCAGCCACCCACCCAACAGCCATTCACCTCACGACAGCCTCCGTCACAAGCACCTGCACCCAAAGACACCACACTTGACTCTCCTACAACCACATCCTCTTCCTCCACTCCCATACCCACTGCACCTACCCTTCCCACTGCTCCTAAAAAGTTTTTCCTGTCCAAAATTAACCTCTTTCCATCACCTGACCCACCCCCTCCATCTCGTAAGAGTCCAATCAGCACCTCAGCCACCACAACCCCTGGTCCTACAAGGTCCATAGTACAGGGATATTGGAGTCCACCACCTTCAAGGGCAGCAACATCGGCCAGCAGTAAAGGGACAGCCAGCCCACCCCCTGGGAAGAAAACCAAGAAAGGCAAGGCCCGGCGCGAGAGGCCAGAGACGGCAGCCTCCAAAGGCACTACCCTGGCACCGTCAGGATGTGGGGTGCCACCTGGCACATCTACAAAGGGAGGCAAGGGCCAAAGGGAACCACGGAAGGATGGCAAGGGCAGCACGGCTGACACGTCCGGCAGCAGGCGAGCTGCCCAGGCGGGCCCCACCAGCCCCATTCCGGGTGTGAAGGAGGACACCCACGGGCCCGGGACTCCAGCACAGGAGGGCCCCGAAAGCGAGAAGTCGGATGGCGAGTGAACTCCATATATTGGCCGGATATGGTGCCCTGGAGACACATGTCAAGAACCGCTGAACAGGGCCCTTCAAGACAGGCACCGCTGAACAGGGCACCGCCGTGTCAAGAACCGCTGAACAGGGCCCTTCAAGACAAGTACCGCTGAACAGGGCACCGCCGTCTCAAGCACCACTGAACAGGGCACCGCCGTCTCAAGAACCTCTGAACAGGGCCCTTCAAGACAAGCACCGCTGAACAGGGCACCGCCGTCTCAAGAACCGCTGAACAGGGCCCTTCAAGACAAGCACCGCTGAACAGGGCACCGCCGTCTCAAGAACCGCAGAACAGGGCCCTTCAAGACAAGCACCGCTGAACAGGGCCCTTCAAGACAAGCACCTCTGAACAGGGCACCGCCGTCTCAAGAACCGCTGAACAGGGCCCTTCAAGACAAGCACCGCTGAACAGGGCCCTTCAAGACAAGCACCGCTGAACAGGGCACCGCCGTCTCAAGAACCGCTGAACAGGGCCGTTCAAGACAAGCACCGCTGAACAGGGCCCTTCAAGACAAGCACCGCTGAACAGGGCCCTTCAAGACAAGCACCGCTGAACAGGGCCCTTCAAGACAAGCACCGCTGAACAGGGCCCTTCAAGACAAGCACCGCTGAACAGGGCACCGCCGTCTCAAGAACCGCTGAACAGGGCCCTTCAAAACAAGCACCGCTGAACAGGGCCCTTCAAGACAAGCACCGCTGAACAGGGCCCTTCAAGACAGGCACCGCTGAACAGGGCCCTTCAAGACAAGCACCGCTGAACAGGGCACCGCCGTCTCAAGAACCGCTGAACATGGCCCTTCAAGACAAGCACCGCTGAACAGGGCCCTTCAAGACAAGCACCGCTGAACAGGGCACCGCCGTGTCAAGAACCTCTGAACAGGGCCCTTCAAGACAAGCACCGCTGAACAGGGCCCTTCAAGACAGGCACCGCTGAACAGGGCACCGCCGTCTCAAGAACCGCTGAACAGGGCCCTTCAAGACAGGCACCGCTGAACAGGGCACCGCCGTCTCAAGAACCGCTGAACAGGGCCCTTCAAGACAGGCACCGCTGAACAGGGCCCTTCATCTCAAGCACCGCTCCGCTGGGCCCTTCATCTCAAGCACCGCTCCGCTGGGCCCTTCATCTCAAGCACAGCTCCGCTGGGCCCTTCATCTCAAGCACCGCTCCGCTGGGCCCTTCATCTCAAGCACTGCTCCGCTGGGCCCTTCATCTCAGGCAACGCTCCGCTGGGCCCTTCATCTCAAGCACAGCTCCGCTGGGCACCGCCGTCTGAAGCACCGCTCAGCTGGGCCCTTCATCTCAAGCACCGCTCCTCTGGGCCCTTCATCACAAGCACAGCTCCGGTGGGCACTGCCGTCTCAAGCACAGCTCCGCTGGGCCCTTCATCTCAAGCACTGCTCCGCTGGGCCCTTCATCTCAAGCACAGCTCCGCTGGGCACCGCCGTATCAAGCACCACTCCGCTGGGCCCTTCATCTCAAGCACCGCTCCGCTGGGCCCTTCATCTCAAGCACCGCTCCGCTGGGCCCTTCATCTCAAGCACCGCTCCGCTGGGCCCTTCATCTCAAGCACCGCTCCGCTGGGCCCTTCATCTCAAGCACAGCTCCGCTGGGCACCGCCGTCTCAAGCACAGCTCCGGTGGGCACCGCCGTCTCAAGCACTGCTGGCCCATTGGCAGAAGGGGCAGGGCCGGATCTGTGTCGGGCAGGGCTGCACGATGCACTCTGGGCACCATGCCTCCTCCAGTACCAGTGGAGTCTGTAATCCACTTGAGAGACTGTGGCTTTGCACTCCCCAGGATGGCACAGTGGGCAAGCCACCCACTGTAGAGACTTGTGAGACTGTGGCTTTGCACTCCCCAGGATGGCACAGTGGGGAAGCCACCCACTGTAGAGACTTGTGAGACTGTGACTTTGCACACCCCAGGATGGCACAGTGGGCAAGCCACCCACTGTAGAGACTTGTGAGACTGTGGCTTTGCACTCCCCAGGATGGCACAGTGGGCAAGCCACCCACTGTAGAGACTTGTGAGACTGTGGCTTTGCACTCCCCAGGATGGCACAGTGGGCAAGCCACCCACTGTAGAGACTTGTGAGACTGTGGCTTTGCACTCCCCAGGATGGCACAGTGGGCATGGAGGCCCCTCGTGGATCTGGCGTCGTGGACTCATGTGGCTGAGGTGCCTCCCCTTCCCTTCCCCCTGAGGTGCCTGTAGTTTTTCTATCTGATGCCCCTGCAGTGTTCTCTCCAATGGCTTCGGGTCTCCTGTGTGGGCTTTGCCCATGTGTTGAGGCCCATCGGCCCACGTACAATGACTGAAACCCGATTTGGACAGGACAATTTACATATGTGTATATAGTTATAGATGTTTGAAAAAAAAGTTTTACGTAGCCTTACAATATATTTGAATTTCATGATCATTTTATTTTGTCTTTGCATTCTTCTGGGGGGTTTGGTGGGTGTCACTCTGAGTTGTTGCTCTGCATTGATGTGTAGGTAGTTGTGGGTGAGGGTGGGTGTGTCGCGTATGTGTGTGCCCGTAATCTTTTCTCCTCCCCCCTCCCCTGTGTCGTAGGTGCAGTACTCACCGTTGTCTTCTGCGCCTGCGTTCGTGCTCCTGGTAGAGGAGCAGGTAGACAATAGCTGGTAGGATGTGTAGTTCTGGTTCCATGCTGTCCAGATTCCTCGTGGAGTGTGTAGAGGTGAGCGTTTTCCCGTTCGTAGTCTGTTTCCGCCGTGTTTTTATCGGCGGGGCTCCCGCCCCGGAAAAGGTGGCGGATTGGTGGGTTGTGATAGGGTGGGCGGTACATTGTCTCCCGCCTGTCTGTTGGCGGTGACCGCCGCACTGTTTGTTTGTCCCGCCGTGGCGGTCGGAGTGTTAAAGTGGCGGTCTGTGTTGGCGGTTTCCGCCAGGGTCAGAATTCCATTTTTTGCACCGCCTGCCTGTTGGCGGGTTGGCCGCCGCTTTAACACCGACCGCCAGGGTTGGAATGACCCCCAATGTGTCTATTTCTAGTTATGTACAGTTCTTTAGAAAATATGTATTGCTACTATGTCATAACAATAAAATACACACACACACTCTTTAAACCTGTTTGACTAAATATATTTACCCATGGATCTAACTATGTATTGTATGTACATATATGTGTGCATGTGTGTGTGTGTGTATTCATGTGTGTTTTTATGTGTGTGTGTAGGTGTGTATGTATATATATATATATATCTATATATATATATATATATATATATATATATATATATATATAAATATACATGTATGTATGTGTGTATGTTGTTCTGTGCTTGGCATGTTCGTGGGTCATTGCATGGCTCCTGGGTGGGTTGTTATACTAGTTATCTATGAATCCCTGCTCTCATCTTATCACACTTTTCTACCCATCATCATATGTCATGTCTCTATCAATCTATCCTCCATTCGCACTCTGACTCATCCCAAATCCATTCTACTACTTCGATCTCCTAAATAACTCTACCAAACCTTTTCCCTCAACTTCCACTTATAACTCACCAAACCTCACTATACTACCATGACCTCCCAAACAACCCTACTAAATTATCCTTCATTTATCTCACCCTGCCACTATGATCTCCCTAACCCTTCCCTTCTCCATCCCCCTTTACTCATCCCAAGCCTTTGGGATGAGTAAATGTGGGATATACTCCCAATTAACACTTCTGGATTTATTTCCTCCTCCACCCCTCCATTACTCCAGTCAATCTAACTAACAAACTCTCATATCCGCGGCTCAAATGAACTCATAATAATACTAAATCTGTAATCATATTTCTCGATACTAATCCATCACTATCTTGTTGGGTTCCAGAAAAGCACTTCAATGCCTCGTCAGGGGTAGTAAGCGCTATATAAATACTATTACAATACAATATAATACAAGTTTGTACAAGGTTTCTGCTTACTACAACTCTAAACCGTTGGAGGTAGATGTAACAATACAACTAGTAATATTGTACTTTTTGCATCAACAGGTCAAGTTGCTGCTGGTCACACATAGACCACGGAACAGACAGCCACTATCCCCCTGGATGAAGCCCTCAGTGAAGACGACAATCTTAGACATGTACAATGTTTGTGGCCCATCTGTGCAACCTGGTCAGATGGCAACAGTGAGTCTCACTGTTCTCAAAATGTCACCTCCCAGCCCTGTTGCATCAACATCTCAGGCAACCATTCGTCCTCCAACCTGTGACCCTAGCACAGTGTCTACCATCTCATGCCACCCAGTCCGGGATCCTGAGTAGCAGTACAACACTTCAGACAATTTGGGTCCAGGACCAAGTTGGAGAGGGCAACCTGTGGCAAGGGCACAGGTTCATGGGGTAGGGTCTGTGTGAGGGATTTGGGGGGCCAGCGGGGTGAGGCCAGTGGGCTGTTCTTGGCCAGGACACCATCAGCCGTGTCTTGGGGGTCTATCAGGAGATCCAAAGCGTGATGGGCCAGGTGTTGACCAAACTCCAGGAAATTGAGGAGCATGCATAGGGACCTATAGGAACAGATGGAGACCCACAATACCAACATGGCCTCCCTAACAGGGGTGTTGAGGGACATACACTCCACCATGAGCAGTGCTTTTTAACAAAAGTCTACCCCTTCCTTTGGGGCATCAACAGCAGACCTATTAACATCAGTGCCAGTTGAACTTCCAGATGAACAACAAACCCCAGGCATTCCTCTATAGCAGCAGAACTCCCTCACCCAAGTGGGACCGCTGAGCAAAGAATCCAGGCGGTGCGGATGGCAAGACACCTACCACTGCCAATAATAAGCCTCTTCTTTAAGGACCTCCTTTTTGTGTCACACATTCACTCTGTCTGATCCTGAATTACCTACCATTTCCAATGGGACGAGTACTCTGGACTTTGAACTCCCTATGGTGTGATATGTACTCCAATGATTTCATTCACATTGACTGACCCCTTCACATTTATTTTTTTAGTTATGTCACGTAAATATTATGTTAGTCATAGCTGCATAATAAAATCACTCTTCCCTGGGTCTTTGCTGATTAGATTTCATATTTAGCCATGAAGGCATGTCAGATTACGTGAATTATACAATGATGATCCAAGCTGCTTGTTCAAGATGGAATATGTTGCATGTGCACAGTCTCCAGCTCAGTATTACAACCCTCCCACACAAACACATACATACAAGTGTCTGCTCAAACCAAATATTTTTATTACAGTGTTCAGCACATAGGCTGTCAATATGTCTGAACTACTGGAAATCAGAAATGATTGACTCATACTGAGTAAATTAACATATTGACAGGTACAGACCCCAGACCATGGGAGGAATGGATTTGTCAGACATTGTCCCATAGAACAGGCAAACATTGATGTGATTGATGTAATCAGCTTGAGCCTTATCACATACCACACCAAAGTAATTCAACATCATATAATCCAAGATGCAGACAAATGGAAGTCCAACAGTCCCTGATCACATGGCATTCATAATCCAATTCCTATTCACCTGGTGGTATGACACAAACAGATGTTAGTGTTATGGCACAGGCCCTATGTCCTACAATGACGAAGCACAACAACAACTACATACAGGTCATACAAAAAGTCTTTAGCCAATGTGAAGGAACAATGACTTGGTCATAAGCTAGGACTACATAAGTGATGACCACATGATGATGTACATGATGTATCAGGCCCACCACAGGACACAAAACAAGTGCAATGGGCATTTCTGAGCATCCACCCAAACACTGTGCAAACTGTCTTGCTACAGGTCTCAGACACCCACACTCTACAACCTACATTACCTGGAACAATCCATGTCCACTTTGTAAGTCAGAACAGCAACACATACCTGCCAATGTCACAACTCTGAAATGCCCACATGAAGATGTCATGGTGAAGCTACCTGTACAAAGGAGTATAGGCTTGAAATCATACATATGAAGCAAGTCACATAGCAATCATCTGGAAAAGAAAGTAAATGGCAATAAATCTGACACAAACAAAGCAACATCATCAAGGTGGGGATATGTCAAAAGCTATCTAACCAAGCAACCTTTGGCTGAGTCTTACAGAGTATCAGCTCCCTAGCTGTTTCCAAAACACTCAACTCCACGCATTCTCAAAACTACAGTTCAGTGTACAGTCACAGTTATGACATCACATGACATACACACACTCATGAGAAGTAGCATATGGATGAGATTGTCTCGCAAGTCAGCTCCTTCCTCTTCACCACTGTCATCCTCACTTGGCATTTCAGGGTTCTCAACCGGTAGTACTGCAGGCTCCCCTTCTCTAGGATGTATGGGGTATTCCTACGCAGGGCGATGTTGTGGAGCATGCAGCATGCCACAGTGATCTGACACACTTTCCCAGGTGAGTAGACGAGGCCTCCACTAGTTCTGTCCAGACACTTGAATCTGGCCTTCAGGAGTCCAAAAGCCAGCTCCACTGACCGTCCTGTTCTTCCATGGGCCTCACTGAAGTGGACTTTGCCTGGAGCAGTTGGATTCCTCAGCGGTGTTCAAAACCAAGGAACATGACATAAGGAATGGGACAAAAGTGAACAATATGTCACTTTCTTCATGAGTGTAGCACTTGACACTGCTCACACACAATCAGGACAGATGTGACTTACCAACCCCCAGGCTCTATCTGAGGCTGTTGTGACATCAGCTAGGGTATGGTGCTGTTCTGCATTATGAAGGAATCATGGGCTGATACAGGATAATGGGCCCACACATTTGAGATGCAGAGATCCACCAAGAAGACAGCTTGTATGTTGATGGAACAGAAGTTCTTTCTGTTGTGATACACTTGTTCAGCGAGCTGCAGTGGCACCAAGCCAACATGTGTGCATCAATGTCCCCCACCACATGTGGGAGGTAGGAAAAACCATAGAAGTCAGCCTTCACATTGACCAAGTCCTCACGTCAGGGGAACATGATATAACTGTCAATGTGTTTCAACATTGCAAGAGGAAATCCTGACCAGACTGAACATAGATTGGGACATACTACCAGATAGGGCCACTGTATGTTGAAAGGACCCTGATATGACTTGTACAATGGGTAGTATGCAGGTTGGATGACTGTTAACTGGCATCAGATCTGACTCCAACTGACGGCATAACTCAACTACTGTTTGCTTATTCAGACACTACAGCTGTATGATGTGGCATCCTTCCATGATCTGAAGGTCTGGCAGTAGACGGTAGAGAGGTGGTTGTCACATACTCTCCCTCCCAGGGTATACCTATGTGTGAGAAGACATGATTTGTAACATTAATTAGTGTGCCCACAGCAACATACATGATGCATGCCAGCAATATCATGTGACAAAGCATTTCTGACTGGATAGAAAAGACACACAATACACATCCCAGCTGGCAACTACACAAGGATCACATTTGACCCCCATGGTTGTCCACACATGTGTCCATAACACAGATTTGTGTGATACCCAACTATATGCTACACAATTGCCCCTCAAAATTTGACTGCATTTTCCGAGCACCAAAAACTACCATCGGTGGTGGTGGCCCATGCACCGCCTTCATATGCCATCTGTGCCCTGCACACACTCACTGGTGGTTGTGTAGTAGGACCTACGAAACAAGATAGCATTAGGATGTTTGTGATGTTCCTACAAAGTAATCTATGTGTGATACAGTTTAGACAGCCTTATACAGTATTTTCATTCACCAAAATCGCGGAAGCCTGACCTAGTCCACTGGACATTAGGAACTGCCCACGTCTGCTGATAGAAGTCATCCATGCGGTAGGCGGTTCCAACCATGGCATACACAGCCATAGGCTAATGTTGTTGCCTGTGGGAGTCATGGCCCAATGGCTGTGTCCATCTGTGATGATGACCTCATACGTGGCGGACATGACCAGCATATTCTGCAAATACACTCACTTGACTTATGACACTTCTGCCAGCATCACCTCCACTACTTCAGCTGCTATGCACCACCTCTACGAGCAATCATGCCACATCCAGCAGGTGATAGGGCCCCTGCCTTCTCTCCAGAGGAGCTGGTGAGACTTGTAAATGAGGTCCTTCCCCTGTAGGGACAGCTCTATGGCTCACCAGAGGAGCAGGTCAGTACTTTCTATGCACAATTGGCTCCATTCAGTACCATACTTTCCCTCCCTGCAGGCTACAATGTGCCACTGTGTTGTATTTGGACTTCTTGTGTGCCTGTTATTGCAGTCAGTGTGCCATCAATGGGATGTTCATGGTGCAGGTATTGGTGAACAGTACTTTATGTTGTGTTCATTAACATTATGTTGTGTGATGTTTTTGGGGTTCTAGATCCTCCTTGTGTTGGATGCACATAACTAGGCAAAGAGACTTTACTTCCATCCAATGGCATTTCTTTCTTTATGATGGTTGTAAATGTTAGACAACATGTATGTGCATGACAGCATGAGCTGTGTATGCATCTTGTCTCAGTCATTTGAGGATCTTGTAAGCAATGGGGATAGTACCACAGAACGTTCAACCCACATCAAGTATTGCAATGCTGTTGTTTGAAAGGCAGATCTTGACTCACTCTGCCCTTCAGATTGCCACACAAAGCACAAGTCATATTGTTGATGGGCACAAGATGTACTATCATGCATGGAAGAAAAGGAAATGTGAGTGTCATGTAGGTTCTGTATGCTCAGCCTGCAGAGGCCAGGGCCTGTAAAATGTAAACTGTATCTCCCAGTATGGGACAGTCCATGCTGTGGGATAGTCACTGTAGCTATGCAACTGTGTCACTGTCCCCACTCTCTGTACACCAGTAGACCCTGCCATGTGGTTAATATGATGCTGTAGTGACGAAACTTGCCCTGAATGCGTCAGTTCATTGGCGAGATTAGGATTGGGAACAAAAGTACATCCCTGAACTAGGCCATATGTGCATTTTACATCTTTGTCAATGTGTGTCTTTGAGTCATGACAGGTCCCTTACTTTTACAGGTTTGTTGTCACATTCACACAAGTCAAAATTGTCCTCCACAGCCTTATTGCATAAATGACAGAAGTACAGTGTGCAGATTCCTGGGAGGCCATGATATGAGACCCAGTAGCATGCTCAAATAGCAGAAATTATACACTGCATACCTTTGTATGTAGGATGCCATCTCTGTATTTTATATTTGGTCCTGTGGTGAAGTGGCATGTGTCTGCATTTGGTAGGACACATGCCCACACATGCACAGGGAAGACATTCTCTGTACACATCATGCCAGGCCCTTCATTGTCACTCAAGTGTAAGGGTGAACTCTATACTTTGTAAGTTGCCTGAAGGGACTGTATGCAGTTAATCAATCTCATAGACTGTGAATGTGTTGATGTGTGTGGTGTTTCATTGTGGCTCAAATCATAGTACATGTTGCTAGTGCCGGGGCTACCTGATGTGAGTAGGCTTGCTTAGTCATTGTAGGCCATGATCAGAGTAGGGGGTTAGTCTTCAGATGAATACAAAAGTGTGTAGTCATGTCCCTGTACTTACTGGCATGTGTGCTTTACCCTTCTGATATGCTGACAGATTGACCATTGTTTGCTTGGTGTTTCTATCATGTGAGTGACACAACCATTTTGGCAAAAACTTTTGATTGTAATCGCTGATTTGTTTCTTGCATCCATTCAGGTAAACGCCCATCAGAATAAGAATATTTAGAGAGCCATCTCATGGAAGATGTGGAACCTTGGGGTCCACAGCTGGAGGAGCACCCATTGTTGAAAGAGGTAGGAGGAGCTGAGATGCTGGGCCCAGAAGATCACAGAGGTCCAGCTGTGGCTGTCCTCCCAATGTGGACATGGTGCACGTTGGACCATGACCCCCCTCTAAAGCCCTGCATCATGGTGGTGGCATACCCAGACCTTGATGGGCATTTGAAGGGAACACAGCAGCCACAAGGGGGTGAATACAGGACATATTCCTGCCTGTCACACAGCCAAGTTAATGTGTTATGTTCTGACATCTCCCCCTGATGATTAGGGATTAGCCATGTGTGGCACAGTAGATGAATAACTGTCTATGTAGACAGGTAATTTGGTGCATACTCATGTGCCTTGCCTATTGGCACAGGGACCTAGGACACAACTGTGTGCACTCCACAAACAATTTGTTCTTCAGGGACAGCACATGGCTGGGTACATTGATCAATCATGTAATGTTTGTTGTTGTTGTGGGTGTACATTCTACACTATAGACCACTACTCATCAGTGTTACATGTGAAAGAAAAAGAAGTGATGAATCACTGTCTTCTGCTCAAGTGAGTACATTGGAATCGGCCCACCAGAGGTGACTTGTCTTCAGTGTGTGATGAGTGCTGATGCCTCACTACTGTTTGTTATGTAAAGGAGGCCATCATACATGTGACAGAGCATACATTGTTCTTTGGGTTAGCTACAGATCAAAACATTCCTTTGAGTGAGGAATGTCCATTGACATAATTGATGTGCGATCACCGTTGCCAACATGACTTGTGCCTACATGTTAGCATGTGCCCTGTACTCTTTTGACAAAATGTGTGCACTGCTGTTTCATGTATGGTCTGCCTGTGTTCATGGGATACTTTCTGTATTCCCTCACATATATGTGCATGCCAACCTGTGTTTTGAATAGGACATTTGCAACTTGTGTGCATTTCATGTGGTTCCACATACAGGAGTGTGTCACCATTGATTGTTGGCTAGCACATACCCGCACTCGTCATAGCATGTCATTTGGCATGTACAACTGCAGTAGGAATGAGGAAACATGACAGGTAGGACTAGAGTTTATACCCACAATGTTAATTTCCATGCCATTGATATAGCCTCAGGTGGAAAGGTACACTGCTCATATATAATGGTGTAGGTTTGTTACCTGTTGGCATACATCATGGAGTGACTTTCAGTTATGTTGGAATCATATGTGTTTGGGTGCAACCATTCATCCACCGACGCCTGGGTTTGCAGGACCGAAAATGGAAAAAGTTATGTAGCTCCCCATTAGCAAAACATGTTGAGGGCCTTCTACAAGTACTTGCAAATCTCTGAGACTCTCCAACATACAGAGGATTAATGGTACCTACTAAGGCAATCAGAGTATGTCAATGTAAGGGGTGCTAGACATCAGTGGTTATTTCCCTGAGGCTTACAGATTCATTGTTTTCTGGAGTTTAAAGACATATCTTTAAATGTAGTCTCCAGTGTACATTTCCATGCCAAAGGTGTAGTGAATCTAACCAATGTTAGATTTACCTCCATGACTCCATTAGGACACATTTCACATGGTGAAGGGTGCATTGTTGATATGTTTCAAGTGTGACATAAGTATTTCCATGACACCTTCTCCGGGTTACTGTGCTGTTGTAAGCAACATAGTAGGTTTTAGGAACATCATTTCTTATTGTTGTGTTATTGTGTATGTGACAAATAGATTCCTGCATTACCTTGTATGGGATCTGTGGGAATGAAGTTGGCATTGGCCTACTAATGTTTGACAACAGGTAACTGAGGTATGCTCCATGAGGCATAGCATTGAAGGTCTCCTACTTGTTCAATCATTACTGTGATTGCACAACTTCAGCATGCAATTGTAGTAGTTCCTGATTCCGCATGTGGGCAACTGTTGACAGTTCAGATGGCATGCATGCATATGGTATGGTACATGTTGGAGGCACTTGATGTAGTTTGTTGCTGGGGCCTACTTGATGTGATGCTAATCAGAGCTTAAGTTCAAGTGTCATCAGGAACATGTGGTGACCCTTTTTCTCTTTGCACTTTCAACATCAGCTCAGGCAAGCGAAAGAGACAGGGCACAACCAAGTGGGGAAGCATCTGGCCATGATACCTCCAGTCATGAAACCACTGACACGGAGGGACCCAGTGACACAGTGGGTGTGTGGAATGCCTCTGAGGAGACCAGATCTACATCCTCATCATTGGATTTTACCTTCAGTAGTCATTCCCCAGTGGTGACACATCAGAACCTACTACTGTACCATCCTTGTCCGTCACCCCCAGTTCTGTTGCCATCCTCCCTGTTGCTCCCCACCCAGTTGGCCATGCCCGCTCACACAAGAGGGTGGGTGTCTCCTTTGCTGCAGGTACCTCCAACCCAGCCTCTGTTACCTCTTCTGCCCTGAGTGAGGAGGCTATTGAAGTCCTTAGGATTTGACTGTGCATGTGTCCATTTTGCTGTGTGTATCTTGCAGTTACTTCATCAAGATGTATGGTCCATGCTGTTGCAGTTGTATGTGTTTTCTCGACTTTCACTTCAACATTCTGCAGATGGGCATGTCACTTGGCTCTACTATTGTTCGTTCCAGAGATACCTGAAGGGCCAGTTCCTGTGAAAATGTTGTTTTAGGGACATGTGCAAAGTGATATGTGTCCCAGTGCAGCATACTTCCCTGAGTGCTCCTGATGCCCACATCTCTATTGTGCAGATATTGTTTGCATAGTGAGCTTTGTATACCCGTGTCTCACACTATTGTGCATTCCATAGTTCTTCCATTGTGTTGCAATGTAGATGATGTGCCGGCCCATTGCAGGGCTGTTTCATGTGAGGGGTGTTTGTGTTCTGTGACACATCTAGATATATGTGTGTCCAATCTGACTACATTCAATGGCATGTGTGCAATGCGAGGGCGTCAGTTGTATCGGTAGATGTGATGTTGCTGTGGTGCTGCACTTGTGTGACACAATGTTACATACACTTCGCTGACCATGTGCCTGAGATAGGCAGACATGTATTTTTATGTAGTGTTGCAGTGCAGTGTCAGTGACTTGCCCAAAGGGGTCATTTAATGGCTGTGGATGTGTCATTCTTTGTGAATGACTCCGACTATGGACACAATGACACGTATACTTGCTGCCTGCAGTGTGAGCCCCATATCATGTGGACGACTGCACAACAGTCTGTTGTTGAGCGTAATAACACAGATAGGTGTGTCTACTTACTATTGGTTGCGTCCAAGGTGGAGTGGATTTTGGGGACCTTCGATGAGTAGCATCAGTGGCACGATGTGTGTGATGGGCTCCATGGTGGCACAGGATGTGTGTTGCTGTCTGCAGGTGAGTTGCTTCCTTTCTGCTCTCTGTGTACGCCTGCTGATACGTGGTGGTTGGACCACCACGGTCACATTGGCGGTGTGCAACGTCATAATAAGTCTGGCAAAACCCCCAGCTCTGCCAGCCTGTTTGTCCAGCTGGTCTGTGCTGCCTGGCAGTGCCAGCGGGACTGCGGCGCTCTTTCCTCTAGAGGCCTGCCAGCATCATAATACAGTGGCCTGACCACCAAGCCGATGGCGGTCAGACTGCCGCTGCTATTGTGGTACAAGCACCGCCAAACTCATAATCAGGCCCATAATCTCATACAGTCATATGAGGTCAATGTTTTTGAACATTGATCCATATGATGTCATGTGACTCGTACTTAGTTCAAGTGGGCAAAACCTATTATACAGACAATCTATGAGCACTAAGTTAATGGCTGGCCAACTCACCTACACCGACATCACAGCAAAATACACGAGTGATAAGCCATATATATATAATTTGCAAACTATTCATCATTCAAGCCCTAGTGGGCAATTAATAAAATTGAAACCAATGTCAACTAATATACAATAGGGAACACAAATATATAGGGGGTCATTCTGACCCCGGCGGGTGGCGGTTGCCGCCCGCCTGGAGGGAACCGCCATTTGGCCGCCCCGCGGTCAAAAGACCGCTGGGTCCATTCCAACTTTCCCGCTGGCCCGGCTGGCGCTACCTAAGGTAGTGCCAGCCGGCCCAGCGGGAAAGGGGCCTGCAACACTGAAGCCGGCTCCGAATGGAGCCGGCGGTGCTGCAGGTGTGCGACGGGTGCAGTTGCACCCGTCGCGCTTTTCACTTTCTGCTAGGCAGACACTGAAAAGCATGCTGGGGCCCTGTTAGGGGGCCCCTGCACTGCCCATGCCATTGGCCACTGGCATTGCACTGGGCATTGGCATGGGCAGTGCAGGGGCCCCCAGGGGCCCCAGGACACCCGTTCCCGCCATCCTGTTCCTGGCGGTAAAAACCGCCAGAAACAGGGTGGCGGGAAAGGGGTCAGAATCCCCATGGCGGCGCTGCTTGCAGCGCCGCCATGGCGGATTTGGGCAACCGGGGGAAATCCGGCGGAAAACCGCCGGACCCGGTTTTCTGACTGCAGCTTTACCGCCACGGTCAGAATGGCCCATGAAGCACCGCCAGCCTGTTGGCGGTGCTTCCGTCACCCGCGGCCCTGGCGGTCTATGACCGCCAGGGTCGGAATGAGGGCCATAATGTTATAATGTAATGTGCTTAGTTGAGAATGCTCATATCATGTGAAGTTAAGACACCCAGGTGCACTGAAATAAATACCAAATTGTTCAAATCAAGGGTAAAGATTCTCAACACTCAAGAAATTGCAGAAAAGAAGCTGTACAGAACCATAATAAACAAGATGTTCTGCCATTTCCTCATTGGAATTTTATCCCCATGAGATCAGAGAATCAAAATCAAGTAGAACTTTGGACTCTAACCTGCACAGTTGGCCCTCTTTATTATAGCTTCAAATGCTGTATTCAATTCTGTCTTATACTAGGAACTGAAGTAAGTCACTATTCTGAAAAGTGTCTGACAACCGGATATTCCATATCATTGCAACAAATTGTCCATACATGTTCCAGAGACAGTACTTTGGTTCCAACTTTAATAAATCCTGACTGCAAAGTAAAAGAAATCAACATCTTATTATTGGATAGCACTGTATCTTCATGACAGACTATGGCATTGGAAAAGCATACACTTCCTAAATAAACAAGCATTGACAAAGTCACTAAGTCTAGCCTTAGCAAGCTGGTTCAATGTGTTTTAAAAATCATTATTGCAAGTATATATCACAAACATGCAAGAACAAAAAACAAATATTCTGGCAGCAAGACATGACTACTATTACAATCTAAATTCAAAATTTAAAAAGCATTCCCTTATATGGTAATTTTACTACTAATATTTTTTTTAATTATGAGCCGTTCAGTGGTGCCATGCATCCTACTACTATTTTTTTCATGAGGAAGAAAACAATAAACCATCACCTAATCACTCACTTAGGCTAGGAGTCTGCTACAATGTTACAGTGTCACTTAGAGACTTTGGTGGTCATTATGAACATGGCGGAAACGCCGCCCCTCCGGCGGTGGCGGTAAACTACTGCCAACAAGCTGGCGGTCCGGACCGGCAAATAATGAAGCACATGAGAAGCAAGTAGCGGCCCATCCACACACCGCCATCATTGGAGTGTCGACGAGGACAGAGGAGGCTGCCCACAGACCAGTGGAAAGGATCCACCCGCTCACCAAATAATGAAGCACAAGACCAATGTCAGTTCAGGGAAACAAACTAAATAAAAGGAAACACTCACCTGAGGTATACAGAACACGCTGACGCAGACATGGAGAGAGAGTTGGAAATAATGCCAGTGCTGCTTCTTGCCATATACCTCCACGAACGTGACCGCCTACGAAGACAACAACAGTAAACACCGTAACCTAGTACTCATGAGAAGGGCACAGTTACAGAAGCAATGCACTCCCAACCTCTCACACCATCATACACCATAAACACCAGAATAGGATGTACTTTCCCAATACAAGGCAACAAAGACCTGCACCAAAGTACACACATGTGCACACCACACCCTACAATGAAATGGTGAAGCATGTCACCATATTGTGCCAACAGCACCACTGGGCACTCAAAGTTTTATAAACTAGAAAAATGTAATGTCCAAATAAGGCCATTGGCCAGTCCATACAGAATACCCTGAAGCTGGACTTGACTCCCACATGTGCACAGGGTACACTGTAAAGGGACATCAATGGGGCAGCCAGGCACCTCAGGGAACAGGGGGAGGGGATTGCGGGGTGGGGACTTACGTCTGGAAGGGGGGGGGCTTGGGCTTAGGTTTGGGAGGTGGACGGGGTTTGGGCTTGCCCTTGGAAGGTGGGGAGTGTGCTTGGACCTGGGGGTGGCAGAGGGACAGTGCTTCTTCCTCCCTGGGAAGGGGCACAGGAATGGGGAGGGCAGACTGGGGTGGGCCTGGATGTGGAAGGAGTGGACTGGTCAAGGAGATGGGCACGTTTAGGATTGAGACTGGGTGGTCCAGTGGGTTCAAACAGGTCAACACGGAAGAGGAAAAGCTTCTTAGGGGCAGTTGGGGCGGATTTGGAGGAAGGTCTGGGAGTGGAGGTCAAGGGAGTGCTTGTACCAGGTGTAGGTGTGCCGGACGTGGATGCAGGTGCCTGTAAAGTGTGGTGATGTGTGGTAGATGTGTGTTGTGTGGGTAGCTGTGAAGGTTTGAGTGTTTTGGGAGGGGGGTGGACACAGTGGGACAAGACAGGCTGCCAGCGTATATGGATGTTGTCTGGGTGTCTGCAGGTCTGGTGAGTGTGCTGCATGTGTCTGTCAATGTAGTTGTGGTGATTGCAGGTGTGCTGTACAGGGTGGATGACTGGATGTCACATGTTGTGATGACTGCAAGAATGGGGGCAGCAGCAGTGACTGAGGGTGCAGTGCTTGTGGGTGTGCATGTTGAGGTAACAGACAGGGATGCGGTAGAGGTGGACACAGTGGGGGAGGTGGATATTGTTGTGTGTGCCTTTGTATGTTGGGTGTGAGTATGCCTGTGGTGGGAAGTGTGGTGCTTGTTGTGTTTGTATGTGTGCTCCTTGTGTGTTGAGGTGTGTGCATGGCAGTCTGGATGTGTGCTTGTGATGGGTGAAGGGAGTGAGGTGCTGGAAGGGGTAGAGGTGGTGGGAGGGGGAAGAAAATACCAGGGACACTGGTTGCTGTCAAAGAGAAGGCCAGAGCCTGAAAAGATCTCTGTAGGTCAGACAGGGCACCGTGAATGCCTTCCAGGTATGCATTGCATTGCTGCATCTGGGATGCTAGCCCCTGGATGGCATTCACGATGGTTGTCTGCCCTACAGAGATGGTCCTCAATTACATCCTCTGTGAGGGCAGCAGGGCTGACTGGGGCAGGGGACGAGGTTCCTGGGGTGAAGGAGACGCCCACCCTCCTGGGGGAGCGGGCACGGGTAACTGGGTGGGTAGCAACTGGAAGGTCGGAGATGGCCTGAGGGGTGGCAGAAGATGACATAGAATGGGTAGGCACAGTAGGGTCCACCACCACCAGGGAGCTTCCATCGGAGGAGGTATCAGAGTCACTACCACCAGTAGTAGTTGCCTCCCCCGTGGTACTCCCCTTGCCCTCCAACCCACTGGTCCCCTTGGTCTCCGCTGACTCTGTCTCCTTGGAACCATGGGGCACTGCATCCCCACTTGCTGGTGCCACTGCTCCCTAGCCAGATGATGCCGGTGTACACAAAGTACACAAGAGAACAGGGGTGGAGGGACAAAACATGAAAGAAATCTGTAAATACCTGAATGAATGTATATCCCTGGCTCACACACACTCCCATACAGGTCACACACCTACATGCAGCATCTACAACAATAGCCATGACTGTGCCCCTGACTAGTGGCCACTACCCCAGAATACACACCATTACCCACAGGAAACACGGACCTGAGAAACTGTGTGGAGTACACACATGGGAGACCATGCCCAGCCAATGCACCCACTAGTCAATGAGCCTACAAAGCATCCAAGATAACAGAAAGGAGAACCCCCATAGGCCTGTTAGGACCGCCCACACCTGCCCCACACAATCCCTGCGTCTATGAGGGGGCAGGACTGCAGGAACACACCTGTCCGAGTGCCTGGCACTAGACAGCATACATACCACAGCACCGAAACCCATCCATCAAAGTAGTATTACAACAGTGTTGGTACTCACCCCTTGTGGCTGCTGTGCTGCCTTCAAGCGCTCATCCAAATCCAGATAGGCCATCCCCAGAATGCAGGCCATTAGGGAGGGAGTCAGGGTCCAACGGCACCCCTTCCTCGTTGGGAGGCCTTCCCCAGCTGGGCCTCGCTGGTCTTCCTGGTCCAGCGCCTCAGGTCCTCCCACTGCTTCCTGCAGTGGGTTCTCCGCCGGTTGTAGACCCCCAGGGTCCGCACTTCCTTGGCGATGGCTTGCCACAGTCCTCTCTTCTGATGGGTGCTGACCTGCATGGGACACACAGAGCAGGAAAACAGACGTCAGTATGTGTGCTCCTAATGCAGATGACACGTCATCCCCTATGGAATGGACATTTTAAAAAGTCATGTAACCAACTCACAAACAGTACATGCCACACAATCTACGGATGTGCAGCTACAAATCGAACACACATGCATACAGGCATCCGCCACTACACACACATCCAAGGAAGACAGGCGACACTCACCTGCTCCTCTGGTCACCCAAACAACGTGGCATACAGGGGTAGGACCCCGTCCACCAGCTTCTCGAGCTGCTCTGTAGTGAAGGCCAGGGCCCGTTCCTCTGTGACTCTCACCATTTCAGGGGAGTACTGCCCTGCACGGGAGTCAAGTGTCAAGGGTATCACGACATGGCGTCCGTTCCGCGGAGGTGTGCACCATTACTGCCGGCAGCGATCATGATAGGCCCAGGATCCCCATTGACAACCATGTAATCCAATGATTGGGTGCACGGCGGTGAACATCGCCTTCCGCCATGACGACGTCCGCAAGTGGACTGATGTCACTTCCACTCCCTCAAACCTGGATGGCAGGAGGCTGCCATCTTGCTATCACCACCTAAACATATCCTGGCCAGGGGCCCCATTCAGGGTCTTCAAGTCTCCGACCTTAGTCGCTTGCTTCCAGGAGTGTCTGATCCTCACATGCAGCCATCTTAGGAAATGTGTCCACACTGGGATGCCATTACAACAGAGTTGACTCTGCACATATGTGCACATATGTGCCTGACTTTGTACATAATATATAGCGTCTGTGTGTGTAAACTACGTTTTGCACATCCATTAATACAGTAACAACATGTGTTGCATGTGTATGTGTTCTTTGCTCCCCCATAAGTACAGACCCATGTGGCAAAGGAGGGCCCCATCTGTGCACAGACCTCTTGTTGATTTGGATACCATGGAGGAAAGTCACATCATTGTCACCTACAGACTCAATCGTTCAACAATCCATGGCCTATGTGCTTTACTGGATCCTGTACTGAGACTGGCTAATCAGAATCAGCATGCCATCCCTACTGAAGTTCAGGTGCTATCTGTGCTCCATTTTGTGGCTACGGGCTAATTTCAGGTGACAGTGGGCATGGGTGCAGGGTTCTTACAGCCATTGTTCAGCCTCATCCTGTCCAAATTCCTGGATGCATGCGTCCAACACCTGCAGACATGTGTTCAGTTCCCCCAAAGGGCTGAACTTCCTGCCATCAAATCTGGATTTCATGCCTTTGCTAACATACCCCATGTGATAGGTGCCATTGATGGAACCCACTTTGCTCTCATAACCCCAAAAGTGAATGAACAGGTGTAAAGGAATCAAAATAACTTCCACTCCATGAACATACAATTTGTGTGTACTGCTGACCAGTACATATCACATGTCAATGCCAGGTACCCAGGATCAGTCCTTTGTCCTGAGAAACAGCAGTGTCCCACACTTGATGGGACAACTACAAGGAGACAGAGGTGGTCATTCTGACCTCGGCGGTAAAAGGCGCCTACCGCCTGTCAGAAATCCTCCATAATTCCGCCACGGTCGCGGTAATCCGCCACGGTCATTCTGACCCGCAGCTGCCAAACCTCCGAAAATCCGACAGCCACAACAGACCGCCAGACCAGCGGTCGGCGGAAAAGTGGAGGTGACCAAACCTCCACCGTCACGCCAACAGAAATACGCCCATGCCATTACGACCCACGAATCCACGCGGCGGTCTTTCAAACGCGGTTTTCCATTGGCGGTACACACCGCCGCGGTCAGAATACACACAAACGAACAAAACTCAGCCACATTGGATGATTTGAATTCCACACACCTGATACACATACACACACCACTCCCACACACACAATACAATATAAAACACACACCCACATCACCCACAAACCCCTTCGACCAAAATCCAAAAAGAAGCACTGAGAGACACAGCAGCGATCACAGAACACCATCACACAGAGGCACACTACACCATCACCCACACAAAATCCACACACAAAACAACACACACCACCACACTCAACACACTTAACTACACATACTCCACCCCACACATCATACACACCACTCCATGGCACCCCAAAGACACCCCCGCTTCTCAGACGAAGGACTCAGGGTCATGGTGGAGGAAATCGTTCGGGTAGAGCCCCAGCTCTTCGGCACACAGGTCCAATACACCAGCATTGCCCGGAGGACGGAGCTATGGCAGAGGATTGTCGACAGGGTCAACGCTGTGGGACAGCACCCCAGAAATCGGGAAGACATCAGGAAGCGATGGAACGACCTACGGGGGAAGGTGCGTTCCATGGTATCCAGGCACAACATCGCCGTGCAGAAGACTGGCGGAGGACCCCCACCTCAACCCCCACAATTTACAACATGGGCGGAGGAAGTCTTGAACATCCTGCATCCTGACGGCCTCGCAGGAGTCGGCGGAGGAATGGATTCTGGTAATTTGAAGCTTCAATACTGCTTCCCCCCCACCTGCATGCCAAATCATACCCCAACCCTCACCCCCATCCTCGAACACCACCCTCACCCCCACCCCCATCCTCACCCCCACCCTCACCCCCACCACCATCCTCACCCCCACCCCCAGCACACCTATTCCCTGCCAATGTCTCACCATCACAACCCACACATCCCAAAACCTAGGCCTGCATGCGTCCACTAAGCATGGACACCCATCACCAAAGCATGCCCAATGCATATACACATCCCCCCCACAAGCCACCCTCACCAAAGCCCCCACACACGAATGCCAGCACTTGGGGACACGGGAACCCACAGATACACCCATATGGCACACATTGAAACTATAACCATACCTCTATACCCCTGCAGGACCGACCGCCAACACACCGCCACGGAGGGCCCAGAATTCTCCACACCCCCCACCCAAGAGGCCGTCAGCGATGACAGCAGCTCTGTCGACCTGGACACTGATGACCAGCCCGGACCATCGGGGACCTCTGGACAGTCGGTTCCCCTCACACAGGCACAGGCCACTACAGACCCAAACCCCTCTGGGAACACCAGCACAGCTCCCACCCAGCGGGCCCATGCCTCTGTCTCCAGGGCGCGTCAATCTGCGGTGTGTCTACCACTACAGGGCACCCAGGATAACCCACCACCCCAACAACAACAGGGACCTGGGGGCAGTGGTAGTGGGCACACCGGCCAGGGGGCAGAGGCCCAGGGAAACAGGGCAACTCGGAGGGCAGCTGTGCGACAGGGGGGGGACGGGCCCAGGGAACCCACTCTCCACGAGGCCCTCACCACCATCATGGGAGCATACAACCGCTCCCAGGAGACGATGGCGACGGTACTGGCCAGGTTCCAGGAGATCCAGGTACTGCAGGAGGAACACTATCGGGGGTACAGGGAGGACATCAGAGCCCTCACCTCCACCCTGGTTACCATAGTAGGGCTGCTGCAGGAACTCATCAACACCAGGACGGACACTCAACAACAACAAAGGGCCCCTGCCACTAGCCTGGATCAAGAACAGCCAACCACCTCCGCCGGCGCTAGTGGACAGGAGGCCCCCGCACAACAGCAGCCCACCAGACCCCCACCTCCTGCAGGAGAAGAACCACCCCGCAAGAGGGCCCTGAGATCTCGCAAGAAGACAGAGTAGGATGTCAAGACCCCCGCCAGCAAAGGATACCACCTGATGTCATCCCACTGTCCCACATTGTCACCCTGTCCATCCTTGAACTGCCCATGCTCCATCTCTCCACAGGCCTATGGACAATGCACCTGTGTGACTGTTACTCTGGACTCTGCCATGGACATTCCTTCACCATAGCCCACACCCACTTGAAACCACCCATCCCATTTTGAGCACTGAAATAAACACCTATTTTGCACAAAACTATCTGGAGTCTGGCTGTGATTTCAAAATATTGTAATTGACATGACAGTGCAAATATGTCCTTGTACATAGTGAAGTCAACAAACAGCTGCCCCAAAGCTGTAGTCCATGGGGAAACGAAGCACAGGACTCGTAGTGGGGACCCCAGATCTGAAATAGGGAGGGAAAAGCCACAACTCAGTCATCATACACTGGGGCAAATAGACAGGCAGCAGAGATGCAGGAGAGTATTTTACATTTACTAAATTATGTTTGAATTGTTACCTGTGTCCTATTGGAAGTACTGTGCAATGATTCTGTCCCTGTTGTCTGTTTCATCCCCGTCGTCTTCCTCCTCTTCACTCTCCACAGGTTCCACAGCTGCCACAACACCACCATCTGGACCATCCTCCTGCAGGAAAGGCACCTGGCGGCGCAAAGCCAGGTTGTGAAGCATGCAGCAGGCCACGATGATGTGACACACCTTCTTAGGTGAGTACATTAGGGATCCACCTGTCATATGCAGGCACCGAAACCTGGCCTTTAGGAGGCCGAAGATGCGTTCGATCACCCTCCTAGTACGCCCATGGGCCTCATTGTACCGTTCCTCTGCCCTGGTCCGGGGATTCCTTACTGGGGTCAGTAGCCACGACAGGTTGGGGTACCCAGAGTCCCCCAATAGCCATACACGGTGTCTCTCTAGCTGTTCCATCACGTAAGGGATGCTGCTATTCCTTAGGATGTAGGCGTCATGCACTGACCCAGGGAATTTGGCATTTACATGCGAGATGTACTGGTCAGCCAAACACACCACCTGGATGTTCATGGAATGGTAACTTTTTCTGTTCCTGTACACCTGCTCCCTGTCTCTTGGGGGAACCAAAGCCACATGGGTCCCATCAATGGCACCAATGACGTTGGGAATATGTCCAAGGGCATAGAAATCACCCTTCACTGTAGCCAATTCGCCCACCTCAGGGAAAAGGATGTAGCTCCTCATGTATTTCATCAGGGCAGACAACACTCTGGATAACACCTTCGAAAACATGGGCTGAGACATCCCAGAAGCAATTCCCACTGTTGTCTGAAATGACCCACTTGCCAAGAAATGGAGTACTGACAGGACCTGCACCAGAGGGGGAATCCCTGTGGGTTGGCGGATGGGGGACATCAGGTCGGGCTCCAGCTGGGCACACAGTTCATGTATAGTTGCACGGTCAAGCCGGTAGGTCAGGATAATGTGGCGTGCTTCCATTGTCGACAGGTCCACCAGCGGCCTGTACACGGGAGGATTCATCCGTCTCCTCGCCAAACCCAGCGGACGGTGCCTAGGAAGGACAACATGGAGCACACAGTCAAGCAACCCACAGGTACGTACTCACAGCTTGCACAGTAAACGATTCTCTATGCAGTGAATGGCGTGTCTGAGTGGCTATGCAAGGCCTAGGCCTGTGTGACGCAGTTGAAATTGAGCCATGTGGACCCTCGAAATGGCGGCTGCCTGACCTGTGAAGTGTGACAATGGGATGTGAGGTCAATGCGCTGGCGTGGCACACCGCGGCGGTCGGCGGTCGAAGACCGCGGCGCGAAGCCGCATTGGTTAACATTGAAGCCTATGGGTTTCAGGAGCCAATGGCGAAGGGCGCCGGCGGTGGCGGTACGCACCGCCGCGGTACGCACCGCCGCGGCCGTGACCGCCATTTTCTATCTACTTATTCACTCGCGACTTGAACTTTCACAGGAGAGGACCTATACTGCAAGTGTTGCTGTGACCTCGGTCTGGAAGGGACAATGGCTGCTGCGCCTGGGGAAAGGGCCCCTGCTTTCACTGGAGAAGAGTTGGAGAAACTTGTGGATGGGGTCCTCCCCCAGTATGCGCTACTCTACGGTCCTCCAGACCAACAAGTGAGTTTAATTCAATATGGATTTGGGGCCACTGGCTAGCTTGGGGGCCTGGCGGGGGGCCTGGCGGGGATGGGGGGCATGTTGGGCCTGGCGGGGGGCCTGGCGGGGATGGGGGGCATGTTGGGCCTGGCGGGGGGCCTGGCGGGGGGCCTGGCGGGGATGGGGGGCATGTTGGGCCTGGCAGGGGGCCTGGCGGGGATGGGGGGCATGTTGGGCCTGGCGGGGGGCCTGGCGGGGGGCCTGGTGGGGATGGGGGGCATGTTGGGCCTGGCAGGGGGCCTGGCGGGGATGGGGTGCATGTTGGGCCTGGCGGGGGGGCCTGGCGGGGGGCCTGGCGGGGATGGGGGGCATGTTGGGCCTGGCGGGGGGCCTGGCGGGAGGCCTGGCGGGGATGGGGGGCATGTTGGGCCTGGCGGGGGGCCTGGCGGGGATGGGGGGCATGTTGGGCCTGGCGGGGATGGGGGGCATGTTCGGCCTGGCAGGGGGCATGGCGGGGGGCCTGGCGGGGATGGGGGGCGTTGGGCCACTGGCAACGAAAATGCAGACAAACTTGAACGTGGTATTTCTCCCTCCCTGTACGTGTCACATAGGTCCGCGCCCATGAGAAGATCGGGATTTGGCGTGCCATCGCCAAGGAAGTCCGGACCCTGGGGGTCCACCATCGACGGGGCACCCACTGCCGCAAGAGGTGGGAGGACATCCGCAGCGGGACCAAGAAGACCGCCGAGTCTCTGCTGGGGATGGCCTCCCAACGTAGGCGAGGTGCCTGCCGTCAACTGACCCCCCTGATGTTCCGGATCCTGGCGGTGGCCTACCCTGATTTGGATGGGCGCGTGAGGGCAGCACAGCAGACACAAGGGGGTGAGTACAAGCATAATCTACTCTGTTGTCGCGCAGTTGAGGTGTCTCGGTGGGGGAGGAGGGCTGTGGGTCCCCCTAGGCCAGGGTGATATCTGTAGGCTGGGCACCCCCGTAAGCCCCTGTGTCCCCAGCCACCACCCTCAGTAGTGTGCCAGTACAGCCATCCCTGGGCAGTGTCATCCATGGGTGCAGTTGTCAACTCTAGGCGTGTAGGGCATGTTCCACGGAATGCGTAGCGGACCCCAAGTGCGCAACTTAGTGCAGGGGGCATCTGTGTCTGTCATGTCCGCTAACTGTACCGGTGATCCATGTACTCAAAATCTCTTTATTTCTCTCTCCCCCCCCTTTTTGTTTGTCTTTCTGTGCTTGTGTGCATCAGCATCATCAGGCGGAGGAGAAGTGGCATCGGGGCAGGAGGGAGCTGCATCTCACATGGCCCAGGAGGGCCATGCCACAGAGTCTGACTGGACCAGTGAGACGGAGGGCGAGGGGAGCTCCACAACGGGGACGACTGGACCCTGCAGCGACACGGACACGTCCTCGGAAGGGAGCTCCCTTGCGGGGGTGGCACCATCCGTGCCCCCCGCCATTACAGGTACAGCCGCCACCCAGCGCACCATCTCTGCCCTCCCAGCAGCCCCTCAGCGTTCGCCCCGTGCCCGCTCTGCCAGGAAGCCGGGCATCTCCTTTGCCCCAGGCACCTCAGACCCTGCCCCTGTTACCCCCGCTGCCCTCAGTGAGGAGGTCATTGACCTCCTCCGAACGCTCATTGTTGGGCAGACTACCCTTTTGAATGCCATCCAGGGGGTGGAGAGGGAGGTTCATCGCAGCAATGCGTACCTGGAGGGCATTCACTCGGGTCAGGCTGCCCATCAGCGATCGTTCCAGGCTCTGGCCTCAGCACTGACGGCAGCCATTGTCCCTGTCTCCTGCCTCCCTCTACTAACTCCCTCCTCCCAGTCTCCTGTTCCTCTGCCTGTCCCACCCACACCATCAGACCAGCCTGCACACACCTCAACACCCAAGAGCAGCTCATCCAAACATAAGCACCACAGATCACGCAGACATTCACACAAGCAACATTCCGATGCAGACATGCCAACAGTCACTACCACCTCTGTGACCCCCACCTCCTCGTCTCCCTCCTCCCTCCCTGTGACGTCTACACTCACACCTTCATTCACCTCACCATCAGCCAGTGTTTCCATCACCAGCACACCCTCCAGTACAGTCCGCACACGTGCAGTCACCACCCCCACTGCCATTTACACGTCCCCTGTGTCCTCTCCCACTGTGTCTGTCACCCCCTCTTCCACACCACACAAACGCAGCCACCCACCCACCCAACAGCCATCCACCTCACGACAGCCTCCCGCTCCTGCACCTGCACCCAAAGACAGCAAACTTGTCTCGCCTACAACCACATCCTCTCCCTCCACTCCCATACCCACTGTACCTACCACTATCCATTGTCCCAAGAAAATCTATCTCTCTACTGCTACCTTCTTTCCTGACCCTGAGCCCCCCCCCCTCCTTCTCGTCGGGGTAAGAAGAGCACCTCAGCCACCACCAGCCCTGCAGCCCCCTTGACAAGGGTGCAGGGGTATTGGAGCCCACCAGCCCGCAGGTCTGGATCTTTGCCCAGCAGCAAGGGGACAGCCAGCCCACCCCCTGGGAAGAGGAGCAGAAGGCGGAAGGGCCGCCGCAGGAGCCCGGGTTCTATATCCCCCCAGGACACTAGCCAGCCACCGTCAACAGCCACAGCTCCAAAGGGAGGAAAGGGCCACAGACTCCCGACTAAGGAGGGCAAGGGCAGCAAGGCGGAGAAGTCAGGCAGCAGGCCTGCTGCCCATGGAGGACCCGTCACAGCTGCCCAGGAGGAGCCCGCAACCCCCATAGCCGCTGCCCATGGAGGACCCGTCACAGCTGCCCAGGAGGAGCCCACCACCCCCATAGCCGCTGCCCAGGGAGGACCCAGCCCAGCTGGCCAGGAGGGCCCCACCACCCACAGCCCAGGTGGGCATTGAAGGAGCACCATCCCCGCTGCCCAGGAGGGCACCACCAGGCAATGAGCAGTTGGCCATAGAATGGCCGCCGTTTCCAGCACCGCTCCGCTGGGGACCGCCGTCTCAAGATCCGCTGAACTGGGCCCTTCAAGGCAAGAACCGCTGAACTGGGCCCCGCCGTCTCCAGCACCGCTCCGCTGGGGACCGCCGTCTCAAGAACCGCTGAACTGGGCCCTTCAAGGCAAGAACCGCTGAACTGGGCCCTTCAAGGCAAGAACCGCTGAACTGGGCCCTTCAAGGCAGGAACCGCTGTACTGGGCCCTTCAAGGCAAGAACCGCTGAACTGGGCCCTTCAAGGCAAGAACCGCTGAACTGGGCCCTTCAAGGCAGGAACCGCTGAACTGGGCCCTTCAAGGCAAGAACCGCTGAACTGGGCCCTTCAAGGCAAGAACCGCTGAACTGGGCCCTTCAAGGCAGGAACCGCTGAACTGGGCCCTTCAAGGCAGGAACCGCTGAACTGGGCCCTTCAATGCAAGAACCGCTGAACTGGGCCCTTCAAGGCAGGAACCGCTGAACTGGGCCCTTCAAGGCAAGAACCGCTGAACTGGGCCCTTCAAGGCAAGAACCGCTGAACTGGGCCCCGCCGTCTCCAGCACCGCTCCGCTGGGGACCGCCGTCTCAAGAACCGCTGAACTGGGCCCTTCAAGGCAAGAACCGCTGAACTGGGCCCTTCAAGGCAAGAACCGCTGAACTGGGCCCCGCCGTCTCCAGCACCGCTCCGCTGGGGACCGCCGTCTCAAGAACCGCTGAACTGGGCCCTTCCAGGCAAGAACCGCTGGCCCTTTGGCAGACGTGGCAGGGCAGGATCTGTCTCGGGCAGGGTTGCAGGATGTCCTCTGGCCAACATGCCTCCTCCAGTGGCAGTGGAGTCTGTTATGGACTGTATGGACTGTGGCTTTGCACTCCCCAGGATGGGCCAGTGGGCAGGCCACCCACTGTATGGACTGTATGGACTGTGGCTTTGCACTCACCAGGATGGCCCAGTGGGCAGGCCACCCACGGTATGGACTGTATGGACTGTGGCTTTGCACTCCCCAGGATGGCCCAGTGGGCAGGCCACCCACTGTATGGACTGTATGGACTGTGGCTTTGCTCTCCCCAGGATGGCCCAGTGGGCAGGCCACCCACTGTATGGACTGTATGGACTGTGGCTTTGCTCTCCCCAGGATGGCCCAGTGGGCAGGCCACCCACTGTATGGACTGTATGGACTGTGGCTTTGCTCTCCCCAGGATGGCCCAGTGGGCAGGCCACCCACTGTATGGACTGTATGGACTGTGGCTTTGCTCTCCCCAGGATGGCCCAGTGGGCAGGCCACCCACTGTATGGAATGTATGGACTGTGGCTTTGCTCTCCCCAGGATGGCCCAGTGGGCAGGCCACCCACTGTATGGACTGTATGGACTGTGGCTTTGCTCTCCCCAGGATGGCCCAGTGGGCAGGCCACCCACTGTATGGACTGTATGGACTGTGGCTTTGCACTCCCCAGGATGGCCCAGTGGGCAGGCCACCCACTGTATGGACTGTATGGACTGTGGCTTTGCTCTCCCCAGGATGGCCCAGTGGGCAGGCCACCCACTGTATGGACTGTATGGACTGTGGCTTTGCACTCCCCAGGATGGGCCAGTGGTCATGGAGTCCCCTCGTGGATCTGGTGTCGTGTACTCAAGTGGCTGAGGTGCCCCCCCTTCCCTTCCCCCTGAGGTGCCTGTCCTTTTTTCTTTCTGATGCCCCTGCAGTGTTCTCTCCGTGGAGTTCTTGTTGTGGGACTGGGCCTTGCCCCTTTGCTCAGGACCCCTGTGGTCCACGGACAGTGGTTGGACTACATATAGTAGATGTATATATTTTGTACATAGTTTATTTATTTATTTGGATTACTGCTGTCCATTTTTCAATATATCTGCCCGTTTAAGATCTCTTCTTTTGGTCTTTGCATTATTTCAGAGGGGGGGGTTTGTGGGTTGTGACAGTGATCTGTGGGAATGCATTGATGTGTGTGTTGTAGTGGGTGTGGGTGGGTGGGTGTGTGCCGGTAATCTTTTCCCTCCCCTGTGTCGTAGGTGCAGTACTCACCGATGTCTTCCGCGCCGCCGGGCGTGCTCCTGGTACAGGAGCAGGTATAGGAGTGCGGGGATGACCTGTAACTCGGGTTCCATACTGCCGGAATCTCGCGTGGAGTATGTGGAGGTGAGCGTTTTCCCGTTCGTAGTCTGTTTCCGCCGTGTTTTTATCTGCGGTGCTCCCGCCCCGGAAAAGGTGGCGGATTGGTGGGTCGTGATAGGGTGGGCGGTACATTGTCTGCCGACTGGCTGTTGGCGGTGACCGCCGCGCTGTTTGTTTGTTCCGCCATGGCGGTCGGAGTGTTAATGCGGCGGGCTGTGTTGGCGGTTCCCGCCAGGGTCAGAATTGCATATTTTGGACCGCCGGCCTGTTGGCGGGTTGGCCGCCGCTTTATCACCGACCGCCAGGGTCAGAATGAGGGCCAGAGTATGGGTCATAGGTGAGTGTGTATGACAATGGATCAGTACATAGCTGACAATCAGCCTGTATGCAAGTAATGGCAGTTTGTTAAAATTTTCTTTCGCCCACTTTTGCAGGTGATTCTGGCTACCCCAACTTGCAATGGCTCCTGACACCTGTGAGGAATCCCAGGACAGATGCATAGAGGAATTATAATGAGGCCCATGGACGTACTAGGAGGGTGATTGAGCACACAATAGGTCTTCTGGAGGCTAGATTTTGTTGCCTCCATCTCTCTGGGGATCCCTGTGGTGTGGCCCTGAAATGGTGTGTAGAATAGTGGTAGCCTGCTGCATGCTGCACAACTTGTGAGGAGAGCTATCCCCCTCCTAGAGGAGGAGGGTGCTGTCCAACCAGACCTGCAACCTCAGAGAGGGGATGAGAGTAATGGTGAGGAAGAAGAGGGGGAAGATATCAACTCCAGGAACCAGCTGATCCGCCTTTACTTCCAGTGACTATGAGGTACTGTTCACTGATGCTGTTGTCTTCACTGCATATTGTCAATCTAACTCATGTGATTGGTGATGTTGTGTCTGTAGTCATTGACACTGTTAACTGAAGACTGAAGTGCCTTGTGCCAGGGAACCCAATATTGTGTACATTGTAACTTAGTTCAGACACTACAGTGCGTGGGATCCCCTCCTGCAATAAAGGTATGATTATGAAATTGACTGGCTAATGCATACACACTCACAATTGTGAACTCATTATGACAGGGACATATGATTTGGTGCAGATGTGTTTTTATTAAGTGTCACAAATTTGTTAAATTGCTGAACAGTGATAAGAGCTCATGGTACTGTTGTTGGCAGTGGACATTGGTCCATTTGTCCCTTGGTAGACAGTGTGTTGGTAGTGGCAGGTCAACAAGGTAGCACAGTGGCACACATGGGAGACAGTTCAGGGTAGACTCACTTCTTAGCGGGGGCCTTGGTCTTGGCAGGTGTTCCAGTGCCATATCTGGGTCTGAGGCCACGTTTGAGTGACTAGAGCTGGGCTGCAAGGCTAGAGGTGCTGTTCTCCTGTGTGTCCTCTGGCAATGTCACCAGTCCAGTAGCTGCTGCAGATGTAGATAGCAGGGCAGTATCCTGGCTAGTGGTAAGGGTTGCAGGTGGGTGGAGGTCTCAGTTTGTCTAGGGTATTGGTGCTGCAGCACCGCTGCAATGGTGGCCATGGTGGCATTGGGTTGTTTCTATTGCTCTATAGCCTCTTGGTGGTGTGCTATCTGCATTGTTTGATTCTGCTCCAGGGTGGCCAGGATCTGGCCCATCCTGTCCTGTGTATGGTGGTATGCTCCTAGGACCTCTGAGATCACCTCCTGGACTGCAGCATCCATCCTTTGGCTTGCTCCCTGGGCCACTGATGCCCTCCCATTGGCCCCTGACCCCTTTGCCTGTGTCCAATGCACAGGTCTGCCAGTCCCACTTGAACTTTGGCCATCATCATCCTGCCTGTTGGTAGGTGGAGACTCTGGCCTCTGTACATCTAGTCCGCCAGTCTGTGACCGGGAGATACTGGTGTGGGGCCATTTGGCCTGAGTTGATGGTGGTGACTGGGTGGTAGGGCTGTCAGTGGTATCCTGGGTGGGGATGCTGGAGGGAGACAGTCCAGGACTGTGTCACAGGCCAGGGTATTCTTCACTTTCCATACATCCCTCTCCCGTCTCCTGAGTGGGACCTCTGTCTCAGTGTGGGGGTGGCATGGGTGGTGGTGCCTGTGAGGGGGAATGGACATGTATGTTACATGTACAAATTTGGATATGGATGCACAGCTATGCCCTATTTTGTGTTTGTATTCCCCTGTCGTGCCATGCAGGGTCCTTTCATGGAATTATGCTTTCATTTTGCGTGGGAGGGGTGGACGTGCATTTTGGGTGCTGTAGTGCCATTGTGAATCCTTGCAGGGGTAGGTGACTCTGCACAGGGGGAATGATGTGGGCCTGTTAGTGGGTTTGTGGGCATGCAGGGTGACTAGATGTGGGTGTTGTAGCCTGGGTGGGGACGTGGTCCTGGTGGTAGTGGGAGGGGTGGGGTGATACATGCGTTACCGGTTTGGAGGATGTGAAGAAACTGTAGTTGACTTACCTGAGTCCAGTCTTCCAGTGAGTCCATGAGGCCCTCCGGGTGCAGGATGGCCAGTACCTTCTCCTCCCAGTCGGTGTAGTCAGGGGGTGTGGGTCCTCCACCAGTCTTCTGTCCCACGATGTTGTGCCTGATGCTATTGACCTCACCTTCCTGCGCAGGTCGTTCCATCTCTTGTGGATGTTGTCCCTTGTGCATGGATGGTTTCCCACTGCGTTGACCTTGTTGACAATCGTCTGCCATAACTCCATCTTCCTGGCGATGCTTGTCTGCTGCACCTGTGCCCCGAGTAATTGTGGCTCGACCTTGAGTATTTCATTCACCATGGTCCTTAACTCCCTATCTGTGAAGTGGGGGTGCCATGGTGTGTGTTGTGGGTGTGGTGTTATGGGTGTATTGGTGAGGGTGCTGATGTGTGTGTGTGTGTGTGTGTGTGTGGCTTGTGATGGTGTTTGGGGAGTGTATTGGTATGGGTTTTGGTGGTGTATGTCTGTGTGTGACTTTTGCAATGTTCATTTGTGCAACTGGCGTTGCGAAGGATTGTTGGGGTGTGGATGTGAGTGTTTTATAGTGTTGTGGATGTGTGTAAGGTGTGTGGGTTTTAAATTTGCCAACGTGTACCTTTGTTGCTGTTGGGTCCCATTGCTGGCTGTGGCGGTCCGTACCACCAATGGTCGTTCGACATCCACTATCTGCCACGGTGATTTGTGCATCATTATTTGGTAGGCGGAGGATTTGTCTGCATGGTGGTGGCAGGGTGAGGTGTACAGCCTTTCTGCCATCATAGGCCCTGGCGGTGGCTGGAGGTTGCAGGATTTTTGGAGGTTTTTACTTTTTGGGATCATTATACGGCGGTGTGCTGTTCACCACCACTGGCGGTCTTCTGTTCACCATCACCATGGCGGTCGGCAGTGATTGCCGCCATATTCATAATGAGGGCCTTTATTACAGTACATTTAAAGAAAGGAAACAGAGCATGAATCATCATCAAATTGGGCACCTGAAGTGCTAGCAAATAAATAGATGGTATTTAAGTTAATATAAAAAATGTATGAAAGTAAAAAAAATAAAACTTTTATTAGGCTTTATCACTGATGAGAAATAAACTGTTTGTTGGAGGATGTGACAGTTTAACAGACCAATGATAAAGGCTGATGACCAAAACCCCCTCTATGCATGTATGCTATGAATGACTGTTTTGGAAAGAGTCTGACAAGACAGTCTCAAATGCTAGACCTTAAAATCCATAAAGCAGCAATTAAAATATAATTGTGTCTGCAGACGTTAATACATCATCTACAGTCGATGAAAATGACAAATTGATGCTGCATCACAAAAATAAATTGTAATGAGTAAGCATCTTCGACTTGCCAGAGCCTTGTTGGGTAGCCCATCGTAGCAATGGAAAGTCATGAAAAACATGTGAAAGACAGAAGCAGCAGACCCAAATCCCACTCTCTCTCTACTTCTTGTTATTGTACTTTTTGGAAGAATTGGTGACATTAGACCTTCATGAAAGCTAAAGTGTTCTACAGCCAGACCTAAAAAGAATTTTATTACATCAGAAATGGGGTATAACCATGGTCATTACTTGCACTTCATTAATATGGGCTTGTTGTATCCTCATGTTGGGGAAAACATGCACTAAATTAAAATCCAGTTTTCATGGTCTGATTTAACAGTGCATCTGTCACCAGGCAGGTATGTGATCATCACTAGAGAGGGACATTGGCTTGCCCACATGTTGAGAGACAGAGGTACACTTTTTGATTGAGCAGAAGTTTTATGCTTCCACAAAAAGTGCTCGCCCTCCACAGAGCTGGGATCAATTTATTTATTTATCCAGCTGCCGGAGTTTGAAGTTTCGGGGGCACACACATAACATTGCAATGATGTTAAAATGTCTTAGATAAGTAGATAATTGATAGTGTTTTCGCTGGGAGCAGCATAGATGGGAGACGGGCAGTCATTAACCTACACAGATGTTTAGGTCTGACTTGACAGAACAACTGTCACCTGACCTTTTAATCTACACCAATATTATTCATCAATACTTTGCTTCCATACAAATACATATCCATTCCCATACTATTTACTAGTAATGCTTCATATTACTATACAACATTTTTCTAAAGCCAGACCTATTGCCATTGCCCATGCTTGTTTTTTAAATGCTACTGTCCAAGCTTATATGTATAATTTTAGGTGACAAATTATTTACGAGCACTAATTATTTCTATAATGAATAACTAATATAGTTGATACCGGTGAATTGTTAATGCTGCTGTTAAAGCTATTTTATTTAGCCGTTTAGAAGTGTGTTTAATAATGTAATTTAGGCATGCCACATTTTTGGAGGGACACCATTTTATTTAAAATTTATATTGTTTTGATGTTCTGCATGTGTTCTCTCCCCACAGGCTTTGTTTGTGACACAATTGGTTATTTTCCTCAGAGAGCATGTATTGTGAATTAAGCTTTATTTGTGTACCTAATGTAACATTCTGAAGGACACTTCTGCTTGAACTTAGGATTGTACTGTATTGTATTGTAATCATATTTATATAGCGCTTACTACCCCTGACGAGGCGTCAAAGCGCTTTTTGATGAGTAGCACGCTACTCCGGAACCCAACAAGAATTAGTGATGGATTAGTATTGTTAAATAATGAGTAAAGTTTTAGTATTATTATGAGTTAATTTGAGCCACGGATATGAGAGTTTGTTAGTTAGATTGACTGGAGTAATGGAGGGGTGGAGGACGAAAGAAATCCAGAAGTGTTAATTGGGAGTATATCCTTCATTTACTCAACCCAAAGGCTTGGGATGAGTAAAGGGGGGCGGAGGGGGAAGAGTATGTGGAAGGGTTAGGGAGAGCATAGTAGCAGGGTGAGATGAATGCAGGAGAATTTAGTAGGGTTGTGTGGGAGGTCACAGAGGTAGAGTGAGGTTTGTTGAGTTAGATGTGGAAGTGGAGGGAAGAGCTTAGGCAGAGATATTTAGGAGATGAAAGTGGTAGAAGGGATTTGGGATGAGTCAGAGTGAGAATGGAGGGTAGTTTGATAGAGACATGACATAAGAGTGATGAGTAGATAAGTGTGATAAGATGAGAGCAGGAATTCATAGATATTTAGTATAACAACCCACCCAGGAGCCATGCAATGATCCACGAACATGCCAAGCACAGAAACAATATATACACATACATACACATATATAAATATATACACACACACATGAATACACACACATATGCACATACAATACATAATTAGAACCATGGGTAAAAAATAGTTAGTCAGACAGGTTTAAAGAGTGTGTGTGTATTTTATTGTTATGACATAATAGCAATACATATTTTCCAAAGAAACTATAAATAAATAGAAATATACATATAATCTGAAAAAAATATTTATCCACATAGGCATATGCAGTTCATAGTTGTTTGAAAAAGGTGGTTATGAAGGAAAGAGCCAACTCTTGAGTAGTGTTCTGAAGACAAGAAAGTTATCTGTGGCTCTTATAGTTGGGGGTAATGAATTCCATAGTTTGGCTGCTTGGACGGAGAAGGATGTACCACCTATAGTCTTTTTCTTGTATGGTGGTGTTCTAAGGCGAGGTGCCAATCTTGAGCGGAGGGTTCTTTGTTGGATGTATTTGGTAATTTTCTTTCTGATAAAAAGCGGTCCTGTTCCATGTATAGCTTTGTGGGTGATACAAAGCAGCTTGAAAGTGCATCTTCTAGCAACGGGAAACCAGTGTAGTGCTCTCAAGGCAGGGGAGATGTGAGCTTGCGGCTTTATATGTAGTAGTAGCCTGGCTGCGGAATTCTGGATACATTGTAGTTTTTTCATAACAGATAGAGATGATCCATGGTAGAGGCTATTGGCATAATCCAGTTTGGATAGTACAAGCAAGATAGTAGCTTGCACCTTGTGTGGAAATCCGAGGTGGGGAAGATGCGTTGTAAAGTCTTTAAGGTGATGAAGCTTGTGCGTGCTAATTTGTCTACTTGGGCATTCATAGTTAACTTGGAATCCATGGTGATTCCTAGGTTTTTAACTTCCTTGGATAATTGAGGAGGTGGTCCGACATCGTCAGGCCAGACACACAGAGGGTCATAATTTTTCCAGTCACCACATATGAGTATTTCTGTTTTGGAGGTATTTAGTTTGAGATGGCTCCAGGTCATCCACTGATCAACGGCTCTGAGGCAACTGAAGATTTGTGAGTTTTCAATGTTTTTGGGGCCTTCTAATTTAAGTAGTATTTGTGTGTCATCTGCATAGTTGTAGCATGTGAGATGGAAATCATTGATCAGTTCTGGTAAAGATATAATGTAGATGTTGAAAAGCAAAGTTGAGATGATTGAACCTTGGGGGACCCCTGCTTTTGTGAGGTAGGGTTCGGACAAAAAGGGGGGGCGAGTGGATGATATTCGTTCTTTTTTGAAGATAGGAAATAATCCAGTCGAGAGCAATCCCTTGTATGCTGGCTCCGTGGAGTCTTTGAGTTAGGGTGTCATGGTCAACCGTATCAAAGGCAGCTGAGAGGTCCAAGAGAAGTAGTGCAGCAACTCCATTTTGGTCGACTGTGTTTTTAAGATCGTCCCAGATTGCCATGAGTGCCGATTCAGTGCTTCTTCCTGGGCGGAATCCAGTTTGGAAGTCTGAAAGTATAGAATTGTCTTCAATGAAAAGTGACATCTGGGCGAATGCTGCTCTTTCTATCAATTTGCCCAGGAAAGGTCCATTTGTGATTGGTCTGTAGTTGTTGGGGTCTTTCGGGTCTAGGTTTGTTTTCTTTAATAAAGGTCGTATGTATGCCTTTTTCAGGTCTGCAGGAAAAGTTCTTGAAGTTAAAGAGTTGTTGATGATTCTTCTTACAGGTGTGGCAGCAGAAGTAGATAGCAGGATGTTCTTGAAGATTTGTGGTGGGCAAGGGTCAGAAGGGCCACCAGAAGGTCTGCTTGCTTTGACCAAACCCATAAATTCATCCTGGGATATTTGTTTGAAGGACTGTAGAGGTTGGGATGGTTTATTCTTAAAGGGTATTTTAGGAAAGGGGTTGGTGCTGAAGGTTTTCTTCTGTTTTAAGTAGGAGTCCAATGTGTCTGCCTTGGTTGTGTAGTGAGTTGCCAATTTGTTTGTGAAATCTTGAGTAGTGGGATGACTTCCTTCCATGCATGTAGGTTTTCGAAATTCATTGAGAATTTTATAAAATTCCTTGGTTGTAGATTGAGCATTTTGAATTGTGTCTGAGTAGTATCTTTTTTTAGCTTTTTTGATTGATGATTTGTATATCCGGTTAAGTTTGTGTAGCTGCAGTTTGTCTTGACTGTTGTTTGTTTTGAGCCAGGTCCGCTGCAACTTTCTGATTTGTTGCTTTATCTTTTTAAGTTCTGTGTTTCTCCAAGGTGTTGGTTTTCTTTTGTTGCGTTTAGTTTTTCTGAGTGGTATTAGGACATCAAAAGCTTCCTGTAGCCACTCATAAAGTTTTGGAACAGAATCAATTGTATCTAGTTCTGTGTTTGCTGTTAGTTGTGTTTCTAAGTGATCCAAATTGAGTTTGCTCCATGGTCGATAGGTGTATGTATGTAAGTAGTTGTGGGGTGTGTTGATTTGTGAAGTTGTTTGTCGGAAAGTTATCATATGGTGGTCTGACCAGGTGGTTGGTGTGATGCTATAAATAGTAACGAGTTCAGGCTTAGCAAAAATGACATCTAGGATGTGACCAGCGATGTGTGTGGGATTGTGTACAATCTGATGTAGGTTCAATGCGAGTAGGCCAGTGGTGATAGCTTTTGGATGGGGCATATTGGGTTTGTCAAACCAAATGTTTAGATCCCCAAGAATACATAGATTGGAGTATAGTGTAATAAGGTTTGAGACTGTGTCAAGTAAAGCATCTGGGAAAGTGGAGTTGTTAGGTGGAGGTCTGAAAAGGAGGAGAAAGTTACAGGAGGAAGTTGGAGTAGGGTGGCATCTGGTAAGGAGGGCTTCACAACCTTGTATGGAGATGTTGTCTGTTTTACTGAGGTTCATTGCCTGTTTGAATATAATAGCTAGTCCACCTCCTCTCTTGCCTATACGGTTTTGTGTGATGGTTTGATAGCCTGGAGGAACGGCTTCGTGCAACACTGGTGCCATGTCATCTCCCAACCAGGATTCAGTAATGAATAGTAAGTCAGGTTGTGTGTCTGTGAGCAGGTCGTAGATGTGGTGCTTGTTTTTTAAGAGTGATCGAGCATTTATGAGCTGGCAGTTTAGAAAAGGTGTGTTAGTGGTAGTGTTGTTTTGTTTAGTAGAAGGGTAAGTAGTGTAATGTGAGCTTGAAGCAGGAGTGTTGCTAGTTGTGATAACTGTTTGAGGCTCACAATAGTCATGCTTTTCAATATAGTGTTCCTCGTCCAGCAGGTTAAGGAGGCATTTTGTTGGGTCTGTGTGTGTGGGTGGTGGACTTGGTGGCTGAGAGAGCCACGAGGAGTGTAGTGTTTTTTGTAGGGTAGTTTTATTATGTAATAGACAAGGGGATGCGAGGCTGCTATGAGTGGCATGTTTATTATTTTGTTTGTGTCTGTTTAGTGTGGATGGAGTATGGGTTAGGGGTGGTGGAGGAGCATGTGGATCATGATATAAGGCTCTAAATTGTGCAATGGAGGAAAGGCGAGTGAATGAAAGTTGCTGGGTTGGGGTGTTTGTGGTAGGTGTTTGTGAAGAGTGGGGGGGGGTAGGGGTGGAGATAGGATGGAATTTGTATTCTTTGTGTTGTCCTGGGGTGGGAGTGGGTATGACGATGAGTGTAATGTACGTTTGTGTTGCTTTGATTTGTTGATGTTTGTGGTCGGTATTGTTTTGTGGAATAATGAGAGGGGACATTGGTGTAGTTGTTGTTGGTGAGGGATTTGTATGTGAGTTAGTGCTGGTAAGTGGAATTTGAGTGTTAGATGCGGTATTGATGTGTTTTGGAGATGAATGTATGAGGTGTGTGAGAGGTGATGGGTGTGTGTCAGGGAAGTAAGTATTAGTTGTGATGACCGGAAGAGGTAATATGTGTGGTGGAGTGAAATGTGGGGATTGTATGGTTGTGTGTAATTGGTGAAGAGAGGGGAAGAGTGTTTATAGACGATGTGTTTGAAGGCAGGGTTTGGGCATTGTTATGACGACAGGTGGTCTATGTGGAGCGAACAGCGGAATGTGTTGTTGGTTAGTATCAGCAGAGAGTGTGTATCTGGGAAACTGAAACTTAGAGAAATGTATGTTGTAGTTTTGTATTGTGTGGGTGGTGGCAGGTTGTGTTAGTGGGAGTGGACAGAGTAGTGTTTGCTGTGAGGATGAAGGTGTTTGACTGTAGTAGTTGTGGGGGTATGTGTATATGTGTTGTATGTAGGGTATTGTGTTGGGTGATGGGGCAATGCAATCTGTCTGTGGTCAGTTTGTGATGCATGGTTTGGATGCCTTTGTAGAATATGTGTTTGCATGTTGAGGGATGTGTAGGGGCTGACACCATTCATGGTCATGTGTGAATTGGGCAGCATTTCTGGCCCAAGTCCCTAGTCCCTACCTGTCCCAAACAGGCCCAAACAAACAACTGCCCTTGTCCTCTCCGCCCTTAGCCTCGACGCCCGGGCTGAGACGCCCTGAATCCTAGCCTTTTATAGCCCTACTGGCCAATAAGAAGCTGGTCCTAACCCTAGCCAATCCAATTTCAAACCCTGATTCATCCAACTAATGGGAGACCCAGCCCTAATCACCAGTCATAGCCCTATTTCCAACCACCAATCACAGCCCCAGCCCTAAAACCAGCAACCAATCAGATTCTCAGCCCTATCCACCAATCACAGCCCTAGATCCAACAGCCAATCAGATTCTCAGCCCTATCCACCAATCACAGTCCTAGATCCAACAGCCAATCAGATTCTCAGCCCTATCCACCAATCACAGCCCTAGATCCAACAGCCAATCAGATTCTCAGCCCTATCCACCAACCACAGCCCTAGATCCAACAGCCAATCAGAATCTCAGCCCTATCCACCAATCATAACTGCATCCCTGGACCTAACAACCAACAAAACACCGTCTCCCAACAACCTATCACAACAGCATATGCAACAACCAAAAGGAACTTATATAAGGAGCAAGTTAACTAAACTCCAGTCCCTGTGGGCAGGGGGAAAGGCAACTGCTGCTCTATTCAGAATCTCCTTGGATGCAGACAGGCTGAATCCTCACTTCCAAGCTAGCAGAGTCTACTTTCCAGGTAAGGGGGAGATTGTTTAAGAGACAAACACTGCAATAGTGCTGGGCGCACACTCTAAAATCTGGCTTTTTTAAAGGCAAAAATACAGGGGGGCAGACAGTTTTTAAGCCCAATTTAAATCACACAAACAGATTAAAACAGTCTCCTAAAACCACACTCTGCAAGATGTATGTATCCTTTTTACTTAGAAGAGGGGGGAAAAAAGGGGGGATAGAAGGGGGGGGGGGGTGCCACAAACTAGCAAGGGAATTCACACAGTCACGGCAAAAATGATTAAAAATAAAACACCACTTTAAAAGAGGCCAGGCTGCCTGAAATACAGAGAGTCCACAGTAAAACAAACACTTTTGAACAAGTAATACTATTTACCCAGAAAAATCTTTGGGCTCCTTACCTCGGTCTTTTTGCAATCCTTGAACACTGAGCTGTATCAGGACACAGGGGAGATGCACAGAGGAACACAAAATGGAGGTGCCTGTCTTGGCCTTCCCTCCACAAACTTAAGGAGCCAGACTAGCGTGGGGGGGGGGGGCGGGTCTCAGGTGCAGCAGAGACTCAGGGAGCCAATCAGCTAAGTCCAGTCCCTGTGGGCAGGGGGAAAGGCAACTGCTGCTCTATTCAGAATCTCCTTGGATACAGACAGGCTGAATCCACACTTCCAAGCTAGCAGAGCCTACTTTCCAGGTAAGGGGGAGATTGTTTAAGAGACAAACACTGCAATAGTGCTGGGCGCACACTCTAAAATCGGGCTTTTTTAAAGGCAAAAATACAGGGGAGCAGACAGTTTTTAAGCACAATTTAAATCACACAAACAGATTAAAACAGCTAGCATACTGGTGTATGAGTCTTTGTGAAAGCAGATGGGAACATTGCTGATTAAATAAAGCATTCAGGGACCAATAGGAGTCTAATCAACAGAAGAAGGATTAAACAGACCTATGCTTCAACTGGCATGTTAATATAGACAGTGGTCATAAGACTGTAAACAAAGGACAGCATAATCATTGGCCTAAGTGACATAATTACACATGCACAGTTTTGTGAAGCAATGCTTTTGTGAAAGTATGTCAAATAACCTTGCTAGCTATTGAGGTTCAAATCACGGAATAAAAATGAAAACCATAGCTAGAAGACTGAAGACTAAGGGCCTGATTCTAACTTTGGAGGACGGTGTTAAACCGTCCCAAAAGTGGCGGATATACCACCTACCGTATTACGAGTCCATTATATCCTATGGAACTCGTAATACGGTAGGTGGTATATCCGCCACTTTTGGGACGGTTTAACACCGTCCTCCAAAGTTAGAATCAGGCCCTAAGTCAGTTTCAGTCCACAATTTCTAAGGAAATTCATAGGATACTTTTCACTTTTTCACCAGGCATTTCAGTGGGCCCATTTGCAAACAGTCCTATCATTTGTTCTTCTGGCATTCGAGTGGGCCAGTTTGCAAACAGTCTTTTGAACATGTAAGCTAACAGCATTAAGGGGATAATTGGAAACATCATTCTGAAAAACAGACAGAATTTATTCTAGAGAAGATGTTGGCAGACCTCATGGGATACTCCAATGATCTTGATGACATTTTAAAGGAGAATGTTGCCCTTATTCCAAAAGTAACACTTGATGCAGACAAGACATTCATTAATGATTGCACAGAGTTGCATTTAGAAGACCTTGGGCAGATAGGCCCTCATTCTGACCTTGGCGGTCGGCGGAGAGGCGGCGGTCGGACCGCGAACAGACCGGCGGTATTAAAAATGGCATTCTGACCCTGGCGGGAACCGCCAACACAGCCCGCCAACTTAACACTCCGACCGCCACAGCGGTACAAACAAACAGCGCGGCGGTTCCCGCCAACAGCCCGGCGGCAGACAAAGTACCGCCCACCCTATTACGACCCACCAATCTGCCACCTTTTCCGGGGCGGGAGCACCGCCGATAAGAACACGGCGGAAACAGACTACGAACGGGAAAACGCTCACCTCTACGCACTCCACGCGAGATTCCGGCAGTATGGAGCCAGAGTTACAGGTCATCCCCGCACTCCTATTCCTCCTCATATACCAGGAGCACGCCCGGCGGCGCGGAAGACATCGGTGAGTACTGCACCTACGACACAGGGGAGGGAAAAGATTACCGGCACACACCCACCCACCCACACCCACTACAACACACACATCAATGCATTCCCACAGATCACTGTCACAACCCACAAACCACCCCCCTCCGAAATAATGCAAAGACCAAAAGAAGAGATCATAAACGGGCAGATATATTGAAATATGTACACCATTAATCCCAATAAATAAATAAACTATGTACAAAATATATACAGCTACTAAATGTAGTCCAACCACTGTCCGTGGATCACAGGGGTCCTGTGCAAAGGGGCAAGGCCCAGTCCCACGACAAGAACTCCACGGAGAGAACACTGCAGGGGCATCAGAAAGAAAATAGGACAGGCACCTCAGGGGGAAGGGAAGGGGGGGCACCTCAGCCACTTGAGTACACGACGCCAGATCCACGAGGGGACTCCATGACCACTGGCCCATCCTGGGGAGAGCAAAGCCACAGTCCAAACAGTCCATACAGTGGGTGGCCTGCCCACTGGGCCATCCTGGGGAGAGCAAAGCCACAGTCCATACAGTCCATACAGTGGGTGGCCTGCCCACTGGGCCATCCTGGGAGAGCAAAGCCACAGTCCATACAGTCCATACAGTGGGTGGCCTGCCCACTGGGCCATCCTGGGGAGAGCAAAGCCACAGTCCATACAGTCCATACAGTGGGTGGCCTGCCCACTGGGCCATCCTGGGGAGAGCAAAGCCACAGTCCATACAGTCCATACAGTGGGTGGCCTGCCCACTGGGCCATCCTGGGGAGAGCAAAGCCACAGTCCATACAGTCCATACAGTGGGTGGCCTGCCCACTGGGCCATCCTGGGGAGAGCAAAGCCACAGTCCATACAGTCCATAACAGACCCCACTGCCACTGGAGGAGGCAAGTTGGCCAGAGGACATCCTGCAGCCCTGCCCGAGATAGATCCTGCCCTGCCACGTCTGCCAAAGGGCCAGCGGTTCTTGCCCTGAAGGGCCCAGTTCAGCGGTTCTTGCCTTGAAGGGCCCAGTTCAGCGGTTCTTGCCTTGAAGGGCCCAGTTCAGCGGTTCTTGCCTTGAAGGGCCCAGTTCAGCGGTTCTTGCCTTGAAGGGCCCAGTTCAGCGGTTCTTGAGACGGCGGGGCCCAGTTCAGCGGTTCTTGCCTTGAAGGGCCCAGTTCAGCGGTTCTTGCCTTGAAGGGCCCAGTTCAGCGGTTCTTGCCTTGAAGGGCCCAGTTCAGCGGTTCTTGCCTTGAAGGGCCCAGTTCAGCGGTTCTTGAGACGGCGGGGCCCAGTTCAGCGGTTCTTGCCTTGAAGGGCCCAGTTCAGCGGTTCTTGAGACGGCGGGGCCCAGTTTAGCGGTTCTTGCCTTGAAGGGCCCAGTTCAGCGGTTCTTGCCTTGAAGGGCCCAGTTCAGCGGTTCTTGCCTTGAAGGGCCCAGTTCAGCGGTTCTTGAGACGGCGGGGCCCAGTTCAGCGGTTCTTGCCTTGAAGGGCCCAGTTCAGCGGTTCTTGCCTTGAAGGGCCCAGTTCAGCGGTTCTTGCCTTGAAGGGCCCAGTTCAGCGGTTCTTGAGACGGCGGGGCCCAGTTCAGCGGTTCTTGCCTTGAAGGGCCCAGTTCAGCGGTTCTTGCCTTGAAGGGCCCAGTTCAGCGGTTCTTGCCTTGAAGGGCCCAGTTCAGCGGTTCTTGCCTTGAAGGGCCCAGTTCAGCGGTTCTTGCCTTGAAGGGCCCAGTTCAGCGGTTCTTGAGACGGCGGGGCCCAGTTCAGCGGTTCTTGCCTTGAAGGGCCCAGTTCAGCGGTTCTTGAGACGGCGGACGGTCTATGGCCAACTGCTAAATGCCTGGTGGTGCCCTCCTGGGCAGCGGGGATGGTGCTCCTTCACTGCCCACCTGGGCTGTGGGTGGTGGGGCCCTCCTGGCCAGCTGGGCTGGGTCCTCCCTGGGCAGCGGCTATGGGGCTGGTGGGCTCTCCCGGGGCAGCTGTGCCGGTTCCTCCCGGGGCAGCGGCTATGGGGGTTGTGGGCTCCTCCTGGGCAGCAGGCCTGCTGCCTGACCTCTCCAACTTGCTGCCCTTGCCCTCCTTAGTCGTCGGCCTGTGGCCCTTTCCTCCCTTTGGAGCTGTGGCAGGTGACTGTCTCTGGGTGGTGTCCGGGGGGGATGTAGAAGGCGGGCTCCTGCGGCGCCCCTTCCGCCTTCTGCTCCTCTTCCCAGGGGGTGGGCTGGCTGTCCCCTTGCTGCTGGGCGAAGATCCAGACATGCGGGCTGGCGGGCTCCAATACCCCTGCACCCTTGTCAAGGGGGCTGCAGGGCTGGTGGTGGCTGAGGTGCTCTTCTTACCCCGACGAGAAGGAGGGGGGGGCTCAGGGTCAGGAAAGAAGTTAGTAGTGGCGAGGAAGAGCTTCTTGGGACAATGGAGAGTGGTAGGTACAGTGGGAATGGGAGTGGAGGGAGAGGATGTGGTTGTAGGTGAGTCACGTTTGCTGTCTTTGGGTGCAGGTGCAGGAGGGATAGGCTGTCGTGAGGTGGATGGCTGTTGGGTGGGTGGGTGGCTGCGTTTGTGTGGTGTGGAAGAGGGGGTGACAGACACAGTGGGAGAGGACACAGGGGACGTGTAAATGGCAGTGGGGATGGTGACTGCACGTGTGCGGACTGGAGTGGAGGGTGTGCTGGTGATGGAAACACTGGCTGATGGTGAGGTGAATGGAGGTGTGAGTGTAGACGTCACAGGGAGGGAGGAGGGAGACGAGGAGGTGGGGGTCACAGAGGTGGTAGTGACTGTTGGCATGTCTGCATCGGAATGTTGCGTGTGTGAATGTCTGCGTGATCTGTGGTGCTTATGTTTGGATGAGCTTCTCTTGGGTGTTGAGGTGTGTGCAGGCTGGTCTGATGGTGTGGGTGGGACAGGCAGAGGAACAGGAGACTGGGAGGAGGGAGTTAGTAGAGGCAGGCAGGAGACAGGGACAATGGCTGCCGTCAGTGCTGAGGCCAGAGCCTGGAACGATCGCTGATGGGCAGCCTGACCCGAATGAATGCCCTCCAGGTACGCATTGCTGCGATGAACCTCCCTCTCCACCCCCTGGATGGCATTCAAAAGGGTAGTCTGCCCAACAATGAGCGTTCGGAGGAGGTCAATGACCTCCTCACTGAGGGCAGCGGGGGTAACAGGGGCAGGGCCTGAGGTGCCTGGGGCGAAGGAGATGCCCGGCTTCCTGGCAGAGCGGGCACGGGGCGAACGCGGAGGGGCTGCTGGGAGGGTGGAGATGGTGCGCTGGGTGGCGGCTGTACCTGTAATGGCGGGGGGCACGGATGGTGCCACCCCCGCAAGGGAGCCCCCTTCCGAGGACGTGTCCGTGTCGCTGCAGGCTCCAGTCGTCCCCGTCGTGGAGCTCCCCTCGCCCTCCGTCTCACTGGTCCAGTCTGACTCTGTGGCATGGCCCTCCTGGGCCATGTGAGATGCAGCTCCCTCCTGCCCCGATGCCACTTCTCCTCCGCCTGATGATGCTGATGCACACAAGCACAGAAAGACAAACAAAAAGGGGGGGGGGAGAGAGAAATAAAGGGATATTGAGTACATGGATCTCCGGTACAGTTAGCGGACATGACAGACACAGATGCCCCCTGCACTAAGTTGCGCACTTGGGGTCCGCTACGCATTCCGTGGAACATGCCCTACACGCCTAGAGTTGTCAACTGCACCCATGGATGACACGGCCCAGGGATGGCTGTACTGACACACTACTGAGGGTGGTGGCTGGGGACACAGGGGCTTACGGGGGTGCCCAGCCTACAGATATCGCCCTGGCCTAGGGGGACCCACAGCCCTCCTCCCCCACCCAGACACCTCCACTGCACGACAACAGAGTAGATGATGCTTGTACTCACCCCCTTGTGTCTGCTGTGCTGCCCTCACGCGCCCATCCAAATCAGGGTAGGCCACCGCCAGGATCCGGAACATCAGGGGGCTCAGTTGACGGCAGGCACCCCGCCTACGTTGGGAGGCCATCCCCAGCAGAGACTCGGCGGTCTTCTTGGTCCCGCGGCGGATGTCCTCCCACCTCTTGCGGCAGTGGGTGCCCCGTCGATGGTGGACCCCCAGGGCCCGGACTTCCTTGGCGATGGCACGCCAAATCCCGATCTTCTCATGGGCGCGGACCTATGTGACACGTACAGGGAGGGAGAAATACCACGTTCAAGTTACTCAGCATTTTCCTTTCCAGTGGCCCAACGCCCCCCATCCCCGCCAGGCCCCCCGCCAGGCCCCCCGCCATGCCCAACATGCCCCCCATCCCCGCCAGGCCCCCCGCCAGGCCCCCCGCCAGCCCCAACATGCACCCCATCCCCGCCAGGCCCCCCGCCAGGCCCCCCGCCATGCCCAACATGCACCCCATCCCCGCCAGGCCCCCCGCCAGCCCCAACATGCACCCCATCCCCGCCAGGCCCCCCGCCAGGCCCCCCGCCAGCCCCAACATGCCCCCCATCCCCGCCAGGCCCCCCGCCAGGCCCCCCGCCAGCCCCAACATGCACCCCATCCCCGCCAGGCCCCCCGCCAGGCCCCCCGCCATGCCCAACATGCCCCCCATCCCCGCCAGGCCCCCGCCAGCCCCAACATGCACCCCATCCCCGCCAGGCCCCCCGCCAGGCCCCCCGCCATGCCCAACATGCACCCCATCCCCGCCAGGCCCCCCGCCAGCCCCAACATGCACCCCATCCCCGCCAGGCCCCCGCCAGGCCCCCCGCCAGCCCCAACATGCCCCCCATCCCCGCCAGGCCCCCCGCCAGGCCCCCCGCCAGGCCCAACATGCCCCCCATCCCCGCCAGGCCCCCAAGCCAGCCAGTGGCCCCAAATCCAGATAGAATTAAACTCACTTGTTGGTCTGGAGGACCGTAGAGTAGCGCATACTGGGGGAGGACGCCATCCACAAGTTTCTCCAACTCCTCTCCAGTGAAGGCAGGGGCCCTTTCCCCAGTCGCAGCAGCCATTGTCCCTTCCAGACCGAGGTCACAGCAACACTTGCAGTATAGGTCCTCTCCTGTGAAAGTTCAAGTCGCAAGGGGATAAGTAGATAGAAAATGGCGGTCACGTCCGCGGCGGTGCGTACCGCGGCGGTGTGTCCCGCCACCGCCGGCGCCCTTCGCCATTGGCTCCTGAAACCCATAGGCTTCAATGTTAACCAATGCGGCTTCGCGCCGCGGTCTTGGCCTGCCGCCCGGCGCGGTGTGCCACGCCAGCGCATGGACCTCACATCCCATTGTCACACTTCACAGGTCAGGCAGCCGCCATTTCCAGGGCCCACATGGCTCAATTTCAACTGCGTCACACAGGCCTAGGCCTTGCATAGCCACTCATACACGCCATTCACTGCATAGAGAATCGTATACTGTGCTAGCTGTGAGTACGTACCTGTGGGTTGCCTGACTGTGTGCTCCATGTTGTCCTTCCTAGGCACCGTCCGCTGGGTTGGGCGAGGAGACGGATGAATCCTCCCGTGTACCGACCGCTGGTGGACCTGTCGACAATGGAAGAACGCCACATTATCCTGACCTACCGTCTTAACCGTGCCACTATCCATGAACTGTGTGCCCGGCTGGAGCCCGACCTGATGTCCCCCATCCGCCAACCCACAGGGATTCCCCCTCTGGTGCAGGTCATGTCAGTACTCCATTTCTTGGCAAGTGGGTCATTTCAGACAACCGTGGGAATTGCTTCTGGGATGTCTCAGCCCATGTTTTCAAAGGTGTTATCCAGAGTGTTGTCTGCCCTGATGAAATCCGTGAGGAACTACATCATTTTCCCTGAGGTGGGCGAACTGGCTACAGTGAAGGGTGATTTCTACGCCCTTGGACATATTCCCAACGTAATTGGTGCCATTGATGGGACCCATGTGGCTTTGGTTCCCCCAAGAGACAGGGAGCAGGTGTACAGGAACAGAAAAAGTTACCATTCAATGAACATCCAGGTGGTGTGTTTGGCTGACCAGTACATCTCGCATGTAAATGCCAAATTCCCAGGGTCAGTGCATGACGCCTACATCCTCAGGAATAGCAGCATCCCTTACGTGATGGAACAGCTACAGAGACACCGTGTATGGCTAGTGGGGGACTCTGGGTACCCCAACCTGTCGTGGCTACTGACCCCAGTAAGGAATCCCCGGACCAGGGCAGAGGAACGGTACAATGAGGCCCATGGGCGTACTAGGAGGGTGATCGAACGCACCTTTGGCCTCCTAAAGGCCAGGTTTCGCTGCCTGCATATGACCGGTGGATCCCTAATGTACTCACCTAAGAAGGTGTGTCACATCATCGTGGCCTGCTGCATGCTTCACAACCTGGCTTTGCGCCGCCAGGTGCCTTTCCTGCAGGAGGATGGTCGAGACGGTGGTGTTGTGGCAGCGGTGGAACCTGAGGAGAGTGACGAGGAGGAAGACGACGGGGCTGAAACAGACAACAGGGACAGAATCATTGAACAGTACTTCCAATAGGACACAGGTAACATTTCAAAGATAATTTAGTAAAAGTTAACTACTCTGCAGCATCTCTGCTGCCTGTCTATTTGCCCCAGTGTATGATGACTGAGTTTTGGCTTTTCCCTCCCTATTTCAGATCTGGGGTCCCCACTACGAGTCCTGTGCTTCGTTTCCCCATGGACTACAGCTTTGTGGCAGCTGTTTGTTGACTTCACCATGTACAAGGACATATTTGCACTGTCATGTCAATTACAATCTATTGAAATCACAGCCAGACTCCTGATATTTTGGTGAAAAATAGGTGTTTATTGAAGTGCTCAAAATGGGATGGGTGGTTTCAAGTGGGTGGGGGCTATGGTGAAGGAATGTCCATGGCAGAGTCCAGAGTAACAGTCACACAGGTGCATTGTCCAGAGGCCTGTGGAGAGATGGAGCATGGGCAGTTCGAGGATGGACAGGGTGACAATGTGGGACAGTGGGATGACATCAGGTGGTATCCATTGCTGGCGGGGGTCTTGACATCCTACTCTGTCTTGCGAGATCTCAGGGCCCTCTTGCGGGGTGGTTCTTCTCCTGCAGGAGGTGGGGGTCTGGTGGGCTGCTGCTGTGCGGGGGCCTCCTGTCCACTAGCGCCGGCGGAGGTGGATGGCTGTTCTTGGTCCCGGCTAGTGGCAGGGGCCCTTGGGTGTTGTTCAGTGTCCGCCCTGCTGTTTACGAGGTCCTGCAGCAGCCCTACCATGGTAACCAGGGTGGTGTTGATGGCTCGGATGTCCTCCCTGTACCCCCGATAGTGTTCCTCCTGCAGCACCTGGATCTCCTGGAACCGGGCCAGTACCGTCGCCATCGTCTCCTGGGAGCGGTTGTATGCTCCCATGATGATGGTGAGGACCTCGTGGAGAGTGGGTTCCCTGGGCCTCTCCTCCCCCCCCTGTCGCACAGCTGCCCGCCGAGTTGCCCTGTTTCCCTGGGCCTCTGCCCCCTGGCCGGTGTGCCCACTACCACTGCCCCCAGGTCCCTGTTGTTGTTGGGGTGGTGGGTTATCCTGGGTGCCCTGTAGTGGTAGACACACCGCAGATTGACGCGCCCTGGAGACAGAGGCATGGGCCCGCTGGGTGGGAGCTGTGCTGGTGTTCCCAGAGGGGTTAGGGTCTATAGTGGCCTGTGCCTGTGTGAGGGGAACCGACTGTCCAGAGGTCCCCGATGGTCCGGGCTGGTCATCGGTGTCCAGATCGACAGAGCTGCTGTCATCGCTGACGGCCTCTTGGGTGGGGGGGTGTGGATAATTCTGGCCCCTCCGCCGCGGTGTGTTGACGGTCGGGTCCTGCAGGGGTATAGAGGTATGGTTATAGTTTCAATGTGTCGCATATGGGTGTATCTGTGGGTTCTCGTGTCCCCAAGTGCTGGCATTCGTGTGTGGGGGCTTTGGTGAGGGTGGCTTGTGGGGGGGATGTGTATATGCATTGGGCATGCTTTGGTGATGGGTGTCCATGCTTAGTGGACGCATGCAGGCCTAGGTTTTGGGATGAGTGGGTTGTGATGGTGAGACATTGGCGGGGAATAGGTGTGGTGGGGGTGGGGGTGAGGATGGTGGTGGGGGTGAGGATGGTGGTGGGGGTGAGGATGGTGGTGGGGGTGAGGGTGGGGGTGAGGGTGGGGTTCGAGGATGGGGGTGAGGGTTGGGGTCTGATTTGGCATGCAGGTGGGGGGGAAGCAGTATTGAAGCTTCAACTTACCAGTATCCATTCCTCCGCCGACTCCTGCGAGGCCGTCAGGATGCAGGATGTTCAAGACTTCCTCCTCCCATGATGTGAATTGTGGGGGTTGAGGTGGGGGTCCTCCGCCAGTCTTCTGCACGGCGATGTTGTGCCTGGATACCATGGAACGCACCTTCCCCCGTAGGTCGTTCCATCGCTTCCTGATGTCTTCCCGATTTCTGGGGTGCTGTCCCACTGCGTTCACCCTGTCGACAATCCTCTGCCATAGCTCCGTCCTCCGGGCAATGCTGGTGTATTGTATCTGTGTGCCGAACAGCTGGGGCTCTACACGAACGATTTCCTCCACCATAACCCTGAGTTCTTCGTCTGTGAAGCGGGGTTGTCTTTGGGGTGCCATGGGGTGGTGTGTATGATGTGTGGGGTGGAGTATGTGTATTTAAGTGAGTTGAGTGTGGTGGTGTGTGTTGTTTTGTGTGTGGATAGTGTGTGGGTGATGGTGTTGAGTGGCTGTGGCTGTTATGTTTTGGATGCTGGTGTCTCGCTCTTGCCTTCTTTACGATTTTGTAAGCGTAGGGGTTTGTGGGTGATGTGGGTGGGTGTTTTATATTGTATTGTGTGTGTGGGAGTGGTGTGTGTATGTGTATCAGGTGTGTGGGATTCAAATCGTCCAATGTGGGTGAGTTTTGTTCGTTGGTGTGTATTCTGACCGCGCCGGTGTGTCCCGCCAATGGAATACCGCGTTTGAATGACCGCTGCGTGGATTCGTGGGTCGTAATGGGATGGGCGTATTTCTGTTGGCGTGGCGGTGGAGGTTTGGTCACCTCCACCTTTCCGCCGACCGCTGGTCTGGCGGTCTGTTGTGGCGGTCGGATTTTCGGAGGTTTGCCTTCTGCGGGTCAGAATGACCGTGGCGGGTTTCCGCGACCGCGGCGGGATTATGGAGGATTTCTGACCGGCGGTAGGCGCCTTTTACCGCCGAGGTCAGAATGACCACCATAGTGTTTTGGTCAACACAAATTGGCTGACATTATGCCTGGGTAGAATTTGGAGTATTTGGAGTAATTTCAGTGTGCCTTAAACTTTGATGCGGAATTACCTATAATTATGCAATTTCCTCTGCTTGCATAATTTGTGGGACAAAAACAGAGAGTGAGATCATAGTTTGCGATCTTAGTGCAAAAATGCATTCCTGTGTCCATTTTGGATGCAAGGGTACATATTACACTATAAAAATATTGCTAAATGCTGGGAAGAAGTTGGGGAAAAATCCCACCCCAACAGTACATTTGGCAAGCATGAGCAGCTGCTTACACTTGCTATTCATCTGCTGTATTTAGCACTATTTCTTAGAGCAAAAATGCATCTACACCTCCATTTTGGATGCAAGGGTGCATTTTTCTCAAATAAAATAGGGCCATATTCCCAGAGTAAGTTGATAACAAAGTGTGAGGGATTACTCTTGCTTAGTATTCATGTTCTGTGTAATTTACTGCTATTTTTCAGCATAAACTGCATGCTCGCATAGATTTTGGAATTGAGGGTGCATTATTATGGCGAAAAATATTGATAAACACAGAATTATTCTTCTTACACTATTCCACATACTCTTGCAGAATTCATAGGTAATTCTGCGTGATTACACTACACTGAATTAGGAGTATTACGCCCACCCTTAGTTGGCGTCACATTTTTAGGTTGTGCCTACATGCAGCATTTGTTGTGTGTTTCCAAAGACCTGTTGGAAAAATGCAATAATACATAAAGTGGGCTTTGTGTCAGCCCCTTGGCTATGAATGAATGACTTTCTGGTCCAACTCAGTCACCTGCACTTCATTATATAGCTTTCCTCCCTATTCATGTATTTTTCCTACCCCCCAGAGTGCTTCTATTTATCTTGTTTTTGATTTGATGAGCTGTATCCTTCCACTGCTGACATGATCGAGCTAGTGTGTTCATTGTCCTTTAGCACTCCATAGGAGTACATCACTTTCTTCACTTTCTCTCTCGTCTGCTCACTACCACCCCATTGACAGCCAGTCCTCAGACCCCAGTTCTGTAACAGCTTTCTGTAACTGCTCTCCCAACCGTAATGTTGAATTAAAAAAAACGTTCCTGCTTTGCCAGGCACTGCTTGTCTTTTGTTTTTTAAGGTAAATTATTGAGCAACATTTCGGCAAACCAGCAAGGAGCTGATTGGTACATCGGACCTGACTGCAACCGAAAGAAGGGGTCCCCGCTGGGACGGATTCACATTTGCACAATAAGAGAGGTGAGCAGATGCTGCAAATTATTGAAAGTTCTGCAGAATCCGCGGGGCAGAGGTCAGTCCTGCAGCCACTGTCAGAATGGTAAGAGACTACATCAGAGCCTTAGTTGTAGCATCTGCATAACTCCCCGAAAGTCACTTTTATCGATCACCAGCCTCAGGGAAGTTAAATATTGTTTTTGTTTTAGTTTGTTATTTTCGGTTGCTGATCACTTGAAATTCTGGGTGTGACACAGATGGCACGCATAAGGCACTGGGTGTAATATAGAGTCAACACCTCTATATTAAGAGATGTGTTTTTGCTTGGACTGCTGGGCGTGACACAGATGGCACGCATAGGCTCTGAGTGTTATATAGGGTGATATAGGGCCCACACTTCACTCTCACTAGGCTAAAGAGGTTTTCTTAGTGCTACCAGTTTCCTAACACTGTTAGTATTGAAAGAGAAAGAGAAGTGTGTTTGCTTCGACTGCTGGGCGTTACACAGATAGTACGCAGGACCCCAGGGTGTGACATAAGGTGTAATTTGGATGTCAGGGAGCTAGAACAATTGGGATCCAGTATATTAGGCATAGCTTGTAATTGGCCAAGAAGGGCCTGTGGTTATTGAAGTTCTTTCTTTCTTTCTCCATATAATTTGTTGTAATCCTCACCCCAGAGCTGATACCACACAAGATTATTAGGTTCACTTAGTACCAAGCACTGCTCAGAGCTTCCCCTGGTCACTGGATAACACACTCTAGGATTAGGCTAAGGAATTTCTGACAGGCCATTCCCTTTATTTTGTTGTGCCTTGTCAGCTTCTGTTTGTGCCAGTCAAAGGGTGTCATATTGATATTCTAATGCTAGTAAATTAAGATGACTGTGGTTTGTCTTGAGTATTATGTTTGTTGGTGATCCAATGTGCTGTGCTGGTAAGTGTATGTAATTGTGTTTTGGCTTAGGTGTTGAGTGTTGTGTTTTGTTGATGAATGTGCTGTGAAGACATTGTTGATTCTTACAAATTGCCATTTGATGCCAAGGTAAGGCTTGCTATTTTGATACAAAATTTCAACCGGTTTTGAATTAACAATGTTTTTTTTTCTAAATTGTGGTTCTTCATATGAATTGATGTTTATGTTTGTTAAATGTTTATTTTGATGCATCTGTAAATAACATTGCTCTCATTAGCTCTAGTTATGCCCGTGTATATGTTTTCCACTACCTGATTAGATCTAGTACTCCCTGTGTACATATTTCTGTGCCACCAGAGTAAAGACTTAAAATTCTCTAAAAAACAGAACAACTGGATGTGTATAACTAAAAATCCCCTTAAAACGTAAAATCTAGAAGTAACTGTCCCCTAAAACTTACCAAATTGATCATGCATACGCAGCTAAAGCATATGCAAAGTACCCACACACCAATGCACACATGTTCTCTTGGCCAAAAGAGGGAATAACATAACCAAACACATAAGAACACACATACAAACAAAATACAAAAGGGAAGCATTACTGGAATTATGGGCTGTCGTTGAGAAGGCCCAGGCTGATAACATGGACCCACAATCAGTAATAAGGTGCTCGCACATCGCCCACCATATGTGGGAATGGAGGTGCTCTCCCTAATGCCTTCTATCCCTGCACTAAGATACACCAATTCACCATTAGGGGGATCCCAAGGTGCCCATACTTAACAACAGGCTTTCAGGTCTAGGCATGGTGGATCAACACTCCCTGCATCACCCCAGTCCAGCATTAGAATTCCCCAAAGTTTGATGCCCCATCCTTCACGTTCAGGCCACCGAACCCCAGCTGCACGAACACTCACTTCCACGGGTTCCAGGGAGCACACCCGAGTAACAGGGAAATTCATAGTGGTTCTGGGCAACGAGACAACTAGTGAGGGTGAGGAAAGGGGCCCCAGCCCTCCGGGATCTGGTGGGGAGGAAGTAGCCACAGGGTATGGACAGGTGGCTGAGAAAACCATGGAAAGCCAAGGTAGAATCAGAAGGGAAGCTTTTGACTGGAGTCTGTGCATCACCAGAGTGACAGCGAAGGAGAGGGGCTGACTGGTAAATTAGGGACCCCAGAGCCTGGTGCAAACCCACTGTAGACACAGTCAGACCAAAATGACACCCTTGCATGTGTACAGGAAAAGCAGCGGCAATTATGACTTCCGCATCTCCTCCCAAATGTGCAAGACAGGTAAATTAACCCTGAGAGATATAGTAGCTCAGGAGGTAGGTGAAATCTTTGCATGCCCTTTTTGCCATATGCTAGCCCGCTGTACCAAGAGAAGACTCTGGCAAGAGGAGGGATCCTTCGAACCAGAGTACATCACAATTACAAACGACTGCATCTGACACGGAGGGGGAGATTTCAAGTGGAACTATTCCTATTTGCAGGAGTGTCTGAGGAGAGGGTACACTATGTTGAAGGGAAACCAGTGGTGCTGCCCAAATTATAATATGTCCGCTAATACAGAAGGGCACATCAGGGACCATTATTGTGCCATGGGCTAATATGGACAAGGAGGGCTAAGAGGTAAACTGTCACTGTTGTTGGATGGGGCTGGTAAATGGATCTCGTGCTTCAAGAAGAACACAGTGGGAATAACATTACCAATAGGTGATGTTAAAAGTCTGCTAAGTAGCATTACCAGTGAGCAGACTATCACAATGTTCACCCGAGCTGACATCCCAGCAGTGATGCTGACAAACATGGAGCATGACAGGCCACATTCAACTTATAAAGGCACCAAATATGGGCGCCCGAGGGACATTTTCCCTGACTGCCAAGATGTAAGAGGTTTATGGCAGAAACCATGAAACCTGGGAGGCATAATGGGAGTTTCTATACAGGATGAGAGAACGATGGGGACAAGAGACAGGACAGACATTGACCCATACAGGTCTGCAGGTCATCTTTTTTACAATATCCTCAAGAAGTGGCTGCCCACTAAAATACAAAACGGTTTGGACAGTGTAGTAGTGCTAGAGAACAAACCCTGGCAGGAGATACAAGCACACGTATTACAATTACAAAAAAAGAAACAGGAAAAGAATAAGGGAAACCAGGAGCAGACTTAGAGGGACACTACTCAACTGGTCCTACATAAGCTGAGGAAGACTACTCTTGAGGGGGCCACGATGGCAGCAAGCAGGCAAATTACATCAGTCCTGAAAGAAGCTCCTCTGCAGGACCCCAGAGGGTTCTATTATAGCTATGATAGAAACCAGAGAGGTTAGCAGTAGCCAAATCCCATAGAATGCTATAATTGTGATAGGTGACTAAAGACGCACCATGAGCAGAAGTCAATGAGTCAGCGCCACGTCCCGCAAAAATCCCATCTGCAGAATCAAGCCCATGGAAACCTGACTGCAACTTACATTAATTCACAGGGATATCAGTCCAATGCTGCACTATTGCAAAAGGGATCAGGTAGTTGGACCAATGCATGGCGTCAGCAACCACAGACAGGGAAGCCAGCCCAACAGGACTGGGGCTACAGCCACGGAAGGAGGAGTAGCTGTTTGGGGACGCAGTGTATTGGCACAGACACAAAACCCAAATGTGCAGTAAAACTTAATATCCCCAAAGCAAAACACCCATTTTGTATACATCTTAAAATTAACTGCAGTAAAACTCAAAAGAAAGGTAAACAAGACAACATCCGTGATTAAACATTTACTTGCATTCAGGAAAAACTCAGGATTGCTATGTGGCTGTCAATCTGGTATCCTCACTAGAGTTTGTCATTCTGGGGGCCAACGGGAGCCTAGGCCCCACCCTGCTGCTGATCCCCTTATTCAGCTAGAGGGGGGAATGTTAATTTTGGATCAATACATTTATATACATGAACGAAGTCGCATCACCATCATTATATTCCCCCGTCGTGAACTCTCTGTCAACCGCAGCACATAAGTATGTGGTCCAGCAGGCTCTGAGACCTAAGCTTGAGGTTAATATCTGACAGGTCACAGGTGGGGTAACACTTAGCCAGCAAGCAAATATGCAAACAGGAAAACTTAGATCAGACCCATAGATAGGCACAGCAACACCACAAGGGTCCTCGGAGATTGGCCCTAATAAAACACACATGGCCAGAGGGATACATGCATTCCCAAAACACCATAAAGTTAGATGCTGCATGCAGTTAGGAATACTTAGCCAATCAGAACAGTGAACACACAGCACACACTGTGACCACGCACCCCTCAGACAGGGCATCTGGACACGTACTCACTGGCCCACATTTTGTCCACGCCAGGTAGAGGCCCACCTGCATTAATATAAGAGTTATTGTTAATTGTTTCACAGTCATTAGCACATTGCTTTGCATCATTATAATAGATGTATATTCATGTGGATACAGTCAGCAGTTGACAAACAGATAAAAGGTACTTGCAAATGACATTTACTGAAACATTATGATATACATCACAAATGGAGGCGTGGGAGATGATAAAAAACTATTATATTTTGTGAGGCTAGATGATTGAGTGTTAAATGATTCATGGAGGTGGCTCGATATGGAAGTATGTGGCTGTGGAGTAGAAGCTGGTGGGTTTGTGGGTGGTGCAAGTGGGTTATTCATAGTATTTGTAGTAGGGTTTGATCTTACAGATTGCTCTTGTGTCCCATTTTAATGAGGCATATGTCTTAGCAACTGTGTGATATAGCCTGTACTGTTGTTATGGTCATGGCATATCACCTTGCCTCTCACACCCTCGATAAATGAAGTTGTACCTGATGCAATTTGTAATACCTTGGAGAGACATGTCAATGTTTTTCTAGACATCATCCTATGTTAGTTAGGATGAGGAACTAGGGTCTCCCCATTCAGGAATACTCCGGAGCACAGAGGACTGTGCTACGAACACAGGTCACTCCATAGGACAGTATTTACCATTGTCAACACTCCAGGTGCATGGCTATCTAACAACTCCAGCAGGTAGTTCATTATGTTGTAGGGTGACATCTGGGAATCTGGGTTAGGGAGATTGTTTAATTGGATTGAAGTCCTCCTCACCTGGGGTTTCTTCTCTCTCAGAAGATGAAAAGAAGACTGGAGTTGCACTGGTGTTGGAGAGTGGAGCAAGAGAGTCAGCTGAGGCTGAGGAGTGAGCTGAGGACAGTCCTGCAAAGCTGAGATGAGCTTCTGTAGATTAGTGCTGGTGGTGTGGGACATACAGCTCATATGGGCAGCTACTGGTGGGCAGCATGGAGTTCTTTTGAAGGTTGTATCCTGGGCCGGACTAACAATGTCCTCCTCTCCAGCAGTGGAGACCACAGACATGGCAGTTTGACGAAGAATGGTTTTCCCTCAGGTTTGCAGACCGTCTTCCCCTTGAGGATGGTAAAGCATCATCTTCAGGCTTATCGTCCTAATGAGCTTAGCAAAAAGACCAATATCATTAGTAACTTCATACTGGAAATTAGATGTGGTCCTAAATTAAAAATTGCCTGTTAATTGAGAACAGTAAATGATACTTTTTCTTATATAAATGTTAAATTGCCATTTTATCTACTGCTAATGTTTGATTATTATATGGCTCAAGACATCATACAAAGTAACATTTTACTTACTGTTTCTGCAGAACCTTCCTTTGCTGACAAACAATTAGAAAACAATTGCTGAATGTGGGTGCTGGGAGAAGGTGGGAGACGTGTCTCTCAATGTGCTGTTGAAGATAAAAAAATCAGAATACTGACATTAGAACTGAAGGCACTCATAACGTTTTACACTAATATACTCAAATCAGTTAAAACATTTACCAGTGTATACATTTTCTATTATGAGAGAGGACTTTGTCAGTTGACAGACATTTTTTAGAAATGAAAAATTTTAAAGTAAGTTAAAAAAGACCATATTTTGTAGTAAATATATTGATACCACAGACTTATGTGAATGATGGATTGTAGATGACTGAATTGCTGTATGCAAGTCCATGGTGTTTTCACTACTTCTAGCCAGGGTCTCATATGGGAAACGTAGTGAAGTCACCATGAACTGCTGGATCATTGAAGCTGTGAAGATAACCATATACAAAGGAATACAATAGGGGTACTCAAATGGACCACTGTATGGTAACATGGAGATGTCTTAGATCTAGGCTAGTGGGCTTAATATGGTATATACATGCATGAACTGAGAGACTGTAAGGTAGTAGAGTTAAAACATATCATTGATGAAAAGTAAGCAGTGGTGTTATGGGTGGCTAAAGGTCACATACAAATGCATAAGGCATACCAATCAATCTGCACAATGGAAATATGTATTTTGTGACTTAACAATAGCACAATTAGGCATATACATTTGTAATTGATATGTGCAAAGCAAGTGATTTAGATTAATTTATGGAATAATATGTTTCATATCCACACAGGTACAGAGAGAGAAATATGGTGATGTATATTGGCAAATAATTTGCTGAACATTTACCAAACTCTGCCATCCATCTGCTGTCCTTGGCCAGTCCACATGTGGGTGACCTATTAGGAGCAGAAGAGGAGGTGGTGACAATTGACAACACAGAACCATCAAAGAATGATATGACATAACCTGAATGGGTCTGTTTCAAGACTGTTAGATCTGTCATCCTTAGGGTGGTATCCCCCCAAAAACTGTGCCTTCACACTCCTATTGTTCTGAATGTGTTTCTGCTGGCCTTAGGACTCTGTGCACTTTACCACTGCTAACCCACACTGAAGTGCTAGTGCTCACTCCCTAAAACTGGGTGAACCATCTCAGTCAGGGTGGGGAAATGGGGCTGGGCAAAGCACCACATAAACATCAATAGGCTGAGCTCTGCTTTCAGACAAAGAGCTTCACACTAGTCCATTGTGCCTGTAGCCAGGGCAAGGTAGGTGGAAATTTCAAGCACTTAAAAGGGGAGCTTCTAAAAACTTCTCCCACTTCAAAGAAGGCACCAGGAATACAAAGGGGACTCTCAGACCCACTTGTTTGTTTATTCCTGGACCTGTAGAAGGAGTCTCCGGGGACTGCCTGCTGCTGTGGCCTGCTATGCACTTCAAAGGGACTGTATTGCTGCTCCAAGATGAACTTCTCTGCTGCCTGAAGCCTGCTCTGAGCCCCAGTGGTCTGCCTGCTGTTTGAGCCCTGTTCTTCTCCTTGAACCCAAGACTTCTGGGGGTGGCTTCAAGGGCTAGTTGGCTGGCCTCCTGATCAGATCCTCAGGGAGAGAAAAGTCTCAAACCATTTTGAACCCACATCGGCTCCTGCCCGAGTGAGTCTTGACCCTCCAAGTGGTGTTCCTACAGGCCTGGACCCCTGGTGTTGGTGCTAAAGGTGCCCAATATCCAAAATCCAAATGTGTTGGCTAAAAAGTGCTGTGAGAGGAGACCAGGACCAACCTGATTGTGCATCAGCCTAAGGTGCATCACTGGCCAACCTGACTTCACAGCATCTCCTGCTTTGTTCTTCTTCACAGCAGCAAATCCTGTCCAATGGATCCTTTCAGAAGGGTTTACTGCCTTGCAAAGTACTCGCCAGCTACAGCCTGAAGATTTGCCCTGCTGAAGATATTTGACTTTCAAAAAGGAGAATAAGTCAGCATGAAGGATTTTTCACTGCGACTTCAGTCAGCAGTCCCTCACAACACCTCTTCCTTGGATATGGATAGCTGCTTTGCACCATTAAACTGTACCTTCTCAGTCATTTTTCTACAGGATTTTTCCAAGTACTAACGTAACCCGAGATTGGGTCCAATCCACTTCTTGCATCCAGATCCCGCTTCATTGCGGTTGGCCATAACTTTTGACTTTGCCTCAGTCTTGCACAACTAGATACCTGTGGTTGATGTTTGATCCTTTGGGAGCTAGTTTTTCCTATAAACTTTAATGATTCATAACTGGTTCTACTGATTTAATTTTTGTTGTTTTGGTATCAAATAATTTCTTAACATTTGATCTATTTTTCTAAATTGGTTTGGGATTTTTTTTTTGTGTCATGTTTTAGCTCTATTACTGTCTGTGTACTTTACACACTGCCTCAAAGTTAAGCCTGACTGCTTTTGTGCAAAGCTACCAAAGGTTTAAGCATAGTTTAATTTGGTGACTTTGGAGGGTCATCTTAACAGGGATTGTGGCTGTTGCTTAAAGAGGGTTTACACCCTTCTCAACCAACAACCCAATTTATCACAAGGCCTATGGAATTATGAAATAGTAGTATCATTCATATTAATGTGCTTGGGCAGATTTGCCTCAAAAAGTTTACCGCCGGTTAACGTCATTCCAACGCGCCAGCCGGGCACCTTATTTATGGAATGACGGTAGCCGGTGTTGCGGCCTGGTTAGCGTCAAAATAAATGACGGTAACCGGGCAGCGGAGGCGAAGGGAAGACTTGGGGTTGTGCACCAAAGAATGGTGCAAGTCAGGTTAGAGTCAAAAATATTGGCTCTAATCTGACTTGTGCCATTTTGTGGCGCACAACCCCCATGGGAATAACTTCTGTCTTAGCAAAGACAGGAGTCATGCTCCCCTGCCCAATGGCCATGCCCAGGGGACTTCTGTCACCTGGGCATGGCCATTGGGCAAAATGGCAAGTAAGGTGGCCCAGGTCACTTAAAACAAAAAAAAAAATTATACTTACCTGCACTCACCATGGATCGGTTCCCCCATCCATGGGTGTCCTCCAGGGGAGGGCGAGGGTGGCAGGGGTTGTCCCTGGGTGCAGCGAAGGGCACCTGTGGACTGCTTCCATGGCCTCCCACCATGGAAATGAGCCCACAGGTCCCATAATGCCTGCCCTGTCCCAGGCGTTTAAAAAACAGCGCAAATCCGGCTGGGCGCCTAGTTTTAAGGCCCGCCTCTTCCTGTGCGTCATTTTGACACAGGAGGATAAATAAGGCGCACATGCCTTAGAGTCATTTTTTGCACGGGAACGCCTACCTTGCATGTCATTAGCGCAAGGTAGGTTTTCACGTACAAAAAAAGTTTGCACCGAATTTGCCTTAAAAAAAAGGACGCAAATCCGGCGCAAACAGAGTACATGTATGGGCCTGAGTGGTAAGGTTGCTATTGCTACCTTTATTGTCATATTTTGTGTCATGAGAATCCGCTGCCTAATATCTAAAACGTGCTACCTAGCAGAAATCTTTACCTCGATTTGATTTATGTCATACCGGGAGAGAACTATGCACAAGTGAAAATCAACGAACACGGAGATCTCTGTATGTAGATTTCCCTTTGTGAGTCAAGATCCTTAGCAATAGCAGATTTAAAAGGATGATACATTATTGGGAGTGAAATAGAACTTCCTTTGTTCCTTTCATTCATTAATTGACGTATCCATTCATCTAGTCATCTATTTATGCAATCACTCACTCAGCCCTCCAGCTATGCAGTCACACATCTATCCATGCAGCTGACCGCTAATCGTTTTCGCGTTCGCCCTCTCACAAATTAACCCTAACCACACACACAATTAGGGGACGCAGCACTTTTCCTTGCAAGCCAAATATGTTGGCTTTAACTGGGTTTGTATATTTTGTAAGGGGGTCACAGCCCCAGTCTTTGCTGGACGACCTTCTTTAAATAGTCAGATACTCAGAACCTGACCCACCAGCTATTACAAACTGTACCGCCGTCCATCAAGAGTCCAACCCGATCCTTGCACAATCGTGAAATGTCATATGTTCTTTTGCATGCTACATTGTGGTCTGGGGTAGTCTGTTGGGGACAATAAACTGAATATAGAATGAGGATAGAGTTCACGTGGTGAGATGAAATGAAACTGAAATCTTCGGCAATTTTTGCTGCACAAATAATGTGACAAACATTCTGAAATGTTTGAAACAAAACATATTCTATTTTTTTTCCCCTCTGGAGAGAGTTTGTTGGTACGAGAGTGGGCTCATAGAGGTCATTATGAAATTACATTCCTACCACCCCCTAGATAGTGTCTCTTATTTCCATGCAATATGGGTACTCTGCTATTTTTAGCAGCTGGCTACGCGTCAGCTCTGTAATGTTTTTTTCTGAAATGTAATGAGATTGGCTGGGTTTCATAGAATTGAGTTAGGCCTCATTATCGGAAATACAGAGTTAAATTGCTTTTAAATTCCTGATAGCCTTCAACATCAGACAACCACTGCCGACTCTCTGAGCGACAACAGTATAAGCGTATGCATTCATTTTGAAAAATAACCACATTGGGGATCTTGAAGGCACAGCAGAGAATCATGCCTCCAGGTCAGGTCACGAAAACAACTGAGAGAACTCCAAAAGCCTTGCAGGCTTTTATAACTTTCTATATTTTTCAAGCATTAGGAAATGATTCATTTGATTGTTTTGCTTTTCCCTTAGAAGATTTTCAGGAAAAGACATTAGATGCATACAAAGATAATTTATACTCTTTGGATATATACATATACATATTTATATCCATAACTATGTAACCATAACTCACATCCACAGCATGCACTGCTGATTCCTTCCATATTACATAACTCATGAAATTTTATGTAACATCATTGATAACACCACTGCAACTCCTGAAATTACATCAATGATAACACCACCAGAGCGTGACTTATAGTTACTTTAGTTTACCAGTTATAGTTACTTGAGACAGCTATAACTGATGAATTTCAGTGGTTTTGCTAGCTCATTATAGTATGTAACTGACATTTTAATCTAAAGATAATGCTACTTTATACATATATTATCCTCCTAATGAACTCTGCATGCATTGTATTGGTGATTGGTTTATCCATGATTAGCATATTTGAGTTACTAGTAAGCCCCTAGTAAAGTGCACTAGAGGTGCCCAGGGCCTGTAAATCAAATGCTACTAGTGGGCCTGCAGCACTGATTGTGACACCCACATGAGTAGCCCTGTAAACATGGCTCAGACCTGCCACTGCAGTGTCTGTGAGTGCAGTTGTGAAGTGGCAATTCAACCTGACCAGTGTACCCACTTGCCAGGTCCAAACCTTCCCTTTTTTATGCATGTAAGGCACCCTTGAGGCAGGCCCTAGGTAGCCCCCTTGGGCAGGGTGCAGTGTATGTTAAAGGTGGGACATGTGCTGGTGTGTTTTTACATATCCGAACAGTGAAATGCACTGTTACAAGGCCTATCTCTCTCATAGGTTAACATGGGGGTGGCCTTTAAATAACTTTTAAGTGTAGTTTCTCTTTAGGAGCAGATAGAGATCTTGAATTTGGGGTCTGTGAACTTGCAATTTAAAAATGTATATTTTGGTAACGTTTGTTTTTGGATTGTCAGTTTGAAAATGCCACTTTTAGAAAGTGTGCTTTTTCTTTCTTAACCATTCTGTGCCTCTTCCTGCTTGTGTATTCCATGTCTGGGTTAGACTGACAGTTGGGCTGTTTGTGAATCTCCACTAGACAGTGACACAAGGGGGCCAGGGTGCAGCCTGCATATCCTGATGGGCCATCTGGGCTAGAGTGGAGGGAGGAGCTGACAGGTACACTTAACTGGGCTGTGCCTGCGCTCACACAATGCAGTCTCCAACTGCCTGGTGAGTCTAGAGCCAGGCCTGGGCAAAGCAGGATCGTGTGAACAACAGAGACTTTCCTTTGAAGTTTGCCAACTTCAAAGGCAGAAAAGGGTATAAGTAGTGGACCAGAAAACCCCAGATTTTTAGATTACTTCTGGAACCAAGAGGAACCTCTGCCAAGGAGAAGAGCTGAAGAGCTAGATGAGAAGTACTGCCCCTTTGCCTGTGACTGTGCTTTGCTGAGTTGGCCTGCAGTTGCTGCTTCTGCCTGGAAGAAGACAAAGACTGGACTTTGCTGTGTATCCTGCTTGTGAAGTTTATCCAAGGACTTGAACTGAGCTTGCCCCCTATTCTGAAGTCTCAGGGCCATCAAAGACTTCCTCTGCCGGCACCTGGACTCTCTTGCTGAGACTCCTACCCTGCCAAGGGTTCCTAACCCAGTCTCTGGGCCCTTGAAAGGAGAAGCTGGTGGTTGCCCACCCCAGGGACATAGCTGTTTGCTTTGACTTGGCAGGAGCTTGACAGCACCCACCAAGTCAGAGCAAACACTCTGCTTCCAGTGGGCGAGAACTGTCAGAGTGCTCTTGCCTGCTGGAAGCAGATGTTTCATCTCTTTTCACTGCCTGCAGACATGCGGGCAGGGAAAGAGATGAAGCTATTGATTTTGAAGACAGGGAGCTGCATGGTTAGCCGCTCCCTGTCTGCAAAAGTAATGTAGGCTCCCACAGGAGGTAGGGAGCTGGCTGGGACTGCTGGGGCCTTGAGGCTTCCCGGGGGATCCCATTGCACACTAGCTGCCCAGGAGAGATGGCCGGGCCATCAATCAATCAATCAATCATATCATTTGTAGAGTGCACTGCACATCTGTGAGGGTCTCAAGGCACTGAGGGGCGTTGTGCTGCTACTGCTCGAACAGCCAGGTCCTGAGGTGTCTCCTGAAGGTTAGCAGGTCCTGTGTCTGTCGCAGGTGGATAGGAAGAGTGTTCCACGTCTTGGCGGTCGAGGAGGGAGAATGATCTGCCACCAGCGCTCGTTCTGTGGATGCGTGGAATGGTGGCGAGGGCAAGGTCAGCGGAGCGAAGCTGGGGGATCGGGTTGTAGAAGGTCAGTCGTCTGTTGAGGTATTCTGGTCCAGCATTGTGCAGTGCTTTATAAGCATGGGTGAGGGGTCCACAGGGCTGAAATTGGACCGGGGAAGGGGGCGTGAAGCTCCCCATCTTCATCTAATAGAGGTGGGCCCCAGAGGATGGGTCCCTGTGGGCAAAATAGGTCAGGGGAGGGGACCGCATGGCATCTCTCCCTCATTGACTAGAAGTGGGCCCCAGGGATGGGGTCCCCGGGGTCAAAATTTGCCAGGGAGAGAGTCCCCCAGGAGAGGGCAAGAAAGAACCCACTTGTTACAGTCACATACAGATTCAGCTCCAATAGATCAAAGATGCATCCATCTCCACGAAGGAATTGCAGAGTAAACATACTTGATTTGCCTTCACCAAGCAAAGGATTTAGGATAATTTGTCCTTTCGAGAAGTGGAGCTTCAGCTGGGGCACCTGCTACGTTTATATTTGGAAGTGCTTCTTGTTGAGGTTTAATTTCTGTGAAACTAGCAGAATGACCAGAACGGAAGCTCACCTGCTTGTTTATCAAAGAGTACATTGTTTTGCACAAAATGACTACCCAATTAGAGTACTTTCTACTGGTTAGTTAGTAAGTGCTACCTCATTGGGTAAATGTCCAGTGTGCATTCAACACTACAGCTGCCTAATGGACCATGAGGAAATATCTCCAGTGGCCTTGTGTGTATTAGAGTTATTTCAAGTAACTATAATTTGTGCCCTAAGGTAACTATAACTCGCGGTCTCACCATGCACTGCTAATTACCCCAGATATTACAGCACTCTTGACAACTTCTATAATGTAATTCAAAATTTAAATGAAACAGCAGTCAAATTATTGAAGAAAAAGCTGTGCCTAGTGGGGACGCGAGTTATAGTTACCTTGGGGAGTAAGTTATAGTTACTCGAAATATCTATCTATCTATCTATCTATCTATCTATCTATCTATCTATCTATCTATCTATCTATCTATCAGTGTATATAAATGTATATGAACATAACTCTTTTGGAGTTGAAACACGTTGGTTGTTTGTTGCTGGTTTGGAATAAAATATTGGCTATTCTGTGAAACGGAGTGCAGTGGTTTCCCTTCTTTTTTATTTACATAACGAGGAGGAATGGTCTACCTCCTACCACTGGCACCGACAATCTGAGTGCACTGTGTCAGAAGTGTGACCTCTTGTTTGGATGTGTATATATATATATATATATATATATATATATATATATATATATATAAATCTATATATATATATATATCACCTATTGCCAGTCGTCAGTAGGTAATTATAGTTAGGACCATGTTTCTATAGAAAAAGTGTTTTTTGACTTGCCGAATCTTCAAAAATTTTTACTAAAAATGTGCCTCTTGAGCATAAAAGTTTTCTGGTGATCAGTGAAGCAGGGATAGAGAAAACGGGTCTCAAAAATGTGCATTTCCCATGTTATTTCCCAAAGGAGTTTTGAACACGCCTACAGCCCGAACCACTGGATGGAATTCTTGGTGTAAATCCATTCAGTAGTTTTTGGGCTATTGAAGGGAAAATAAATGTGTATATCTGAGGTCACAAACTCTTCGCGAATAATGATGAGCTTCTGCAGAGAAAGAACAGCTCTGATTGGTTGCCAACACTTTAACCAGGAAGTGTTTGGAGCCATCTTGGCACTTGGCTTCAGTCAAGTCTTACAAAAAAAGTTAAACACATGAAAAGGGATCAGGGCAGGGCCACCCTGAGCCCCTAGCCTCGGTCTAGTGGTCCCTCACAGACCCTGTCAGGGCTAAAAAGCATTTTCTTTATTTTAATGTTTGGAAAATCAGTGGATCTGGATCTGCAGATATTCCTTTTTTTAAAAAAAAAAGGGTGGTACCCCACAAATTATGGCACTCATGACATCTTTAATAACATCATTGATATTCTCAATGTAGTATTTTCAGTAAAATGTTTGACGAAAAACAGTGCATGGAGGGGGATGAGTTATAGTTACCTTAGGGCACAAGTTATAGTTACTTGAGATACCTCTAACTATAACAGACTATAACAGGAGAATTTATATGATTTTGTATGTTTAAAATGTGAGCCTAACTATAGCGTCTCTGTAACCTTTGATTTTTAAGTAAATTTCTATTTTTTTAATTCTATTTCCTAACTATAATGCCCCTGTATCCTTTGTTTTTTCAGTGAATGTCTGTCTATCTATCTATCTATCTATCTATCTATCTATCTATCTATCTATCTATCTATCTATCTATCTATCTTTCTATCTATCTATATAGATATATATAGATACATAGACTAGTCTACAAAGTTGATCATTAGCTGCTTAGAAGGGCCTGGGGGGAACATTAAAGATGACTGGCTTAGCACTCAATCACTATATTCAGCACCTCAAGAAACAGATTTGACAAGTGGCCTTGTAATTTGTTAACTCTGTTTATCAGTATTACATTCTCATTTCTGTGCTTATCACATTCCAATAGTCTCACTTACTAAACTTCTTTTGGATTGCTCCTGTCAATTTAGCTTTGTTGACTTCCAGGTCTTTTAGAATCACTTACTAAGCGTCTTTTGGATTATTCCCGTCAATTTAGCTTTGTTGATTTCCAGGTCTTCACATCGCCTAAACAATCTATTAGATTAGAGTTTTGACTTTTGGAACATGAAAGTACCCGATTCATGTCACATTTGAATTCTAGTAATAAAAATGTGATTTATGTGATTAAATATCAATGTAACCTGATGTATGTTGGCCAAACAATGAAAATGGTAAAACAGGGGCTCAAATTTAAGAAAAGTTTGTGCCGCCTTTGTGCCATTTTTAATGACACAAAAGTGGCGTTAACCCAGCGCCATATTTATAAAGTGATGCTAGAACAGGCTTGCACCACTTTCCTGCATTTACTGCCATTTTCAGAAGCGCCGCTTTACCTTGTGTCAGTTACGACAATGAAATGCAAGGTAGGTGTTCCCTTCTAAAAAATGACACAGGCCCACTGTGTCATATTTAAAAGCCATTGGAAAAATTACGTGTGCCTAGGATGGCCCTACAAAATGGCACTAACTCTGAATTGCATCAAAATTTCAATGCCTTGTCAGACCAGGTATTCAAATGACACCCAGCCACAAGTATATAAGGAAAACTCACAGAAGGAACTCTGACAAACAACTGGACAACATGGACCTGTTACTGCTACAGCTTGGTACCCGGAGACGATGACAGCGACAACGCCAAGTGCCACCAGCAACACTGCAGCACCCTCAACCACCACAACTGCAGCCACAAAGGCAGCGCAGAAAGAGGAAGAGAAGATTTCACCAGCGCACATTCATCCTTGGCCTCAGGGAACAAAATTTCATCAGACTCTACCACCTCAAGCAGGAGTCCATTGCTGTTTCACCACATTGCTCCAGACATCACGGCAAGAGTGAAAAGTCATACAATCATACCACCCATGATCAAGCTCCTTGCCGTGCTCCACATTCTGGCCTCTGGCCACTGCAGCACGAGTGGTGGTATCTCATAACCATCTATTTCTGCCTTTCTTCCCATGGTCCTAGACGCCATCATCTGCCTCACTTCCCACCACATCCTGTTCCCCAACACCCAGCAACTGCAGCAGGAGACAAAACAAAGATTCTACCAAATTGCTTGGTTCCAGCATGTGCTGGGTGCAATGGACTGCACACATGTCTAACTCGTCCCCCCTGCTTCTATGGAACACCTTTTTAGGAAAAGGAAACACACACAATCAATTAACGTGCAGACCATTGTAGATCATCATGTGATATTCACTAACATCCTTGCCAAATATCTGGGCAGCGTGCATGATGTCTACATTTTCCGACACTCAATAATAAACCAACACTACCAGGATGGGCAATATGGCAATGGCCTACTCGTAGGTAAGCCAGAATACACAACATAACACATACAACACACTAAACATGTGGGACAGACAATAAAAACACCACACTACACAAACATGGACAGGGAAGCACAGATGTCCATAGAACAACACATATGCTACATGCATGACTCCACAACATTCAATGCACATCACCCTCACATATGGCCACATGTACACGCCCTTTGCACTACCAGACTGTCTCTTTTAATGGTGCTATGGTAGAGCAATGCCACTCTACATTCAAAAGGTGCTGTCAAGCCACTACATGTGTTCTCATTTTGCATCGAAAATGTGGCCCCATCACACATATCACTTAGCGTACAATTGGTCAGCGATGGGATGTTGATTGGGCATTCCACCATCAAATATTGGCAATGCCCCACATTTATCACAATTTTGAAACCTGAGACTGCACCAACAAATAATGCCACCCTACTGACATCACAATTGTCCTATCAAGACAAATACCTGATACTATCATTGTGTAAACGTTTCCCATGTGTTGTGCACATTTAGATATAGGAAGTTGCCATCATTGATATATCATGTGTCTGAATGGACACCTCACGGCACAGCAACAATCAAAGTCGCAAAGCTGACATCTTTCTACCATGCTACAAGGGTGCCTACAGTTGACTTTAACAGCTTAATTACAGCCAGTGCACTGGTAGAGGTCAGAAACACATAGGGGGTCATTCTAACTTCGGCGGGCAGCGGAGGCCGCCCGCCAAAGTTCCCCCACCAGAACACCGCAGCGCGGTCAAATGACCGCCGCAGTGATTCTGACTTTCCCGCTGGGCGGGCGACCGCCAAAAGGCCGCCCGCCCGCCCAGCGGGAAAGCACCAGCAACGAGGAAGCCGGCTCCGAATGGAGCCGGCGGAGTTGCTGGTGTGCGACGGGTGCAGTTGCACCCGTCGCGATTTTCAGTGTCTGCCACGCAGACACTGAAAATCAATGTGGGGCCCTGTTAGGGGGCCCCTGCAGTGCCCATGCCAGTGGCATGGGCACTGCAGGGTCCCCCAGGGGCCCCACGACACCCGTTCCCGCCAGCCAGGTTCTGGCGGTGAAAACCGCCAGAACCAGGCTGGCGGGAAGGGGGTCGGAATCCCCATGGCGGCGCTGCTTGCAGCGCCGCCGTGGAGGATTCCCTGGGGCAGCGGGAAGCCGGCGGGAAACCGCTGGCTTCCCTTTTCTGACCGCGGCTTTACCGCCGCGGTCAGAATGCCCCCGGAAGCACTGCCAGCCTGTTGGCGGTGCTTCCTCCGTCACCTACCCTGGCGGTCTATGACCGCCAGGGTAGCAATGACCCCCATAATATCAAGGAGACATGGCACATTGGTTGCCTATACTGGTGATGGAGGGCAGTGCAGAAATGTACCTCATGCCCTGCCCTGTGCCCCAGGTGTTTGTAAACTTGTCACATACATGGAAAAACATCTCAAACAACTATGCCACACTGTGCACAATCTCTACATAAACATATGCATGCTAGACAGGAAATTGCTACAACATCCCTGTGTGCAAGGGAGATGTGTCATGTCCGGGGGTGGGATGCACATGCAACACACAGGGCACAACACCCATCGCATGGCACACAAAAAATTTACAAACCTAGCCACAATTACTCTTTTGCAGGCCAAAGATAATGGGACTAAGGGAAAATTATATTCAACATCACACATATTCCACAGGGGTGAACTATCATGCCAGAAAATATCCCACAATCACTATGTCTCTGAGGCTCAAACCATTACTGGAAAGTACACCACCACACACCAATACAACCATGCATGCAAACAGGAACATACACAATGCCAGATGCAAGACAGAATCACCACTCAAATTACAAAAAAAACAGTGCCTGGCCATTTAGAAAGAAACACAAATACACCTCTGACACTGTATCTCCCCTTCCATTGCAGTGGACCAAGGTTATAGCATCCAGCCATTGGTCATGACCCCATATGGAAACCCACATACAGATGGCAAAAAGGCTTACAATGAAGCACACAAACTACCAGGAATGGGGTGGAGAGGACATTTGGCATCCTGAAATCCAGGTTCAGATGCCTAGGTCAAACTTGAGGAAGTTTATTATATGGCCCAACCCTTGTATGCAAAATCGTAATAGTCTGTGCAATTTTGCAGCACATCTGTGTTTGTACCAATGTCCCCTGGAAGGAACAGGTAGAGGTTCCCAGGGAGGAGGATGAGGACAATGAGGCATTACAGGAGGATGGGGAAGTACAAAACTCTGCCGCTGGAACACGCAGCAGGGACAATATTGTGCACAACTTTTTCAGTTAGAGACTACTCATATCATCATTGGGCACAATTTTGTAAATAAATCACTTGAACACAGATTTGTCATGGAGTACTTCTTTGCACCTTCACATTACTATCAACTCACCCACTTCTTTGAAATCATGATTCCGCCACAAAAGTTGAAAATAAGTTAGGAACACACTCTGGAACAACAAACAACTACACACAATGTATTACTACATGAATGTGTGGATGAAATCTAGGCATTGCCTGTTACATTGTAACACACATATCACACATGTGTGTTTGGTTGACATTTGACAGTAGCCACACAGGAAAAACATGTGAAGACTACTGTTCAGATATTTGGCCTAGGTACGACAAGAGTAGTCAGTACCAACAACAGTAGGTTTGTTTCTGATATGTGACAAATCAATATCTGAATGTCACAATCACAGGTGACAACTTACATGTAGACTATAAGAGAGTTAAATACAGAGGACAAAACACCTGAATGTCTTAATCTGTCAGACTGTATCCAGTTTGTACATTGAATTCATGTCAAGCAATGTCAAAACAAGACACAAACCCTTGGCAAACTGTACAGGTGAACAAGGGCACAGACATGTTGAAACTTGTATGCTCTACTCGTAGCTGTCAAGAGTATTCACACAATCTAAATGCACTTATTGTACATGCAACACATTTTGGGGAATGCAGCGGTGTGTGAGTGCTCATGTCAAACAAAGATATGTGGAAGGACAGCTGAGATACCCCCATACTTAACTTTGACATCCAGTATGTGGAGGTGACTCAGACACTAAACAAGTGCTGTGGCTGGTGTTGTGAGTCGTGTGTGGGTCAGTCATCTCATCTTGCAAACAATGGAAATGGTACAGCAAATATTGCTTAGCCTGTAGAAGAAGCAATGTCCGTTTGTAAAGTTCACAAGTATGACTTACTATGACGTGCATGAATGAAGGGACAGTGAGGATAAGGAAGTATCAAGGGAAATCTGCACAAACTTTGCCAGCAATGTTGAGCTAGAACCCTACGTCACATAATCTGGGTTCTATGTGTGTGAATGATCACACATTGTCAAGTACTCACTGTACAAAACAACATTGTACCTCTGAAACACTAGACACATATTCACACACATTGTGTAGGACAGTATATGTTCCAGTCACATTGCCATCAACTACAACTGTGTGCTTGGCCAGCACAAACAAGTGTGACTGAAGCAAGTGGCAACTGACACTATCTGTACCCTGAGCCTGCAGATATGACTCTGTTCCACTATCTACCAATGACCTAAGAATGCATCATAGGAACACATCTCTATCATTAAGACATAGTCATGTCAATCCCTAGTAAATGATGAGACAAGTCCACCACAAACAAACAGGTAAGTCCCTAATACATAATACTGAAGACAGACATCCACAGCCTGTAAGTCCCTACTACATAATAGGTCAAGTCTGACATCAACAACCTAAAAGTCACCAATACATACTTGAGCAGGGGACTTCAATTGTGCAGTTGTATCACTGCAGTTGACTTCGCACTGCAGTGCTGAATTTAACCTGACAATGCCAACCACCCATGCCCCCTCCCTATATCCCCAGAGGGGGCTACATTTACTCTGTACCCAGTCAGGGGGCAGCCCCTCATGCACAGTGAAAGGTGCTTAGAGGACCTCCTTCATCTCGGGCATACACCATGACACATGTGAGTTCACTATATCCAACAAATTGCATGCATGGGAAAATGTAAATCAAACATGTTGCATTACATCATGATGCCTGGCCCTTGGAACACACCATAGATTGTCACACATATGCACTTACATAAGTCTGGGTTAGTGAATCATAAACCAGGCCAAGTCACCAGCATCTCTAGGTATACAGTTGTCAAGGGTATCATGGCAATGGACATTTTTCGCACATGGGCCAGCTATCAGAAGCTCTGTGCTGGAACAAACTGTGAAAATTCATAAATTACGTTGTGTCAGACCAACAAAGGATGTTCCCTCACATATTTATACCAAGTACATACATTGTACACATGTGAAGACAGGAATGTGTGAAACTGCATCATACACATGCTAATTTGCATGCAATATCACTCCTCCCATGCATCCGACAGACCAACATACATATAGAAACACATTTTAGCGTTTGCATTAAAAAAATACAACGCATGCATTCATATTTAGCCATAGTGTTAATTAAAAATGATGCATTGCACCGGTGCATGAAATCGAATACTGAGTGCCCTGTCAGCCATCCCTCAAAAATACATGCATGCCCATCATGCATAAGAAAAATGATACATACATTCATTGTGTCTAAAGTAAACATTATACCCTGTCAGCCATTCTTCAAAAAGACACGCATGGCCATCATGTGTCCAAAAATAAATGACGCATATCATCAAAATGTGACACGTGCCCAGGAAGTGATGCAAATGAACTTCTTTGCTGCAACCATGGAAAAGTGAACTTACTTTCACTTTCCCTTTTTGTCAGTGCTTGGGAGAGGTTGTGTAGTGCTTGTACTGGTGTTAGGAGTGGTCAGTTGTGAGTCTTTTGTGCGTTCTGTTGTCTGTGTTGTGTCAGTAAATTCTATTTTGTTGTGTTGTTGTCATTTAGTGCTGTCATTTATTGTGTATTGTCTTGTATTTGTTTCTGGGTTTGATAAGTTTCTTTGGGTACTTGGGGTAAAGTTGGGCTATATTTTTCTGGGTTTTAGGTTTGCACTGGATTTGGTGTGAAGTATTTCAGGTAGGGGAAGGGCAAGGAAAGGCAACTTGCATGCCTCATCATGACCTGGTATTTATGTGCCTCTCTTACACCTGACACTGCGTATAGTTGGCATTCCATCTGTATTGTTGGGGGTATTCCCATGCAACGCATGTGTAATCCACCCAGCTTTTGATGGCTTCCAAATTTGTAACATCAGGGTTTGCTTCAATTTAGTCTATAAACTCGGGTGGTGAATGAGTGACAAGTGAGTGTCTGAGGTCTTTCTATATCCCATGAAAGTAGTTGTTCAATGTGTGTTGCATTGTGCATCACACATAGGGCATGATTTATACAAATATGGTGCATTGATCCTGATACACCACTGTTCTTGCGCCCCCACCTAACTGTTAGGGTTTGTGCACAGCAAAGAGCATGTCCCCTCTCACTGCACTAGTGGGTTCTGTAATAGCTCCCTTTTAAACTTACTATTGAAAGCCTTTCTTGTTATCTCACCTTCCCCCCCCAGGCGTCTGTGTATGTTTTTTAATGTGCTGTTTTGTTTACACATTGGGCCTTGCTTTTACCAAGGCTTCTTTAAAACACTCCTCTCTAGGCCATGTGTTAATTTAACTCATTTGCATAATAACTGAAACTCTGCACACCTTTAAAGAACATGTGAAGCATGTGAGGACCACACCCAGCTCTTCAAACCACACCCAGCTCTGCACACTTTTCAAGAACATGTGCAGCATGTGAGGACCACACCCAGCCCTGTCTATAAAAGACAGCCCCCGAGCCTCACCCAGTGCTTGTGCTCGTCTACCTCCCGCTTACCTGAGGACAGATCCCTCGGCGCTGGCACTCCTGCTCTCTACAGACTTTCATTGGCTTCAAGGGGCGCAGCTGCTGGCTCTTCCTTCTTCCGGTTTCCGGTTCCTCCTTGCCTCAGCCTCTCTCCTACAAGCAACCTGCAAAAGAGAAAGAAGACAAGGTTAGACTGATCAGTATCTCTTGCCAGCAACAAGTAAGAGCAAAACTTTTATTACCTGAAAGAACTTTGACGACAATTTCTGGATTCGTGTATAGACAATTTGAAACAAGATACCTTCCACGAACATTGTGATTCAAACTCTTTGTTACAAGAATACTTTGCGGAACTTTGTGAAGCAAACATTTTTTTTATTTTTTTTTTATTGAACTTTTAAGAATCGAACCGTGGAAACCATTAACAGCAAGGCAAACAGTAAATCAAGGACTTGCACAAATTACATGCTGTATTTTGACGTAAAAGTACAGTATTTGTTTTATAAAAGATTCTGGAAATATGGGAAAAGTGAGTCTGCTATTGGGAATTTAGGCTTTAGTTATATTAAGATGAATGTTTGATATTGGTAATTCTGATAACGGTATTTGTTTAATGTTTTAGAAGCTTTAGAGTAATAGAAAGCACATCCCAGAGCAGTAACACATTCCAAACCTGGAAACTAGAGACCAGGATCCAAGAGGTACTTTTAGAAGAAAATTTCTAATAAATAAAGGGATAGTCAGGAACCCAGTTAGGAATAGGTTGTACTTATCTGTTCTTTGTTTATGTTTCATTAGGCACCAGTTTCTACAGAAGTCAGAGAGGGCCGCAGATTTGTGCAGCACTTCAACAGTGGAAACGCAAGAACGGTGTTGTCTCTTTATTTTATTTTATCCACTTCCCTTGAGCTTCTGTTCTTAGTGCACTGTTTTTAAAAACTAGTGTGCTGGAACAAGCAGTTTCAGGGTGGGGTCGGATTGTCTTCAACCTCCATCAGAACTGAACAAGGACTCAGGTGAGCTGGGCTTTGACACTAACGACACCATGGTAGCACCATATTTACATTACGGGGCATCATGGCGGACATTTCCACAGTAGCCTCATGAGCTATGCCACTATTGTGGTGCTTTACTGCATTACCTCCATAAATTATGGCACTAGTCCAGGAAAGCATGGGGAGACCCTATGATTACAATGGGTGAGTCACTTGAACGTCTGCCTTGGCAGGCCTTACAAATGACATTAAAAGATCACACAGTGAAATCTTCATGAATTGACTGTTGCTCTTGCATACATCATATCTGGCACAGGCATAATGTGGTACAAGGATTAACAAAGTGGAGCTATACATGCATTGTGTAACTTTGTCAAAATTCACAAGGGGAATTGGCATCTTCAGGCCACATTGGCATTAATCAAAATGATGATAGTGTTGTGCTAAGGCCTTGGAAACATGGCCCCTAGTGAGACGGTAAGACCACTTGTAGCTGATGTTATGCGAGGAGGTGTCCCTTTGTGCACAAAGCCAACCATCCCCACTATACCAGCACCCTTGCAGCATGGTGACATGGAAGCTACTTGTACAGCAGTGCAGATGATAATCACTGACATGCCCATATGTTGTGTATGATCACATTTGTGCCCATTCCCAATGGTGCAGGGAGGCATATCTCAGTTCTTGCTGGCCCACACTTCACAACAGGCCTTGTATGGGTTGCCCGATGAGTGTAACACATGGGCAGATGGTACAGTTGCAACAGTGTAGGGAGTGATGTGAGGGTTGGGAAATGGTCTCTGTGTATGGGGGGAAGGCGAGTGTCTATTACAACTGTTTAGCCATTAGTGTGCTACCATGCCACCCTTTTTCATGCATACAGTGTATCCTATGTGCCTCCCCCTTCTGCCATTTGTTAGTTACAAGTTTGCCCCCACTGCACCTTACCCTGCATTTGTGGTACTTCTTGAAAGGCTGCATCCTCCTGACCTGAGACTCTGGTGACCACCTCCTCTGGGATGACCGCTTTCACCATCTCCTCCAGCTCATCCAGCTCCTCCTGGGGTGCCAGACTTCCACCTCCGGTCTGCAGTGCTGCCTTTCAGTTGCTGGCCAGTTTCTCTTTAGTTCTGCGCTTGTAATTGAGCCAGCGCTTCTTACAATCGGTCACAGTCCTCTTCACCTCTGCCACACCGTTGACTTTATTGACTATTGACTGCCTTATGGCCTCCTTCCTATCTATTGGCAGTTTAGAGGTGACAAAGAGCTGGTGTTGGTGCTCTATCACCTCTGATTCTCCTCCTGACTGAACCTACTTTTCCTATTCATTTTACCCTTCTTTTGCGAGTCTCTCTGGACATCCTTGCTTGTACTGGGCTGTTTTGGGACTCTCTGGGAGTCTCTCCTGTCCTGCTTTCTCCATCTTGGCTCCTCGTGGCTTCTGCTTGGTGTTTTGGTGGGCTTTTTTTGCATTTGATGCGAAAATGGAGTAAGCACGATTAGCATCAAGAAATGTGCAGCTAATCATGCTAGCTCAACTGTTGCAGCATTAGTGTCATTTTTATTTTCGACCAGTTGCAAAGGTTAGCGTCATTATTTTTGACGCTAGCCTTTTCTTAGCACCATGGTGTGCCGTTTTATAAATATGGCGCAAGCATGGCTCTAGGAAAAGTCATTTTTCATAGTTGAAACTTTTGACCCACAACTGTGCTAGTGCCGTTGTGCATAATTTTTCATAAAATTGTGCCAGGGTATTTTCCATTATCAATGCCAGATAAGACATAAAGTGGATGGGGCCATGTCAGTGAAAATTCCTGTGGTAGCAGCTCATACAGAGGACGACATGTCATGGTTGCTGGTAGAGGTAGGTAAACTGGACATTAGAGGAGTTAACTTTAGCATGATCTTAGCCACCAGAGTGTAAATGGATAGACTGTTTTGAACCCACAACCAATAAACTCAAATACATTTATGAATTGTGCAGTGTTGTATCACCTGAAGTGTAGTTCATGTCATATCTTGACACAGACAACACAAATAACTCTCAATTTTGGAGTGTAAAATAAGAAGAATGGCATATGTGTATATTAAATCATTCTTGTGTATAGAAGGCACTATTGTCTACATTGATAATGCAAAATTATGAATGTTGGCTGAAACCGCTGGTATAGAGTAGCATTAAGAATATAAATTACAATGTACGATTGATAATCCCCACTTTTATTTTAATTTACCATGCAGTTGCAATAAACACAACGAATAATGAAAACGTTGATAGATGCAAGTATTTGTCTTGAAAAGATGACGACAACATACCTTTGTTGGGGGTACCTTTGGTAGAAGCCCCAGCACAATGGTATGGATGTAGAATTAAAAGCAGAATGACGGATGCTCCGTCATTCATTATTTTAGGTAACCCCAAATAATTTGGAACACGAGAATTCAAATAAGGGTAGCGCTGATTTGGAGGTATATTAGATTGATACGAGTGACCCAAAAATGTTACTAAGAAGTAAAGTTTAGTTAAATAACCACTGCTATTTTTACTCTGTTTATACACCTTTAAGTCATATGGCATAGCCCTGATTAGACATGTAAAGTTAAAAGAGGGCCAACAACACATTTTAGGTGGTAGTCTGATTAATGTCTGCTGGAAATCCTTGACAGAACTGACAAATTTCATGTCTAGCACCAAAATATAAATATGGAGTATAAATATGCCCCACTGAATATTAGCTACCACCGCTGTAAGCACATATTAAGGACCTCATTACAACCCTGGCGGACGGTGCTAAAGCGGTGGTAACACCGCCAACAGGCCGGGGGTAAAACAAATAGAATCATGACCATGGCACAAACCGCCAACACATACAGTCACTTTAACACTCCGACCGCCACGGCAATAGCAACAAACACAGCGGCAGTAACCGCCAACAGCCAGGTGGAAGACAATGAACCACCCACTCCATTATAACACGCCCATCAGCCAGCTTTTTCGGGGCAGTACCAATGCCATCAAAAGCACAGCGGAAACAGTACTCTGAAGGGAAACGACTCCCCTCTAGACACTCAAGGAAGAACCAGGACGCCATGGAGCCCGAGATGCATGTGTTCCCCATGCTGGTGTATCTTCTCATACACCAGGAACATGAACGCCGGCGACGATGACCACGGTGAGTACTGCACCTAGCACACAGGGGAGGGGGGAGAAAAAAGAGAGTGACACACCACACACAACAGGCAACACACCCACCCTCACTGACAACACTATACACACAAACACATGCAACAACATTACATATACGCCACATAACCCTCAGGAATAATGCAAGGACAAAAGGAATGGAGTCAAATGAGTGTAATATCAGTAATACTTAGAAATACGTTCATAAAGAAAAAACAGTATGTACAATATATATAATATATACAAAAGACGGGACAATGCCCACTCAAAAATTGTCTGTGGCCTACTGGGCCAAAACACATAGGCAAAGGCCACACTTAACTCCTGCGTCAATACGGAGAGAACATTGCAGTGGCATCAGGTCGAAAACACACAGGCACCTCGGGGGGACGGGGAATAGGGGCACCTCAGCCAGAAGATGGTACAACGCCACTGCTCCTGGAGGGGGCTCCATGCCCACTGCTTGGTCCTGGGGAGTGCAGGGCCACAGTCTTCAAGTGGGTGGTTTGCCCACTGCTTGGTCCTGGGAGTGCACAGCCACAGTCTCTCAAGTGGGTGGTTTGCCCACTGCTTGGTCCTTGGGAGTGCAAAGCCACAGTCTCTCAAATGGGTGGTTTGCCCACTGCTTGGTCCTGGGGAGTGCAAGATCACAGTCTCTCAAGTGGATGGCTTCTTCCACTGGTTCTGGAGGGGGCCTTGTGCCCAGTGTGCTTCAACCTGGCAAAGAGGGGCTGAGTGGATGGCTTCTTCCACTGGTTCTGGAGGGGCCATTGCGCCCTGTGATGAAGATGTTTTGTGGAGCAAGGTTACAGTCTCTCACCTGGGTGTCACAACAACAGCTTTTGCAGGGGCCAGGACGCACTCCAGCCCATGTAGTCACCACTACACACTGCTCTCCGGTGGTGACAGCTGCTCAGAGAATCGCAGTTGCGCTGCAGGTGGTGGTGCTGCAGTGGTGGTGGTCGCCTCCAGGCCTTCACCTGCAGCTTCGGACGGCTGCCCACTGGGGCTGCTGCTGCTGGCAGTGGTGCTGCTTGTGGCGGGGCAGGTGGCAGTGCTGGCCGCGGTGCAGGTGGCAGTGCTGCCGGTTGTGGTTGTAGCCTCCAGGCCTTCACCTTCACCCTTGGACAGTTGAAGTGCCATGGCTGGTGTTCTGTGCCCCTTCCTGCCCTTGGCGGATGGTGGTGCCTCCTTGCTTCTGCCAGATGGAGTCTTTGACTTTGCCTTGCTGGCTGGTTGTGCCTTCTTCCCCTTGCTGGATGCTGTCCCCTTCTTGCCCTTGCCAGGTGGTGGACCCTTCTTGGCCTTGGCTGGTGATGGTGGCACACTGGCTGGGCTGACGGGTGCCTTCTTGGAGCGTCTCACAGCTGCAGAAACCACAGCGGCCGTGGACTGGGTGGCTGAGGTGCTGGGCTGGGTTTGACCACCCTGGCCTGAGGTGAAGGACGGGTGGGGGGGAGGGGTAGGAAGAGGTCAATGTTGGTGAGGAAAAGCTCCTTAGGGACACTGGGGCGGGAAGAGGGTGAAGGTTTGGGAGTGGAGGAAGAGGGAGTGGGTGTAGGCGGTGGCAGTCTGCTGTGTTTGGGTGCAGGTGCATGAGCTGGATGCTGTTGTGAGGTGGATGGCTGTTAAATGGGTGTGTGTTTGCGTTTGTGTACTTTGGGAGGAGGGGTCACAGACACAGTGGGAGAGGACACAGGGGATGTGTGCATGGATGTGGGGTGGTGACTGCCAGTGAGGGGTGTGCAGTGATAGGCATGCTGGTGGTGGAGGTATTGGATGAGGATGTAGCGCATGCAGGTGTGAGTGGAGACGCTACTGGGAGGGGGGTGGCGGAGGAGGAGGAGGGGGACACAGTGGAGGCAGTGGATGTTGGTGTGTTTGCATGTGGATGGTGCTTGTGTGAGTGCCTGTGAGATGAAGTGTGGTGCTTGTGTTTGCCTGTGCCACTTTTGTGTGTTGATTTGGGTGATTGCTTGTCTGAAGGTGTGCTTGGGATAGACTGGGGTTGAGGGGACTGGGTAGAGGAAGTTGGAGGGGGGAGGCTGGAGAAAGGGACAATGGCTGCCATCAGTGCGTAGGCTAGAGCCTGGAATGCTCTCTGATGGGCAGCCACGCCAGAGTGATTGACCTCCAGGTATGCATTTGTTTGTTGCAAATGCCCTGCGATGCCCTGGATGGCATTCAGTATGGTTGAATGCCAAACAGTGAGGGATCTCAGGAGGTCAATAGCCTCCTCACAGTGGGCAGCAGGGCTGACTACGGCAGGGCCTGAGGTGCCTGGGGCAAAGGAGATGCCCACCCTCCTTGGTGAGCGGGCACAGGAAACACGCTGAGGGACTGCTGGGAGGGCGGTGCTTGTTACGGGGGTGGTGGCAGTACCTGTTGTTGAGGTGGGCATAGAAGTGTCCGCCACTACCAGGGAGCTTCCATCGGAGGAGGAGTTGCTGTCGGGAGTGTCCCTTCCGGTCTCTGTCGTGGTGCTCCCCTCGCCCACCATCCCAGTGGTGCCGTCACCATCGGCGGATTTGGCCTCCAGGCCCATGTGGGATGCAGCTCCCTCCGTTGCCGGTGCCTCTGCTCCTCCGCCAGATGATGCTAATGCACACAAGGACAGGGTGACAAAACTAGAAGTGGGGGAGAGACAGAGGATACACTTGGTCAATGCCAGCAACAACACTACCGCTGGTGTACACAACACACAGGGATCAGCCCTATGCACTAGGCCATGCACTACCAGTTACAAAGCTAGTCAACAGCCCATGGGGTATATTGCCTAAACCCATTAGCTGCACACATGAAACCCACAGGACCCTGCCTAGTAGTAGATGTCCACTGACACTATTGGGGTTGGAGTGCTTCAGAGCCTGCCCAACAAGGTACCTTCCCTGCCATGTTTGCCCTGGCCTAAGGGCACCCACATCCCCCACCCAGGTAAAACCTTAACATGCGCAAAGTCATGATTCTGAATCTGTACTCACCCCCTTGTGGATGCTGTGATGCCTTCAAGCGCCCATCAAACTCCGGATAGGCCACCGCCAGATTGCGAATCAGGGTGTTCAGGGTACGACGGGCACCCCTTCCTCTTTGGGAGGCCAGCCCCAGATGGGCCTCTCCTGTCTTCCTTGCCCAGTGGCACAGGTCCTCCCACCGTTTGAAGCAGTGGGTGCTCAGCATGTCAAAGACCCCCAGGGTCTGCACCTCCTTGGCGATGGCACGCCAAATACTATTTTTCTGATGGGCCTGCAGAAATATATGCATAGAAAAAGGGATTAGTAATACCATCCGGACTGTTACACTCATGGCCCACAATATCCCTCCCATCCCCTTACGCACAGACATTGACCACCAGACATGCAGCACTCTGCCCAGGACCACTCTGTACCCCCCTACATGAGGCTTACACACATAGCAATCCATACATTCATGGCCCACGCATCATGATCACAGTGTTCTCATATGTTTTTCTGGAGGACCATAGAGTAAAGTGTACTGGGGTAGGACCCCATCCACCAGTCTCTCTAACTCCTCCAAAGTGAAGGCTGGGGCCCTTTCCCCAGACACTCCAGCCATTGTCGCTTCCAGACACAGGTCACAGCAGCACTTGCAGTGTAGGTCCTCTCCTGTTGAAGGTCAGGTAGCAAGTGAGTGAACAGATAGAAAATGGCGGTCATCGCCATTGTCTCCTAGAACCCATTGAGCCCAATGATAACCAATTCGAAGTTGCGCAGCAGTCATCGACCGCCGACCGCAGCGGTGCACAACACCAGTGGAATTACCTCATTTACACTTGGCTCTCCTCATAGGTCAGGCAGCCGCCATTTCAGGGGGGCACAGGACATGGCACCTAACTGCGTCACTGCAGACATTGGCACATCAATTGACTCTTGAATTCACATACTGTTTCTGTAAAGGAAGAAATGCATTTTTATTTTCATGTATGTGTGAATATGACCTTCTGCTCACTGTTTTTCACCCTAGAGTTCAACCGCTGAGGATGAATAGGAGATGGAGACACCCCTCCGTGTACAGACCCCTGGTGGACCTGGCGACAATGGAGGACAGGCACATTATCCTGACCTACAGACTTGATAGGGCCACAATCCAAGAACTGTGTGCCCAACTGGAGCCAGAACTGATTTCAGCTATCCACCACCCTGCAGGTATCCTCCTGTAGTGCAGGTCCTGTCAGTACTCCATTTCCAAGCAAGTGGTTTCTTCCAAGCGACAGTGGCCATGGCATCAGGGATGTCTCAGCCAATGTTTTCCAACTTGCTGACCAGAGTGTTGTCTGCCTGCTGAAACACATGCTCAGCTATATCGTATTCCCCCAGGTGGAGGATTTAGCCACAGTGAAGGCTGACTTTTATGCCCTGGGATACATCCCCAACATCATTGGTGTCATTGATGGTACATATATTGCATTTGTGTCCCCCAGGAGAAATGAACAAGTGTTCAGGAATGGAAAAAGCTTTCACTCTCTGAATGTGCAGATGGTGTGTTTGGCAGACCAGTACATCTCCCATGTGAATGCCAAGTGTCCTGGCTCTGTGTATGATGCCTTTATCTTGAGGAATAGCAGCATTCCATATGTGATGTCTCAACTCCGGAGGCACCGGGTGTGGCTAATAGGTGAGCCCACGGTTCCCATCCAGTTGCTGTAGGTATATGGGCGTGAGTTTGGCCCTAAGGATGGGTGTGTGCCTAGCAGGTATCCCTCGATATTGACAGGTGACTCTGGTTACCCCAACCTCTCATGGCTACTGACCCCAGTGAGGAATGCCAGGACAAGGGTGGAGGAACGTTATAATGAGGCACATGGGCGAACAAGGAGGATAATTGAGAGAACCGTTGGCCTCCTGAAGAACAGATTCTGGTGCCTCCATCTGAAAGGTAGATCCCTGTACTACTCACTGACGAAGGTGTGCCGGATCATTGTTGCATGTTGCATGTTGCATGTTGCACAACCTGGCCTTGAGACGCCAGGTGCCTTTTCTACAGGAGGATGAGCCGGGAGATGGTCTTGTGGCAGCAGTGGAGCCTGTGGACAGTGACGAAGAGAAGGCAGAGGATGAAGATGTGGACAACAGAAGTATACTCATTTAACAGTACTTCCAGTGACACACAGGTGAGACACTGTAACTTCACCTTCCATTGTAGTTTTGTGTTTGACATTGAACATGGCAGCCTGATTTCCCTATGTCTATGGCCCCTTACTGTACCCTTTGGCATCTCTATTTTCAGATCTCTGTGCCCAACTCTGGCTCTGGTGTGTTTACTGCTGCCCACTACAGGTTATACCTATGTTAATATTACAGTAGATTAGAAATTCAATGTTTACACTTTGTGAAACTAATACATGTGTCAAATAATCCACAGACTCAATGCTTGAATTTGTTCAGTTTGGTGCTAATAAGTGGGGGGGTATTTCAATGGGCTGGGTTGCTGAGGAAAGTCCAGGGTAGAGTCCAGTCTATTTGTATCACAGGTGCATTGTTCAAGGGGGCATAGGAAGGGGAGCAATGGCATTTCAAGGTGGACAGGGTGATAGAGAGGGACAGAAGGGTGACAATCAGGAGAGTCTTATTTCCTGGCGGAGTCTTGGAAATGTTCTCTGGCTTCTGCCTGGATCGCAAGGACCGTTTGCGGGGTGGTTCTCCTTCTGCAGGGGGTGGGGTGCTGGTGGCCTGTTGGTCCTGTGGCGGGGCCTCCTGTCCACTAGCGCCGGCGGAGGTGGAGGGCTGTTCTTCAGGGAGGCTAATGTCTGGCCATGTCTGCCAGCACCCCTGCAATGGTGACCAGGGTGGTTTGGATGTCTTTCAGGTCTTCCCTGATCCCCAGGTACTGTCCCTCCTGCAGCCGCTGGGTCTCCTGCAACTTGTACAGTATCTGGCCCATGGTCTCCTGGGAAAGGTGGTATGCGCCCAGGATCCCTGCACTTGCCTCATGGAGAGTGGGTTCCCTGGGCCTGTCCTCTCCCTGTCGCGCAGCAGTCCTCCCAGCTTCCCTGTTGTCCTGTGCCTCCGTCCCCTGAACGGTGTGCCCACTGCCACTGACCCCAGGTCCCTGATCGTCCTGTGTTTATGGGGTTGCCTGGTACCCTGTAGTAGTGGACACACTGCTAATTGACGTGTGCTGGGGACAGAGGTATGGGCCCACTGGGTGGGTACTGTGCTGATGTATCTTGAGGGGAGAGGCTCTGTGGTGGTTTGGGACTATGGCAGGGTCATCGACTGTCCAGAGGTCCCTGATGGGCAAGGTTGGTCATCGTGATCCAGGCGTGCAGAGCTGCTGTCATCACTGTGGGCCTCTTCTGTGGGGGGGACTGGGTGTGTCTGGCATCTCCTCTCAGGTGACGTTGAGTGGGGGTCCTGTGGGGATGTAAATGCAGTGTTGTTGTATCTGCGTGTGCCATCTTGTGCATGGATGTGTTTCCCTCTATGGTTGTTATTAGCAAGGCAGCTTTGGCTTGTGAGAGTTGTGCTTGGTTTGGCTAAGTAATTGACACTAGTGTGCATGCTGTGGTGATGGCTGTCCATGCAGGTCTGTGATGGGTGTCCAGGCATTGGTGTTGCATGCAGGGCTTGGTATTGGGATGGGTGGGTTATGATGGTGAGGTATATGTGAGGTGGTGGAGTGATGGGTGTGAGGGTAGGGGTAGGAGTTTGTGATGGCATGCAGGTAGGGTGGGGGATATATTAGTAAAGATTTGACTTACCATAGTCCAGTCCTCCTGCTACTCCTGCGAGGCGCTCAGGATGCATGATCTCCAAGACTTGCTCCTCCCATGTTGTTAGTTGTTGGGGAGGAGGTGGGGGTTCACCGCCAGTCCTCTGTACAGCTACCTGATGTCTTGCAACTACGGAACTCACCTTCCCCCATAGGTTGTTCCACCTCTTCCTGAAGTCATCCCTTGTTCTGGGGTGCTGTCCCATGGCATTGACCCTGTCCACGACTCTCCGCCATAGCTTCATCTTCCTAGCAATGGACGTCTGCTGCACCTGTGATCCGAATAGCTGAGGCTCTACCCCGATGATTTCTTCCACCATGAACCTTAGCTCCTCCTCAGAGAACCCGGGGTGTCTTTGTGGTGCCATGGGTGTAGTGTGAGTGGTATGTGTGAGGGTGTGTGGGGTGATGTGTTGGGGTGTGAACTGTGAGGTGAGTGGATGGTGTATGGGTGATGTTGTTATGTGGCTCAGATTCAGTGGGTGCTCCTGGCTTGTCTTTCTCTCAGTTGGCAATATTATTTTGTTGTTGTAAGGGGCTGTGGGTATAGTGTGTGTGTGTTTTATTTTGGATTGGGTGTGTAGGTGTGGTGTGTGCATGTGTGTCAGGTGTGTGTAGTTTGAATTGTCCAATGTGGTGTAGTTTTGTTAGTGTGTTTGTATTTTGAGCGCGGCGGTGTGTACCACCAATGGTTTATTGTGGTTGAATGTCCACTGCGGTGATTCGTGGGTCATGATGCTGTGGGCATATTTCTGTTGGCATAATGATGTGGGTTTTGGTACCACCAGTTTATCATTGACCTTTGGGCTGGCGGACTTGTGTGGGTGTCTGTATAGTGGCAGATTTCTCTGTGTGGGTCATAATAACCGTAATGGTATACCACCGCGGTCACGGTATGTTGGTGGCAATCAGCACGGCGGTAGGCGGCATTTACAGCCAATGTTGTAATGAGGGCCTAAGTCACTTAAAGCTGCTGGTTCATTTATCCCACCAAGCTTACGTGGGAATGTCCATTGTGTCTTATCCCACAAACATGTTTCTTGCCTGAATTTTACTATTGTTTAAAAAATATTCATCCCTTCCTACCCTCACACAATTTCACTTTCACACTTTACACTAGCAGTTTCAAAACTATATTGGCCTTTTTTGAGAAATTGGGTTGTTGTTTGACTGTTGTGTGAACCCTGGTCCAGCAACAGCCACAAACCCAGTGTGAACCACAAAACATCACCAAATTAACCTTTGCTAAAGCATAGGTAGCTTGGCACAAAGCAGCAGTCAGAATACACAACACAAGAAAAATCCCACACCAATTTAGAAAAATAGGGTTAGGCCAAATGTATACATTTTTACGCAAAACTTTGCTAACGCAACTGGGTCCCCTGTGCATGGCCATTGCACCCAGTGCCATGTAGGGAGGCCCATTTCAGGGCCCCCAGTGGCACTTTTAATAATTCAAGCAAATACTTACCTATACTTACCTGGTATGGGGTCCCCCATCCTCCGCTGTCCCTCTGGTATGGGTGGGGGTATCCCTGGGGCCTGGGTAGGGCACCTATGGGCTTATTCCATGGTGTCCCCAAATGCCTGCCCTGACCTAGGCGTTAAATAATGGTGCTAAGCAGGCTTAGCACCATTATTTAGGTCTGCCTCCCTCCCATGCACCATTTCTGCATGGGAGGATAAATAAGGCACTAGAGCCTTAGAGTAAATTTTTGCCCGGGAACACCTTCCTTGCATCTCATTGATGCAAGGTAGTTTCCCGCTAGCAAAAAATTACATTAACTCCAATATTTTGACGATAGACTAGTCTAGCGTCAAAATATAAATATGGAGTTAGGTTTGCGATGAATTAGCGTAAAACAAATTAAGCTAATTCAGCACAGAGTATAAATCTGAGCCTTAGTGTTAATAAACTATTGTGTACAAAAATGACTTAAATCTAATCAGTAGAACTGGAGTTATCAATCTTTAAAGTTTTTAGCAAAATCTAATGCTTAAAAGATCAATGAACCAACCGCAGACAACTAGTTGGACAAGACCGTGTTAAAGTAGAAGAATATGGCTGACTGCAATAGAGCGTAGTTAAGCTACAAGTAGTGGATTGGGCTCAGTCAGCACTTACCTTCTGACCTTAAAGACATTTTGATAAAAAAAAATCTGAGAAGATAAAGTTCAGTGGGGCAAGGCTGCAGGCAGTGTTTGAGGAGGAAGCATCAACATCAAGTGGCTCTTGGGTTGAAGCCACAGTGAAGATTTGTACGTTTGGACTCTGTCTCCAATAGGATGAATCAAAGGTCTTTAGCCAAAGGCAGTTCCAGGGGATCAGATACCTCTTTGGCAAAGGACCACCGAACAGGATTTGCTACTATAGAGAAGAAGTTAGTGGGAGAAGCCACAATGTCAGTCTGACCGGCCTTGGACCCTGGGGGGATAGATGAGCAGGTTGGTCCTGGTCTTCTCCCAGTTCACATAGCAGTCTTTAGGAAAAATAGTTTAAGTCCTCTGTCTTGGACTTTGGCCATCTGGGCACATTTAGCACCAAAACCAATGGTCTAGGACTGGTTGGACAATATTTGGGGGGCCAGGACTCACCCAGAATGGGTCCAGGTATGGGTTCAAGATGGTGGGATCCTTTGTATCCCTTTGGCTCGGAACAGGAGACTAGCAAACTAGCCCTTGGAGTCACTCTGGTGGTCCTTGGTTGAGGTAAAGATGAAAGGTTAATCAGCAGGGCTAGCATTTGAGGGCTCAAAGCAGGCTCGAGGCAACAAAGCAGTCCTTTCAGGTACATTTAAGCAGTCTTGTAGAGTGTACAGCAGGTCACAGTATCAGGCAGTCTTCTGACAGTCCTTCAGCAGGTCCAGAAAGTGAACTGAAGAGTGGGTCTATGGGGCCTATTTTTGTACTTTGTGCCCCTTCCTCTGGAAGATGGGAGGAGCTTCTAGAAAGTTTCTTTAGAGTGTATGGAGATTCCTGACTATGTGGCTACTAGCTGGCTGCATTGACAATATGGAGATGATAAGGCCTTTGCGTGAAGGCAGAGCACAGTCTATTCAGTTGCTAGTGGGCTGTGCTCTGCTGTGGTGCTACTTAAGTGGGTGGCACAATAAGTGTTACAGATACAACTAGTATCATTTAATTTACAGGCCTTGTGTATATGGTATACCAAACTACAGGGGCCTTATAAATTAATTAAATATGCCAAACAGGTGTATACCATTTAAACTGTGTTTAGGGGAGTGAACACTAGCACTTTAGCACTAGTTGGCAGTAATAAGGTGCACAGAGTCCTAACGCCAAAAAAACTAATTACAGCACAAAGGTGGAGGTAGGTGGGCACAATGTTTTGGGGTAAGACCACCCTAAGGCTGTCAGATCTAGCACCCTTCAAAAAGATGGACAGCCTTTTATGACTAATACACCCAGGTAAGGTTTTGCAGCAGACCCTTACCCATATCCGTGCAGCTTGAAGTTCATTTGCTTGACATCACACTAAACAAATTATTTCTATTCAGTCACAGTGTATTTAGCCCCCCTGAGTAGCAAAGAGGAAGCACAATTGACTCCATGACTCTGCAACAAGTTTCATATTTCCTGTTCTCTTCTGATAATGAAATCAGGCAGGCCTCATGGAAAGACTGTGTGCATTCTCAGAGCAGTGGAAATGTTGATACAGGTGTGCTGACAACTTTTTGCTTGATATTTTGATTATTTTTGTTAAAAATCGCACCTTAGCCTGCAATCCTATGAAAATATGAAAAATAATCTGTAAATTTGTGAAGCATGAGGTTTCACATATTCACACTCTTCCAGCTACGGCAAAGATACACTGTAAAAAAATGGTCAACTCCAGTGGGGTTGTCTATCAGTATATCAAAATATTAACTTTGTCCTTGCAGAATTTCAACTACAGCAATATCGTGAATGTTAGTATATATAAGAGAATATGAATTTTGCTGTTCTCAAGTCCACGTATATCTATCTTGACAATACATAGATCTTCATAGTAAGTAGATGTTGAGTTAAGAATAGTTAATCTATATAAACCTGCAAGAAAGTGCCGATGAGTCAGTGGTGACTCCGCTTTTCGACTGACTGCTATTGTATTTTTTTAGCTCTGCATACTGCCGCACGGTTACCCAGGCCCCAATTAATGAGCCATGACCACTAAATCATGGTAAACGTGGCTAATCCCAAGCTAATATATTTAACTTTACTGTAAGGTCATAGAATATGGCGTAGTGAAATACACCAATGGCATTGAAAGTTAAATGTCATGTTTGGGTTGTAACACTTAATATGCCATCCACTAAAGTAAAAAAAGAACACGTCCTCCTGCTTATCTGTGAGGCCTGACTCCTGCAGCTTATAAATGTGCAGGCAACCCTGTCAGAAAAAACGTTTTTTTAAATAAATAAACCTACCTTTAAATATTAAATATATCACCTCTTAGTAGGCTATATAGCCCACAAGGTAGGGCATCTAATAATAGTGGTACATACAACGTTATCTAAAGATAAGACCACAAGTAACAAGAACTCTATAAGAGAAAGTGTAAAAGACTTTTGGCATATACTGTTCAATGTGTCAAGTACACCTTGGGATTTATCACCGACTGTGCAATCCACATTCAATATAGCTTTTCTCAAGAACTTTTAAGAACTTTTAATACTGACCAACTTACAAGGACTCTGGTCAAGGACAATAAGTCAGACAGCCCACATTTTGTTAGTTATTAATTGGGTTTAATTGAATGCCAAAACCTATATGTCACGTAAAACCCAGAGTATATTGTTTGTTGTGTTGAATGTTGAATGTGAACTTGATTTGGTCTTTCAACAACATACCTATCTCATGAGTCACAAAACATCCAAAGTCAAGATTAGAGATGGATCCACAATTCCCCCACTGACAGAACAGATGAAACCAGTGAGACAGTATTTTCTCTCTTTTCTCCATTCCAGCCCTCTTTCTCTTTTGAAATACCTGCCAGCTTTTGTGTGGATCACAACTCATTAAGAGTGTCAAGTGGGCCTTATTTGCCCTGAGAGACATTGAGAACATGCTGCAGCCACTCGCATTTGGCTTCCATGAGTTTCTTTTTTGCTACTTTCCTGTCTTCTCTAACTTGCCATGTATTTTGTGTTATCCATTCTTTCTTTTTCCAAGTCTTGGTCCTCTGGTATCTTTCACTGCCTTCTCTTGAAGAGACCTATTCCCATTTCTTGTTGAGTGTGTCTGCAGTTGGGCCAGAGTGCTTCATCCTGCCAAGGACTGGGTGAGTGGATGTATCTCTCCACTGGTTCTGGAGGGGGCTTAGTGCCCAGAGTGCTTCATCTTGCCAAGGACTGGGTGAGTGGATGCTGTTCTCCACTGGTTCTGGAGGGGGCTTAGTGCCCAGAGTGCTTCATCCTGCCAAGGACTGGGTGAGTGGATGCTGTTCTCCACTGGTTCAGGAGGGGGCTTAGTGCCCGGAGTGCTTCATCCTGCCAAGGACTGGGTGAGTGGATGTATCTCTCCACTGGTTCTGGAGGGGGCTTACTGCCCAGAGTGCTTCATCCTGCCAAGGACTGGGTGAGTGGATGTATCTCTCGACTGGTTCTGGAGGGGGCTTAGTGCCCAGAGTGCTTTATCCTGATAAGGACTGGGTGAGTGGATGCTGTTCTCCACTGGTTCTGGAGGGGGCTTAGTGCCCAGAGTGCTTCATCCTGCCAAGGACTGGGTGAGTGGATGTAACTCTCCATTGGTTCTGGTTCTGGAGGGGGCTTAGTGCCCAGAGTGCTTCATCCTGCAAAGGACTGGGTGAGTGGATGTATCTCTCCACTGGTTCTGGAGGGGGCATGGTGCCCAGAGTGCTGCACATGCTGTGTGGCAGTTCCCATTCCCTCACCTGGGTGTGTGTGCCACGAGATTTCCTGGGAACAGGTAGCATGATACTCCATGGAGTCAGAGGCACACTCCACCCTGCTTCGACTTTACCTGCCAACTGCTGGTACTAACAGTGCTGGTTGTGGTGCCTCATGTACTCTGTGCAGGGTCCAAGACATCTCCTGCTGCCTCGGACGGCTGCCCACTGAGAATGCTGTCCATGTCGTCTGTGGTGGCACTGTCTGTGCATGGGCCGGGGCAGGTGGCGGTGGTTGCGACAGTGTCTGTGGCGGAGATGCTGCCGGTGGTGCATGAGTCAACACCTGTGGAGAGAGACAGCAGGACATCTCCTGCAGCCTCGGACGGCTGCCCAATAGGGATGATGCTGGGGACTGTTGCTGAGGCAGCAGACATGCAGGTGGCGGTGCAGGTGGCGGTGGTTGTGGCGGTGTCCACCGCCGTACAGGTTGCTGTTGTGTTTGGCAGAAGGGGTGGCACCAGTCCCTCAGCCAGAGGCTCTGTGCCCTGAGCTGACTTCCCTTTAGCCTTGTGTCCCTTCCCCACCTTGGAAATCGCTGCAGGGACCTTGACACTGTCCCCTTTTGTCTTGGAGGACGCCTTGCTGGGTGGTTGGTGCAGCTTTTCCCTACGGCATGTGGGCCCCTTCTTCACCTTGGCAGGTGGCGGAATAGGGTGATCCTTGGCCTCTCTAGATGGCACACTGGCAGCCCTGATGGGTGCCACCCGCGATGTTACTGGACTTGCAGGGACCACAGTGCTGTAGGATTTGTTGGCTGAGGTGCTGGGCAGGGATCTAGACATCCCTGCCCTAGGGGAAGGATGGGGGAGGTGTAGGGAAGAGGTCAATGTTAGCCAGGAAGATGGAGGGGGTTTGGGAGTGGAGGAAGAGGTAGTGGTTGTAGGAGGTGTCCATCTGCTGAGTTTGGGTGAAGGTGCATGGGCTGGAGGCTGTTGTGAGGTGGATGGCTGTGAGTGGTTGTGTGCCTGTGTTTGTGTACTTTGGGAGGAGGGCTCACAGACACACTGGGAGAGGACAGAGGGGACGTGTGAATGGTAGTGGGGGTGGTGATTGCACGTGAGCGGTGTGTGGTGATGGCCATGCTGGTGATGGAGGTAGTGACTGAGGACGTAGTGCATGCAGGTGTGAGTGGAGACGAGACTGGGAGGGAGGAGGAGGACGTGGAGGAGGGGGACACAGTGGAGGCAGTGGATGTTGACGTGTCTGCATGGGGATGGTGCTTGTGTGAGTGCCTGTGGGATGTGTGGTGCTTATGTTTTCCATGTCCACTCTTGTGTGTTGATGACTGTGCATGGTGGTCTGATGGTGTGCTTGGGATAGGCTGAGTTAGAGGGGATTGG